>NC_091477.1:119769767-120369767 GCF_036971445.1 Narcine bancroftii | reverse complement strand
AGATCACAGGTTGAAAAAGGTGGGAGGGTGTAAGAAGCTAAGAAGTGATGGGAAAGAGGGTAGAGGGCTAAGAAGTGTAGCTCTCTGACAGGAGAAGGAAGAGAGGGGTGGGGAGCTGGAGGAAAGGAGCCAGAGGAGTCGGGAAAGAGATACTGGGGAGAGGATAAACAGAAATTGGAGATCATTATTGCTGCCATCTGGTTGGATTCTGTCGAGATGGAGTTTAAAGTGTTGTTCCTCCATTTTCTGTGTGGCCTTGATTTGGCAGAGCATGAGGCCATGGACAGACATGTCAGTGTGAGAATGATGTGTGAAATTAAGAATGGCGGCCAGGTCCTTGCTGTTGCGGGCGTCAGAGTAAAGATACTCAACAAAGTGATCTACCAGTCTGCATCCTGTCGCCCCAATGTTGGAGACAACGTATCGTGAACAGAGGTAAATGACCCTGACAGAATCGCAAGTGAAATCTTGAAGGACTGTTTGGGGCCCAAAATAGCAGTGAGGGATGAGATCCAAGTTTGTCACTTCTTGCAGTCACAGGGGTAGGTTTGAAGGGGATGATTAGTGGGAAGGGATAAGTGGATGAGGATGTCCTTATATAAAGCAGAGAGGGGAGGGGAAAGATGTCTGGTGTTGAGGATGGTATGTTTGATTCAGAGGCTGATGGGGTGGAAGACCATAGGAATCCTGTCCTTGTTGTATCTAGGGGCAAAGGGGGCCAGGGCTGATGTGCGGGGACTTGCTGAGCTGAAGTTTCATTTCTGCGCTGTGTCTCTCTCTGACTCCATGAAAGAGTGATGGTTTCATTCAGTGATATTTGTCTGAGTCCTGTGGCTCAATTATTTTCAGTCAGAATAAGTTATATTAAAAGTTTAAAGGCAGGTACTTGGTTTAGAAAGGCATAGGGATACTGATCAAATCCAGATAAATGGGAATGGTAAAGATAGGCATCACAGTCAGTATCGATGAGGTGAGCTGAAGGGGCCTGTTTCTCTGCAGTATGATTCAAAATCACTGAATATAATGGTGAACAATGAACTTAGCTTCAAAAGAGGTGGACCCTCTCTGTCAATAGCACTGAAGTGGAAAGAGTAAATAGCATCAAGTTCATAGAAATATCTCCAATGACATGTCCATGGACAAGCATGTGGATATAATAGTCAAGAAAGCTTGCCAATGTCTTTACTTTCTCAGAAGAGTAAGGAAGTTCAGCATGAACCCCCACCCCATCTCTCCAGTTCCTCAGCAATTTCTACAGGTGCACAATCAAAAGCAAGACTTGCTGGATGCATCACCGTGTGGGATGGGAGCTGCTCAGCTCAAGATCAGAGGGCAGCACGGTTAGAGTAGCAGTTATTACTGCACAGCAATCCATGTCAGGAGTTTAGATGTTGTAACATACATGGATTTTCCCTGCTCCAACCCTGCAAAAACATATGAAGTTGTAGGTTAATTGGGCCACACAGATCTTATTGGCTGGAATTGGCTTCTACCTTGTGGTAACTCAAAAATAAAGCACCACAGGGTGGTGAATGCAACTCAGAACAGAACACAAACTTCCCTCCACTCCATCTACATCTCCCACTGTCTAGGAAAGGCAGCCAACCCAACACACTGAAAGACCCATCACACCCCGCACACATTCTCCCTCCTCCCACAGGGGAGAAGCCACAGTAAGCAGGAAAGCTTACACCAACAGTCTTCCAGACAGTTTGCCCTGCAGCCTTCAGGCTCCTGAGTGAACCCCACAACAGTGCCCTGGTGCTGCCCGAGTGGGTATTTCTTTTTATTTATGCTCAGTAACTTGTGCTGGTCACACATATTGCATCAATTTTGGAGATAACCTGTCAGACTTCTCAGAGAACACTTCTCTACTATGTACAATGTGACAAACTTTAAAAACAAACTTAACTTGTGGGCTTTTAACTACAGTGAGAAAATATATAAAGAGAATGAGAAGCATTCTGTATTGAAAGAAAAAGTTTGAAAACCACTGTTTTAATCGTCCCTCATTGACTCGTTATGTGCTCGGTTTCAGAACTCCAAAGGAAATGGGCCAATAACAATTTTTCTCAAGCAAAATATTTCAGTAACAATTCTCAACCTTCCCTTGCCACCCACATCCCACCTGAAGCAATCCCTTACTATTCACAGAGCACCCACGGGATAGGGATTACTTCAGGTGGTATGTGAGTGGAAAGAAAAAGGTTGAGAACCAACTGCTCGAAATCATTTTACATGATTATTTTCCAGCAGAATAAATCATTCAATTTATTTTTTTCTCCTAATTTTTTTTGTATTGGTACTTTCAAAACATCAAAGGCTTAACTTTAATAAGACATTGGTTTAAATTCCAAAATAACCAATATTTGCCTGTTTGGCCAAGATTTAAAACAAAGGAATTTAACATTACAATACTTAAGCATAAGAGATTTATAACATAACAAGGAATGCCATGTAATTTTTCTTATTTGTTTCAGGAAATATTTAACCTTTTGACAGGAGCGATTCAGGTAGAGGAGAGGATTTAACCATTGACTTTGGTCGTAATTCTCATTCACAGGAGAGATTCTGCTTTAAAGATGTATGTTGGGGTTAAAGGGCATCTTAAGGACCTGGTGGGGTTGTAGGAGTGGGGGAGAGTGGATTGACAGAAGGGATGAGGTTGGATGAAAGGATGATGCTGGAGCTGCCGTTAAAGGAGCCGACAGTGTTTTATTTAAAATCCTGTGACCGCGGGGTCTGGGCCCCCAAGATGGCGGTGCCTGTGTTCATGAGCGGCCTCGAGGGGTTGCGGACTCCAGGCGAGCAGCAGACTGAGCCGAGGCATTAGTAACGGGGAGAACGCTCCCACTGAGAGCGAGAAGATGAGGCAAGGACTCTGAGGATGGCAACCACAGTGGCGGAACAGCAAGGGGCTCTGCGCTACTGGACTCACACAAGCAGCGAGCTGTCGGCAACTTGTAGGCTGAGGGTTAGGGTTAGTCATGTCTTTCCTGACCTGGCTCTTGCACAGCGCCTATGCTTTTATAAATAACTGACCACAGAGGTTTTATCACTGCAGCAACAAATTGGAATTATATCATTTGCAACCTGACTTGATATAAGGACAGTCCATAATTCAGAGGAGAATCCTTTTCTGCGACAGAGGAACATACGTCACTCCAAACTATGAGTAGCACAGTCACACTAGACCCGAGAGAGTTGACATGGTGTGCGACACCTGGTCACCTTGATTCGCAAACTTGTCAGGGAGGACACTGTTGAGAGATCTTTGCTGACTCTCAGGTTTGTAACGTTTCACTTCAAGTCACTGTATCGGAGGGAAATTCTGGAGGACAGAATTCTGAAGGACAGTACTAAGGGGCTTTTCAAAATGTGCTATGTTCAATTGAAGCAAATAAAGAAGAATTTTAGGAAAATCATGTTATGGAATTAGGAATCTTGGGAAGACAAACTGGTCCTAACTACACTCGGTGAATGGCTGGGCACTGGAAAGCAACATTAGATGAGGAATTGAGAGATTTGAGGATTCAAATGCATATGATGGTTGATAGAGTGTTAGCACAGGGAGACCAGACGGTTCTGAAAGCATGCGGCTTAAGAGTCAAGGTTTCGACAGTTTGACTATATTTATAAAACTGCATGCTCAGTGTAATATTGGATTAATTGTATTTTGGCAAACAAAAATGTACTTTCTAATCGAATTTGGTTGTTGGAAAATTTCATCCTCTGAATGGTCCATTGTTGAATCACACTGCAAGATGTTGAGACTTATTACCTGACGTCATAAGTCAGAGGTCAAATGTGATTTTTGTGGATCAATTGTGCAGTGAAGGGCGTCTGAAATTTAGCAAAATGTCAATTACTAAAGGGCATATTAACTTGGATTTTCCCATTATTAATTGGTTCTTATCTACACAGTGCAATGCAGCAAATATTTATATTCATGATGGTCTCAGAAAGAACAATTAACAATCTCCACGGGAACCACCAAGTCAACTCAGTGTGAAACAGTCATTTGTTCACTGCCAGTCCCAGCTGCCTGGAGTGTGGTTCTCTTGGAGCCGACGAGACTGCCTCGCCATCTAATTTTCTCGTGAGTCCAGTCCTGACATCTCTTTCCTGAAGATGAAACTTCATCAGCCTTCTCCTTCCCTTCACTGAGACGTCAAACCAAACCATCTGCCCTCTTTTTTCAGATCCAGGAGATCCCATGGACATTCTTCCAAGAGTTCTCCCTCATCAGTATTTCCTCGACTAACGTTGTTGGAAGGAAGAATCGTTCCTGTCATGTCACTGCCTGTAGAATCCCATTGTGGATGAGTTCCACCTTAGAGCAACACTCCCTGTACTTCAGAGGTGCCTGGTTATACTGAGTTGCTTCAGGGATTTGTGAGATTCTGCCCTGTGTAAACCTCCCCTTTCTGGAACCCTAATGAAAAGATTCTAGAATTTCTACAATAGAGATGTGGACACATTCCAGGGTTCCAGTGAGTCGTCTGGAAGCTGGCTGCGATTTTCCCTTCTCTTTTATTCCCATTGTGTGAAGCAGACTTGCTTTGTCTGTCAGCCTCTGTGACTCCTATTTCCTCCCAACACTGAATTGTAAAGTTTCATCCCAAGCAGAGAATACATGACTTTAAAATTAAATTATCCTCTTAATTGCGGACCTTGAATTCTGCCGGGTAGGGAATGAGTTGATTGAGAGTTGATTGACCCATTGAAGAATCCTTGGTTGTGTACACAAAATATGTTTCTCTTTGTGAGTCCTGTAAGGACTAGTCCAGCGACCATATCAATACAGGAAAGAGAAGTAAAAGGGGGTGGTATCACTTGTCTGTGGATCCTGCCACCTCCTTCCAAGTCCTATGCCCCTGTAACCTCTGTAGCTTCATGTGGTCCAGCAGTGACCCTGAGCTCCAGGCATCCAAGTCTCGCTCCTCAACACCTGTTTCCAAAACCCCAATACAATCAGGAAGTTATCAGCACCTAAGGCCCTTTATGAGCCCTGATTGACATTGGCGTGCTCATGGATCCGGGTCCTAATCCCTGGTTCTGATGAGCCAGTCTCCAGCAGCCCAGAGCCTGCTGTGAGTCCTAAGACTGCCGAGTCCCTCGCTGGTCCAGTGCTGGAGCCTCCTCACTTGTAGAGTCGTGAGGTGGGGGGGGGGGGGGTCTTATTCTCCCAATCTGGTGCCCTGCTCCAGTGCACTGATACCCCAGAGCCTACACCTATCATGGTCTTGGCTGCCAAGAACTGATGCTGCCACCTTGGTGCATTTCCACCCTCCTACCCTTCTCCCAAGTCCACAGATGATCTCTTGCAATGAATTCTGTCTCCGCTCTCCCGGGACCACAACGGCAGCCGCCATTTAGGGAGTGGTTAAGAAAAATAAGTTGGCAGTTGATGATTCACTTTCAGAAAGGGTGGTGGAGACAGAAATTATTTCTACATTTACAGAGGACATGGATGAGCGCGTGAAGTCCCATTGCATATCATCAACCTGAATGTCCATTTTTGGTTGGCTTAGATTCCATTGACCACTTTGGTTTACACTGGATGATTAATGTCTGAAGAATTGATTTTCTCTCTTCTTTAACTTCTAGGATTTCGGACACAGTGGAAAATAGATCTTATTTGAATTAACATGGAGGGAATAAAAACAGTGGCTGGAGATACTCCAACAATGGATGATGTTAACTGTGCTAACTGCATAGACATCGACTCCAGACAATGCATATTACAGATCATTAATGGAAAGAATTTACTGCTGTTCATCTTGTTCGTAAAGGTCATCCTCAACTGGCTCATTTTAAGTTTGAATCGAAGAAAGCTTCAGAGTCTAATTGGCTATTTCTGCGTCTCCCTGTCCTTGATGGATTTTGCATTGTTCACATGCATGACGGCAACCTCACTTTTAAAGACCAGCGGAACTCCAGTTGGATTCAATCACATCTGCCTGCAGTTCTTCTCCAGCGTCTACAGTGTCCTGCATTTCCCCATCTACCTGCTGTCTGGGCTTGATTATTTTGTGAACCTGCGCAGTCTCTCCAAATCCATCAGCTCCCTTCGAAGAATCCTGTACATTTTGACTGTGATCTTGCTGTGGATTGGATCCATCATCTATGTTTTTTATGACTGCAATTCTCAGTCAATAAAGGTGCCATACTTCCTGTTGCATCAATGTTATATTTCTAAGAGCACCCAGAGTCTAATTCTGTCTGCCTTGATCCTTTTAACTCTGATCCTGGTCACACTTTATTGTTGGTCTAATTTAACTTCCCTTGTCAGATCCCTGCACATAGATTCCTACCAGGATGAAACAGTGATGATGAGTTCACACCCTGCTGCCCTCCTGCAGCCACAGTCAAGCAAGAAGCAAGTTCTGACCAATATTATCATGTGCTTTTCCTTGACCTGGATGCCATTTATACTGTTTCAGTTTATTATTGTTTTGGTGTGGGCTCCACTTCCTGCCTACATGGATTTAAATGTTCCTTCGCTTTGCTTCATTAACAGCTTCCTCATTGGCACAGTGTACTGGCTGAATCACAGAACCATTCCTCCCAAAGCAATTTCTTTGATCCCTGATGGTTTCTGTAATTGGGAATGCTGCAAGATTCAGGCAGTTCCTCAGGAGTACAATGAGCGACAGATCCCAGACAAGGAGGTCAAGAGGCTGAATATTCTGATGGTTTGAGCCAACATGTTCGGACTGCAACTGTCGCTGTAATAATCAATTCACAGAGTTATTGATTGCTGTCTTGTTCTCCAGTCTTGCAACCCCTTCAGAATGTTCGGTGTTAACCTGGATGATCTGAGATTCATGCATGAGTAGAATCATGAAATGGGATTTTTTTATTAGCCTTTTCCTTCACATTTGTTGTTGATTCTACCTATTAATTCCAGTTGAGTGTTGGGGTAATTTTTATTAGCTTTGTCATGTTAATAATACACTTTGTGCAGGGGTATTGGACCATAAAACTGTAAAAAAAAACGATTTGCATGGAGTTGCTGGGATATTTTTTCCTTGGGGCATGTGACCTCCATTTGTGCACATTTTTTATTTAATTAAAATTTTGTGGTGTTAATCTTTGAGGCTTGGTTTATCCAAGGCAAGGGCACTTGCAGCAGGAGGTATCAATGGAATTGATAGAGGGGGAAGGGTCTGTGTGATGCTCAGACTTGCATTCATTGCTCTAGGTTTGTCCCCAGGCTTCCCACCACTTCACCAGCCTCCACATGCCATAGATTATATTCTGTTCTAATTACCGCCTTTGAGAGGATTCTGCCCCTGGGCCATTCTTCAGTATCCTTTTCAGTATCCCAAGGGTTAATGGGGTAAACATCTCCAGTGACCTGTCCTGATCCACCCATGTTGGTTCAAAGGCCAAGGAGGAGAATAGGAGAAAGCCATTCAGCTCCTCAAGCTTCCCTGCCATCCAATATGATCATGGCTGATTTGTACCAAATCTCATCTTCTGAATTGTAATGAATTGTTTCTCACATGTACTGAGATACAGTGCAAAGCTTTGGTTTGAGTGTTAACGAGATGCCACATGCCCATGTGGGCTTAGCGTAGGGCCGGTTGCCGCTGGTGATTTAATGGAGGCGACGCTCAAGTGCACAGGCCGACAATCGGAACAAGGGCAGTGTCATGGTGACCTGTGGGGAAGGAGCAAATCGGGCAATGCCATTGCTTGGCAGAGAAGGGCAGGCAAGGAGTTGGAAGGTGATGGTGGAAAACAGAGAGTAAATGACACAAGGTTGTTTGCTGAAATGAATTTGTGTGGTGAGAGTTTAATAGGTCCTACAACTGGTGATCCTGATGTGATGTATGTAAGGGACACTATATCTTAAATAGCAGGACTCAGTCCAGTTGTATGGGAGCCTAGGACTTTCAACTCACAAATGAAATTCTTTGGCTTGGCTTCGCGGACGAAGATTTATGGAGGGGGTAAAAAGTCCACGTCAGCTGCAGGCTCGTTTGTGGCTGACCAGTCCGATGCGGGACAGGCAGACACGATTGCAGCGGTTGCAAGGGAAAATTGGTTGGGTGGGGTTGGGTGTTGGGTTTTTCCTCCTTTGCCTTTTGTCAGTGAGGTGGGCTCTGCGGTCTTCTTCAAAGGAGGCTGCTGCCCGCCAAACTGTGAGGCGCCAAGATGCACGGTTTGAGGCGTTATCAGCCCACTGGCGGTGGTCAATGTGGCAGGCACCAAGAGATTTCTTTAGGCAGTCCTTGTACCTTTTCTTTGGTGCACCTCTGTCACGGTGGCCAGTGGAGAGCTCGCCATATAATACGATCTTGGGAAGGCGATGGTCCTCCATTCTGGAGACGTGACCCATCCAGCGCAGCTGGATCTTCAGCAGCGTGGACTCGATGCTGTCGACCTCTGCCATCTCGAGTACTTCGACGTTAGGGGTGTGAGCGCTCCAATGGATGTTGAGGATGGAGCGGAGACAACGCTGGTGGAAGCGTTCTAGGAGCCGTAGGTGGTGCCGGTAGAGGACCCATGATTCGGAGCCGAACAGGAGTGTGGGTATGACAACGGCTCTGTATACGCTTATCTTTGTGAGGTTTTTCAGTTGGTTGTTTTTCCAGACTCTTTTGTGTAGTCTTCCAAAGGCGCTATTTGCCTTGGCGAGTCTGTTGTCTATCTCATTGTCGATCCTTGCATCTGATGAAATGGTGCAGCCGAGATAGGTAAACTGGTTGACCGTTTTGAGTTTTGTGTGCCCGATGGAGATGTGGGGGGGCTGGTAGTCATGGTGGGGAGCTGGCTGATGGAGGACCTCAGTTTTCTTCAGGCTGACTTCCAGGCCAAACATTTTGGCAGTTTCCGCAAAGCAGGACGTCAAGCGCTGAAGAGCTGGCTCTGAATGGGCAACTAAAGCGGCATCATCTGCAAAGAGTAGTTCACGGACAAGTTTCTCTTGTGTCTTGGTGTGAGCTTGCAGGCGCCTCAGATTGAAGAGACTGCCATCCGTGCGGTACCGGATGTAAACAGCGTCTTCATTGTTGGGGTCTTTCATGGCTTGGTTCAGCATCATGCTGAAGAAGATTGAAAAGAGGGTTGGTGCGAGAACACAGCCTTGCTTCACGCCATTGTTAATGGAGAAGGGTTCAGAGAGCTCATTGCTGTATCTGACCCGACCTTGTTGGTTTTCGTGCAGTTGGATAATCATGTTGAGGAACTTTGGGGGACATCCGATGCGCTCTAGTATTTGCCAAAGCCCTTTCCTGCTCACGGTGTCGAAGGCTTTGGTGAGGTCAACAAAGGTGATGTAGAGTCCTTTGTTTTGTTCTTTGCACTTTTCTTGGAGCTGTCTGAGGGCAAAGACCATGTCAGTGGTTCCTCTGTTTGCGCGAAAGCCGCACTGTGATTCTGGGAGAATATTCTCGGCGACACTAGGTATTATTCTATTTAGTAGAATCCTAGCGAAGATTTTGCCTGCAATGGAGAGCAACGTGATTCCCCTGTAGTTTGAGCAGTCTGATTTCTCGCCTTTGTTTTTGTACAGGGTGATGTACAAATGAAATTAGAACCATTATAAACAGCACAATTGTCCTCACTTCTCATCCTTAGCAGTTCCTACAAAGGCAAGTCAACCCACACTTAAATACAATAGGTAGTGCAATTCACTGGGCATAGTGCAATAGAAAGTGACAAAGTGCAGGATATAATTTTACAAAGTGTAAAGTTGTGAGCGCTGCTGTGCGAAGAATAAAGGCACAAAGTATGTAGACTGAACAAACAGACTCTAACCAGCTTAAACTCGCACACACGTCTCTCTACCTTCCTGGCCCCACATGCTCAACTGACTACCAAAGGGGCCAGCACGAGTCTTTATACGGGCCAGTGATTGACAGCGAGTAGGTGGGGCCAACCTCCCAGGTTGCCTACCTGCAGGTACTGTGATTGCCCCCTGCAGTAGGCCTGTAGGAGAGTGGCCAGTGTAGTGGATGTATCACCATAAAGGTATAGTTAATCTGAAAAGTTTCTTCTTAACCACTGATTCCCTGACTTGTCGCAAATTTATTGGCCTCCTCTTTAATTCCTACAAAGATCCAGCCTCCACGCTGTAAAATTCCATAGATTCAGCACCCTCCATTTCTGGGCATCAAAATTCAATGGGCTTAGATTGGGTTCAAATTGCCTGTGAGTGATTAAGAAACATTTGGAGGGATGCATGGGTTTCAATGGATATGGGCCAAATGCAGGCAGGTGGGACTTGTGTGCATGTGGTATCTTTGTTGGTGTGGCCAAGATGGGCTGAGTGGAATCTATGAGTCTATCTATAGCCCAACAGACCTCCAAACCCAGGCATACGGGTTGTTCTATCAATGGATGGGATGTGATATTGATGCAGAATAAAATGGCTTATGCACTAGAGTTTGTGGTGTTGCACTCATTCATAGCATTTCCCAGCTGCCATGCAGGAAGGACAATGACATCGCCTGATGGGAAGGAGCAACTTCTTCAACCAGAGGTCCTCAACTCCACCAGTTGTTTTCCATCTCCTTATGTGCACAATATTTTGAGATGCTTCAATAGGGCTGGATGTTCCAGGGTGCTGCAGGGTCCAGGGTGAAGGCATTCACTTTTAGGGTGGAGGATCTTTGGACTCCAACACTGTGGAGTCTATCACTGGGAGACTCCATCATTGATAGCATTGAACGGATTTCTGGATACCGGGAGAATTGCATTATATCGGAATATGTCAGGAAAATTACGTTTGAGTAGGTAACTGGTCCTTGTGTTCTACTCCGATGGGGTAATAAGAATTTTCGATCTGAATTGGCCTGAGGGTCATACAGTGTGGAAACAGGCCAACTGAAATGTCCCACCCACAATAGTCCTGCCAACCTATGTTTGGCCCATATCCCTCTAAACCTATATCCACATATCAATCCAAATGGCACTTAAACTCTGCTAGCACCTGTCTCAACCACCTCCTCCAGCAGCCCGTTCCATACAGTCACCACCCTCTGTGTCAAAAGGTTATCCCTCAGGTTCCTGTTCAATCTCTCCCCCTCACCCAAGTCCTTTTGTTCTCAATTCACCTACTCTGGGCAAAATATTCTATGTGTTCACTCAAACTTTATATTCTTCTCATCTTCCTGCACACCAAGGAATAAAAGTCCTCTTCAACCTCTACGTGTTGCTCACCCCATGTCCTTCTGCACTGTCTCACTAGAGGTGGCACCCTAACCATCCCAGTTTGTAAATTAACTGTGAGGCCAGGTCACTTTGCTCAGTTGTGCAGTTAATCTGCTGTCTCTGGATTCCACAAACTCATTACATCTGCAGGCTATTTTAATGTAATCTTTAAATTTAGAGATCCAGTACAGTAACAGGCCCTACCAGCCTGTGACCCAATGCTGTTTAATTACACCCATGTGACCAATTAAGCTACCAACCCCATAAAATTTTGGAACATGGGAGGAAACCCATACAGTCATGGGGAGGACATATCATATTTTATATTGTAAATAGATATGTTTTTGAAGGAGATAGATTATGGCAATAGTGTAGGTCACAAACAAACACAAACACTTCACAAAACATCTCATTTAAAATGCAAGAGCTTTGCTGAAAGTGAGCCATGTTGGCACCGAGAGCCTTTGCAAAGACAATAAAACAAGGAAGACTGCTTTGCTAAAGAATTTCAAAAGCAGGTGTAAATGGATTATTGTTTTGAAAGCAACAGATGAACGGACTCAGAAGTTCGGGTCCAGTGCCGCAATAGAGGCAGTTTGCTGTTCTAAGAAGGTCATGTGGTTTTGCAAGCAGAGAGAGAGAGAGAAGGAGAGAACTGGTTTCTGCAGTCATGGCAAGCTGGCAGCTTGTTGAAACACCATTTTGAAGATGGGTTGTGAGTTCTGAGTTCAGCCTTTTGAAGACCCTTGTAGATCATACATAGGAAATAGCCAGCTAGAGTGTTTCACCCGAAATAAGGGGAAAAAAAGGAACTCTGTGGTGACCAGCAGAAGAAGAGGTTATCAATTGGAAAACCCTGATGGGGCAAGTTTCTTTGGCAAGACATTGATCAGAGGGAATCAGTTTGTGTGTGTCCAAATCTCTCTTTGAAACTGACAAGGACTTTCCTGAGCGGTAACTATTTAAGCACCAGAGCTTGGTGAAGATTCATAGATGTTAAATTCTATTTAGAGTATAAGAATTGCCTGATACCGGTGAACTTGGAGGAGTGAGAAGTGAGATTGGACTGTGAATCAAATAACTTTTCTGAACTTATACACATTACATACACGTATGCTTAGAATTAGAAGGGGGTTAAGTTAATAATAACAAGTTATTGCACTTCCTTTCCTGCGGTTAGGAAATTTCATTCCTGCTAATACATCATAGAACAGTGCTGGAACAGGCCCTTCTGCCCACAATGTCTGCACTGACCAAATTACATCTCTTCTGCCTGCATGATCCATATCCCTCTACTCCCTGCATATTCACGTGCCTATCTAGAAGCCTCTAAAAAGCTGCGCTACTCCTGGCAGCCTGTTCCAGGTCCCCACCACTCTGTGTAGAAAAAACCTGATCGCCACTTCTTTAAACTTACACTCCTCTCATCTTAAATACATCCTCTCTTCTGTGGCATTTTTAATCCAGGAAAATAAATTCTGCCCACCCTATCAATGCCTCTCATCATTTTATAAACTTCTGTCAGATCACCTCTCAACCTTCGATGCTGCAGTAAAAACAACCCGACTTTGTTCAACCTCCCCCCATGGTTTATACCAGTGGTTCTCAACCGATTTTTCCACTCACATACCACTTTAAGTAATCCCTTACTAACTACAGAGCATCTTACATAGTTAAAGTGGTATGTAAGTAGGGAATAAAAAAGTTGAGAACCACTGCTCTAGTCAAGAACCTCTGAGATTTGAGACAAGGCTTACATCTGCAGTTGTACAATGAAGTGCTTACCAATGGTCCAAGAACTGGAAACTAGGATTAACCTGGAATGTCTGGGGCTGCAAGGAATTTAATGGGCCGGATTGATTCTTCTGGATCATAAACTTCAATGAAGACTTCAAATATCTCAATGGACAGCCAATATCTTTCTCGTGCATTGTCTTCAACCTGTGAATTAATGAAGAGAGCAAAGTTCTGTTGCCAGTCTGCTGAACTGAAAGGTTCATTCTTTTCCTCCCTCCTCAGATGCTGTCCATTCCACTGGTTGGTACCAGAATGTTTTTATTTCAGACTTTCAGTATCTGCACTGTTTTACTTTCCAACTAAAGTTTAAAGCATATTTTTTGAAAACATTTTTAATAAACCAAAAAAGATTGGCACAGATATCTGGGGATTACGGTCACTAAACCCTTAGCTGGTTGGTATTCACACAGGTTTGATCAGTAAGACTTTGTCACAGCTGTGAGTTAGCACAGCGACACCCAGCTAAACGCTTAAACAACTATTGCACATTTAACAGATAAAAAATACACTCCTGTACAAAATAGTGTAATGCAATTATTCACATGTTGGGGTAAAGTAGCTGATGCATGGCAGGGTTTGCACACAAACCACTTACTCCAACCTCAATGAAGGTAGAATCTTCCTACCTCAAGGCAAGAGTACTTTGACACGTGGACCTTGGCTGATCCTGTCCCAGATGCTGGGTAGATATTTAAATTTTGTAACTTAAATTGGAATTTAGATAAATTTAAATTAAAGTTTTAACATTAAATTTAGACATACAGCGCGCGTCTGTGCCTCCCAAATGCCCAATTTCCCTACAACCCTGGTACATTTTTGAAAGGTGTTATGAAATTGGAATACCTGGGGAAAACCCACGCAGACATGGGAAGAACGTACAAACTCCTTGCAGACAGCGCCGGATTCAAACCCAGGTCTATGGCATTGTGCCCACCGCTAATCGTGCTGTCCCAATGTCAATGGAAGGCCAATACAGTGCCCCTGCTTTGCTCAAAACCATCAGAGCTAATAATGGGAAAGTAGTTTGATGTTCTTACAAGATTTCAATGGAATCAGAATAACACGATACACGAGAAAAACATTCATAATTTGCAAGAAAGACAAATAGTTTTCAAAGTTGCCAATGTTACATCATTCACTGTTCTTACATTGGCTCAACTGTTTCAGTTTGGAAGGGGGCTGGAAGACAATCCAACAGGATGGTGATGTCAAAGCAACTCCCAGCTGGAGGTGAGCACAATTCTTTAACTGGAGCTGATCCTGTCTGCCATCAGTCCAGGTGAGTTGGAACCCAATGCGTCCTTTCAAAGAGCTGCCATTCCAATCCTTGACACTCACAGGTGCAGTGAGCAAGGTCCACTAATCTCTCTAGGGTCTTGCTGGCCTGTGGTTATGTGATCAATAGTGATGCCCAGGTGGAGACACTTCACTTCAGAACCGAGCAGCCAGTGGCAAAGACCTATTCCATCACCACTGCCTTGTGTCATTTTCACCCAGGCACATTTGCCAGCAGGGTCTGTGTGATAATGACAGGTGCTGAGGCCAATCATTCCACTCCGCCAGATAGCAACAGACCCAGACCGGATTTCTGTTTAATGTTATATCTTCATACATTAATGCAAAGGGCCAAATGGGGGTAATTTCTTTCAATCCTTTTCACTAATTGTCTGTACTTAAATGGAAAGTGAATCTCACATGGAATTTTGATGTCTGATTATACTAACCACATGATGTCCCTTTAATAGTGAACAACAAAGCTTGGAGTAGCGCTTCAGAAATTATTAATTTTCCAAGTGCTCAAAACAACGCCCACTTGCTTCATGACATTGATTGGATAAACTTTTGATTTTGATGGGGCCAGTTCAACATACAGGTTTGAGCATGGAACAATGCAGCATACCACAGACCCTTCAGCCCATTATGTTGTGCTGACCTACATAAACCTACCCCACCATCAATCTAACTCTTCAGCCCCTCACAATCCATAACGCTTCATTTTTTTCTTACATCCATGTGCCTACCTAAGAGTCTTTTAAATGTCCCTTTTGTACTAGCCTCCACACTTCCACTCTTGGCAATAGATTCCAAATACCCACCACTCCCTGTGTAAAAAAAAAACTACCTCTGGCACCTCACCAAAAGTTTCCTCCACACACCTAAAATGGATGTCCTCTGGTATTGGCCATTCTCATGTTGGCAGTCTCTCTTTATCCATGCCTCTTGTACACCTCTATATCACTACAAAGACAAAAACACAACTCACTCAACCTTTCTTCGTCAAACATGTTCTCCAATCTTGGCAACATCCTGGTAAATGTCCTCAGGACCCTCTCTAAAACTAGCACACCCCTCCTATAATGTGGCGACCAGAAATGAACACAGATTGTTCCTGGGTAAAGCTGAAATCCAGCCCATCCACGGCCGATCTGAACTGACCTAGGCCTGACTACAGCTAATTTTGTCCTATTATCTATTCATGCCCATTCAAAAACAGGACTTAATAACCTACCAAGATATACACGCAGATATAGATAGGTCAGTGGTTCTCAACCTTTTCTCACATACCATCTTAAGTAATCCCTTACGAACCACAGAGCACTTATGGTCTAGGGGCTCTGAAGTAAGCAAGGAATTATTTAAGGAGATATGTGAGTGGGGAAGAAAAAGTTGAGAACCACTGAGCTAGGTCATACAGAACAGGCCATTCGACCCAACTTGTCCATGCAGACCAAGTCTGGATTACCCCATTTGTTCCATAATCTTCTAAATCCTTTTTATCCACAGATCTGTCAAATGGTTTTTGAATGCCCTAATTTTGAATACCCATTTCTGTAGCTTCGTCTGGTAGCTCGTTCCAGAAACAGGCCATCCACCCTGTGAGTGGGAAAGTTTTCCCTTAGGTCCCTCTTAAAACTCCCCTTAAAGTTATGACTTCTAGTGCTAGAATAATCTACCCTGGGAAAAATACTGTGAGAATGGCCCTCTTGATTTTGTGCACCTCTATAAGATCACCCCTCAGCCTCCCACACTCCAAGGAAAAAAGACCAACCTAACCAACCTCTCCATGAGGTAACTTTCCGAGTAGGGTGTCATCTGACACAAGGGCTCCCTGTCATGTTTTCAAAGGGAAGCTGGCCTTGGGCAATCCGGTCTCCCTGGGAAAGGAGGATGCAAAACATAAAATGTTGAACCAGGATACAGTTAAATGAGAAAATCTTCAGATGCTGGGGTTGGATGCAGCACATTAAAGCGCTGGAGAAAGTCAGCAGGTCACCCAGCATCCACAGAAAAAGATTTGGGTCTGAGCCCTTCTCATGAATAAGGAAAAACAAGCAGGTGCCTCCTGAATAAAACAGAGGGGGAGGAGGAGAGGAGTGGGGGCGGGGGGGTGGGGGGGGTAGGAAGAGGGGGAAGGACAGGACAACAGGTAAGAAGTAATAAGTGGGTACAGGTGGAAGAGAAAGAAAGTGAGAAATGATGGGGAAAGGACAGAGGGTGAAGGAAGGGAAGGTGAAGGGGTTGATGGACACACTAAAATGCTGAAATAACTCAGCCGGTCCTTCAGCATCCATAGGAGACAAAAATACTGTCTATTGTCAATGTTTCATTCTTTACATATTCCTTGAAGAAGGGCTCAGGCCTGAAATGTCAGCAATATATCTTTATCACCTGTGGGTGCTGAGAGACTGGCTAAGTTCCTCCAGCATTTTGGTGTGTTTTCACTACAATCACAGCGTCTATAAGTTTCCATGTTTCACTTAGTCGATATTGATGCTGTCTGCTTGGAGAGGACCCAGATGGCACCAGGATGCCTTCTGATTGCAGAAAATGACAGTAAGGGCAGAAGTGGCAGGTCCTATCAGCTGGGTGACATCACCACCTTGTAATTGCAGCCCCTTTGGCAACACGCAGGTTTAAATTTTTATATATTTGGCAAAGGCCCAGGAAAGGCCAGTCCCCTTGACAAGTCCTTTGAGGTCCAGTATGAAAAAGTAATCCTTGGCCAATATCACTCTGACCTTCTGCTCCAATAGTCCAGCACAAAGTCCTTCCAGGTACATATACACAACCTTACCATACTCCTTGCTCAAATCTGAACTCAAGTCCTCTTAAATTATCAGGCAGATGGAAGAGTTTAGCAGCTTTTATGCTGGAGATGAGGATTGTTAGGACTCTTTCAACATGTTGATGCGGGCACAGATCTTCAATGCTGGACCCAACTTGATGTTCATGGCGCTCATGAGATGATCTTCCTTCAATAAGAGCAGAGCCTGCCCATCGATCTCCTGGGATCGGAATTCTTCAGCAATGTCCTTACAACCTGAATGTGAAAACCACACAAAACATCAGGGGAATGGCATCTCCTTCCCCAAAGTACTGACCAAAGGTCAGTGACCAAGCTGTTGGTCATTGGTGGGATGGGGTTGTCAAAAAGATGTTTCCACTGTGGAGAAGCTTGCATCAAGACACTACACAAGAGTGGATAAATCGCAAGGACCAGATGAAATGTATCCCTGAATGCCATGGGAAACAAGGAGGAGGGAGCTGAGGCCCTGATGGAGACTTTGCATCTTTGTTAGACTCGCTGTGCTGAATAGCCTATTTCTGCTCCAATGTCTTAATGGTGTTATGTAAACAAGGTGACTACAGGCCTAACCACTACGCCACTCGTGCCACACTATTCTTGAGGTATTTCTCCATTAATTTCCTCATCATGGTCAGGGCACAGAATTTAAAATTTGGAACGTTATTTTATTTTTAAGCGAGACTGTACATGAGCCTGCACAGCCCAAATACACCCATGTGACCAATTAATTGACCAACTCCGTTTTGTCTTTGGAACATGGGAGGAAACTGGAGCACCCAGAGGAAACCCACACAGCGGTGGATGTGAACCTGTGTCGCTGGCGCTGTGAACCCCATTTGTTAAACCCATGTTGCAACTTTACAAAAGAATGCTTCGGCCACACTTGGACTGCAGTTCGGGTCGGCACACCACAGGAGATGTGGTCGTACTGGAAAGTATTTAAAGGAGATTGTTGCCCGGATGGGAAAGATCAGAAAGGCTGGCCTTATTTTCTCTGGATGAAGGAAGCTGAGGGGTTTACCTGATCAAGGTAAATAAAGCAATAGATTGGGCAGAAAGAATCATTTACCCATGGTCAAGGAATCATGAACAAGAGGGCATGGGTTTCAGGTGAGAGGAAGGAGTTTTATAAAGGATCAGAGGGAAAAATTCTTTTGATGCAGAGAACGACTGATATCTGCAACTGGCTGTCAGAGGAGGAGGTGACATCAGGTACAAGCACTGTTAAAGAGGCATTAAGACAGGCAGAAACAAGCAAGGCATACAAGGGTAGAGACCTAATGGAGATAAATGGGGTTAGAGGGAGCAAAATGGTGAGATAGGCCATGATGAGTGGAAGGGCCAGTTTCTATGCTATCCAATTCTGTCACTGTGAAATCCATAGGAGAATTCAGTGGAAAACTTCAGCTGAAGAGAATGTTTTAACTTGCTTCTACAGAAAATGGCATTTACAGGAGAACTTTCTTCAGCCAGAGTGTGGTGAATCTGTGGAATTCGTTGCCATAGTCAGCTATGGAGGCCAAGTCATTGAGTAGATTTAAAGCAGAGGTTCTTGATTAGTAAGGGTGACAAAGTGAAGGCAAGAGAATGGGGTTGAAAGAAAAAATATATCAGCCATGGTTTGAGTGGCAAGGCAGGTTCAATGGGCTGAATGGCCTAATTCTGCTCCTAGGTCTTAAGGAATAGAAGGTTAGCTGAGACTGGAGTGGAACAGGAAAGGTGGAGCTGAATCAAAACACAATGTTAGGAGGAAGAGCAGGGTCAGTGGGAGATGAAGAATCGACAATGTATCAGGCCGGAACACCTCACCGAAAGTCCAGAGTCAACACGGCTCTAACTGTCTTGATGAGGGTTCCAACCCAAAATACCCACAGTTCTTTTCCTCCCACTAATGATGCTCAACCGACAGCAGATTGTTGCTCCCGATTCAAGTTCAAATTTATAATTATCTGATTGTACCTACAAATCCCGACAAAACAGCGTTTGTCTGGACATCCATCTGGAGTCTCCTGTCTGTCTCAAGGCTGAGTCAAATGGTGTATGGCTCTGCTTATATCCTATGTGAACATGAATGTGGGATAGATGTGCTCTGAGAAGTGCCTCAGTGGGGATTTATAAAAACCATAGAACACTATGGCACAGTAGCAGGCCCTTCAGCCCATCTAGTCTATGCCAAGCTATTATTCTGCCTAGTCCCACTGATCTGCACCCAGATCATATCCTTCAATGGTCCTCCCAACCACGTACCTCCCCAAATATTTCTTTAATGTCAAAATTAAGCCCTCATTCACCACTTCAGCTGGCAGCTTTTTCCACACTCACCACTCTCTGCATGAAGAAGTTCCCCTGAATGTTTCCTTTAAACATTTCCCTGTCACCCTTAAGTAAAAACTTAAAATGCTGGAGAAAACTCACCTGGTCAGACAATCCCAAATGTAGCAAAGGTAAAAATACATCACCAGCGCTTCGGGCTTGAGCCCTTCATCAAAGAAGAAAGTCAGCAGGTGTCTGAACAAAAGGATGGCTCTATCAAATCTCCCCTCATTCTCCGATGCTCCAGGGAATAAAGTCCTAACTTGTTTAAGCTTTCTTTGTAAATTAAGTCAACTACCAGGAACATCCTTATTGATATTTCCCTGTAGTTAGGTGACCAAAAATGCATAAATTTAGCCTCGCCAATGTCCTACTCAACTTCATCACAACATCTTAACTCCTGTACTTAATATTTTGATTTGTTAAGGCCGACATGCTAAAAGCTTTCTTTACGATCCCATCTACCTGTGACGCCACCTTCAGGAAAGAGCACCTCATATCTGTCACCACAGAAAGCCCACCTACACCAGGACACAATCAAAGCTACGATTTCCTTCCCTGGGCTGAGTCCACAACTCTACAATGAATCAGGAAAAAATCCCATACCCGCCCTCTGCACTACTTGTCCGAGTACGGGGTAGAGTGGGGGGGGGGCTGTAAGAGGCAAATTCTTCACACAGAAAGTGGTGGGTGCATGAAATGCACTGCCAGTAACAATGGTTGAAGCAGCTTCATTAAGGTCTTTTAAAAGACTAATAGATCGGTACATGGAACTGAGAAAAATGAGGGATTATGCTGAAGGGAAATTCTGGACAGTTGTTTGGAGTAGATTGCCACAAAGCTGTGGGCTGAAGGGTCTGTAGTCTCCTGCAGATTTTTATGTTCGTTGAGACACGATTAGCCCTTCTCACTCCACACCAGCCCCTCCCTCAACATCAGCCCAAGCCTGGGGAGTGTGTCCGGGAAACAAGGGCACACACCTGGCAGTGAGTGGATGAACTCCCACACATGGTCGACAGTCCACGTCGCTGGATCAGAGTGGAGCATCTCACCACAGTCCGGCGCCTCCCTCATCCTCAGCTCCCGCATCTCCCGCTCCCGCTCATTCTGGCGCCGGCGGGTTGTCATGGCAACGCTCACTGCCTCCTCGGGAAGTGGCGGGTTGGAGGTGACCGTGCTCTCTTCTGCAGCAGGAAACCCAACTGGCGTCTGGGAAAAGTCAACAATTAGATCGTTCGCAGTCACTGGAGTGGCATTTTAGAACATTAAAGATGAAGAATCAAATTCCCCCTAGTTTACATTACATTCAATCTCCTACCTAATGGCCTCATCTCTCCCTCTCATTGATTTTCTTCAGTCCCATACCCCTAAGGGGGTACCCCGGTCCACCACATCTCAATTTGTCTTTAGTAAAATACAATGCTGGAGAAACTCAACAGGTCAAACAGTGTTCTTTATATAGCAAAGGTAAAGATACATAACCCTTCATCAAGGTATGAGCAAAACGTAGCAAGATGCCTGAAGAAAATGGTGGGGGAGAAGCACAGGCCACAGGCAGGAGGTAATAGGAAGATAAGGGAGGGAGGGCACACCAGAAAGCTTGGGGAAGGGAGATGGCTCTATGAATGGACAAGAAGGGGGTGGAGGGCTGGAGGAAAGAAGACAGGGGAAGAGAGGGAGAATATGGAGTGGGGTAGCAGAAACCGGGGAGGTTGATGTTAATGGTATCCAGTTGTTTCACCTCAAATTTATGGGTGGCCTTGGTTTTGCAGTGCACGAGGCCATGGGCAGACATGTCACAGCAGGAGTGTGGCGCAGAATTGAAATGGTTGGTCTCTGGAAGATCCCTGTCTGATACAGACCAAGCGAAGGTGCATAACGAAGCGATCTCCCAGTTTGAGTCCAGTCTCTCTGATGTACAGAAGGCCACAACGGGAGCACTGGATGAAGTAGAGGATTTCTCTTCCTATTGCACACCTCCTGCCTGTGGAACTGTGCTCCTTCCTCACCATTTTGTTTAGGCACCTGCCCACATTTTGCTCATATCTTGAAGGGCTCATACCTTTGATGTATAAAGTATACTGTTTGACCTGCTGAGTTCCTCCAGTGTTGTTTTTACTTCAGTCACGGTGTTGACAGACTTTCGTGTTTTACTCTCAACTTTAGTTCTCCAGTTCTCCTTTGCCATCAACTGACAAAGCTCTAAAGTTTGAATCCGCTCCCTGCTCCCAAACCTCTCTCCACCTCAAAGACACTCTATAAATTTACACAGGGCTTAAAACTGGAACAGGCCCTGTACCTGCGATGTCAGTGCTGAATAGGATGGCCAAATTCAACTCTGAACCTTTACACCTCACCTACCCATGCATCACAGTTGTACCGTTTTCTATGCCATTTCCTGTGGTAGCACCACCTCCAATGCATGACTGGAGAACCATTTGCTTCGTGTCCCTGGGGATTGTCACCAGAAGCCAGGACACCGAGCACTCAGAGAATGGTGAGAGGGTGGAACGAACTGCCAGCTGAAGTGGCGAATGCAGGCTCAGTTTTGGCATTTAAGAAAAATTTGGACAGGTACATGGTTGGGAAACGTTTGGAGGGCTCTGATCCAGGTGCAGGTCAATGGTACGAGGCAAAATTACAGTTTGGCAGAGACTAGGTGGGCCAAAGAGCCTGTTTCTGTGTTCTATGGTGTGGGGAAATTTATTTTCAAAACACAGAGAGTGGTGGGTGCCTGAGACAGGCTGTCAGGAGTAGTGGTGGTGGCAGATACTATAATGGCATTTAAGAGGCTTCTAGATTGGCACATGAATATGCAGAGATTAGAGGGATTTGGATCTTGTGCAGGCAGCAGTTTTAGTTTACAGGTGGCCTAAAGGGTTTGTTCCTATGCTGCACTGTTCTATGATCCCCATTGGCCTTTATGAAGACATCAATGTGAATTAACTAGTAAGTGTCATATCAAAGCACCAAGTCTGCCCTTGTTAGTTGATACCTGTCATTGATACCTGTCTCATGAAGTGGTCTCCTGATGCTCCTTCAAGGACATTGGCCCTCCTCCCCCGTCGACTGAATGAGTGAGCCTCTGGCTTTCTGTTCCATCGTGAATTCTTGTCCGACTTAAAAAGCCCCATCCTTTTACTGCAACCGACGTTGTACCTTGAGGACAGAAGGTAAAGAGGAAGAATTGCTGTGAGTCCCCTAACCAAGGAAGGTGAGACATTATCCAATAACAGGCAGGAGAACAGGCCTGCAGAAAGAAGTCCTGCATGAAGAGCAGGTTAAAAAGATTATGCAGACCAAAAAAAATGCACGTGGCAACCATAGTTTTATAGACAGAGGCAAGTATAAACAAGGAAAGACATTGAGACGGAGTGAGTATGAAGGAGGTGCAGTAGAAGTTTTGGAAGATTCAGGAAGTTTGCCCCACCCCCACCCCGCCGATCCTCAACATCTTCTACAGGGGCACCATCAAAAGGAGACCCGCGGAAGCATCAAAGCGCGAGGCAGAAGCTCCTCTGGTCTAGATTGGGAAAAGCTGCAGAAGGTGGTGAATGCAGCTCAGAACATCACACAAATTCCCCTCCCCTCCATGGAATCTGTCTGCATCTCCTGCTGCCGAGGAAAGGCAGCCGACACACTGATCGAAACATCATTTCTCAGAGGCACGCCTTTCTCCCATTTGGGAGAAGGCTAAAGAGTGTAACATCATGCACTAACATGCTGACAGACTTGCACCCATCAGGCTCCTGAACAAACTCCACACAATGCTTGCTATCATGCTCCCCTTGCTGTGTTCAAGTTGACATTTCTTTTCATTGTAACTCCGTCATCTGTAAATTGTGATCTTCCACTTTATACACCTGTACGAATGTAGAACAGTACAGCACAGAACAGGCTTTTCGGCCTACAATATTGATTCAACTTATGTAAACCTACTCCACAACAATCTAACCCTTCCCCTACCTCACACCCATGACCCTCTATTTTTCTTACATCCAGCGCCTATCTGAGAGCCCTTTAAATGCCCCTATTGTACCAGCCTCTCTCACCACCCCCAGCAATGCATTCCAGACACCCATCACTTTCTGTGAAAAAATACTTATCTCTGACATTTCCCCAAAACTTTCCTCCACTCATCTTAAATAGATATCCTCTGGCATTTGCTATTTTCACCTTGGAAAAAAGATGCTGGCTGTCCACCAGATCTAAGCCACTCATAATCATATGCACCTTTATTAGGACTCCTCTCATCCTATGCTGCTCCAAAGAGAAAAGCGCCAGCTCTGTCAACATTGCTTCATAAGATGTATTCTCCGATCCAGGCAACATCCTGGTAAATCTTCTCTGCACCCTTCGAGCAATGAGGCAACCAGAAAATGAAAGCAATACTCCAAGTGTTGTTTAACCAGAGTTTTATAGAGCTGCAACATTACCTCATGCCCCTTGAACATTTTCTCCAGACTAATGAAGGCCAGCACACCATTTGCCTTCTTAGATACCCTATCAATGTGCAAATGCTTGCAGATCAACCCTTCTCACTGTACGAGCTTTCATGTGGAAAAAACATTGAGCCATACTGAATGGGAATAAGGAATGGTAAAATAGCAGGGACTGGGTGGGATGGAGAGGGTCAGTTGCTTGCAAATTCTCAGTACCTGAACTGAACTCCACTGGGTAGTGTAAGGTAAAACATCATGAGATGGGAATGTGTAAGGAGTTACCCTGTACAGGGCTGTAACAAGATGTGAATGCATCCTTGTACTTACAAGATAAGAGAGACATTGATGGATTGAGAGGCAGGAAGCTAGCAGGGAAAAGATAGCAACAGTTTTAGTCATTGGACAAGTAATGATATGATGATGTTCTAAGCATGTATCCAAGGGTATAAAAAATCACCATTTTGCTGATAACGGCAGAATGCATTCTCCGACTAACATGGTTAGTTGCAAGTGTTACAATCCGGTAATAAAGAACAAAGAACCCTGATTTCGACTCAGTCTGGTGTTTGTCTCACTCATTCATGAACAAAGCAGACCTAACAGTAGCCACAAGCTGAGTCCGCAGAAAGGGTCGGCTTGCTGCTGCAGTAGGTCCAGCAGTGCAGAGCCAAGAGGGCAGGGGGTGGCCCCCAGATGGATGTACTTTACACCTGACCCCTCATTGGAATGGGGCCCCTGTTCTGGTTTCAAAGGGTTAGTATTTATGTCATTACACTTTTCTAATAAATTACTGGTAATTTCAGGGAGATGAAGTGAGTTACACTGGACAACAAAGATTTTTCTTCCTGAACAATTTTGGGTGTGTTTTATGGATTTTGAGCTGCTGATCGTGAAAATCACCTTAAAATGTTCCCATTGTGTCCCTGTTCTTTTAGCTATAACCTATTTTTGTGATTTCCTGCCATATGTTTAACATGCTTCAAGCAGACAAAACCATGAAGGGCAACATGTCATTGAAAATTCCTTTTCTGCATTTGCACTTGGACGTCTTCCCGGCTGATCTCGGTGCAGTCAGTGACGAACATGAACATTGCAACTGTGGAAAAGCGGTATCAGGGAAACTGGAATCCATCAATACTGGCCAACTATTGTTGGGACACTGACATGAAAGGCATCAGATGCTGAGTACAAACAAAAATCAGAAGCAAAACAGTTGAAGTAACGCAACGTGTCAGCGTCGTTATCTGATTAAACCTGCTGAATTCAATCAAAGTTAATGTTCCTCCAGCATCCTACATGATACAGCCAATCTGAAATTATCTTTCTTTTTCAGTCTTTCTAATATGTTTCAGATTGATAAAGATAAGAATGATACAAAAAGATGGGGGATTGCATGAAAAACAGTTAACATATACGGACAGAGACATCAAACAACAGATGTAAACTGAGCCTCCCAATCTCTTGAAGGCCAAATATGAAAAGGAATCAACTCAAATTATCTTTGTGTTCAGCTTGAAGTTGTCCATCATAATCACCAGGAAGCAAACCTTTTGAAATAATTTGTTGCCTAGTGTTATTTTATTTAACATTTTTAAAGGTGATTTAACTATTTGATCCAGAACTGCAATGAGGCCATGAACGTGACTGGGGGGGTGTCAGGATCCAATGACAACAACCTGGCGCACTACGTCAGCAAAATCAAGGAGATGATCAGGAGAAAGTCAGGGGAACACGACCCAGCCCTCATCGATTCCTGATGTCAAAATCTCCGACAATCTGTCCTGGAGCCTCCACATTGATGCAATCACAAAGAAGGCTCACCAGCAGCTATACTTTGTGAGGTGCCTGAAGCGGTTTGGTACATCACCGAAGACTCTCGTAAACTTCTACAGCTGGACCGTGGAGAGTATTCTAGCTGGCTGCATCCCTGCCTGGTGTGGAAGCGCCAACTCTCAGGACAAGAATAAACTCCAGAGGGTTGTTTACTCGGCCTGTGACATCACAGGCACCAGACTTTACTCCATCGAGGACATCCACATGAGGCGATGTCTTAAAAAAGCAGCCTCTGTCCTCAAAGAACCCCGCCTCCCATGCCATGCCATCTTCACTCTGCTAGCATTGGGGAAAAGGTACAGGAGCCTAAAGACGAGCCCTCAGCAGCACAAGGACAGCTTCTTCGCCGCTGCCATCAGATTCCTGAATGATCCGTGAACCACAGACACGGCCTGACTTGTCGTGGACTATTATTATTATTTTATTTATAGTAATGTTGTGAGATGGTTATAATATGTACGTTTACACTACGACGCTGCTGCAAATCAACGAATTTCATATCTTGTTCATGACAATAAATCCTTATTCTGATCCCCAAGCCTCTTGCCCAGTTGCAAAAGACGGAAAGGAGGGGCTCAGATTGGATATGTATCAGACTCAGTCCTGTGCCAGTGGGGAGGGCGAGCCAGGGTAGGAGAGTTGATGAGCAATGGTGGAGGGGGGGGGGCATGGGGTTGTGAGCAGAAATCCAGAGGAGACCATTCTGGTTGCCTCATAACATGAAGGATATGGATGTGGAGAGAGTGCAGAGGAGATTTACCAGGATGTTGCTTGGATTAGAGAAAGGCTTTATGAGGCAAGCTTAACAGAGCTAGAGCTTTTCTTAGGAGTGAAAGATGGGAGGTGATTTAATAGAGGTCTACAAGATGATGAGAGTCATAAATATAGTGGATAGCCAGCACTTTTTTCCTGGGGTGAGATTAGCAAACACCAGCGGAAATCTGTATAAGGTGAGGGGAGAAAAGTTTAAGCCAGATGTCAGGGGTAAGTCATGGGTGCCTGGAAGGCATTGCCAGGGTGGTGGTGGAGGCTGGAACAATAGGGACATTTTAAAGACTCTTATAGGCAAATGAATGCAAAAAATGATAATTATGGGTGTGAGCTGGGGAAGGTTTTGTTTGTTGAATAAGTTTATTTAGGTCGGCACTACATTGTGGGCCGAAGTACTGTGCTGTAATGTTCTATGAGCTTCTATGAAATCCATGAGGTCACAGAAAGACCATGCAAACACCATACAGACACCATCTGAGCTCAGGACTGAACCTGGGTCAGGTTCGAGGGGGTACTCCAGAACTCAGGCTTGCGGTGAGTCATCAGATTGGAGGATTCACCAGACTTGGAGGAATGCCGAGTTTGTTAAAATTCTATTTGCACGTCATGTAACCATATACTTCACATCTTCCTGAACGACGAACAATACATTAGGTAATGACGTTACAACCTTCTCACAACTTTCTTCAGGCAGAATCCATAAATCCTCTTGGTTTAAGATCCTCCCAACAGTTATCAGGCTCTTGAACCACCCCTGACTACCTGAACTTTGTCCATTAATCAGTTCCAGAACACCAAAAGATCTGTCTCTACAACTGAACATCAGATTATTTTGTATTAACTGCAACTGTGAATATTCATTTATCTACCCTTTTTATTTATCATCTTTCTGTTACAAAGCATATTGTGGTAATTTAATTTACATTATTATTGTTGTTGCATCTTGCAAGTAAGAATTTCAATCCAGCTGTACATTGTACTTATGTATATGACAATAAACCCCTATTGTCTATACTCTTCTTTGATCCATCACCTCCAAGGATAGTTCTGTATTATTGAAGGAATTTGTTAGTTCATCACAGACGAGTTATTCAAAAATGAAGTTCATGTCTAAGTTTTCAACATGATGCATTGTTCCAAAGGTTGGCAAGGCAGAGGGAGACCAGAAAGATGCCAGATGCTGGGGAAATGGAGGAACTTAGCAGATCAGGCAGCATCCATGGAAGGCAAAAGATAGTCAAAGTTTTGGGCCAAAAACCTTCATTGGGAACAAACAAGGTGTAGGGATGTGGTGGGGGAGGAGCATGGGCTGGCAGGTGAGAGGTGAATACAGGCAGGAGGGTGGTAGAAAAATTAAAAAAAGATGAAGTAGAGTTCCAAGAAACTTTAAAAGTTTGATCAGCAGTCAAAACAAATCAGTCTTGCAATGATTCCAAAATTCCGATGCATATCCTCATACTTGTGTTTGCTCAAGCTTCAGATCTTAATATTTAGTTTAGTTCAGTTTGTGATATTTATACAGGGGAATCTCAGTTTGGTTTGGCAATGAATTAACGAAAGGGGTCTGCAATATATACACCAGAATCTCTCCCACTGTCTCAATATACATTTATAGCAGAGATGCCAAATGGAAAGAACACCATTTACTTTGCACATGATTGATTTTATTTCAACAGGGTTTCAAAAGAAACACTGCCTGGCTGATATAGATCACTTATATCACATCTTTTGGCAACATCTCAGCCACAGAATGATTGGAATTGACACATGTAGGTCAGCTCAGAGATGTTAAGCATAACTTTGGAAACAAGTTACATCTGTTTTATGTAGTGACCAATGCCAAACAAGGAAACTATTTTCCTTCTGAGCTGTTCAACAAGCTGAGTATTTTATATTAAAGAAATGCTTTGCAAAAATCCGTTCAATACCTAGCACCAATGTGGAATGTACAACAGGCAGCACGACTTCAGAAACAGGAACAGAGGAGTCTTTCCTGGTGCTCTTGTGAAGGAACAGTCCTCCTCTCTTGCTGCACCAGACTTTACTTCATTGTAAATCAACTTGATAAATGGCCACCAGCAATAATAAAGCAAGTTCAGTAACTCATGCTGTTTCACGTCTAAAAATCTTCCCTTCAACTGAGAGACCAATGAAGTCTCCGTTCCTGGGGGCATGGAGGTGACTGCAGATGCTGGAATCCAGAACATTTAAAAAAACTACTGGAGGAACTCAGCAGGTTGAGCAGCGTCTAAGGGAGAAATAGCATGGTCGACGTTTCGGGCCAAAATCCTTCATCGAGTCTTCATTCCTCTTCAGATTTGCCAGTTTATCTACAGTGTTCTTCTTTGAGGTAACTCTACTGTGTGTGTGTGTGTGCGTGAAAAGGGCTGAGGAGTGGTTTCTAAGGTTATGAGATTAAGGGGGTGGTCATTTAAAACTGAGGTGTGGGGTACAACTTCTTGTAAAGGGTGATGAGTTACAGGAACACTCTACCCCAGGTGGTTGTGATGGCTGGTCACTTGAAGAGGAAGGAGATACATCACTTAAAGAGCAGGGAGATGAGAATGAGGGGGAACTGGCAGACAGGAGAAGACAAGATCTGGGTCAGAGCAGCCCTAATCATACTGAATGCCCGAAAAGTCCACTCGTCCTCATACCACCAATCCTACATGGCCTTTGTGAGTACCTTGTGAGCTGGCCACTCGCTCTTTGCTTCTAATATCCCAAACATCAAGATCATGGCTGATCTTCCACCAGAATTCTATTTTCCTGATGCTTTCCAATATAGAGCCAAAGAGCCATCAAGATAAAAACAGGCCCATTTGCCTGGATTTCTTTCATACCCTTTCCTATCCATATATCTGTCCAAATGCCATTATATGCCCGCTTCTAGCTTCCTCTGGCAGCTAGTTCCAGTTATGGACCAACCTCTCAGTAAAAACATTGTCCCTCAGATTCCTCTTAAATCTCACCTCTCGCCTTAAACTTATGTCCTCTTAATTATCTTAACCCTTTGGACTCCACGTCCCTGTTTTCAGGGACTTCCAACAAACACATACACTCCAGATCCCCATTGTCCAGCACTGGTTTTATACTCAACTACCAGGTGGTTCATACTGGGATTCGTACTGTAGTTTACCAATGGACCCGGTCTGTAGTCTATATAATGAAAGGTTAAAAATAGCCAGAATCCAAAGGGTTAATACAGTAAAATCCCTGTTATCTGGAATTCAAGCAACTGGAAGCCTCAAGCAACAGGCAAAAAAGATTGTGGAATATAAATAGATTAAAAAAGTACAAACATTTAAAATTGTGCCCTCTAGCAGTTAGTTCACCATGCAATATACAATCTCAAGCAAGCGAAAAATACACTTAACTGGCATCAACCAATCCACATAGATGTTGGATTCCCAGGGTTTTACTGTATCCAGAAATCTTATTTGAATGAACTCATTAAACATCCCCCACAGATCTCAAGGCCAAGATTCTTCTCATGTTCCTTATCCTGAGATAGAAACCCCTGGAGTAAAGCTCCTCAGCCACATGTAACATCTTCTCTGCAGGCTCTTTCTAAGTTTCAATATTCTAGCATTCTAAACTCTGCAGGATACAGGCCAAGTCTGCTCCATCTCTCCCCACAAGAATGTCTGTCATTCCAGCAACATCTGTATGGTGAAGCTTTGCTGCATTCTTTCATTGGCAAGTACAACTTCTTTCAAGGAAGGAGGCCAAAGTTGTACAAAGTAGTGCAGGTGGTCTCGCCACAGCTCTTTATGAATGCAGCAAAGCCAGTGCTGTCCCTGAACCTCCAGTGCTGTACGTGTGGAGTGTGCACGTTCCCCCGTGAGCCCACAGGGTTCCTCTGGGTGCTCCAGTTTACCCCACATCCCAGAGACGTGCAGGTTGGTTAGTTTGTTGCTGGGAGTGAAGTCTTTGCACAGATAAGTGGCAAAAGAATCAAGCAGATATGGATGGATACAGCACAGTAGCGGTCCTTCAGACCAAGATGTTGGGCTGACCTATGTAAATCTACTCCACAATGATTTAACCCTTTCCCTATCACACACCATAACTCTTTATTTTTCTGAATCCACTTACTGATCTAATTAGTAATGCTTCTTTGGGTTCATATGTTCTGGACTTGCCCAAGCTTAGTAACATTTTGGAAAGATATCTTTCAAGCCTTATCGGTGATTCTCAAGATCAAATTAGAACCTTGCCCTTTAATTGCTCTGTTCAGATCATTTCTCGATGATGTTTTACTGACTCCAACTCAAAACTGAATTTAATCTTTTACTTCATTCTTTGATGGCCAGATGACAATACCCCTCCTACACATACATAATGGTTAAATGAATTAGGTTTTGTTTAAGTTTAGAAAAAAAAATTAGATATGCTGTTAAAGAGTCAAAGATTAACTTCCAAAAGACGTGCTGTCCATCTCCAGGTTGTTGTCACTTGACTCCTAAGTGTCAGCTTTTAACCTTGCTTAGTGATAGGGGTTCCGAATTAGAAGGGTTTTGTTTTCTTTCTTCTCTTGATTTTTACAACACAATCTATAATTGTGCTGTTCTATTATGCATAATGTAAGCATCAACAAAAATATTTTAAAAAAAGAAAAATAAATTTTTACAATTTATACATTCTGCATTGTAACAGGCCCTTCCCGCCCACAAGCCCACACCACCCAATTACACACAATTAACCTACAGTCCCTGCACGCTTTGAAGGGAGGGACGAAACCAGAGCACCTGGAGGAAATCAATGCACACACGGGGAAAAATCTTACGGACAGCGGAGAATTCTAACCCAGGCGGCTGGTGCTGTAATAGTGTTGGGCTAACCGCTACACTCATCATGATAGCAGAGAAAGACAATGAAGATGCAATGGCTCAATTCATACCTCTTGGCGCAGGACATAGAGCAGAACCGTTTTGACCGTCTGAACTTGTGAGCGTAGTCCATCTTCCCACAAAACTCACACTTGAGCATATCTGGATCACTGCCCTCCATCCCTTCTGAAATGACAAATCCACAAGTAACCATTCTGGGAGGCATGTAGGGACTGAAAGGGAGGGGTGTCCTTCACTGAGTGCAAACAAGTCCTCTCGGATGTGTGATTTCGCCAGCGTGCCCCAGCTGCAGATCTTTTGGAATAAAGGTCCCAGCTTTTTGACATTCGGAAACATCTACCCTCCATAAAGACCCGGCGGCATCATGTGGAGCTAAACACAATCTGCTGGAGGAACTCAGCGGGCCAAGCAGCATCTGTGGGAGAAAAAGAATGGTCCATGTTTTGAGTCGAAACCCTTCACCAAGGCTGAGAGTGCAGAGGGGAGAGAATAAGTATAATCATGGAGGGGTAGGAGGTGTTGGGGAACCAGGGAGAGGTGAAGATGGACAGATGGGGCGGTGGAGGCAGATGATTGACAGCTGCCATACACGGGGTAAAAGAGGGCCACAGAAAAAAAGGGGGGAAAATCAGGTGGAGGAAAATGAGTTACACTGGGTGAAGCTGGAGGCAACTGATGGAGAGAGATTGGAGATAAAATGGTTCCAAGACTGTAAAGGTGCGAATGGAAGCTGTTCAGGGGACACAAAGGACATATTGGGCCAGATAGAGATGAAAGGTAGGGGGAGGAGGGAATCCTGTTGGTGAAATATGGGTGAAAATGGATGGAACCTGAAGGAGGAGGGATGAGAATGGGTGGCAGAATGGGTGAGAATGTGGGCCAATGTGAGGGTCGGGGGTGGGGGGGGAAGGGAAAAGAACAGAAGTAGATCACAACAAGAGAGAGGAGACTGATTATCTGAACTGGAAAGTTTACTGCTCATTCCATTGGGCAGTAGACTGCCCAGGCAGAAAAGGTGCTGTTCCTCTAGTCCAGGGTTGGCCAACCTTTTAATTTTAAATTTAGATACACAGCACAGTAGCAGGCTATTTCAGCCTATGTGTCCTTGGCACCCAATTAACCTACACTCCTGGTATGTACATGTGACATGAAATGGCCTGTTACCGTGCTGTATGTCTAAATTAAAGATTAAAAATGAAAAGGTTGGCCACCCCTGCTCTAGTCAAACCTCTCTCTGGCAGTGGAGAAGGCCCAAAGGGAGTAGGAAGAGGAACTAAAAGGGCATGCAACCAGGAGCTTCAGATACTCACTGCAGACAGAGCACACCTTCTCAACAAAATGGACCCCAAGTCACGTAACTACCTTATTCTCCAGGAGCAGTTGAGAAGAATAACGGAGATTATAGACATGGCATATCGACTCATTACCTCTTATATGTGCTCCTCCCCCTTCCTCTCCCCTCTCTCTATTTTAGGTGTCTGCCTGTTTTCTTCTTATTCCTGACTCAGACCCAAAACTTTGGTTTCCCTTCACTTCTTAAGGATGCTGCGAGACCTGCTGAGTTTCTCCAGCATGTCTGTGTGTTGCACTCGACCCCAGTGTCTGCTGGTTTCTGGTTTCTCTTTATTTGTGTCCATGCCTCCACCAACCATTCATTTACACTAATCCCACCAACTTCCCCCCACACGAATCCCCTTCCCTCCATCTCCCTCCTCCCCACCCTCAGCACTTTAAATTCACAGCAACCAGCTTGCCTTTGGAATGTGGGAGGAATCAAAACCACCATGAGGAAATCCACACAGTTGCAGGGAGAACGTACAAACTCCTTACAGATAGTGTCGGAGATCAGGATGGGAGCCGGGTTCTTCAACAGGATACCAGCATTCACAGCCTCATATAGAAAGTTGCAAGGTGTAGGCAACATATTGATGAAGCCAACTAAATATTGCTGGGAGGAGGTTACGTGAAGCTAATAGATGGTTGAACCACATGCCTCTGGTCATAGATCACGAAGCAGATTCATGTAATTAAACACAATGAATAGAGCAGATAAAACTGAGCCACTGTTGCTTTCCTTTAATGCCAACAGTGAATATTTATTTATCCATCCTTTTATGTTTTATGGGGTGCGGATGGTGTAGCAGCTAGCGCAACGCCATTAAAGCGCCAGGGATCAGGACCGGGGTTTGAATCCTGTGCTGTGTAAGGAGTTTGTACGTTCTCCCCGTGTCTGCATGGGTTCTCCCCGTGTCTGTATTTGGTTTCCTCCCCCCATTCAAAGAAGTCCCAGCGGTATGGATCAATCAAATGTAATTGGTCGGAATGGGCTCGTGGGCCAAAAGGGCTTGTTATTGTGCTTTATGTCTAAATTTAATTTATCCCTTTTTCCCTCTTGGGATAGAACATTACAGCACTGAAACAGGCCCTTTTGGCCCTTCTTGTCTGTGCCAAGCCATTTTTCTGCCTAGTCCCACTGACCTGCACCCAGTCCATAGCCCTCCATACCCTTCCCAACTTAAATGTTAAAAATGAGCCTGCATTCACCACTTCAGCTGGCAGTTTGTTCTGCACTCCCACCTGTGGTAATACTGTGGTGATTAAATTTGTCACATTGTAGTTGGTGTACCTTAAGTGAGACATACAGGAAGCTGCAGATGCTGGAATCTGAAGCTAACAACAACCCGCTGGAGGAACTCAGCAGGTCAAACAGCACCAATGGAAGAAAAAGAATGGTCAGCTTTTCTGACCAAATTCTTTCATGAAATATCTTGCCCACTTTTGCGGCTGCAGTAAGAATTATGATGCAACTGTGCGTTGTACATGACAACAAACTCCTCCGTCATCATTGTCTATTTTCTTTCCGAGACCTACAAACCTTCACCAGTGAGGTCATCCACGTCGCTGTCGAGGGACTCTTCCAGTGGTTTGTTGGTGTCACTCGGGAGTTCTCCAGTCAGCTGATCAGAGGAAGGGGGTGTAGCTGGACCTTCGCTCAGCACCTTCTGCTTGATGGGCTGTTCGGTCAGCAGAGATGAACGGCTCACCTGTGACAGGGAAGCCATCGGTTATCAACGTCATCATAAAGGAGTCCTAAACACTGTCAAACTTCCACAGGCGGACCAGGAAAGTAAACTGACTGGTTGCATCACGGCCTAGTTTGGGAAATTGACTGCCCAGGAACGCAGAAGGTAGTAAGCACGGCCAGGTCCATCAGAGTCTCCGACCTTCAATCCACTGCAGTCATCAATGTGAGACACTGCCTCAGAAGAAGCCAACATCATAAAGGACCTCCATCACACTGGTTAGCACCTTTTCTCACTGCTCCCTTCGGCCAGAAGGTACAGAAGCCTGAAGACTACCTCGAGGTTCAAGAATAGTTTCTTTCCAACAGCTATCAAGCTCTTGAACCTCCCCTTGTTCCAGTGATCAGGGATGGCTCCAACATCACAAAAGGACTGTCTGCACTACTGCAAAGTCACTTTTTTGCATGAGAATAACTTTGAAAGTTTATCATCTTTTTTTGTGTGTATTTATTATCTTTTTAATTCAATTATTTATAGATGTTTTGCAGTTTTTGTTTTACAAAGGACCAGTTCTGTTGCAGAAAGAATTGCAGTGAATCTGTACATTATACTTGTGTCTACAACACTAAACTCTCATCTTCTTACCTGAAACTTGTATGTCTCATTCTAGACTAATCTGCCCTGTGAACAAGACTTTTTTTTTTAAATCCTTGTAATGTTTTTCATTTCTGTGGCTTTCTTTAAATTCCTATTTACAATTACTGACTTTATATTAGGAAAAGCAAGAGACTTTTATCATTCAGCTGGATACCTGGGTGTGCAGAAAAAGCATTTACTTTTGACAAGAACAAAGTATCGGCAGGAGGAAGTTCCACTATTATATATATATATACATATATATATATCTAAGAATGGAGTTGTATTGATGTTTTATTTTACTTTAGAGAATTGATTCAATACTGAATTTAAATTGGATGTTGGAGAGATGTGAGATTTTTAATGAATATATGATTAATTAGGATTATTGTAAAATATATTGGAATTTAACATTTAGAATTGATTTAAAATATAAGAGGTCCAATTGAAATTAAAAAGCACATAGAACTCTCAGGCTGTATTCAAATCAGATTTGGTGGAAACTTTGCCTTTTAATAGGCTGAGTAAATGAGAAGGAACTATTTGGAATGGGGCAATGGACAAGTAAATTAGTCTTTGTTCTGATGTAGTATTTGGGAGGTGAAAGGTGCCGGAGTCCGTCGACCGCTGTTCAAGGGATTGTTTGTGGGAATGAGTCACATCTCATATGATAGAGGGGGGGGTGATGCCATATTCCTTAGTGCCCTAGAGGGAATTTTATTATTATTAAATATATGTTTATGAATGGAGTTTTATTGATTACGCTGATGCTTTATTTTACTTTAGAGAATTGATTTAGCACGAAATTTAAATTGGATGATGTAAGAGATATGAGATTCTTAATAGATATATGATTAATTAGGAGTAATATTAGATATATTGAAATTTAACATTTCCATAAGATTTACGTATTTGGATATGTTATAAATGTGTTGGTTTATGTAATCTCTTAAAAAAACACTCCATTTTTTTCTTTTGTGCTTTCTTTCTTCCTTTCTTTTCTTTCTTTCTTTTTGGGGGAGGGGGAATAAAAGTAAAAATATGTATCAACATCAGCATCAATTTCCCAAGAATGGGAATCGATCATGTCCACATCCTGGGGGAATAATCTCTCGCTCGGTATTTCTGGTGAAGTCACCATTACAGTGCAGGGAAGTGCGGAAAGGGCATCCCCTGTATCGAAGTTTGGCCTGGCCCTTCACTTTCCCCAGCTGTCTTGGACCTCACCATGCTGCTGGATCCGGGAGGGGTTATTGAGAGGGTGCAACCCCTACACACTTAAATCCATTCATGTACACGCTGCTCCTTTCTGAGGAATGGGGGACTTACACCATCAAATTGACTAAAAGGAACCTTAATCACCCAATAGGAAGAAAAGAAGAAGAGCAGGGAAAATACACCCAGTAAGCGCCCTTGGACAAATCACATTGTTGGCAGACCCACAGTTTATTGCCGACAAGGTGTTCTTGAATAAGTTGATCATTTCAGAGAGAGGAAGAGGCTTCATCTGGGCAAGGAGGGCAGATGTCTCATGAACCAGCTTTCTTTTTGAAACAAAATCCAGCATGGTGACTTACAGATTATTTGACAAGGTGAAGCAGGTGAACACTTCTCCCAGCCTAGTGTACATTGTGACCTCCTCTAATATGGAACAATAGAAAACAAACTGTGTGAGCAACAGGAGTGTCCCAGAGCTCTCCTTTATTTGCCAGTCAGTGGTCTCTTGCACCATTACAACGAAGCTCAATCCAACTTCGTCTAAGACCAGCATTCCATCTTGTGTCTCATAAGCCTCAAAATACAAAATTGTCCCTGAAGAACTCTGATGAGGAGACATTTTGTTACCCAGAGGATGGTGAATCATTGTATGAATTTAAGATGAGAGGTAGATAGGTTCTTGATTAGGAAGGATTACAGGGAGAAGGCAGGAGAATGGGGTTGAAAAGCAGAGTAAATTATCCATGATGAAATAGCGGGACGGTCTTGATGGGTCAAATGGCCTGATTCTGCTCCTGTGTCTTTTGGTCTTGCGTAGTTCTGAGTACAAGCAGGTGTTGGTTTCTCATTAACTGGCTGAGGAGGAGAAGGGGACAGTGATGGTTCAACTTCCAAATGTCTTCAGAAAGGGAAGTGTGGGGAGGGGAGGCAGGGATGTGGAGTTAGGGGGAAGGGTAGTGGGGGCAGGAGACAGGAAGGGGGAGACGGGGTGATGGGCAGAGATCATTAGTTAAAACCAAGCTTTACTCACAGGGAAGGGCTCCAGCCCCTCCTGGATGACGAATCCCTCAATGACGTGGGTCAGGATCTGTGGCTTCACGATGGCCTGTGGAGGCTTGTTGTCGATCCCAGCTGGACCACCCAAGTTGGGAGCAGCTCCACTGGGCTTCAGCTTAGCAGGTGGCACAATGGGGCTGGAGGGGCTGGAGAACTGTAGGGGGTCCACCGAGGACCGGATGACAGAGGCACCCGCCGAGGTCACGACTGGAGTCACCGCTGGCTCTGAAAGGCAAGGAGGCAAGGAGCCATCAAGCCTTTTCCTCATGAGAAAACCCTTCACTGAGTGCCTTTTGGGTCCTCTCGACCGACAAAGCAGAATGGAATTGGTCCCACCAGTGACGGCCATATAACCTGTCCTGTGAATTTTAACTGAGATCACTGTGCCTTTGTCGGATACTGGAAAGGCAAACGAGCAATCTGGAGAGCTAGGATACACAAAAGTGCTGGAGGTACTCAGCAGGACACACAGCATCCATGAAAGGCAAGAAAACTGACAAAGGATTATTGATCATAGAACTGTAGAACACTACAGCGGAGAACAAGGCCCTTCAGCCCATCCTGATTGGGCCAGACCTACCATCGGACCATAGCCCTCCCATTCATGTACCTGTCCAAATTTTTCTTAAATGCCCAAATCAAGCCCACATTCAACACTTCAGCTGGCAGCTCGTTCCACATTCTCACCACTGTGTGAAGAAGTTCCTCCTAATGTTCCCTTTAAACATTTCATCGTTCACCCTTAACCCACGTCCTCTAGTTCTTGACTCACCAAATCTTAGTGGAAAAAGTTGGCTTTTATTTACTCTATCTATATCCCCTTATATTTCTGTGCACTATTGAAATGTCACAATTCTTCAAGACACCCCACTGCTACATTCTCCAAGCCAAAGAGTTATGGACAATAAAGCTGGTCTGGTCAGATGCCAAGTTGTGTCCTTTGATTTTTGAGCAATGGTGAAGTTTGTCTTGAACTGAAATGTTGAGGCTGCTTCTCTCTCCAGAGATGCTGTCTAAACCACTGAGTCTTTCACATTTTCTGCTCACATTGTGGATTTTCAACATTTGTCTGCCCCCCCCCCCCCCTCTACCCCCAGTAGAAAAGTGCCAGGAGATATGGCTGAGAGGATGAAAAGCCTTGATTCAACAATGTGCCCTTCCAATGGTACAGCGCTCTCTCCATGCCAACCTCTGTGTCCAAGCAGTGGGGCTTTAACCCTACTGTGTCCTGACTCAAGATGTTGCCAACTTAGTGCCCAGCCAGGGGAAACACAACAATCAGGATCCTGATACAGAAACCCAAAGGCTTACAGAAAAACTCCCAGTTAATCCTGATCAGCGTTTATCCTTGAAAAATGGGGTAACTTTGCAGAAGTTTATAAAAGGTTTCCATGAATTTTATACGGAGAGGCTGGATAGGCTGGGACATTTCTCTCTGGATCGTAGGAGACTTCTGGAGGGTCTAGGAGGGGTGGCCCGGTTAGTGTAGCAGTTAATCCAATGCTATTACAACGTCAGCAACCCAAGTTTGAATCTGACACCGTCTGTAAGGAGTTTAAATGTCCTCCCCATGTCTGCTTGGGATTCCTCCGGGTGGTCCCGTTTCCTCCCTCCCTCCAATATATGTGAGGTTTCAGATTAATTTGGGTGCAATTAGAAGGGTTGAAGGGCCTGTTTTTATGCTGTAACGTTCTATCGTTCTAGGAATGATGGAAAGTAATTAATTAGGTTTCTTCAGAGAATCAACTTTCAGAGACTTGGGGAAGTATTGAGCCTAATTTCCAGTGCAGCAATTCCCTCCCTTGAGTGGTTCTTTTATCTCTCATCTGGGTGCCTGACCTTGAGTGGTTCTTTTATCTCTCATCTGGGTGCCTGACCTTGAGTGGTTCTTTTATCTCTCATCTGGGTGCCTGACCTTGAGTGGTTCTTTTATCTCTCATCTGGGTGCCTGACCTTGAGTGGTTCTTTTATCTCTCATCTGGGTGCCTGACCTTGAGTGGTTCTTTTATCTCTCATCTGGGTGCCTGACCTTGACAAATGTCCCCGGCCGTCTCAGCCTCTCCATCCACTGCAGAGATGGAGGAATCGGAGTGGGAGGTGGGCGGTGAGGCACCCCTGGGTGGCGCAAAGCATTCTTCCTGCTCTTCCCTCATCTCCTGGTCACAGGCATCCTCCAGCGAGCACACCTGACAGAGACACAATGAGTCATCGTTAGATGGGGGGGTCACCGAATGCTCCATTCTCCAACCACACCAGGTGGGCTGAGCCCGGTGAATGCAGACCACTTTACTCCACCCCCAGGGAAACTCTTGGTCGGCACATACAGGTGACCAAGATGGCGTTCTCTTTGGGAGGAAATGAATTTAAGAGTAGAGAGGTTCTGCTGCAACTGTACATGGTTCTGGTGAGGCCAGAGTATTCAGTTCTGGTCTCCTTACTTGAGAAAGGATATACTGGCTTTGGAGGTGATGCAGAGGCGTTTCACCAGGTTGATTTTGGAGATGAAGGGGTTAGCTTACTTGGAAAGATTGACTAGCCTCCAACGTATTTGTTGGAGTTCAGAAAGATGAGGAGGGAATTGTACAGAGACATAAACTTCTGAAAGAAATAAGGTAGAGACAGGAGGGTGTTTTCATTGGCTGGTGAGATGAGAACTAGGGAACATGGCCTCAAGATTCATGGGTGCAGATTTAGGACAGAGGAACTACTTCTCCCAGCGAGCAGCAAATCCACAGAATTCTCGGCCCAAGAAAGAAACAGAGGCTGCCTCATTAAATGTATTTAAGACACTGATATTATGGAAAATTCAAGGAGGTGGAGGTGAGCCGATCATCAGATCAGCCGTGATCTTATTGAACGGTAGAGCAGGCTCAATGGGCCAGATGGCCGACTCCTGCTCCTATATTTTACATACAGTCTTACACACGATCGTAATATTAACAAGCCTGGAGATTCTCGAACCATTAGGAGCACCTTCCCCAGTATTATCATTTCACTTTTTTTTTTAATTGGCCTCTTTCTCAGTCCCAAGTTGACTATCCCTCATTCAGTCATCAGCTCCCCAGCCATCTGAGTACAACAGTGAGGGTGTTATGCCGCAACTGAATCAAACTGTTTTGGCTACATCAGTGCAGATATGGTTTTCACATTGCAGGAAGCATGTTGAGAATTTGGGGAGGGTGCAGAAAAGATTCACCAGGATGTTGCCTGGATGAGACACTATTAGTAAAAGGAGAGGTTGAACAATCTTAGATTGTTTTCACCTGAGAGAAGATTAGAAAATTATACAAGGCATCAATAGGGTGGGTAGTCAATATCTTTTTCACCCCAGTGGAAATGTCAAATAATACAGGTCACAGATAGATAGGGTCACGGAGAGGGTTTGGTATGTTGACCTTCATCAATCAGGAGTTGGATGTTAAGGTGAAGATGTACAAGGCATTGGTGAGGCCACATTTGTAGTATTGCCTGCAGTTTTGGTTGCCTAACTACAGGAATGGTATCAATAAGATTGAAGGAATGCAGAGAAACTTTACAAGGATGTTGCTGGGTCTTGAGGTACTGAGTTACAGGGAAAGGTTGAATAGTTTGGGATGTTATTCTCTGGAGTGTCAGAGAATAAGGGGGAATTTGACGGAGGTATACAAAATTTTGAAGAGTACAAATAGGACAAGTGCAAACAGGTTTTTACCACTGAGGTTGGGTAAGACAAGAACTTGAGGATGTGTTAAGGGGGAAAGATGGGATTTTTAAAGGGAAAATTAAGGGGAACGCAAAGAGTGGTGACACTGTGGAATGAGCTGCCCGCTGAAGTGGCGAATACAGGGTTGATTTGGACATTTAAAAACATTTTGGAAAGGTACATGGATGGGGGAGGTATGATCGAGGAGCAGGTCGATGGGAGGAGGCAGAATTATAGTTTGACAGTGGCAAGATGGGCCGAAGAACCTGGTTCCATGCTGTATTAGGATGAAGATGAGAGCAGAAAAGTTTAAGTGAGATCTACAAGGCAAGGCTTCCATTTTTTGAAAAAAAACAGAGGGTTAGGGGCCTGGAACACCTGTTCAGATAGTACAGCTGATCCCATCCACCTGCTCTTTTAGACAGGTTGCATGCAGATTGGGGAATTTGTGTCAGCACGTTCACAGTACATTGTTTTAAATTGCTCTATGTCCATGTTATATCAATGTGAACCACCCAAATCAACATAAACAAGACATCTTTATCCTGGTCTGTAACATGTCTGCGAATCCCCCCCCCACTCCCCAATTAGGAAAACCCCACCCACGTGAGGTGAAGCGGACTGAATAAATCGTACCAACGGAACATCGACAGGAGGCGAGGTGTGAACCTGCAGGTTGACGGCGATGGTCTGAGGCGGAGGCAGGGCCTGGAAGGGCATCTGGATCAGGGCCTGGGCCGCTGGCAGTTGCTCCCTCGAATGGAGCACAGTCTGTGGCAGCACCTGTGTGGATGAGACGATCTCAGGCGCGACAGCCAGGGCGCGTACTGACTGCAGAGGCAGGCGCTGGAGGTGGGCGCCGGCCGAAGTGAGGACCTCCTGGGGAGAGGGGGCCGGGGAGGGGTCCTGAGGGCGGGGTGGGCCGGGTCGGACCGGGCGCAGGGGCCCGATCTGGGCCACGGGCGAGCGGTGGCTAGGGGCTTGTGGAGGATGCTGGGAAGGCTGTACGATGATGGTGGAGGGGGGGCTGAGGGAGCGGGGAGGCACGGGGGACACCACCACTGTGTGCTGCTGGCCCTGGGGATGGGAGTGGGCAGATGGCTGGCTCAGCGGCTGGCTGTGGGCTTGAGTGGAGATGCAATGCTGAGATGGCGGGGAGCTCTGAACCAGCGCCTGGCCTTGGCTCTGGACAGGTGGGCAGTGCTGAGGTGGGTCGGGCTCAGAAGGCTGGGCCTGGAGTGCTAATGGCTGTAGCTGCTGCCGGTGTTGGACAAGGAGCTGGTGATGGGTCTTTGGCACAGACTGGTGCTTCATCAGTGGGTGCTGTGGCATCGGGCTGTAGGGCGCTGCAGAGGACAAACAAACCAACAGTTAGCATGCAATAACTTCGCACTTCCTTCCAGATGATTACAAGAGAACAAATCGAACAATTAATTTTAGAAGCTTAAGCCACACATGGGAGACTGTAGAGTTGGGGTGGCTCACATTTTATGTCAATTTTTTCACGTACAAGTTTAGATGCACCATATAACTCTTGTACCCCCATTCAATTCTTGGAAAAATATTTTAAATAAACATATTTAGCATTTTTACGTGATATATTGATTTAATATAAAACAAAATGAACATTCCTTACCTTAATGAGACTCTTTGAGTGTTTTGATTTCGCTAAAAATAATTGCTAAGTTTTACATTTATTCTCAGTGCATTTCTCACTACTTGAATTCCTGTTAGAGATCAGTTTTTGGTTAATATTTTTTGCATGAGAAGGTTCACTTTTTTATTATTATCACTGGGGTGCAATGCGCCACTTTTGCTGTGGACACTTGAATCTGGCACCGCACGCAATCTGATGGAGGAGCTCAGCCAGTCGAGCAGCAGAACGGTTGAAGTTTTGGGCCAAAGCCCTTCACACGCGCAGGACGGGAGCTGATCTGCTCAAGGTCAGAAGAAGCAGCAGAAGGTGGTGAATGCAGCTCAGAACAATCAGACAAACTTCCCTCCCCTCCATGGACTATACCTACATCTCTGGCTGCCTGGGAAAGGCGGAGAACATACTGAAAGACCCATTGCAGCCCAGACATACTCTCTCCTTCCCCATCCCATCAGTGAAAAAGCTCAAGAGAGTGAAATCACACGCCAACAGGCTTAAAGACCGTTTCTTCCCCGCAGCCATCAGGCTGAATGAATTCCACAACAATGCCCCTCATGATGCATTTGCTTGGTGCTATTTGATCTTCCTTTTCATTGTGACCCTACGCTCTGTAAATCGTAAGAAGTAAAACACAAAAGTCTGCAGACACTGTGGTTGAAGTAAAAACACGATGCTGGAGGAACTCAGCAGGTCAGTGTCCTTTCACGGCAATGATAAAAATACATGACTGATGTTTCGGGCTTGAGCCCTTCTTCAAGAGTCCGAATAAAAGGGTAAGGGAGGAGGTGTGGTTGCAAATGCTGGAAGTAATAGGTGGAAAGGGAGGGTGGGTACAGCGGCAAGCAAGAAGAGGAGAGAAGGCTAGCTGAAGGGAGGGGGAAGGGGTTGGAGAGTTGTCATGAAGAAGGGAAGGGGAAAAGAGAGCAGGCTAGCAGAAACTGGAGGTCAACATTAATGCCATCCAGCTGGAGAGTGCCCAGGTGGAAAATTAGGCATTGTTCCTCCAATCTACAGCTGGTCTTGATAGGATAGTACATGAGGCCCTGGACAGACATGTGTTTATGGGAGTGTGACGCAGAACTGAAATGGTCGTCTACTGGGAGGCCCTGGTGTGGACAGAGCGAAGGTGCTCAGGGAAGCAATCTTCCAGTCTGCGCTCAGTCTCTCTGATTAGAGAAGGACACGAAGGGAGCACCGGATGCAGTAAATCAATTCTGCGGATTTATTTCAAGGGTTGCTTCACTTGAAAGGCCTGCTTGGGTCCCCAGACTGTGGTAAGGGAGGAGGTGTCTGTGCTGTAATGTTCTGTGTTCTATGTTATGTTCTTAATTTTTCAGGGATCGACAATGGCAAATACCAGAGGAAACCTGTGTAAGATGAGTGGAGGTAAGTTTAGGGAAACATCAGAAGTAAGTTTTTTTACTTAGAGAGTAGTGGTACTTGAAATACATTTGAGGGGGTGGTGGTGGTGGAGGCTGGATAATAGGGACATTTAAGAAACGCTTGGACAGAAGTGTGGATGTAAGAAGAATAATGAGTTACGGCTATGAGGGAGGGAAGGGTTAGATTGTTGTGGAGTAGATTTACATAGATCAGCACAATGTTGTGGGCTGAAAGGCTTGTACTCTGTTGTAATATTCTATGTAAATATATAAACCTTGGACAGTGCTGTACAGAATAGGGTGCAATGCTCTATGGCAGGGATTCCCAACCTTTTTGTTCCTCTGTACCCCTTGGGCATTTTTATAGGTTTCCGTGTACCCCTAAAAATTAAGGATTAAAAAAACACGACATTGTGCAATCTGACTGCAGATTACAACACCACGTATTGTACAGTAGTGGTTATTCTCTCAGGCTCAATGTACCCCCTGAAAAGTGCAAATGTACCACTGGGAGAACATGTACCCCAGGATGGGAACCCCTGCTCTATGGTAATGAACAAAAGCATCATTATGATAGAGTAATGGGTCATTCATGTAAAAATAGAAGAGGAGACATTTTCCACATAAAAACAGCTGTAAATTTCTCCAATTCTTTTCCCTGTAGAACTGGGGACACTAAGTGACTTGAGACTGAAAGTAAAATTTTAATTAATTTACTTTAGAAGTTACAGGCCCTTCCGACCCATGAGCCCCTGCTGCCCAATTACACCCACATGGCCATTTAACCTATTAACCCCGTATGTCATTGGAACGTGGGAGGAAAACCGAGCACAAGGAAACCCTCGCAAATCCAGGGAGAACTTACAAACTCCTTACAGACAGTGCTGCATTGGAACCTGGGTCGCTGGCTTTGTCATGTCAAGCTAACTGCTAAGCTAACGTGCACAAGCAAGAAGAAAATGAAGGTTTAAGGAGACAAAAAAAAAGCACTGAGGAGCTGAAATCTTGAGCAAACAATGAGAAGCTGGAGGGACTCAGCAGGTCAGGCAGAATATGTGGACAGCATTGGTCGGTCAATATTTTAGTTTGGGACTTTATCGAGAGGAAAATAAAACAGGGGTGATATCAAGTCTTTGAAGGAGAAAAAAAACAAATGGAAAAGAAGTTGGGGAGGGGCTGAGGTGATAGGACATTAGAACAAAGGTGTGGAAGGTGGAGTGACCGATAGAGGAAGCAAGTGTGGGGTGTGTGTGACAAAAAATAGAAGAGATGGAAACTGTGGAATCAGTCAGAGGTGGGGGGGTTACCTAAAATTAGAAACCTTGATGTTCGTTTCATTGGGTTTAAGGGTGTCCAGGAGGAATATGATGCATTGTTCTTCAAGATAGTGTTTGGACTCAGTCTGACAATGAATGAGGCCAAGGACAGACAATGGAGAAAAGAAATGAAATGGTTAAATCGAGACAAGACTGGATGAATCAGATAATTCTCAACCCGCTGAGGGCGAGAACAAGGGCGGTTAAGGTCGGGATCTTTACAAGTCCAGGTACGACCTGCAGAAGGCCATCTCTGAAGCAAAGTGGCAATTCCAGAGGAAATTAGAGACAGTGATAGATACACAACAGCTATGGCAGGGAGTGCAGGGCATTACAGCCTACAAAGCGAGGACGAGCACTAAAGATGGCTGTGATGTTTCATTACCCGATGAGGTGAACACCTTCAATGTCCTCTTTGAGAAGAAGAACCATACAGTGCCTACTAGAATCCCTGAAAAGATTGAGGACCCTGTGATATCTGCTTCTGAGGGCGATGTCAGAACACCATTCAAGAGGGTGAACCCTCGCAAGACATCAGTCACTGATGGCATATCTGCCAGGTTACTGAAAATCTGCGCCAACCAACTAGCCAGACTGTTCACGGACATTTTCAACCTCTCATTGCTGGAGTCAGAGGTTCCCACCTGCTTCCAAAGGGCATCAATCATGTCAAAGCCCTTGAAGAAGAGTGTAAGCTGCCTCAACGACTACCGCCCAGTAACACCAACATCTACTGTGATGAAATGCTTAGAGAGGCGGATCGTGGCCAAAATGAACACGTACCTAAGCAAAGATCTGGACCCACTGCAATTCACCTATTGTTACAATCGCTCCACAGCACTGGCTCTCCACCCTGGTCTGGATCACCTCGAAAACAGCAATTCATACATAAGGCTGCTCTTCATCGACAACAGCTCAGCCTTGAATACCATTATTCCCTCAGTGCTGGTCAAGAAGCTACAAACTCTAGGACTCTGCACCCCTCTCTGCAAGTGGATCCTTGACTTTCTTATCGGAAGATCACAGTATGTATTGGAAACATGTCCTCGCTGATTATCAATACAGGTGCACCCAAGGATGTGTGCTTAGCCCACTGCTCTACTCATTATACACCCATAAATGTGTGGCCAGGCACAATTGCAATGCTATCTACAAGTTTGCCGATGACTCCACAGTTGTCGGCAGAATCACAAATGGCAATGAGGAAGTGAACAGGAGGAAGATAGATTAGCTTGATGATTGGTGTAACAACAACCTTGTGCTCAACATCAGCAAAACCAAGGAGATGATTGTGAACTTCAGGAGGAAGTCAGAGGAACACAACCCAGTCCTCATCGAGAGCTCAGTAGTGGAAAGGGTCAAGAACTTCAAATTCTGGGATGTCAACATCCCCGAGGATCTGTCCTGCAGCCTCCATGTTGAAGCAATAACAAAGAAAGCTCGCCAGTGGCTAAACTTTGTGAGGTGCCTGAGGTGGTTCGGTATGTCACCGAAGACTCTCGTAAACTTCTACAGATGTACTGTGGAGAGCATTCTGGCTGGTTGCATCACTGCCTGGTATCGAGGTGCCAATTCTCAGGACAAATAAAAACACCAGAGGGTTGTTAACTCAGCCTGAGACATCACAGGCACCAGACTTCACTCCATTGAAGTCATCTACATGAGGCAGTCTTAAAAAAGCAGCCTCTATCTTCAAAGACCCCCACCACCCAGGCCATGTTCTCTTCACTCTGCTACCAATGGGGAAAAGGTACAGGAGCCAAAAAATGAACACTCAGCGACACAAGGACAGCTTCTTCCCCGCTGCCATCAGATTCCTGAATAATCAATGAACCAAAGACACTGCTTCACTTTTCGTGCATTATTATTTTAATTTTTTTTTACAGTAAAGTTTTAAGATGGTTATAATATGAATCTTTGCACTATGATACATCGTAAAACACTAAATTTCATGACAATAAATTCTGATTCTAAGAGTGTTGACATTGGTAGTGAAGGCTCCATGGGCCACAAGTTGTCCTTTTTTTTTTAAATTACCCATAATAGTTGAGTTTTAGGGACCAAATTTTCCAGTCAAGTTTTGGGGGTCTACTTTTACACGGATACTACTCTTGACCACAATAAGTACCAGCATCGTTCAAGGTGTCAGAAGTTCGGTTTGTAATTGGGATGTCGAGCACTCGAGTGGGTGTGTGGCCGAGGCGAGTATCCGTGGTTGGTGGGGTCAGTGATGGGGGGTTGGGAGCTACAGTGAGTAGGTGGACAGGGCATCAGGAGGTCAGATGTGCAGTGTCTGAAGCAAGGATCCATGTTCGGGCAGCCGAGGTGAGGGTTCACAGTCAGGGCGTCGGGAGCGAGGATCCACAGTCAGGTAGTCGGGAGCGAGGATCCACAGTCAGGTAGTTGGGAGCATAGATGCGCGGCACCAAATATGTGGTGGGGTGGTGATGTATACAGGGGATCAGCTGTTACATGAGTACATACGGTAGGTCTGTGCTTTTACGTTTAAAATGGACAGACAGATCAGTAAAGTATTGTTTGAAGAGTATACATGAAAGAACAATGTCTGAGCGAAGCTTTCTCTCTCTGCACCTCCCACCCCACTCTCTGCACTGCTTACCTGGAGCGATGAGCTGCTGAGTGCTCACTGGCAGCTGCAGCCGGGTTACGGTGGAAACGCGAGGCTCAGGACTGGAGGGAGTCACGCTTTCCCCTTTCTTGGTGCCTTCGGGGTTCAGGTCAGGTTGGCTGGCCTTGGATGTGGCGCCCTGACCAGCTGCCTTTACTTGACTCATGGAGAGAGGCTGGGCCTGGCAGGTGCCTTTCAGTGGAACGCTCTGAGGAGATGGAGCAGCTAATGCGCTCAACTGCTGGCTTCGAACAGCTAGATTCTGAACCTGGGACCCAGGGCAGACAAGATAAAGAAAGGCAGGGTCAAGCTGTTAAACAAGGAGGCAAAGAGCTGAAGTAAAACGTCTGCAGATGCTGGGGTCAAGTGCAACACCAAAGTATGCTGGAGAAACTCAGCAGGTCATGCGACATCCACACGAAGTATAGAGTGACCAATGTTTCAGGCCCAAGCCCCTTGACGACATTGGTTATCCTTTCCTTCCTATGGATGCAGAGTTTCTCCAGAACATTTAAGTATTACAACAAAGAATTGGACTTGGGTTTTAAAAAAAATTTGGAATCTCTGTTCACATACAGCATCAGTGTGGTAATGGTTGCTGTTGAACATTGGATCAGAGGTTAATCTACACGACCATAAAAGTGGCAGAAAATATTACTGGTCTCCCTCCCCCCCCCCCCCCCCCCACCCCATTCAATGTGATCTACTGGGATCGTTGTCCAAAGAAGCCTCACAAAATTGTTAAAGACCCCATCACCCCGCTGCAGAATCTTTCAGTTACTCCCTTTTACAATACAATTGGATTATAAGAAACTTGAACTAGTATGAGGATTTTCAGTACCACAAATAAGAAGAAAATGTTTCCTCATTAAATGAGGGAAGGAGATTCACAGCAATTGATCAGGAATCGGACAAGGGATTGGGGAGGAGTCTGCTTCGACCAACTTTTGAGACAGGGCATTTCCGTGACCCTAAAGAGTAGTGAAAGCAGGTTTGATGGGAAGTCGAACAAGAACGTGATCATATCCGAGTTAGAGGGCACACATCCCATCATGTTGGCACTGGCTTTCCAGAGGAGTTGGTTCTGCTCCTCAGCTCTTTCCCCATAACCTTGCAATTCTTCTTTCTATTTTAACTGATCCATTCATTTTTCAAAGTTCCTGTTGAAACTGCATTGCCCTCACAACTCACGAGAGCATTGTGCATCACCTCATGTTCTTTGCCATGGATGTTACATCTGTGACCGCTTTGTACCAACTCTCGTGTCACCCCCCCCATGATTCCTCTAATCAAACATTTGGCAAATGTCCTTGACTTTTCCCCCCCTCAAAATTTGAACACTCAGTGCTTCTCCAACACAGCTGGCCAATTGTACTAAATTTCTCCTGACATCCCTTCAGATTTTTGATGACCTTCCTGAATCGATGAGCCCAAAATTAGATTGTGATAGAGAATTCATGACTCAGAAGGAGGCCGTTCAGCCTATTGTATCCATGCTGGTCCATCAGGATCCTTCCACCTTCCAGCACAAGATCAGTAATTCTCCACTTTTTGGTCCTGACTCTCTCAATCTGCTTCAGCCTCCTCCTTCTGTGAGAATATTCTACACCAATCTTTCTCTCCCTTGCACTGAACTTCCGCCATCTGGATGTTGACCCGCTCCTCGACCGAGTGAAATATATTATTTCCATTTATTCTGCCCAGCTATTTACAACTTCATACAACCTAATTAAGCCTCCTTCACAGCCCTGTTCCAAAGGATTGTCCACCTTTTCCCAAATGTTTCCAAAGTATTGTTCCAAGAACCATCAGCTCTTGAACCTCTCTCTCCTTACCCTAACCATAACATTGCTGCAAGTCCATCAAGGATCTATCCATACTACCAATTTGTTTTCTAGCTCTGCCACCCAACTTCAAATATTTATTCATTCTCGTTCCTTTCATATTTACTATCTTGGCACATTACAGCACAGTCCGGGCCCTTCAGCCCATGATATTGGGCCAAGCTTCAGCTCCACAACAGTCTAATCTTCCCATAACCCTCTATTTTTCTTACATCCATGTGCCTATCTAATTTTCTTTTGGATGGCCCTGTTGAACCAGTCTCCATCACAATGTATTCTTGGCACCCACCAATCTCGGAGTAAAAAATCTTATCTCTGATAATCTTATCTCCCCTAAACTTTCCTCCGTTCAACTTAAACTGTTGTTCTCTGGTATTTGCTAATGTCACTCTAGAAAAAAGGAGCTGGCTGTTCACGCTATCTATGCCCCTCAGAATCTTAAGTATTAAGTCACCATTCAACCCTTGTCGCTCCAAAGAGAAAAGCCTGTCAAACTTGCTTCAAGAGATATGTTCTCCAATCCAGGCAACATCTTCGTAAATCTCCTCTGTACCCTTTCCAAAGTATCTACATCTTGCTTAGTAAGATTTCTCCTTTTTGTCTTCCTTTGTGTTAATTCAGCTTAAATAATTATTGATGAGTTTTATGTACCTGGGAAGGTGCAGCAAGTAAATCTGTCATTGCATATGTGGATTGTACTTCTGTATATGACAATAAACTCTTATGCAATCTGGATGATACGTTAACCTCTACGTGAACTAATTTAGAGTACACAAGAGTGCTGGAGAAACTCAGCAGGTCACGCAGCATCCACGGAAAGCAAGAAGCAGCTGATGTTTCAGGCCCAAGCCCTTCTTCAGGAGTGCCAAGATCAGTCAGACGCCAGAATAAGAATTTATTTTGGGGGGGGGGGGGAGGTCGGACAAGAAGGAGAAGGGGAAGTGGGAGGAACACAGGCTAGCACAGTGGTTCTCAACATTTTTCATTCCCACTCACATCCCACTTTAAGTAATCCCCAAGCCATCGGTGCTATGTGATTAGTAAGGGATTGCTTATGGTGGGATGTGAATGCGAAGGGAAGGTTGAGAATCACTGCTCTCGACCCAATTGTTACTGAAATATTTTGCTTGAGAAAAATTGTCATTGGTCCATTTCCTTTGGAGCTACAAAACCATGCACTTAACAAGTCAATGAGGTACGATTAAAACAGTGCTTCTCCAACTTTTTCTTTCCATCCACATCCCACCTTAAGCAATCTCTTACTAATCACAGAGCACCTATGGCATAGGGATTACTTAAAGTAGTATGTGAATGGATGGAAAAAGGTTGAGAACCACTAGGCTAGCAGGTGAATACTGCTGGGAATGGGAAGAAGCTGAAGGTCTCAGGCCTGAGAAAACAGCTGCCTGTTCCATTCCATGGATGCAGCATGACCTACTGGGTTACTCCAGCATGACTGGGCACAGCACCAGCTGGAATCCTACAGCCTTTCAGCCCACAATGTTGTGCTGACCTATATAAACCTACTCCATAACAATCTAATCCTCCCTGTCTCGTTTCCATAACCCTCTATTTTTCTTGCAGTTCCCCAACTTCTGCAAACTTCTTGTTTACCTTTGTCAATTAACTTCTACACAAATCTCCCCTGCACTGTCTCCCGGTGAATCTTCAAACTGACATGGAAAGGTTTAACACCTCTTGTTTTCCCTCTCTGTTAATAAAGGTCCCAATCTGTGTTAAGGTGCTCGATGCCACATAGCATTGAGTTTTTCATTAATCTTTTGTGTGCTGGTATGGGCTGACCCTTTGCAACCACAGAATCAATCAATTCCTCTGGAGATGCACGCGCCTTTAAAAGTGAGAAAGCTCTCAACACTAGCAGCGACAAAGCATGACATGAACGCTGGGAATCGTATCTTGCTGTGGGATGCCTGTCGGTAACGACTCACCTGAGTAGGTGCAGACACGGAAGAAGAGGAAGGCGCAACAGGAATGTCAGGCTGGACAGTGGCTACAGTGGCTGTGGGAGTGAAAATCAGCTGTAGAGATAGAGAGATCAGGGAAGAGCAGGAACAAAGACAAGTGTCAGAAACAAATAGAGGACACTGCTCCTAACATCCCAATCTTCCTTGAAGGGTATTCAGATTTCCCTCCCCCCCCATCCCCACACTCCCCAATGCCCTCATCCAACCTGCCAGCCCTGGGTTTGAGTGATGCTCCATGAACCCATATTAAGATCCAGTCTTTTCTTTGGCTTGGCTTCGCGGACGAAGATTAATGGAGGGGTAATGTCCACGTCAGCTGCAGGCTCGTTTGTGGCTGACAAGTCCGATGCGGGACAGGCAGACACGGTTGCAGCGGTTGCAAGGGAAAAAGCACCGATGGAGTTGCTATGCTTCAGAAGAGTGGCTGCCCTGTCCTAGCAGTGCTGGGACCGCCCCACATTATAATAGGAGCTCTCCACCAGCACCGCACCCCCTCCCGAACTTCAATCCAGCACCACTCCTGACACATGGATGAAACCTACATTCATTTCAATGTGGATTGCTGGAGGTTTAATGGAAAACATATACTTGCAAATTTTCTTTCCATATTTTCAGTTATTTAGTTTTGGGAGCGAACCTATCCTTAAGTGTTGCAGAGATTAGATCATTAGGGAAAGTTGAAGAAGAAATAGATGCAATGGGCATATTAAAAAAAAAAATCGGGGAATTGGCAGAGGAGATGAGGCCTGGGTAGATCAAGTATGATCATGTTGCATGGTGGGACAGGTCTGAGGGCTGAGTGCCCTCCTACTTACCCATGTTCCTCTGTTTCTTTTCCTTGAGTTTTAACCCTTTTGATTTTTGGCCCTAGTCTGTGCCGAACCACTTGTTAAATGTTCAATATTAGAGGCATTTATGCACGGTGTCTAAGCCTTGTCAGCTATTGGAAGTGGCAAGGTTAGCGCCACTTTATTACTCTGTTCTCCCAGTGTCTGCGTGGGTTTTCCTCGGGGGCTCCAGTTTCCTCCCACTGTTCAAAACAGTACCAGGGGTTGAAGGTCAGTTGCGTGTAATTAGGCAGAACGGGCTCATGGGCCGAGAAGCACTGTTACCATGCAATATGTTGAAATTTTTTAAAAATTATTTAGTCACAGGAGCAAACCTCTGGAATAGTCTTCCCTGGGGCATTGCAGAGATTGAATCATCAGGGAAAGTTAAAGAGGAAATCGATGCAATTGGCAAAAGATTGGGGAACTGTCGCCAAAGAGGAGATAAGGCCCAAGGCATATTGAATGAGATTATGTGAATGCCCTCTTACTTACCCAAGTTCCTCTGTTCCTTTTCCTTACATTTTAACGCCTCCTGATTTTTTTTCTCCCCCACGTCTAAGCTTGGTCAGCTCTGGGGGGCAGCACAGTTAGCGTAGCGGTAGCACAACGCTGTTAGCACCAGCGATCCAGACCTGGGTTTGAATCCTGCACTGTCTGTAAGGAGTTTATATGTTCTCCCAGTGTCTGCGTGGGTTTACCCCGGGGGCTCTGGTTTCCTCCCACTGTTCAAAAATGTTCCAGGGGTTGTCGGTCAATTGGGCGAAAGGGCCTATTACCATACTGTATATCTAAAAAAAATGAAGCCAGATTAGGCAGTCCAGATAGTGTGGGTAGGCAGGACTGAGCCATACAGTCATGTAGTACAGACACATGCCCTTCAGCCAATCATGGTCCATGCTGACCACTGTAGTTATCCATAGAGACACAACGGCCACACTGGTCCCATTGACCAATGTTTAGTCCATAGCCTCAGTGATTCAAGTACCTTATTGAATGGTGTAAGGGTACGTGCCTCTATCATCTCCTTTCCAACCACTCTCTGGAACTAGCCCAATGACCAGAGATTGAAAGAACTCGAAGATGCTTTACAATACAGGCCCATCAACTGACCCAGCCTCCCAATCTCTGCCCCTCTTCCTGCCATAGGCTTGGTGCTGTGCCTGCGGCTCAGGTCTCGGATGCCACTCACCATCTGGGCCCGGAGGTACATCTGGGCCTGACTTGCTGTGAGGGTGGGAGTGGTGTTGCCGAGCAGCATGGCCTGCTGGGTAATCCCACTGGACGTCGTGTTGGATGTCGGGTTGCGGCTCATCAGCTGAGGGGCAGCGGAGGAGGGTGCCAGGTTAATCTGCAAGAGATCCCCAAATAACGTGTTACTGGCTGAGAGTATCGTCACACCATAACAGAACATCACTCGAACAATCTCCAGACACAAAACAAGTCAGGCATCGTGGGGATATCTTACGCAGATCAGACACTGTGAGAGGGAATCTAATGCAGGTTGGACACTGCGGGGGGGGGGGGGGGGGTGGGGGGGAATAAATCTAATGCAGGTCAGATACCATGGGTGAATCCAACATGGCTCAGACATTGTAAGGATATCCAACATGGATCACAGACTGTGGGGGGGTGTCTATCAAGGAAACCTCTGTTCACCACAATGCAACTTTCCTCATAGTTCCCAACTCATTGCTGCAGAATTTCGTGACTTGTTGCTGCAGCGGGTGGAACTACTGCCTCACAACCCAGGATCAATTCTGACCTCGGGCGCTAACTGTACAGAGTTTGCACGCTCACCGTGTGACTCCCCGGAGTGCTCTGGATTCCTTCCATATCCTGAAGGTATGCACATTAGTTGGTTTATTGTTCATCGTAACTTGTCCCTTGTGTGTAGATGAGCGGATAATGCAGGGAGGTGGGTTGGAAGTTGACGGGAATGAGAGAACAGAATCGATTAGGGGAGCATTAGTGAAAAAAATGTATGATCTGGATGGGCTGGAGGGCCTGCTTTTGTGTGACATGTCACGACAATTCCATGCTGGCTCCACATTCTGATCATCCAACTTCTAACCTCGCTGTTCACGAATCCCCACATGCATGCAACACTCCGATTCTCTGACAGGCACCCAGATGGTAGGCTAGGCCGGAAGATTAGATCTCATGGCCAATTGGATTCGAAATCGGCCCAGTGGAAGGAATCAGGGTATGGAGTGGGAGGGTTGTTTTTCACATTGGAGGCCTGCGACCAGTGGTGTGCTACAGAGATCGGTGCTGGGTCCACTGCTGTTGGTCATCCACATTAACAATTTGGATGACAGTGCAGTTACGGACACTGCGTGACCTGCTGAGTTTCTCCAGCACATTTGTATATTGCACTTGACCCCACCATCTGCAGATTTTCTTGTTTAACATGATTAGTAAGTTTGCAGATGACTTCAAAATTGGTGGGATAATGGACAGTGAAGATTATCTAAGATCACATCAGGATCTAGATCAACTGGGGCAACAGGCCAAAAAAACAGCAGATGGAACTTAAATCAGGCAAGTGCAATGTGTTACATTTTGGAAAGTTAAAATACGGCAGGATTTAGACAGTGAGTGGCAGGAGCATAGGGAGGGGAAGTGGAACAGAGAGATCTTGGGGCATACGTTCACAGTTTCCTGAATGTGGCGACACAGTTAGACAAGGAGGTGAAGGCATCTGGCACACATGCCTTCATTGCTCAGGGCACTGTGTGGGGATGAAACACAAAAGTGTGCAGACGCTGTGATTGTAGAAAAAAAACGCAGAAATACTGGAGGAAATCAGAAGGTCTCGCTGTGTCAACTTGGTTGGTGTGGATGGGTTAGGCTGAAGGGCCTGGAACTGTGCTGTAAAATGATCACTCGTTGCGACGAGACAAGGACTCAACAGCTTAGGAATGATGGAAAGTTACACAATTCTTTGAAGGGCTCGAGAGGATGGATATACTATGTGCCTCTACACAGGTCCCTCAACAGTAGACAGAGGGAAGCAGGTGCCTTGTTCTCTGTGCTCCTTGGCTGGGATGGAATGGCGGTGGCTGGTTGGGGTCAGGGAGCAAAAGAAAAGTTTCAAAAGTCCTCAGGCCAAATAATTGATCTCCTAAGGACATTGGAGGAAACAGTAAAACTCGACAAGGTTGCAGGGAGAACACAAGGATACAGCACAGGCAGAACCTGAGGTCAGAATCAGACCCAGGTCGCTGTGAGGCATCAGCACCAACTGCTACTCCGTTGAGAGGTTGACTCTGACGAGTTCGCTGTGCATCACAATAGCCCCGGACCGTTCAACGTTCCCAATGACTGGGAACATCGAGGTCTCAAGAAGGCAGCCAACATCATAAAGGGCCCCCATTATCTTGGTCACAGCCTCTTCTCACCGCTACCTTTGGACAGAGCTACCTTAAGCCTCAAGACCAGCATCTACAGGTTCAAGAACAGTTCCAGCTCTTCAACTTCCCTTTGGAATACCAATCAGAGACTGCTCTGACTCCACAAAGGGTGCGTCTACATTGCACACAAAAATGCTTGAGAATCTCAGCAAGTCATTCAGCAAAGATAAAGATGTATATCCAACCTTTCAGGCCTGAGTCCTTCATCATGGTCTGAGCAAAAAGGAGGCAGGTGCCAGAATGAAATGGTGTGGCTCTCTGAATGGGAGAGCGAGAGGGTGGAGAGCTGGAGGAAAGGAGACAGAGGGATGAGGAAGAGAGGGAGTGGCCTAACAGAAGCCAGCGAAGTCGATGTTAATGCCATCGCATTGGGGAGTGCCCAGACAGAACATTAGGTGTTGCTCTTCCAAGTTGTGGGTGGCCTCGATTTGGCCGCACGAGGCCATGAACAGACATGTCGGCGTGGGAGTGGGACACAGAAATGAAATGTTTGGCCACTGGGAGATCCCTGTCATTGATGTGTACAGAGCAAAGGTGCTCAACTAAACAATATCCCAGTCTGTGTCCAGTCACTCCAATGTAGACAAGGTCTAAAGGGAGCTCTGAATGCAGTAGATGACCCCTACAGATTCACAAATGAAGTGTTGCTTCATTTGGAAGGACTGTTTGAGGCCTCAAATGGTGGTGAGGGAGGAAGTGTAGGCGCATGTGTAGCAGTGGATTTAAAGTAGGATCACCGTGAATCTTATCCATAATTATTTAATGCTTTTAAAAACAAAATTCAATTAGTTTACTACATTAAAACCCTGGAATCCAGCACCTACAGAGATTGGTAGATACCAGATAAGTGAATTTCCCGTTTGCTTGAGACTGCGTGTGTGTGGATGGACAGCTAACGGTGAGGTGCGTGAATTTTAAACATCTGCATTTTTTTACCCATTTACTTCCTGCAATTATTTTTTGCCAGTTGCTTGAATTCTAGATAACGGGTATTTTATTGTCCTATAGTTCTTTTCACAAGTCCCATTTTAGCTGCAGTGAGAAAGAATTGCAGTACATATGTACGTTGTATAATGTCTATGATAATTAACTTATTTGTTAATAGACGGAAGAAAATTAAGCAAAATAACCAAGTCATAATCTTTAAAAACAAAGCAATCCTCCAGCAATCAGTAAAAATGTGGCAATAGATTTATGAAACCAGTATGACCTTCCAGTAAACTTCAGAAAGCAACGTTTATTTTTGCAGAGGAAGAAAAGCAGGGCAGCAGTGAGAATAGGGTTTGCTGAAAGTTCAGGATGACGTTAACCTGTTAAAGAGCAGCAGCTTGATAGGGTCTTTGTACGCGTTTCAGAAATTGTATCAGGCCATTGAATGCTGACTCCATGATCAGCACCCTTCTGATCTGTCTGTCATCCTCAATTTCCCCCCCTCCCCATTGTTGACCAATCTCCTACTGGCCGCTGTTTAACCCCCTCTCCTACCGTGTCCTTATTACAATGACTATCACCCCTCTCTCCATTCGATCTTGATGAAGATTTCCCTCATCAAGGGTGGGAGAGGTTGGACAGGGGCCAGTAGAAAAGGCATTCTCAATCTTTTTTCAGACATGATCTACAGACCTCTTGCCCTGTGAACCAATCAAGTTTTGGATTCTTCCATACTTTTCTCTGACTGCATAAAAAAACATTTATGTTAAGTGAGGTGAAAACAAAATTAGGCTTATATGTGTTTTGGCTCTGGGGCTGGTGGGGGAGGGGGGAACGGAATGTAGGGCCCGATGAGAGTGGTTTTAGAAGAGGATTGACTATTTCTCCTATACACTGACCCCATTTTTTCCCCTCTCGCCTCTATCTCTCTTTCTTTGGCACCTGTCAATAAACTGCCTTCCAACTCCACCCAACGCCCACCCCTTCTGTCCGTCATCTTTCACTCTCACCCAATAGTTCACGAATCCCCTACTGGCTGCTGTTTAACCCCCTCACATTGGATCCTGATTAGAATTACTAACACCCCTCTCTCCAATTAATCTTGATGACAGGGTCCGGTCTGAAACCTTGACCGTTTTTTTTCTCCCATTGATGCTGAGTTCCTCCAGCAGGCTGTGACTTGCTCCAGAATGAAGAGACACTTTGCTCAGGGGGTGGTTACTTTTTAAGAATGAGCTGGCAGCCGGGGTGATGGACCTTCATTAATCCTGGCTTTCAGATGAAACTACGTCAGTCCTTGAAAGGTCACAAAACCCACGGGTCTCAGGGACCGGAGCATCTGAGTGGGGCCAGCTAGAGTACTCCACGGTGATAGAGTAACTATCTCTGAGCAACCACATCCATGTGACTGCTCGGCGGTACCGTCACCTCCATTTCCTCAGGAAATGGAGAAAAGCTTGCACGTCTCACAAAAACCTCTGCAGATTACCAAGAGTACTCTGTCAGAATGCATCACTGTGTGAAATGAGGTAATCCACCCAAGACGACAAGAAATTGCAGAGGGTTGCTACCACACCACACACACCCACCCCCTCCGCTCCATCTATACTTCCCGCTGCCTCAGAGAAGTAGACAACACACTGAAGAGCTGATCCCACTCTGGCCACACTTGCTTCTCCCTCCTCCCATCTGAAAAGTGGCTGCTTCTTCTTTCCCAACATTTTCAGATTCCTGAACGAACCTCACGAGTCAAATACTCCATTGGAATGTTTAAAAATGCTGGAGCTGCTATTATGACTAGTGCAGACCCAAGAGAGCAGAAAGTGGAGACACAGTGCTGCTCCAAAGGGTTCAACCACCTGGTCCAAATGCCAACAGCTCCGTACAGGCTTCAAACGGCCTGTTAAATGTGCCAATGGTGTTTTGTTTTAAAATCCTACAATCGCAGGGGTCTGTGCCCAAGGTGGCGGTGCTTGTGCTCGCAGCGGGCACAAGGGGTTGCAGACTCCAGGGAAGCAGTGGAACAGAGCAGGGAACTACAAACGAGGAGAACACCTCACTCTGAGGAGGGGAAGCAGAGAAGACGACCCAACAGGATGGTGACTAGGGCTGTGGACCAATGAGGGGCTCACCAGCTGAGGGACTCACATGGGGTCTGGGAGACTAGCTCATGGGATCCAGGTGTCGGAGCTTGGTTTCGAGAAGGTGCTGAGGGCAATAAGGGATCCTGAAGGGCCTTGGGCATTGAAGTCTTCCTGAATGTGTCGTAAGTTTGGACCTGGAGACTATGTGGCTGCAGGAGCGCAGGAGTCCAATCCACGGACATTCAGGGACTTTGAAGGGACTCACTTTTGCTTCTCTTACTCTCATACTGTAAGGGACAGTGGACCACTCTTTGCCTCCCTTTTGAAGAATTGCAGAAGGTAATTTTGTGAAACATTACATGCTCTGTACCATTACATGACTATAAAGGAATCGATCTCTCTCTGTAACCCATCCTCCACTGGGCTTGGCTCTGCTGCACTGCGTATGGATAAACCTTCTGGGTAGCACGCAAAGCAGTACATTGGCACGAGTAACAATTAACATAACTTTGAATCAAGGATGGAGAGGGTTCTTTCGGCACTGTTCCCTTTATTATCATGAGGACCAGATTGGTGCTGACTTACCGAGGTCTGTGCGACACTCGATGACTGGCTGACGCTTCCTGTTGGGGATGAAGACTGGCGCCCACCTGCCTGGAAGTGCAGAGGGAAGAATGATCAGAAGCAGAAACAATGAGGGAAAAAAAACTCTGGCAATACTCCAAACACTGAGATCAAGACCCATGCCTCTGTGGTCCCAAATACTAAGACTACGTTATGAACAGCTTCTGCCAAGTTCAGCTGGAACTTCTATTAACCGCAAGACTGAGCCAAGTGTAATGATCACGTCTTGCTTCTTCATAAGCTCAGCCAGGTGCTTCACAGGCTTCGGCCTCCCATCCATTGCAGACATCTATGCAAGGAGGGCAGCCAACATCATAAAGAACTCCAAACCTCCTGGTCACAACCTCTTCTCACTGCTCTCTTCGGGCAGAAGGTACAGAAGCCTGGACACCAGGACCTCTAAGTTCAAGAAGTTTCTTTCCAAGAGCTATCAGGCTCCTGAACCTGTAACAGTAACCAGGGGCTGCACCAACACCACAAATTGTCACACCACATTTTTTTCCGTATACATAGGAAACTGATTATTTACTCTCTCTCTCTTGCACTGATTTCTTTTTAATTTAATGTACATACCATTGCAAATTGTCATTTTGGTGTACATGTATAATGTACATGACCACAAGCCAACTATAATTTTTACTATATTAACGTGGCTATTTTGATCAACATTTCATTCATTATCTTAATCACTCATTCATTTCCTCCAAACCAGTGCATCATGGGAATGCGGGGAGAATAAAATGAAACAGGGTAGGATTAGTGCATGTGCAATGCTCTCCAAGGCTGGGCCATTTACTGTGCAAGTCTGACCCTGCCCTGACTTACCAAAGTCCAGCACCCCACACTAATCAGTTAAACCCCGTTCACCACTCCTTGGCCCAGTTTCCCAAATGATCTAGATTCTTTCTTCCTTGCTGTCCAAAATACCACCAACTTTGGTGTCATCCACAAATTTTCTAATCATATTCACCACATAACGATGACAAACAACAGCGGACCCATCACTGATCCCTGTGGGAATGGCCGCAAGAGGCGGCAAGGTTAAACATTGTAACAGGGTTGTGTGCCTCTGACTTCTGACACGTCCACACACCCGCGCTCCCAGGATAAGCTTTCAGCTATTATCACACCCTCAGATTTCAGATTGATTGTCCGAGGATATACATGACATCACATACAACCCTGAGATTCCTGAATTACCGTGCAAAAAATAAACTGTACACAGCATAAATGTGAACAAACAAAAGAACTGTAAACAGATAATGAATGTAAACAAACTACAAATACAGAGAGAACAAAAGAAAATCAATAAAGTGCACAAGTAAGAGTCCTTAAATGGGTCTCTGATTGAGATTGTCGTTGAGGAGTGTGATGGTGGAGGGGGAGCAGCTGTTCCTCAGCCTGGTGGTGTGAGCCTTATGGCACCGAGACCTCTTTCCTGATGGCAGCAGTGAAAACAGAGCATGCCCTGGGTGATGTGGATCCTTGATGATTACTGCTGCTCTCTGGCAGCTGAATTCCATGTACATTTTCTCGATGATGGGAAGGGCTTTTGCCTGTGATGCACTGGGGTGTGTCTACTATCTTTTGGAGGGCTTTACGCTCAGGGGTAATTGGCGTCCCCAGACCAGGCTGTGATGCAGTCAGTCAGCACACTTTCCACTACGCCTTGGTAGGAATTTGCCAGGGTCTCTCCCCCATCCTGTACATTTCCTCATTCTCTGAACAGTAAAGTTGAGGGGTGGGGGGGGGGGGGGGGTCTCACCTGTTGCACAGTTGCCAGGCTCTGGAGCTGGGTACTGCTCAGATGCTGTTGCTGGAGTGCTGCCGTCTGCAGCATTAAATGCTGCTGCTGTGCCGCGTACATCTGCTGCAAATACTGGGCTGCAGTGCTGGGCTGTCGGTGCAGAGCCTGCTGGATCACCTACAATGGACAAAACACTGTTAATTCACAGCACACTGTGTCCATCTCCTCCAAACCACTGCCAACACAGCTCACCAGGTCAATGCTGACCATTGACCATCTGTTTAAGCCAACCCTATACTGCAGTCATTTCCATCACACCCCACTCCTAGACTCTCACTTTCCCTGTCCCTCTCACCCATCACCTCTTGCCTTTAATTTAGGTATTCAGCACAGTAAAAAGCCTTTTCAGCCCATAACCCCGTGCCAATTACACCCAAGTGACCTACACCCCCGGTACATGTTGAAGGGTGGGGGAAACTGGAGGAAACCTACGCAGACACAGGGAGAAAATACAAACTCCTGATCTGGGATTCGAACCCCAGCCCCAATCGCTGACACTGTAACTGCTATGCTTACGATGCCGCCCTGTTAGCCTTTGCTCCTCTCCCTGCCCCTTCCTAACCCCCACATTTTTATTCAAGCATCTGCCTGTTTTCACACATTCCTGACGAAGCGTTCAGGCCCAAATCGTCGACAGTCTTTTGCTTGATATCAAGGCTCTTGTGACCTGCTGAGATTCTGTAACTCTTTAATATTCTGCACTGCAGAGAGTGAGGGGGGTGGTGGTGGAAGGGGGGAAAGACAGTTATGGATGATGATTAAGTTGAACAGTAAGAGAGAAGCAATGCAGACACATAGGTGGGAGTTCCCAATAGATCCATTCTGGATCCATATTGGGGTCTTTAGGTAATTGGTTTATTTTGTTCAGCTGGAGCAGGGAACAGCAGCAATGTTACTCTTGAAAGGAAAGACGCAAACCCGACAGCTCAAAAAAGGAGCAAATTCTATTTTTTTTTCCACGATTTCAGCTACAACTGCACAATTTATAATTTGCTCCCAGTTTGATCAATCACCTGGACCCCCTCTTGCCACGACACATGCTGTTTCCACACCCCCCACCCCCCCACTACGACACATGTGCTGTTTCCACACTGAGCTTCTGTGGAAGATGGAGTGCTTTTAAGACACCAATCATTCAGCCCAGGAAGACAGAGCTTCTGCTGCATGGCAGAAACCAGCCCCATTAACAGCAGAAGCAGCGTCATTACGACAGAGAAAGTACCTGTCAGAGCTGTCATGGAAACAGGTACAGCAATTCTTTAGTGGAATCCAAGCCCAATGAACCAGATGCTCAGTCATTTACCTTCTTCTGTTTCAAAGACCATTCAGTATACACTTTCGAGGAAAGTGTGGTCATTTTTCTAATTACTGTCTGAAAATGTTTATATTTTTATATGTTTCCCCACTCCTTTCTGAGAAGGAAACCTTCTACAGGAACTCCATCGAGAGCATCCTGGCTGGCTGCATCACAGTGTAGTCTTTGGCTTGGCTTCGCGGACAGTGTAGTATGGTTGCTATATAGCATTGGATTTGAGGTTAATCCACAGGACCTGAGAAGCAGCAGAGAGGATCACTGGGGTCTCTCTCCTCTCCATCCACCCCACTATCGATCTGATCTAACAGACTTTTTTCTGAAGAGGACTTGAAAAAAAAAGTTGAGGACTCCCACCACCCTGCACGCAGCCACTTTCAACTGCTCCCTTTAGGAAAGAGATCCAGGAGGATCAGAGCCAGCACCTCCAGGCTGAGGAACAACTTCTTCGCATGGTAGTGAGACTGCCGACCAACTCATGAACTGCTCATACAAATCTTACAAGATTCAACCATTTAGTTAACATAAGAACATAAGAAACAGGAGCAGGAATAGGCCATCCGGCCCATCAAGCCTGCTCCGCCATTCAATAAGATCATGGCTGATTTGATCATTGACTCAACTCCAACTATCTGCCATTTTCCCACATCTCTTAATTCCCCATATAACTAAATTTATTTACGTACTGCATATGTGTCAGTTCTGTATGTATGTTTTTGCACTGAGGACCAGAGAACACTCTTTGGTCAGGTTGTAGTTGTACAATCGGTCTGTTCCTGCACTATTTTGTTCTAATATTTGACTGGGAACTCCCTGCCCAGCAGAACTGTGGGAGAGCCTTCACTAGAAGGACTGCAGTGCTTTAAACAGACAGCTCCTTTGCACCTTCTCAAGGTCACGGATCAGTGAGAAAATCAAACACCTTTCCAACTCTGAGATTGCTGAAATGCACTCTCCCATTCCGTTCAGGGGATCAATCTTCTCATCTTAAGAATTAGCTTTGAGTATCTCCTTTGCACTTCATCCAATGCTACATTTTGTTTTCAGGAAAGGCAACCAAATGTGTGCATGATATTCCAGAGGTAGCCTCAGCAAAACCCTGTACAACTATAGCAAGATCTCTGGGCTCTAAAGATCTGACCCCTTCACAATAAGATGGATGCTTTCTTAACAACTTGCTGGAAATGTTTGCTATCTCTGTGATTCAGGCACTAGAACACAGATGCTTTGTACTTCACTCACTTACAATCTCTTTCCATTTAGATAACAATCTAATTTTTTATTGGAGGAGCCACAGATAATATTCCGTCTGGACACTCGCCAACTGGATGGCATTAACAGCAAATACCTTGGTTTCTATTAGCCCACTCCCTGTTCTCCCTCCCTTCCCCATCCCTCTGTTTCCTTTCCTCCAGCTCTCACACCCTTCCCTCTCCATTCACAGAACATTCCCCTCTCCCCTGTTTGCTGGTGCGCCCTCCCTCTATTATCCCCCTATCACCTCCTGTCTGTGGGACAGTGCTCTTCTCCCTGCCCCCCCCCCAACACTAATTTGTTTGGGCGCCTGCCTCTATTTTGCTCATACCTTGATGAAGGGCTCAAACCCAAAATGTTGGTTCTGTATTTTTATCTTTGCCACATAAAGTGCATTGTTTGACCTGCTGTGTTTCTCCAGCATCGTGTGTTTTTACTACCTTTTCATTCCTCTTCTGAAATGTCTTGCATGGTCTAGAACCATTTGACTCCCTCTGGAGCATAAAGGAAATCATCTTCGTGTTGTGCAACGCTGGGCTGTCCAACCAGAGTTAATCCCACACTAGCTAGTGCAGGACCTGTGCAGTAAACCAGCAAAAGCCAAACAGCACCACAGTGCATACCTGAACAGCCTGCCGGTCTGAGCTGCTGTAGACGGAGATTTGCGGTGCTTGTGTCCTTGAGGACGTGCTGGCAGTCGTGGTTGTTGTCGACGTTGTGGTACTTGGATCACTTTCCATGGCTGCAGGTTTGCTCTTAATCAGAACATCAACTGTGACAATTGGTGGGGGTGGCGCCAGAGACACGAGGCTGGAAAGCTGCAAGATTGCAAAATAGTCATCGAGGGTAACAGTGACAGTCTCAATCTCGGGCACGTGACAATAATCATTTGCCAATTTCACTGAAGTCATACAAAAATTTGCTTATATAAAGCACAGTGTATTCACCAATAAAGAATGGTAGAAGAATGAGGGAAGATTTGATAGAGGTATTTAAAATTATGAGGGGGACAGACAGAGTAAATGTAGGTCGGCTTTTTCCACTGAGAGGAGGTGAGATTAAAAACCAGAGGACATGGGTTAAGGGTGAAAGGGGAGAAGTTTAAGGGGAACACAAGGTTATGGTTATGGGGATAAGGCTGGAAAGGGGTACTGATGGTAGTGATCAGCCATGATCTGTAAAATGGCGGTGCTGGCTCGACAGGCCGAAGGGCCTACTCCAGCTCCTATTGTCTATTGTCTAACTTATTCACACAGAGAGTGGAGGGAGTGTGAAAGGAGCTGCCAGCTGTAGTGATGAATGCGGCCTCAATTTTAACATTTAAGAGGAATTTGGACAGTTACATGGATGGGAGAGGTATCAAGGGCCATGGACTGGGTGCAGGTCAGTGGGACTAAGCAGAAAAATGGTTCAGCATAGACTAGAAGGGCCAAAGGGCCTGTTTCTGTGCTGTAATGTTCTATGATTCTAAGATCAGAAGAAGTAAATTAAAGCACCAATTTACTCTCACCCAGTCATGTGGTCACATAATGTTAAGATCCACTCCAACATCTTTCCACACACTTAATATTATTTTACTCTGGAGGCTTGTCAAACCCAGCTGGTGTGATTCATCTCCAAACTGGGACTTCCTCACCAGATCAACAGGGCGCCATCAATTTCCTTTGGCAAGTGGGTTCCCAGCAACAACACAAGATGGCAATTCAGTGCACGATGGCAGGCCAGCTTGACGCACCAGGATCTTGGACCAAAATCAGGAACAATTTAGGGATTGGAAACTATTCTCTTGGTGTTGGAATGCACCCAAACAGTGACAATTAAGTGTAACGAGAAAAATAATGAAGATTTAATGCAGTTAGTAATCACACTCCACCAAAAGACGACATAGGCCACCTCTGCAGCATTGTTAATGTGTTGCTGGAGCCACATTGATTGTGCCTGGGAATTACCTGATAGGGAAGAAATTTAATATTGAATAGATACCCTGCACCTTCATGCTCCAAATAGCTATTGGGAAAACTGTCAGGGAAGCAAAAATTCCACATCATAGTTTATCGATCTTAGCAAGTCCAAGACTAGGAACTTCTGCCCAGGATGAAATCTGGGCAACCCAAATATTAACCGTCAATTAAGCACAATCTCCCCCTTTTTTTATTTTGCATGAGCAAGTTCCTATGTTCCGATCTGGATTGCACAGACACGCAGTTAATAGACCCGATGGCTCCAGTTCTCTCTGGTCCACATACCCAGAACCCTCTGAGTGAAAAAATTGCCCTTTAGGATCTTTTAAATCATTCCTCATTATCTTGTTTCATCTACCTCACAAAAGACATGCAGGTAGTTGGTTATTGCCTGCTGTATATTGCCCCATGCTTCTCAGAGAGACACAGCACAGTAACAGGCCTTTCCAGCCCACAAGCCCATGCTGCCCCAAATACACCCTTGTGACCAATTAATCTACTACCCACTACATTGCTGGAAAGTGAGAGAAAACTGGAGCACTTGGAAGAATCCCATGTGGTCACAGGGGAGAAAGTACAGGCAGCCGTAGATTCGAACCCTGATTCGGACAATGAAGGTTTCCTGATTGTGGAGGTTTGGATCTGGAGCTTGGGTTGCAGGTGGGTCAAATAGGAGTCTGTGTGACTCAGAGGCTGCGGGAGTACTGGAGGGAAAGCCAAGGACACTTCAGTGCCTTTGAAGGGACTCTTTAGTTTTCTTATTCTTGTAAGGGGTGCTGGACAACAATAATTGGTGACTCTTTGTCTGCCTTATGCAGTCAAAGGTTAAAGTAAATTTAAATTAAATTTAGACATACAGCATGGTTACAGGCCTTTCAGCCCACGAGCCCATGTTGCCCAATTGCACCCAATTAACCTACAACTCCCAGTACGTTTTGAACGCTGGGAGGAAACCAGAGTCCCCGGGGAAAACCTACGCAGACACAGGGAGAACATACAAACTCCTTACAGAGAGTGGAGGATTCAAACCCAATTCCCAATCACTGGTGCTGTAACTTATATATTATGTATTGATCGTCCTTCAGTTCAAAGAAGACACATTGTTGTGCAGTTCATCTGTGGACACAAAGGTGTCTGGAAGTGCAAAGTCTAGCACAATGGGGGCAGTGGAAGTCTGTTTTTGTAATAACCGTGGCTGCTGCTTTGTGATGCAGTTCACAGTCTTCCATCAGTTTTCGGCACCAACTGTCATCAAAACTGCTGTAGGCTTCATAGCACAGGGCTCACCAACGGGATCTGTCAGCAGGCCGCAGCTTCTAATTTTCTTGGCAGGATGCCACAGTAGCGCAAGGTTTCCTTCACACCATCTTTATAGTGCTTGCGTGGACAAGCTGGAGGTCTCCTTCTGGTCTTTAGTTCACTATATAGTAGCTGGCAAGGCACACGGTGGTCATCCATTCTGATGACATGTTGCACCCACTGCATCTGGGCTCTCATAATCGTGGACTCGATGCTGATGGACTTCACATGACCCAAGACCTCCAAGTTGCAGACACAGTCTTGCCAACAGATGCTGTAACAGCCTTGCGCTAACCACTACACCAACTGTGCTGCCCCAAGTACATCATGTATGTTACATGTTTAGTCTCTTATTACGCAATGATAAAAGGAACCTTGAACAGGAACATTGAACCAGGCCCCAGCGCCTTAATGATGTGCTCACCGTGCTATCCCTGGTAGATGAGGGGTAGAAACTTGGGGGGGAATGGATGAGAAGAAGGTGGGGGAGAATAAATAATTAGATAGAATTAGTGAAAATGGATGATTGATAACAGAAAAGATTCAGTGGGCTGAAGGGCCTGTTGCCACACTGCTTCTCTCTGACTTGAAACAAGAGAACTGATGGATTACAGAGGTATTGCTGCTTATAGAAGCTGCTGTGATCAGTTCTCAACGAGTTTGACATTTATAGGGGTTCTTGGGAAATGGGACTCCAGGCTTCACATCACGTTCGATACAAAATTTTGCATTTACATGAAAAACAAAATGCCGGAAATCTGAAATAAAAGAGGGCTGTTTTCAGGAGTAGAATAGATGGAGGAGAGATGAGCAGAACAAGAGGAAATATATTCCTTCGTGAGGGGCTCAAGCCCAAAACACTGGTTCTGTATCTTTATCTTTGCTACATAAAGTTCACCTGTTTGACCTGCTGAGTTTCTCCAGCGTTGTGTTTTGACTTCAATCAGTGCTGCAGACTTTGGGGAATATCTCTGATAGGGTGTGACCAAATTTATATTTCACTTTTATCAAATTAAGTCTACCCCAGAGAGCTTCACAAGCAAAATCAGTCAGGGCAAATAATGGAGAAACTCAGCAGGTCACGCAGCATCAACAGGAAGAAAGGGTAACCAACACTTCAGGCCTGAGCCCTTTGACAAGGTAAGAGCAAAGGAAAACAGACAGGCGCCTGAAATTAAAAAAAGGTGGGGGGCAAGGGCAAGTAGGAGACCAGGGAGAAAGTGATGGCTTTCAGGAGTATTGAGAGGAAGGAGAAAGGGGTAAATGAGAAATTTTGAGGCTGCTAGAGGTGAAATGCCAGGATAGCACAGGCAGGAGTTTCTGGAGCATGAGTGATGTCAGGAGGGCTGCAGGGAAAACTACACAGCAAAGCAGCCCTTATCAACTCAAGGGTGGCATGGTTAGCAGAGCGGTTAGTGCAATGCCTTTACAATGCCAGCAATCAGGGCCAGGGTTCGAATCCTGCGCTGTCTGTGAGGAGTTTGTATGTTTATCCTGTGTTTGTGTGAGTTTTCTCCGAGGTCTCCGGTTTCCTCCCACCATTCTAAACATACCGAGGGTGTGGGTTAATGGGGTATAAGTTGAGTGGGCCGAAATGGCCTGTTACCGTGCTGTATGTCCAAATTAAAATGATCTCACCAGCTGTCAAACCAGGTTTCAGAATCTGTTTCTGCTCAGGACACAAATGCAGTCATGATCTCAACAAGCAAAATTCCAGGCCCGTGAATGCATCACACTGCTGCAGTAATAAACCCTGCCGAAGAGCTGACCAGACCTTCTCTGATGTGTGAGATCATCTGCACACGAGCAGTTCAGATTTCAACCACTACATTCCCTGACGTGTGTTTATTTACCATCCAAAGGAGATTAACCACAGTGCTGAATGACACTAAGGTTCCCAACCATTAATTAATAATGGACCATGAAGATTCTCAGAGTTGAAATAAATAAAACGCCACTGATCATCAGAGCTTTTCTGCCACAATTACATGGACTGTAATCCCACTTTTCTCTTGCATGATGGTACATCTGTATATATTCGTGAAAAAGTCGATCCCGTGAAATAGTCGACCCCCCCTCCCCTTTTTTGGCCCAAACATTGTGAGGTATTTTTTTGTATGACCTATGTAAAAGTCGACCATCCTATTTTTGGCCCCGACCGCCCACCCATCCGAGCTGCTAACGCCCCAACCGCGGAATCTTGCCCCAGTCGCCCACCCATCCTAGCTCCCAACGCCATGGCCACCTGCCCATCGGAGCACCAAATGCCCCGAACAAGGACCTACCACCCAGTTCCGGCCATCCAAATTCCAGCATCCCTGAATGACGCAAGTACTTGCAGCAGTCAAAATTATGACCCATGTAAAAGTCGATCCCCCTCAAATTTGACCCCAAAAATTGGTCAAAAAAAAGATGCCTGAATAAAGGTAGGGAGAGGAGAGCTGCCTGTTTTTGCTTATACCTTGATGAAATGCTCAGGCCCAAAACATCGGTTATATCCCTTTGCTTCCTACAGACACGCATGACCTTCTGAGTTTCTCCAGTATTTTTGTGTACTGCAAATAGGACGAGCCAAAATAGTTGACTGGCATGGACAAGATGGGCCAAAAGGCCTGTTTCTGTAGACCCATAGAACATTACAGCACAGAAACAGGCCCCTTCAGCCTGTTTGGTTCTGTGCTGAACCATTTTTTTTTGCCTAGTCCCACTGACCTGCACCGAGTCCATAGCCCTCCATACCTCTCTCATCCATGTACCTGTCCAAATTCTTCTTAAATATTAAAATTGAGGCTGCATTCATCACTTCAACTGGAAGCTCATTCCACACTCTCAACATTCTCTGTTTAAAGAAATTCTCCGTCATCTTCCCACATACTTTTCCCCTTTCATTCTTAACCCATATCCTCTGATTTGTACCTCACCTACCCTCAGAGGAAAAAGACTATCTACATTTACTCTGTCGAACCCCCTCATAATTTTAAATACTTCTATCAAATCACCCCTCATTGTTCTACGCTCCAGGGAATGAAGTCCTAACCTGTTCAACCTTTCCCTGTAGCTCAGTTCCTGAAGTCCGGGCAACATCCTAGTAAATTTTCTCTGCACTCCTTCTATCCTATCTTTCCTGTAGTTATGCAACCAGAACTGAACACAATACTCCAAATTTGGTCTCACCAATGTCTTGTACAACTTTATTATAACATCCCAACTCCTGAACTCAAAATTTGATTTATGAAGGCCAATATGCCAAAAGTTCTCTTTACAACCCTATTTGCCTGTGACGCCACTTTCAGGGAATCTGTATTCCCAGATCCCTTTGTTCTACCCCACTCCTCTGTGCCCGACCATTTACCATGTATGTCCTTTCTTGGTTTGTCCTTCCAAAATGCAACACCTCACACTTGTCTGCATTAAAATCCATCTGCCATTGTTCAGCCCATTTTTCCAGCTGGTCCAGATCCCTCTGCAAGCTTCATCCCTGTCCACCACACCTGCAAAGGCCTGTTTCTGTACTGTATAAAACTCTAAGACAATGCTTCGGAGAACTTTCATCCACTCAAAAACCAAGACAAAGAGTTACACGTGGCACAAAGTCACATGTTGGCTTGACACGACCTCTGCCTCCTCAGTGTCAGACCAATTTCTCCATTATTCTGAAAACAAAAGCATCAACTAATTCCTTGTGTCCGTAGACTATAAGGGAATGAGTTAATACTGAGTGGGAGATTGGTGCAAGAATAATTCCCTCGTATGTTTTTGACAACTAAATATTGTTGGGATTGTTTGAGGGTTGTTTACTTGATACAAACCCAGTTTCTATGTTCTATTCACATAACATGAGCACTCTATTTAGACATAGATATACAGCAAGGCAGCAGTCACAACTGGCCCATGAGCCCATGACACCCAAATACCCCAAATAACCTACAGTCCCTGTAAGTTTTTGAAGGGTGGGAAGAAACCGAAGTACCCAGAAGAATCCTACACACTCCTTGCAGACAGCGCTGGATCAGTGGTGCTGTAATAGCGTTGTACTAACTGCTACACTCACTGTGCTTTTCTGTGCATAAATTTGCTCCAGTGGTTTTGCTTTAAGACCTTGTGATATTGGTGATGGCCTAGGATCAGAGTGAAAATCTCCAAATGCTAGGATCCAGTGCAGTACACAAAAATGCCAGAGACACTCAGCAGGTCATGCAGCATCCATATCAGCCCTGGGCCCTTCGTCAGAAGTGCCAAAACTGAAGCAGATGCCTAAATAAGAATGTGGTGCGGGGGGGGGGGGGGGGGGGCAGTGATGGGAAGGGCCACAAGCTAAAAAGTAAAGAGCAATAGGTGGATACAGGTGGGAGGGTAGAAGCGAAAAAGTGATGGGGAGAGGCCAAGAAAGAGAGTTCTCTGATAAAAGAGATGGAAAGGGTTAGGGAGCTGGAGGAAAGGGGGCCTCCAGGTGAGCAGGTTCATGGAAATTGGTTGTCAATATTGATGACATCTGGATGGAGACTGCCATGAAGGAATACAAGGTGTTGTTCCTCCAACTTGAAGGTGGCCTCAATTTGGCAGTATGGGCCATGAACATCCCATACTGCCATTGTTCTGTATGGTCTGATCTCCCTCTGTTACTCTGGACCTTTGAACTGGGCCTGCCATCTTAAGTATGAGATGTCCAACTGCTCTGCTCGCCAAACAACCTCCATTACTGCATCCAGGTGCATGTGGCTATAAAAGGAATTTATAAGTGACTCCCATCTATTAATTTTCTTGCCATTTATTCTCCCACGACTCACCAACACTAGGAGTTTCCAATTAACCTCGCAACTCACACATAGTTGGGACATGGGAGGAAATCAGAGCAGCCAGGAGGACATAAAAACACAGGAAGAATGTTCGAATTCCTTAGAGGCAGCACGTCAGCCCTGGGTCAGGGACCAGCATTAACCTATCAGCTATATAACAACTGCTTGTCAACAAGTCTGAACAGTAAATGCAAACAATCTCCCGTTATCTGCCCATGCGCAACGAAATGCAGCGTGAAAAAAATTGGCTTTGATTTATTCATATTACCCCCCCCCCCCCCATAAAATCTGTGACAGCTAATTTTATTCTGTATCTCTTTTTATTTGTGTACTGGTCTGTGAATTCTTCAAGAATGACATTCCAAAATCTGAACAGACATACACAGGGGGTTACTGTATATCTTTGGCTTGGCTTCGCGGACAAAGATTTATGGAGGGGGTAAAATGTCCACGTCAGCTGCAGGCTCGTTTGTGGCTGACAAGTCTGATGCGGGACAGGCAGACACGGTTGCAAGGGAAAATTGGTTGATTGGGGTTGGGTGTTGGGTTTTTCCTCCTTTGTCTTTTGTCAGTGAGGTGGGCTCTGCGGTCTTCTTCAAAGGAAGTTGCTGCCCGCCGAAGTGTGAGGCGCCAAGATGCATGGTTGGAGGCGAGATCAGCCCAATGGCGGAGGTCAATGGGGCAGGCACCAAGAGATTTCTTTAGGCAGTCCTTGTACCTCTTCTTTGGTGCACCTCTGTCACGGTGGCCGGTGGAGAGCTCGCCATATAACACGATCTTGGGAAGGCGATGGTCCTCCATTCTGGAGACATGACCTACCCAGCGCAGTTGGATCTTCAGCAGCGTGGATTCGATGCTGTCAGCCTCTGCCATCTCGAGTACTTAGATGTTAGGGATGAAGTCGCTCCAATGAATGTTTTACAAGCTTCTACCTTTGACTGTCGCCACTCCAGGCAAGGTATGTCACATGATTCTTTGCCAATAATAAGAATGTCCATATATGGAAATAAATGCCAGGTCCTATGTTTTAAGGATACGTTACAGGGATCTTACCCGCCTCTTTCCTTCAATAAAGATCATGCCTCTTCCTAGATTAGAGTGAAACACTAAAGTTTGAATACACTGTAATTGTTGTAAAAATGCAAAAATGCTGGAGGAATTCAGCAGGTCTTACAGCAATCTGATGGTAGAGGGGAATAAGCTGCCCTTGTGCTGCCAAGTGCTTGTCCTGTATCTTTTTCCTTCCTATGGTGGCTGCGTGACCTGCTGAATTCATACAGCATATATTCTTCCAAGATTAGCTTTTGTTTCAACTCATCACCTCCCACCATCCAGCTCCAATCCCACCCTGCATGACTCATGATCCTCTATTACAAACCATTCTTTATCCTCTTGCCTTTCTCTCCCTTTGCCTGGCACCCACCCAATTGACTCCATCCTTCTGCTTCCATTCCCCTCATCTGTCCGTCATTCTCCACCCCTTCCTGGTTCTCCCATCCCCTACTGGCCCTCATCTAACCTCTCCCACCCTGTACTCATTCTACTGGTCACCTCCGCTCTGCGCTCTCAGTCTCAATGAAGCATTCTGGCCCAGAGATGTGGGCCATTCTATTTTTCTGCTTGAACTGCTGAGTTCCTCCAGCGGAATGGAGTGAGACGTGGAAGTCTGCAGTTGCTGAGATTTAAGTTAAAGCACAGAAATGCTGGAGGAACTGAGCAGGGCTCATAGCATCCGTAGGATTTCAGGCCTGAGCCCTTCTTCAAGGTACGAATAAAAAAGCAGGTAGGCTCCTGAAGTAAAAGGCTGGAGAGATGGAAACAGAGCAGAATCAGAATTTCACAGCAGGTGATAGTTGGGCATCATTGGGAGATCAGAAGAGGAAATGTGAGCATTGGTCAGGATGGCCTTCTCCTATTTCTTGTGAAAATCACTTGAAAGTTTGCAAATAATGCTCCCAAAAAAACTAAGTCCAAATAGAGGGTCTTGATCCAAAGCACCAACAATTCCTTCCCCCGCCCCACTCACAGATACTGCTCGACCTGGTGAGTTTCTCCAGCAGTTTGTATTTTGCTCCATATGCCAGCATCTGTAGTCTCTTGTGTCTCTAAAACATTGCTACTTCAAAAACAAAGATGAAACTTATCTGCTGGTTTTATTTTACTTTTCAGTTTGCAAAGCACCTTGTGGTCAGAGACATACTGGCCCTGAGCCAGTCTTGATGTCCCAGTACAATGAAACAATTCTGGACACCAAGCACTGTGTCAATGCCAAGCTAAGCAGTGATTGATTGTAACCTGACTCATCTACACACAGAGCCTTCTCTTTGGACTCTCCTCTAAAATTCCTTCTCTCTGAACTAAAAAAAATACCCTGCCTATTGCAATAAAGAAAGCCAGCTAGTGAGCTCCAAGGTCTGCTTTCTAGATTGAGATTGTAAAATTATAAAAGCATAAACCATGCAATTTTCACTTACAGCACGCCAATTCCACCCATTGAAACCCAATTAACCTCTCAACCCTCTGTGTTTTTGGAGGATTTCAATGTTTTATTGAGTTCAATAAATTGAGGAGTGTTTTGGTAATCAAATTACTTGTATTAAAATTATAGATGGGTATGATGCATTCCCTTGTGGGGTGAGTGAAGGGATACATACTTAAAACTGGAATAAAATCAAGAAGTACAGCAAGCTCTCTTCCCCAATATTCCATGGATTCTGGGCATAATTGAAAATGACAACTGAGATTGATGGATTGGAGATGCACAAACTTAAGACATCAAAAATCCAAATAATTGGCACAAAATAATTCAATAACATTATGTCTTTGACAGCAGGTAATTACATTCAGTGCCAAAGGGACACTCAGGTTAAATGACCAAAAGAAGGTATTAAATATTTAAGAATACTTACGGATAGTTTATATTTATCCTTACTTAAAAAGGTTGAGGAATATTTTTAAAAATGGATAAATTTACCTATAACTTTAGTTGGAAGGGTGAATCATATAAAGATGAACATATTTCCAAGGATACAACATCTTTTTCAGGTGTTACCAACATTAATAAGGAAATTTCTTTGGAAAGGTAAAATGGCATGAGTCTCTGAAGAAATGTTAACATGAAAATACAAATTGGATTACAGCTTCCCAATGTTAGGAATTATTATTGAGTGGCATGGATGAGATTCCTGAATTCTTGAAAATAGAAAACCAGCATGGATTACTATAGAATTGAATAAAATAGGAGGAAAGAAAGCAGAAGAATTCATATATAAATATAAAACTGTTGGTTTGCTGATAGAGTCCCCATTATTGAAGCATTTACTTTGGAATAAAATAAATCAGGATATTGGAGGAGGGCCTATATCACCTAAAATGCCATTGATTAATCCTCTTTTGGTCTTTTCAAGAGATAATTAGTTCTTAAATATATGATATCGTAAAGGGATTGTCAATGTGGAAGATTGTTATATAACCATATAACCATTTACGGAGCGGAAACAGGCCATGTCGGCTTTTCGAGTCCGCACCGGTTCACTAGAACAGCTCCACTAGCTCAAACCTCCCGCTCTCTGCCAATAACCCTCCAACCTCCTCACCTCCATGGACACATCCAACCTTTTCTTAAACGACAGAAGGGACCCTGCCGCAAGTATCTCATTCGGAAGCTCATTCCATTCTGCCACCACTCGCTGAGTGAAAAAGCCACTCCTAAAGTTTTGCCCCCTTACCCTTAACTCATGGCCTCTTGTTCCAACCTCCCCTGCCCTCAGGGGAAAGGGTCTGTTTTTATCTTTGTTATATAAAGTACACTGCTTGACCTACTGAGCTTCTCCAGCGTTGTGAAAGAGGAAAATTAATACCATTTCAACCAATGAGAAATAAATATGCTTTTTTGTTATTTTCAGTTAAGAGCACATTTGAGAAATAAGTTGGGACCAACAATCTTTATGTCTAGTTGTACTGAGGTAGGACTTCTTATTAGAAGTGGGACTTTTAAAAAATGTATTTCTTTGATATATTTATTATTATAAGCAGGAACACCTAAATTAAGATCATATAGATTAGGCAGAGATGGGAAATAGATTTGAATATTACAATGGACCAACAAATGTGGGAAAAATTTATGTAGGGATTGTATGAATAATACTATCAATTTAAGATATAGATTAGTTCATTACAATTTTTTTTACATCAGTTAAATCTTACACCACAGATGTTGAATAAATTAAAATCAGATTTATCAGATCAATGTTTTAGGTGTGGTGAAGATGTAGGATCTTTTATACATTCGATGTGGTCATGACCCAATATGAGACCTTTTTGAGTGACTATAGGTAACTTTTTGGAACAAGTTACAGGAGTTGTTTTTCTGCTAAATCCCTATTTATTTTTATTAGGAAACACTGAAGGTACAAAATCCTAAATTGAAATGATCAATTTATCAATTGAAATTTGTTAAAATAGTATTAGCCTCTCAAGAAAGTGTTTCGGATACATTTCTAACTGTGCCAAGGTGGCACGCTGAAATTCAAAGTTGTATTCCTTCGGAAAAAAATTACTTATAATTTAGGAAATAAATATTCTACATTTCTACAAATTTGGTGCCCATACACTGAAATAATGGGATTAAATTTGTAGTGATATCCTTTCCATCCCTCTAGCCCTGAAGAATTTTCCTTTGTATGTTTACGTTAGAACTGATGAGTTGCACTGCACGACATCTGCCTCTGGCATCCAAAAACCAAAAATATATTTTTTAAACTTTCTTTTTCTTTCTTCTATTTTATACCTATAATTTTTTTTTTAACTTTTTTTCAACTTGTATTGGGGGGGAGGTTGGGTGGATGGGAGGGGTTTTGGGGTGGGGTAAAAACCATCATGGATGCAATCAATTTGTCTTTTTTAATATCTGTGTTAGTATAATAATTGTAGTTACAGCATGTATGGAATATTAAATAAAAAAAATTTTTAATTCACTAACATCACAGCTGATTAGAGGAGTCACATGATGGAGTAGTGGACGGTCGGGGAACTCCAGCCTCTCTGGAAAAGTTTTAAAAAAACACAGAAAACATCACAGCTGATTTAATCTGGGCCTCAGTTCCACTTGACTACCGTTCCCAATCATCAATGACTTCCCTTCAATCCACTCAGTCTCCCTCATATTCAATGCCTCAGCTTCTACAACTCTGGAGTTGGGAAATCTTCCTCATCTCATGGTTATCTTACAGCTTGGAAACAGGTCCTTGGGCTCAACTTGTCTGTGCCGACCAAGATGTCTGTCTACTGAGCTCATCCCATTTGCCTGCATTCACCCGTCTATAAATATCTTTCAATTGTACCCATCTCCATCAGTTCATCGCCTTCATATACCCACTATCCTCTGATTGAAACAGATGCCCCTCAAATCCCTTTAAAATCTTTCTCCTCTCACTTTAAACCTATGATCTCTCCTCTACCCTGGGGGTGGGGGGGGGGGGGGAATTATTCAAACGGCTGCCTACATTTTGAATATACCCTAATGAAGGGCTCAGGCGTTAAACGTTGGTTATACATATAACCATATAACCATTTACGGAGCGGAAACAGGCCATGTTGGCCTTTCGAGTCCGCACCAGTTCACTAGAACAGCTCCATTAGCTCAAACCTCCCGCTCTCTGCCAATAACCCTCTAACCCCCTCACCTCCATGGACACATCCAACCTTTTCTTAAATGACAGAAGGGACCCTGCCGCAACGATCTCATTCGGAAACTCATTCCATTCTGCCACCACTCGCTGAGTGAAAAAGCCACCTCTAATATTTCTCTTCAAGTTTTTCCCCCTTACCCTTAACTCATGGCCTCAACCCCAACCAACCAATTTTCCCCTGCAACCGTGTCTGCCTGTCCCGCATCGGACTTGTCAGCCACAAACGAGCCTGCAGCTAACGTGGACATTTACCCCCGCCATAAATCTTCGGTCACGAAGCCAAGCCAAAGATATAAAGTACACTGTTTCACCTACTGAGCTTCTCCAGCATTGCGTTTTTACTGAAAAAAATACTTTATCTTCATCCATCATGATTTTGTAAACCTCTCTTAAGGTCCCTCCTCACCTTCCAGGAATGAAATGCCCCGGACAATCCAGTCTCCCTTTATAATTCAAGCCTGCCAGTCTGCGTAACATTCTGGTGAAATTGCAGCTGGGTGACCAGAATCACACATAATCTCCATCTATCCATATCATTGGGAGTCTCCCTCTTCCCCCATCGACGTGATCTACTGGGATTGTTGTCTGATGAGGGCGCGCACAGCATCTTTAAACTGCTCCTGTCAGGAAAGAGATACAGGAGTATCAGAGCCAGTACCACTAGGCCGAGAAACAGCTTCTTCTTAAGGGAAGTGAGAATCCTGAACAACCAAAGAAACTGCTCACACTAACCGTCTGAGACTCTCATTCATGAAACAGTATTTATTTATTTGTACATACAAATACAAATACTTCTCCTGCACGCGTGTTGTTTGTCTGTATGTGTGTCTCTGCGTTCTGCACCGAGGACCAGAGAACTCTATTTCATTGGGTTATGCAATCAGATAAACTTGACGATAATGGAAATTCCTAAATTCTGAAACTGTGGCTTATTGATCTTGCTTCCCCACAAGAGAAATCACACCCTAAGATTGTCTCCTGGCAACCCCCCCTCATCATGTTGACACTGTCCATGCATGCTATTTTTATGTTTCGCATGTGAAGACAGTCAGATCAGACACAGCATCAGCCATCTGGCATCTCTCTCCACACAACGTAGCGGCACAGTACAGACCCTTCAGCCCACAATGCTGTGCTGACCTACTTCATAACAATCTAAACAACATTTTGCCCTTCCAATCTTCCTGCTACTGCAAAGAACAAGTATCAAAGGTTTAAGATCAAGATCAAAAGCAGTTCAATTGAACTAAAGGACAAATCAGCCACCATCTAACTGACGAGAGGAACAAGCTTGAGGGACAAAATGTTATGTCAATGGGATCCAGTCAAATATAATATTGATTAACAACAATTTTATCAAAATTACTTCAGCATGCAAGAATTTGACCTCAAGCATTACGTTCTTTCTTCAGTCATGGCATCTGCAGACTTTTGTGTTTCACTCATGGGTAAAAGCTATGTCCTTGCACTGTTTGAACTCTACTTTGCTCTGTAACAATACACTCTGCACTTCTGTTTTATGACCTGCTGTGGCGAAAGTATGAGTTGCCATGCCTGGATACCACACAAAATAAAGCTTTTCACTGTACATGTGACAACAAACAATTAAAAACCTTCACTGTGGTCATTCAATCCTTCAGGTGAACCATCATTGAAGAAATTCTTTTTGTCCTCCCCTCACCCTTTCTCTGCACCTTCCAACTCCTTATAGCCCCACTTCCCAGTTCATTGGCTGTGCCATGTCCCAGGATTGGAAGCCATTTATGCCACCCTTAAATGGGCTTTTCCACTGAACGCAACTCATTCCCGGGGATCGGAGTGTTCTGCCTTGAACTGGAAACGGGTGACTTTCTGCGGACCCGGGTTTTATCAGTACGCCGGCGTTGCCAAATGCCGGGGGTAAGAGTAGGGGTCGAGGTGGTTAAATCCCTGGTGTGAAATGAACTCATTTGACTTCGGCGTTCGGACAATGTTGCTTTTCCACTGCACCCTGTCCCAGTCAATTCCTGGGGCTGGAGGCCAGGGGAAAAGGGGCTTTTGTCTCTATTTCCACTTTGGGAATCGTTAACCTGAATCATGAATTCCACCTCCTTTTCCAAAAATCCTGACTGACCTGTTGATCATGACCTCTATGCATGTTTAAAATTCAATGTCTTTATTCCTTTCAGGGTTGCACACAAAGGGAAAATAGCAACACAGAAGGTTCGAACATCAGAATGCTACATTACCACGAAAATCTGGACCCAATTCTTCCCATCCGTGCACTCACTCTTGAACTCCCGCAACCTCAGCCTCATGACGGTCACTTTTAATAAATGCCCAGAAGCTCTCCTGGAACTCCACGTCCCAGGGAGCACTGCAGACCGTGCGCAACCTCAGCTCTCTCTGTCTAGATCAAGAGACGTCACGTCTTGTATTTATTCAATAATGGCATCCCCCCCATGCACAAATGGCATCCTGAGCCCCCGAAGGGGTCGCCGTGCGCTGGAGCCAACAGGTGGAGGGAGATGCGTGGAATCACATATCGCCCCCCCCCCCCCACCATTCACTGCAGCAAACCTCTCCCCCCAACCCCCTTTCCCCAACATGTTCCCATCCCCAGCCATCAGTCCGCTTAACAAAGCTGACCAATGAGAAACGGGCTCTGGCCCCACGGTTCTGACAGGCTGTGAGCTGAAAAAGACTATTAACAGCACGCAATTAAAATGCCCCCCCGACTGCATTGTGCGATCTGCTCGAGTGAATGACAGCTCCAGCCTGCAGCTTCCGCCACGCGCGGGGTGTATCCAATTTGTAACAACCCATCATCGTTACCCTAGACACCTTCACGGAGATTTCATTCCGCTGCTTCATTCTCCACTGGAAGGGTTGAAGACAGGAGACAACCCCCTTCCCCCTCCCCCCACCCCGAGGCAATTACACAACAGAAATTCTTCCACCCGGAATCCCAATTATCAAATTCTTGGGAACAATTTGAGTTCATGGGCTCTCTCTCTCTGATAAGATCACCGGGAACAAGTTACCTGGAATTTCTTCGGGATCGGACTGTGCAAATCGGCTGCAAGGCTATGCATCAGCTCAATTAGTTCTGAGAATGATCCCTCGCCCTCGCATTTGTGTCGCTTGACAACTGAACCGTGGCGAGGGGAGTGAAAAGGAGCTGGTGCACATCATTGGGAGGAGGGAGCGTGGGCTTACCTGCACTGGACCGGCGTCACGGTTCTCCCACCTCTTTCTGTGTGTGTGTGTGTGTGTGTGTGTGTGTGTGTTTCTCTCTCTCTCTCTCTCTCTCCCCCCCCCACTCCCCTCACTATTTAATGTGACCAGACGACTATCGGGAGCGCAGTCACGTCTTGCATTGCGCAGAGTCTGGAGCGTGCACGGGCAAGGGGAGGGGTCGGAGTTGGGTGAGCTACAGGAAAAGTTGCTTGAGAAATGTTGACGCACAGCACCACTCAGAGCACAGGAGGAAGCAGAACAGGTCCACCTACAGTAAACGACTTGTCTAGTCCCATCAACATCCCCAGGATCAAACAAAACAAACCATCAAGCTGTGTAAACTATGGGGGCAGCCTAAATAAAAAGTGGATCAAGAGCTGTGTCTGAAAAGAAGAATAGAGAGGTAAAGAGATATGAAAAGAGTTCAGAGAGAGATCCAGGCAGCTATGTGGAGCCATGGCATTTGTCATGCACGCTGTATAATGTAGAATCAGAACCCTAAATCATAAAATTCGCTGTTTTGGAACAGCATCACAATGAAAATATTGGTTTAAACCACCTTACAAAATTAAATAAAAAATAAAGGCAAAAAAGTGTCTGTGGTTCATTGTTTATTCAGTAATCTGATGGTAGAGGGGAATAAGCTGCCCTTGTGCTGCCGAGTGCTTGTCCTGTATCTTTTTCCCAATGGTAACAGAGTGAAGAGGGCATGGCCTGGGTCGTGGGGTCCTTGAGGATAGAGGCTGCTTTCTTAAGACACCGCCTCATGTAAATGTCCATGATGGTGTGAAGTTTGGTGCCTGTGATGTCGCAAGCTGAGTTAACAACCCTCTGGTGTTTTTTTCCTGTCCTGACTGTTGGCACCTCCATACCAGACAGTGATGCAACCAACCAGAATCCTCTCCACGGTCCACCTGTCGAAGTTCTTGCGAGCCTTCAGACACATACCAAATTTCCTCAACCTCCTCACAAAGTGTAGCCGCTGGGGAGCCTTTTTCACGATTGCATTGATGTGGAGGGTCCAGGACAGATCCTCGGGGATGCTGACACAAGAAATTTGAAGCTCTTGCCCCTCTTCATTGCCGAACCCTCAATAAGGCTGGTTCAGGTTCTCCTGATTTCCTCCTGAAATTATCTCCTTGATTTTGCTTATGTTGAGTGCGAGGTTGTTGGTATGTTACCACTCAATGAGCTGATCTATCTCCCTCCTTCATCTCCCTCCTGCATTGCCACTTGTGATTCTGCCGACAACCGTGGTGTCATTGGAAAATTTGTAGATGGCATTGGAATTGTGCCTGACCACACAGTGATTGGTGTATACTGAGTAGAGCAGTGGGCTAAGCACACATCTTAGAGGTGCACCTGTGTTGATCACCATACCTCAATAAAGGGCTCAGGCATGAAATGTTGGTTATGTATCTTTATCTTTGCCACATAAAGAACCACACATGACTTGCTGGTCAAGCATTTTTGTGCAAACTACAATCACAGAGTCTACAGATTCCTCTTACTTGTTAGCCTGTTCTTCTTCCCCTTCCTCCTCTATCCCCACCACCTTTTTATTCAGCAATCTACCTGTTTTTCCTGATTCCTGAGAAATAGCAGCTGCGTGACCTGCTGAGTTTCTCCAGCACTTCTTTTGTGCATTGCAGATAAATAAGAATACTCTAAAATAAGCCGAATGCAAAGTGAAGTTGTGATGTCTCCTTTAGTATGCACTCAGTTAAATGTAAATTTTTTTTTAAAATTAAATTTAAATTTAAACTTAGGATGTAGCACGGTAACTGACCATTTCGCCCCATGAGTCTGTGCCATCTAATTTACATCCAATTAACCTACAACCTTGGGTATGTTTTGAATGTTGGGAGGAAACAGGAGCCCCAGGGTAAGCCATGCAGACACAGAGAGAACATGCAAACTCTTTACAGACAGTGCAGGAAAGGCATTGCACTAACTGCTACACCAACCATGCTGCCCCATGGTGTTAGACTCTTAATATTGCACCACTGTGAAATTGGGGAAAAGTTCAGAGAAACCCTCTGAAGTTCAACAATGAAAAGGATTGTGAGATCTTACATCAGACATGGCATTCCAGATTTGGAATCATTTCAGCAATTTCTTGAATGCCAAGCAAGATAGAAAATGTGACTCGCGTTCCCACAGGGACTTCCATCCCTCTTTCAGAATGTCCAAAGGTCTTTTAAGTTATTGAAGCACCTTTCAAGTGCAGTCACTGGTATTGGTGGGAAACGCAAAAGCCAATTTGTTCACAGCAAGTTCCCACACATAGAAATATGATTATTATTGTGACTTGTAAATATTGTTTGAGGGACTGATATTAACTGCGGCATCAGGGATGTCTCACTTTCTCTGTTTTATTTGGAGTAGTGCCACAGAATTATTTTAGTCCATATGAGAGAGCAGATGGTGCCTCAGTTCAATGTCTCCTTTGAAAGACAAAATATGTCTCCTTCAGCAAAGATGGATCGCAGTATGGGGAGGTGAAATTTTGAGGATTGTTTGTGATTAACTTTTTAAAATGAAACACAGAAAGTTAGCATGCAAGAGCAACATCAACATTCCAATGGGGATTGGCAAGATAGAAATTAAGCATGTACAGGTGTTAGGTCTGCTTTGTTCATGAATGAGTGAGACAAACACCAGGCTGAGTCGAAATCAGGGTTCTTTGTTCTTTATTACCGGATTGTAACACTTGCGACTAAACATGTTAGTCGGAGAATGTATTCTGCCGTTATCAGCAAAATGGTGATTTTTTATACCCTTGGATACATGCTTAGAACATCATCATATCATTACTTGTCCAATGACTAAAACTGTTGCTATCCTTTCCCTGCTAGCTTCCTGCCTCTCAATCCATCAATGTCTCTCTTATCTTGTAAGTACAAGGATGCATTCACATCTTGTTACAGCCCTGTACATTCCCATCTCATGATGTTTTACCTAACAGGAGTACAAGGACACCTCCCCTTCTTGTTACTGCCCTGTACAGGGTAACTCCCTACACATTCCCATCTCATGATGTTTTACCTTACACAGGACAGGAAGAATATTTGGCCATGGATTGAGATTAAAGGTCTCCCATCAACTCTGGTCATCTAGATTTGGTAAAGATCTCTTTAAGCTGGAAAGAGTGTTGGAAAGATTCACAAAGGATGTTACCAGGACTGTAGATTTGAATTACAAGGGGCAACTGGTTAGGATGGGGATTTTCTCCCTGGAGCGTAGGAAGATGAGGGGAGACCTTATAATAAAAGAGGGTAAATAGTCACAATATTTTCCCCAGGACTGGGGAACCTAAAACTGGATTTAGGATGATTGGTGAAAGATTTAAAAACAAAAACACAGAAATTTTGGATAAACTCAGCCAGTCTCGCAGTGTCTGTGGTCGGTAAAGATATATTACCAACTTTTCAGGCCTGAGCCTTTCCTCCAGTTATTCGTAAAAAAGAATCAGGCATCTAAAGTAAAGACTGAGGAAAGAAAGGGGAGGGAAAATGGAAGGGGAGGAGTACAGGCCAACAGACAAAGGTGTTAATTGAATATGAGAAGAGGAAAGGTGAGAATTGATTTGTCTGTATGAAAGGAGACTGAGGGAAAAAGGAAGAGAGAGAAAGAGACAGAGAGACAGATGAAAGGAGACGGGGGTAGATGATCTGGGAGGGCGGGGGTGTCCAACTGACCTATTAAAGTCGATGTTAATGCCATCCAGTTGAAGAGCATGGATGGAAGGTATTGTTTCTCCAGTTTGATGCTGATCTCAGTCTGGCAATTACTCGAGTATATATGGAATAATTCAATGCTGCTGGGGTCACTATTAAAGATGTAACTGAGATATTAGGTGAACTAAAATGAATAAAGGTTAGATATTATCTTCGTATATATGTCACCAAACATCCCCCAACACACTGAATCCAAAAATGCTGCAAATCCAAAACAAAACCAGAAAATGCCAGAAGCTCTTAGCTGGTCCAGAAGCATCTGTGAGGAGTAAAACAGAGATAATGGTTTGGACCAAAGACCCTTCACTGGAAATGGATAAATGATAAAAGACATGCATGTCTTAAGTTACAGAGAACATGAGGTGGAGAAAACAGATGGAAAGTCTGTGATCGGATGGAGACCAAGGTTGTAAAGGGAACAATTACATTACAAACTGGCAGTTGAAGCTAGATGACAGATCACAGACATTCTCTCTGTTCTCTCCACCTTTTCCTCCTTCAAACCTAATGTGCTTGCTCTCTACTCACTTTTCCAGTTCTAGACGCAATATATCAACTCTACTTCTTGCATTCACTGAATTTGTCTCTGATCTCCCAGCAAGGTTTGGAGCATTTAGCTCTAAAGATTGATGAAGAATTTTTTTATCGTGACTACATTTTTTTTCCTCTAGCTTTCCTAACATTGTTAATTTTCATTCATGGATACACATTACATTTTACTATGTAAAACTCTCAAAGTGAGCTTCACAGTCATGGCATCAAACAAGATTTGGAAACAGAAAAGCACAAAAGCTGCAGATGCTGGAATCTTGAGCAGACAAAGAACTGCTAGAGGAACTCAGCAGGTCAGTCAGAATCTGTGGGTGGATATAGTCAGTCAATATTTTGAGTCTGGACCCATTATCAAGATTTCAGATTTATTGTTAGAGTACATACATGACATTTTGGCAGTTTCCGCAAGGAGATAGACAACAGACTCGCCAAGGCAAATAGCGCCTTTGGAAGACTACACAAAAGAGTCTGGAAAAACAACCAACTGAAAAACCTCACAAAGATAATCGTATACAGAGCCGTTGTCATACCCACACTCCTGTTCGGCTCTGAATCATGGGTCCTCTACCGGCATCATCTACGGCTCCTAGAACGCTTCCACCAGCGTTGTCTCCGCTCCATCCTCAACATTCATTGGAGCGACTTAATCCCTAACATCAAGTACTCGAGATGGCAGAGGCCGACAGCATCGAATTCACGCTGTTGAAGATCCAACTGCGCTGGGTAGGTCACGTCTCCAGAATGGAGGACCATCGCCTTCCCAAGATCGTGTTATATGGCGAGCTCTCCACTGGCCATCGTGTCAGAGGTGCACCAAAGAAGAGGTACAAGGACTGCCTAAAGAAATCTCTTGGTGCCTGCCACATTGACCACCGCCAGTGGGCTGATATCGCCTCAAACCGTGCATCTTGGCGCCTCACAGTTTGGCGGGCAGCAAGCTCCTTTGAAGAAGACCGCAGAGCCCACCTCACTGACAAAAGACAAAGGAGGAAAAACCCAACACCCAACCCCAACCAACAAATTTTCCCCTGAAACCGCTGCAACCGTGTCTGCCTGTCCCGCATCGGACTTGTCAGCCACAAACGAGCCTGCAGCTGACGTGGACATTTACCCCTCCATAAATCTTCGTCCGCGAAGCCAAGCCAAAGAAAGAAGTCATACATGACATCACGTACAATCCTGAGATTATTTTTCCTGCAGGCTAGGCAAGATTATCACTTATTTGTAGTCCAAAAAAGCTGAACACAATGCACACATGGAAACTAATAAAGAAACATATCGGGGTATAGGTTAATGGGGTGTAAAATGGGTGGCATGGACTCATAGAGCTTTATGTCCAATTTAAAAAAAATATAAACAACTGAGTGTGCAATACAGAGAGGAAAAAAAACTATAAAGTGCACAAGTAAGAGTCCTTAAATGAGTCCCTGATTGAGTTTGTTGTTGAAGAATCTGATGGGGGGGGGGGGCGAGCAACTGTTCCTGAACCTGGGGGTGCGAGTCTTGTAGCATCTACACCTTCTCCCTGATGGCAGCGGTGAGAGCAGAGCGTGCGCTGGTGCTGTGGATCTGATGCAGCATTCCTCAAAGATGCTATTGATGGTGGGAGGGTTGTTCTGGTGATGTCCTGGGCTGTGTTCACTTTATGCTCGGAGGCATTGGTGTTCTCATACCACACCATGATGCAGCCGGTCAGTAAACATTCCACCACACATCAGTAGAAATTTTCCAGCGTTTCCGATGATATACCAAAGGTACGCAAACTCCTGAGGAAGTAGAGGCACTGATGTGCTTTCTTCGTGATGTCATTGTTGTGTTGGGTCCAGGAAAGATCCTCTGAGACAGTGACTCCCAAGAAGTTAAATTTGTTCACCCTCAATGATCACTGGATTGTACACCTCTGGTTTTCCTTTCTTGAAGTCAACAATCAGCTCCTTGGTTTTGGTGACATTGAGTGCGAGGTTGTTGTTGGGGTATCATTTGGCCTAGTTTTCAATCTCCAACCTGTATGCTGCTTCATCACCCCATTTTATATAACCCACTATGGTGGTATTATCAGCAAATTTTTACGTGGTGTTACTGTCGTGCCGAGCCACACGGTCATAGGTGTAAAGTGAGTAGAGCAGGGAGACTGATAAAATCATGATGAAGTGTTCAGACCAAAACAGTGACTGACCGTTTCTATAGATGCTGTCTGACCTGCTGAGTTATTCCAGTAATTCTTTGTCTGCTCAAGATTTGTCAACAAATCTGAACATTGTGTTCAGTTTTTTGTAAAAAAAAAACCCTCAAGAGAAAATATTACATCAGATAATCACAAATTATGTTTTGTGTATCTTAAAGGTGAAAAGAGAGACCATAAGGTGGAGAGATTTAGGTTGAGAATTCCAGTCATTTGCTTAAGTATGCGGCATATCTGATCATTCTTGAAAAATAACTCAGCGCTTCTGATGACACATGAATATGTCCAAGTCTCTGGATTTTTGATTGTACATTTGAATCTGTCCTTATAAGCCTCTGTCTGGGAATAACACCTCATTTTCCAAATGGGCAACCTCCAACCAGATGGCATTAATATCAACCTCTCTGACTTTCATTAAAACCTACCCCTGCCACTTCTTCACCCGTCGCTTTCCCTTTTCCCTGTCTCCTTTCGCACAGACAAGATAAATTCTTAGCTCTCCCCTTATCATATCCAATTAACACTTTTTGTTGGTCTAGATTCCTCCCCCAGCCAGTATTGTCTGATTTCCGAGATTTTCTGAGATTTCCTGCTTCTTCCTTATTCCTTGAAGAAGGGTTCAAGCCTGAAACATCGGCAATATATCTTTGCTTTTTATGGATGCTGTAAAGACTGGCCGAGTTTGTCCATGATTTCTATGTGTGTTTTACTACAATCACAGCATCTGTAGACTTTCGTGTTTCACCAGTACATGGAGCTACAGTATGTTCATGCACCCATCCCACATGTGTCCTTCTCAGGTCAATTACCTGGCACTTGTGCACTTGATCAAGTGAATGCTGTGTTTTGTAGTGAGGGCAACCATACTCAGGGAATGCACAGAAGCTTCCCCGTGACTTTGGACATCAGCTGTTGCTTTGAGGTACCCATTCAGCTCAGGGACATACAAGGGATCATAAATATTTTGGATTCCCCAGTTCCAGTGTAGGGTCTTAGATGAGTTTCTCCCTCCACAAATGCTGCTTGACTGGTTGAATTTTTGCAGCATTCTCTATTTTTTAATTTCAGATTCCAGCATCTGCATTTGTATTTGTTTTCCATTGTAAATGTCAGAATTGAAGTGTTGAAGAATGAGGAGAGATTTGATCGAGGTATTGAAAATTATGAGAGTAGACGGAGTAAATGTATGTCGGCTTTTTCCACTGAGGGTATGTGAGATACAAACTAGAGGACATGGGTTAAGGGTGAATGGGGAAAAGTTTAGGGGGAAACATGAGGGGGTATGGAGGGCTATGGACTGGGTGCAGGTCAGTGGGACTAGGCAAAAAAAAGTGGTTTGGTACAAGCTAGAAGGACCAAAGAGGCCTGTTTCTGTGCTGTAATGTTCTATGATTCTATTTCCAGCGATGAAGACATCCCTTTTAGAAATGTTCATTGGTGATAGGTTAACGAGAATTTTAAAAAAGTAGGATTAAAGTAGGATTAGCCTCAGTGGGTAATTGACAGTTGGTGTGGACTGAATCCACTGAAAAATCTCTTTCCGTGTGCTTCTTCAAAGCTACTTTTAAAAATGGATGTTAATACAACTAGGTTCTGGAAGTAGACTCAGTTCGTGCTTTTAAAAGCACGTTTGGTAAAATAATCTGATAAGCCGCAGGGAAAGAGAGGAGAAATAGGACTGAATGGAATACTCTGTAGTTCCTCAATCTCATCAGCATGAAGACTGATTATGAAAACAATATGAAACAAAGTCATGAATAAAAGCAACATTTACACATTGTCCAATTGGAAATGCTGAAAATTAATCCTTGAGGTGTTTGGAAAACAGGTGGAGATGGAGATGGAGGTACTGGAGCAGGAGGGCATGGGGGTAGAGGAGGAGGAGATGGAGCTGCAGGTGGAGGAGGTGGAGGTGCAGGTGGGTATGGGGGTGGTGGAGAAGACGGAGTTAGAGGAAGTAGAGGTGGAGCTGGAGGTGCAGGTGGAGGTGAAGCTGAAAGTGAAGGTGGAGGTGCAGTTGGAAGTGGGTGTGGGGGTGGTGGAGTTGGAGGAGGATGTGGAGGTAGAGCTGGAGGTGGAGGTGAAGGTGCAGGAGGAGGTGGAAATGGAGGTGGGGAGGTGGAGGTGAGGGAGAAGGTGTATGTGGGTGAGGCCACAGGAAGAGGCAGAGGTTCGGGTACAAGATGAGGTAGTGGTTCATTCACAGTCATGGGTGGTGGTAAAAGTTCAACAAAAACAAAGATTTCAGTCGAGCAGAAGCATGGATAAAGGTGGGGCAAAGCGCAGTTCTACAGGGTTGAGGAAACACTACTGTTCCACGCAAATCGGGTCAAAAAACAACTCACTGGTAAGAAATCTCTGGAATGATTCCCTTGCTACAGTGTGGGGGAAAAAAAAAGACTTGGTTTTGTATAGCACCTTTAATGCAGTAAGATGGTTTCAAATTCTAACTAAAAAATAAAAATTCAATGCTGGTGAAACTCAGCAGGTCAAACAGTGTCCTTTATTTATATAACAAAGATAAAGATCAATGAGTAACATTTTTGGCTTGAGTCCTTTATCAAGGCATGGAAAATGTCGGCAGATGCACACACAAAATGGTGGGGGGAGGGGCACGGTCCCAAAGGCAAGAGGTAATAGGTGAATAAGGGAGGGTGCGCACACCAAAACAGGGGGAGGGAGAGATGGCTCTGTGAATAGATAGGGAAGGGGGTGGAGAACTGGAGGAAAGAAGACAAAAGGAAAGGGAAAGGAAGGAAAACAGAAAGTGGGCTAGCAGAAACTGGAGAAGTCGATGTTAATGCCATCCGGTTGGAGAGGGCTCAGATGGGAAATCAAATGTTCCTCCTCCAATTTACGGGTGGTTTTGATGGTATGGTATATGAAACCATGGACAGTTATTTGAACATGGGGGTGGGGGGAGTGCAGAATTGGAGTGTTTGGCCACTGGGAGATCCCTGTCACTGATGCAGACAGAGCAAAGTAATCTCCCATTCTAAAAATGCTAACGATTCGGTAACTATGAACTAACATAATATCTTATGCAAAATGCTTGTGGGTGCATTGCTCAAGCTTTAAAACGTTTTAGAAAGTAATGCGAGCCTCTTTCTCTTTGACTTTGATTGCAATGAAAAAAGATCTTTGCTGCAAAACGAGGCAGCTGTGGCTCAGTGGTACGATTGATAATCATTAGATCAGATGGTCAATTCATTCTCTGAAACTTGAGAACATATCTCAGTTGATACCTGAGCATATTCATGAGGGAGTTCTGCCTTGAATGAGGTGTCATGTTTTTGATGATCTCGAATAAATGTAAAAATTATAAAAATTCAAAGAATGGGGGAAATTATCTCGCGTTGACACTGCAAAAGGGTTGTCAGCACAATTGCACTTTTTCCCACCAGGATAATTGAATTAGGGCAGCACGGATAAGGTAGTGGTTAGCTCATCACTGTTACAGCGCCAGCGTCCTGGGTTCAAATCTCACGCTGTCCGTAAGGAGTTTGTATGTTCTCCCCATATCTGCATGGGTTTCTTCTGAGTGCTCTGGTCTCCCACCCTCCAAAACGTAGCAGGGTTATAGGTCAATTGAGTGTAATTGGGCGGAATGTCCTCATGGGCCGAAAGTACCTGTTACCATACTGTATGTCTAAATTAAAACATTTAAATGTCTAAGTTTATTTATATGTTGCCTAGATTTCTTTGTATTGTCTCTTAATTCAATTAAGTGTGCCATTTTAGCTGTTTTTTTAACAAAGTAGCTGTTCAGTTCCACCAAGAATTTCAATGCAAGTGATAAACTTATCATTATTTAACAACTAAAATTGATAATCTGATCATTATCACATTGTTGTTTATAGAATCATACAGTTTGCAAGGCAATTTGTCTACAAAGAATTTTGGAATGTCCATCGGGTCAGAGAAACACATATCTCTTCTTGAATTTGAGATGTTATCTTTTATTTTTGTATTAAATAAAGAACCCGGGTTATCCAATGTCTTTGTTTGCATTATTTGTGAAATGCTGACACTTTCCCAGGCAATGCAATGAAGAAGCCAAATTGCGTATAACTGGTTCTCACAAGCAGCAACGAGATAATGACTAACTTATAGTTTTGGTGATGTTGTTTGAAGAATTTAGATATCTTGTCAAATTTTCTTATGGAAATTTCTAACATTAACCATTGATCAAAACTCTTAAATAATTCCCCTCTGTATCTCGAAATTTGTTATTCACCAATTGTGAGATGCCAATAACACGATGCAGGCCTCTTGTCAGTTGTTATTGTGATATCTTGAATAATATGGGCAAATTATCACTGTCGAAAGTATTCCAATATTTTTTAGCCTGGAAAAGGTAGTGGACACATCCCAGGACATCACAAGAAAAACTCTCCCCACCATCGCTAACATCTAGGGGGACTGCTGCTGTCGGAGAGCAGCAGCAATCGTCAAGGATCCACATACCCAGCACATGCTGTGTTCTTGCTGTTGCCATCAGGAAAGAGGTATAGGTGCCACAAGGCTCACCACCAGGTTCAGGAACAGCTGCTCCCCCTCCATCATCAGACTCCTCAACAACAAACTTAATCAGGGACTCATTTAAGGACTCTTACTTTTGCACCATATTTTTTTAAAAATTCTGTTTGTATGGTATAGTCAGCTTGTTTACATTTATTATCTGTTAAGAGTTCTTTATCTGTTTACACATGTATGCTGTGTAGTTCTTTCTGTACTACCAATGAGTGATAATTCTGCCTCGCCTGTTCGAGATCTGGCAGCACGTGGCCGAGGCAATCATCGAGGCTCACAAAGGTGGCATCCTGGACTCAGATTGGAAGAGGTTGGTCCTATTCCAGTCAAAGCTGGGTCCCCATGCCTTCCAGGCAACCAAAGGCTACTCCACATACAAGAGCGCAATGGACACTCTCGAGAACTTGCACAAGCCACCCACGAATGACGTCTGTGCAAGGTACCTCCTCAACACCCAAGCCCAGCAACCCGGGAAGAAGGCTGAGTCTTACCTGGGACACCTGCGAGAGTTGGCTCGACTGTGTCTGGCTGAACCCGGGGTAGGTGCAGAGGAGGTCGAGAGGCTGATCCGGGACACCTTCATCCGAGCACTACGCTCAAGAGCCATTGGGCAGAAGCTGCTGGAAGACAATATCTACGCCCTAACCAAGACAGTGGAGGTGGTCCAAACCCTGGAAGTGGCAGCCCTGCACATTGAAGCCTTCGATTTCAGGTACCCCCAGGCTCCCTCATGGCTGTCTCACACTGCAGCTGCGGCCCCAGACTGAGCTGGGGAGGAAAACATCGCTGCGGCAGGCGCCCGATGCCCCTGTAAGTAGTGTGTGTCCTAATGTGGGTCAGACCGACGATCGCGCCAAAACTGCCCGGCTAGGAACCAGTATTGTTCCCGATGCGGCAAGAAAGGGCACTTCGCTAAAGTGTGCCTCTCAAAACCAGCCGGCAGCTCAGCGGCCCTCTATGACTCCCACCCCCACCACGGACCCCTCCACGTGCACGTGCTGGGTGGCACCATTGTCCCCGCTATGACTTCTGCCTTCCCCGACTTCGACGGTGCCACATCTGGCCCCATCAGTGACTGTTGCAGCGTGTGCCCCGAGCACCTGGACCAGCCCCCGTCCGTGCCACTTGCCGAGAACTATAGCGACGTCACTTCCGGTTAACTTAATGACGTCACTACTGCCGGCCGCGATGACACCACTTCCCCCAGTGCAAAGAACACAGCTGGGGAAGGAGGCCAGCATGCAGCGGGCCCCCACGTGTCGCCGCCATCTTGGGCAAGGCAGCGAGCGACACAGAGGGCCCCCGACAACATTGAGAATGACGTGGTCAACACGGGCAGTGACCAGGCCGCCCTACTGATGCTCCCCTTGCCTCTGGATAACATAAATCACTGCGCACAACTGAAGTGCGACAACTCCGATTCTGACACGGTCCTAGCCGCCACCACACTGACCAGGGACATCCCTCACGACCTCGGGTGCTCTATGATGGACGTACAAGTCAATGGGCAGGTAACGAAGTGCCTGTTCATCAGTGGCAGCACCGGGAACTTCATTCACCTGAGCGTGGCCCACTTCTTGAGATTAAAAGTCCACCCCACCACCTGCTCTATTGCCCTCGCCGCCAAGGATAAGACTGTTGGTACCCTCAGGCGCTGCTCGGCTGATCTAACTGTGGGAGGGGAGACTTACACCTGGTCATGCCCAAACTCTGAGCCCCAGTCCTCCTGGGCCTAGATTTCCCCCTTGCCTTTGGGGGGCCCCAACCTTTACTCACGTTACACAGCATGCCAAACTACCAGCCCCGGCCAACCTGCGGCCTCTCCACACTGTGCACCACTCCACAGGAGCTCTTCCCACATCTTGAGCTTGGCTGCAAACTGATCGCCGTCATGAGTAGACGTTTTTGGGCTGTAGACAGAGACTTCATCAAGGCGGACGTGCGGCCACTCCTGTCGGAAGGTGTCATAGAGCCCAGTAACAGCCCTTGGAGAGCCCAAGTCCTGGTGGTGACTCCCCCTTCCAGGTGGAGAGCAATGTTTCTGAGGTAGCCGTCGCCGCTACCCTCAACCAAGGGGGGGTGCCCCGTTGCTTTCTTTTCCAGGACGCTCCACAGCTCCGAGCTAGGGCATTCCGCCATTGAAAAGGAGGCCCAGGCGATTGTGGAAGTGGCCGCCACTGGCACCACTACCTGGCCAGCAGGAGATTCACCCTCCTAACGGAGCAGCGGGCCACGGCGTTCATGTTTAACACTACCCACAAGACCAAGATCAAGAACGACAAGATCCTGCACTGGAGAGTCGAGCTGGTAACCTACAGCTACGACATCCAGTACTGCCCTGAGAAGTTTAACGAGTCCCCGATGCCCTCTCTCACACCTGTGCATCTATGCACGATGACAGGAAGCAGGCATTGCATGAGTCCCTCTGCCACCCGGGTGTCACCAGGTTGTACCACTTTATTACATCCTGGAACCTGCCGTACACCATCAGGGACCTCAGGGACATGACCGAGGCCTGTCGGGTCTGCGTGGAGTGTAAACCCCGTTTCTTCCGCCCGCTCCAGGCCCATGTTTTAAAGGCTACTCAGCCTTTCGAGTATCTCGGCATGGATTTCAAAGGGCCCCTGCCTTCCACGAACCAAAAAGTCTACTTCCTCACGGTAGTAGACGAGTACTCACGCTTCCCTTTCGCTATCCCTTGCCTGGACACCTCCATGGCTACTGTCATCAGGGCCCTGGGGCAAATCTTCACCATGTTTGGCTACCCCGCCTTCATCCACAGTGACCAGGGGTCTAATTTCATGAGTGATGAGCTGCACCAGTACCTGATGGCAAGGGGCAGCGCGACTAGTGTAAGGTAAAACATCATGAGATGGGAATGTGTAGGGAGTTACCCTGTACAAGGCTGTAACAAGAAGGGGAGGTGTCCTTGTACTCCTGTTAGGTAAAACATCATGAGATGGGAATGTACGGGGCAGTAACAAGATGTGAATGCATCCTTGTACTTACAAGATAAGAGAGACATTGATGGATTGAGAGGCAGGAAGCTAGCAGGGAAAGGATAGCAACAGTTTTAGTCATTGGACAAGTAATGATATGATGATGTTCTAAGCACATATCCAAGGGTATAAAAAAATCACCATTTTGCTGATAACGGCAGAATGCATTCTCCGACTAACATGTTTAGTCGCAAGTGTTACAATCCGGTAATAAAGAACAAAGAACCCTGATTTCGACTCAGCCTGGTGTTTGTCTCACTCATTCATGAACAAAGCAGACCTAACACTAGTCACACGACGAGCTATAACCCGAGAGACAATGGGCAAATGAAATGCAAAAACGGGGTGGTCTGGAAGGCAGTTGTCCTGGCTCTCAGGCCAAAAGGGTGGACCATTGAGTACTGGCAGGACGCCCTGCCCGAGGCACTCCATGCCATTCGGTTGCTGCTGTGCACGGCTACCAACGAGACCCCTCGACATGCTTTGGTTCATCCAAATTGACCCAACTCAAAAGGCCTGCCTGGAACACGCAAAGACTGATCCTGGGACAGACTTCCTGCATTGGTATTTTTACTCATTTTCCAAGAGGTCATCAATATCATCCTCATTCCCCAAGAAGTCGGCGACTGGAATGTCCCTCCTAGCATGGCTCACGTCCCTGGGACCGGTGTTCCTGCGTAAGCACGTACAGACACACAAGGCTGAAGCCCTGGTCGAGCAGGTCTTCCTCCTACATGCAAACCAAAACTACGCCTACGTTAGGTTCGGCAGTGGCAGGGAGGACACCGTCTCAACCAGGGACCTGGCACCAGCAGGAGCACCCACCACACCACGGCATCATCCAGCCCAGGACGACACTGACCGGGCATACATCCCCGTCCCCAGGCAGCTATGGGGCACGCAGGACCTCTTTGACCACTAGGGGCCTGTTTCAGCTCTGGGAGACGAACCTGCCCCTACCTATCCAATACGACCGTCATACGTCAACCCCAGCTCCCCCTCCACATGGCACCACACCAGTAACACAGACCCCTGCCGCCAGCCCCCCCACTTCCACTTTGACCAGTGACCAGGAGCCAGTCCTATGATGGTCACAGAGACCCTGGCGGCCGCTGGACCGTCTCAACCTGTAAATATTGTATGTGTATGTGTATAGTGGGTGCGATTCCTTGTTCCTCTCCACCCACCTCGGGACAATTTTAAAGAAGGGGGTGAATGTGGTGGTACACCACCGGCCTACTGCAGGGGACAACACCTGTACTGCAGGAGTGCACCACCAGCCTACTGCAGTGGACAACACCTGTACCTGCAGGATTGCACCACCAGCCTACTGCAGTGGACAACACCTGTACCTGCAGGAGTGCACCACCGGCCTACTGCAGTGGACAACACCTGTACCTGCAGGAGTGCACCACCAGCCTACTGCAGTGGACAACACCTGTACCTGCAGGAGTGCACCACCGGCCTACTGCAGTGGACAACACCTGTACCTGCAGGAGTGCACCACCGGCCTACTGCAGTGGACAACACCTGTACCTGCAGGAGTGCACCACCAGCCTACTGCAGTGGACAACACCTGTACCTGCAGGAGTGTACCACCAGCCTACTGCAGGGGGAAACCTCTGTACCTGCAGGAGTGTAAGGGGACAGGACAACACCTGGCCGGCTGCCAATCAGTCAGCCTGAAGTGATCAAGCCCCACCCGGTCGGGTGTCAATCACCCTCCGGGATATTAGCCTGCGCCGGCCTCCCAAAGCTCACTCAGAGTTACTGCAGCTGAAGCCAGCCTGGCTCTGTGGAAGTCTTTGTGGATTAAAGCCTGTTGTACAGTCTTTACCTTGTGTGTGCCTGATTGTGGCTAACAGCGCACCACAGTGCCTGGGTAATTTCATGTCAAATTCCTTGATGCTAACAAGTTCTCAAATTGCTTCTAGGTGCTGAGAAACTGATCGCCACGAGAAAGTGTGCAAGAGCCAGCAGGAATGACTGATTGCCGTCATTTTCTATGATACCATGGGGAAATCCCTGGGTGGCACGGTTTGATTAGTAACATTCTGCAATCTGAATCGCTGCGGAAAGGTCAAACTTAAGATTTATTTAAAAACATCTGTTTAATCCTGGCAGTATTTTTAAATTTTGGTTACTTTTCATGATGACTCAAGATTATACTTTTACGATGTTGGGCTGAGTGATAGAAGTAAGATATCAGTAAAATAAGAAAATGCATTGTCAGCCATTTGTATTTCAATAATAATCTAGAAATTGTGACATTTACACTGCCAGTAGGTACATTCGTTTGCCTCTCAAATGTTGCTCGAGCAAATGTAACCACTTTTTATGTGGTGCCTTTGGTAAACTGAAGTGTCCTTCAGAGACAATGAAAATATTGCTTTCAATTTGCTTCATGCTACATAAAAGCATTAACAAACACGTTTTAAAACTTAGAACAATGCAAGAGACCTCCTGACCAAACTTGTTCATGCTAGCCAAGCTCCTACCCAAACTAGTCTCATTTGCTTGCATTTGGCCCATATGCCTCTATCTTTTTTTAATCCATGTAGCTGCCTAAATGTCTTTTAAATGCTGCATGTACCCACTTTTATTATTTCCTGACTGATCATCCACCACCCCAAGTGAAAAGGGTGCACCTCAAGTCCCTTCTAAATCTTTGCTCTCTCCCCTCCAGATGACCTTGTGTTGGGTTCTCATGATTTGTTCCAACCTCAGCCTCCTACACTTGAGAAAGAAAAGTCCCAACCTATCCAGCCTCCTTAAAATTCAAGTTCTCCTGTAGTTAAAAATAAAACAATTCTGGAGAAACTCAGCAGATCAAAAGATAAAAATACATAACCAGCATTTCAGGCTTGAGCCCTTCATCAAGGACTCTTCATACCTTGGATAAGTTAGACAAACCTAGATTGGTTTCTCTGGACTTACGGAATGTTTCTTACCTGCTGTTATAGATTATTAAAAAACACTCATCTCATGGATAAAAGAGAGTAAAAACACTAGGTTGTAGAAACTCAGCAGGCCAAACAGTGTACTTTATACAGCAAAGATAAATGTACCAAACCAACGTTTCGGGCTTGAGCCCTTCATCAAGGACTCTTCATACCTTGGATAAGTTAGACAAACCTAGATTGCTTTCTCTGGACTTACGGAATGTTTCTTACCTGCTGTTATAGATTTTTTAAAAACACTCATCTCATGGATAAAAGAGAGTAAAAACACTAGGTTGGGGAAACTCAGCAGGCCAAACAGTGTACTTTATCTTTCTTTGGCTTGGCTTCGCGGACGAAGATTTATGGAGGGGGTAAAAAGTCCACGTCAGCTGCAGGCTCGTTTGTGGCTGACAAGTCCGATGCGGGACAGGCAGACACGATTGCAGCGGTTGCAGGGGAAAATTGGTTGGTTGGGGTTGGGTGTTGGGTTTTTCCTCCTTTGCCTTTTGTCAGTGAGGTGGGCTCTGCGGTCTTCTTCAAAGGAGGTTGCTGCCCGCCAAACTGTGAGGCGCCAAGATGCACGGTTTGAGGCGTTATCAGCCCACTGGCGGTGGTCAATGTGGCAGGCACCAAGAGATTTCTTTAGGCAGTCCTTGTACCTTTTCTTTGGTGCACCTCTGTCACGGTGGCCAGTGGAGAGCTCGCCATATAACACGATCTTGGGGAGGCGATGGTCCTCCATTCTGGAGACGTGACCCATCCAGCGCAGCTGGATCTTCGGCAGCGTGGACTCGATGCTGTCGATCTCGAGTACTTCGACGTTAGGGATGAAAGCGCTCCAATGGATGTTGAGGATGGAGCGGAGACAACGCTGGTGGAAGCGTTCTAGGATCCGTAGGTGATGCCGGTAGAGGACCCATGATTCGGAGCCGAACAGGAGTGTGGGTATGACAACGGCTCTGTATACGCTTATCTTTGTGAGGTTTTTCAGTTGGTTGTTTTTCCAGACTCTTTTGTGTAGTCTTCCAAAGGCGCTATTTGCCTTGGCGAGTCTGTTGTCTGTCTCGTTGTCGATCCTTGCATCTGATGAAATGGTGCAGCCGAGATAGGTAAACTGGTTGACCGTTTTGAGTTTTGTGTGCCCGATGGAGATGTGGGGGGGCTGGTAGTCATGGTGGGGAGCTGGCTGATGGAGGACCTCAGTTTTCTTCAGGCTGACTTCCAGGCCAAACATTTTGGCAGTTTCCGCAAAGTAGGACGTCAAGCGCTGAAGAGCTGGCTCTGAATGGGCAACTAAAGCGGCATCGTCTGCAAAAAGTAGTTCACGGACAAGTTTCTCTTGTGTCTTGGTGTGAGCTTGCAGGCGCCTCAGATTGAAGAGACTGCCATCCGTGCGGTACCGGATGTAAACAGCGTCTTCATTGTTGGGGTCTTTCATGGCTTGGTTCAGCATCATGCTGAAGAAGATTGAAAAGAGGGTTGGTGCGAGAACACAGCCTTGCTTCACGCCATTGTTAATGGAGAAGGGTTCAGAGAGCTCATTGCTGTATCTGACCCGACCTTGTTGGTTTTCGTGCAGTTGGATAATCACGTTGAGGAACTTTGGGGGACATCCGATGCGCTCTAGTATTTGCCAAAGCCCTTTCCTGCTCACGGTGTCAAAGGCTTTGGTGAGGTCAACAAAGGTGATGTAGAGTCCTTTGTTTTGTTCTCTGCACTTTTCTTGGAGCTGTCTGAGGGCAAAGACCATGTCAGTAGTTCCTCTGTTTGCGCGAAAGCCGCACTGTGATTCTGGGAGAATATTTTCGGCGACACTAGGTATTATTCTATTTAGTAGAATCCTAGCGAAGATTTTGCCTGCAATGGAGAGCAACTTTATAGAGCAAAGATAAATGTACCAAACCAACGTTTCGGGCTTGAGCCCTTCATCAAGGTAGTTCTGGGACCGTCTTCAGGTAAAAACAACTGGCATATCATGGACACACATTAATCATGCACTTGGGAAAATAAAATATTGGTGGCGTTTCATAAAATTGACGGAAGGTCACTTCACCTCCAGCAACTTAGTAAAAGTAGTGAGAATAGATGTTGGCGAATTCCTAAAGGAAATGGTTCTGATTTCTCGCCAGAACAGTGAGTGTACAGTGGAACAGCATTTGTAATAAAGCTTTTTCTCAAGATCTGCATTCACCTCTAGTTGTTAAGGACTTAGCATCTCCTTGGAATTGCAGGAACCTGCTACAAATTAATTTAATCTGCCTGGTCTATTAAAAATAATAAAAATCCATTTTTACCATTGTCATAATTAATTGTAATTTTGCTTTTGCCACCTTTCCTGTCAATTGTATAGTATAACTCCAATTATCCGAAATCCTCATTTATCAAAAATTTTTTTGGACCCAAACTGACTGGAAACGTCGGGCTCCCAGAGGCAGCGGGGACCTCAAGCTCCCAGGCAGGAGCGGACTCTTGGGCTCCTGGCACAAATGGGGCCTCGGTGGGGAGGTGTCAGTGATCGGAAGTGGCCAGCATTTTTTTTGATGAAAATTAAACATTATTTTAATGCTTAAAAATCCTTCCCTTGTGTTTGTTGTTTAAACTCAGTTACAAGTGATTTGCAGTTGTTACTGGGCTGTTTTTAAAAAATTACCAGTTCTCTGAAAACAACATTTATCTTTTATAGCCTCAGTCCCGACCATTTTGGAGAATCAGAGTTGCACTGCATGTCCAAAATACTTCTCAGAGTGGTGATTTTTTTTTGGTGTATGTTTGTTGGATAGCATGCAAAATCAAGCTTTTTGTTGTATATAGGTACACATGACGATAAACTATGACACTAACATAACCAATCTACCCAAACCATCTCCAAATGGAGCAAAAATTAAAATGCAAAATCTTTGAGGCCCACTGATGCTCTCTCCTCCACTTGTCCTCCTTATCCCTAGATTCACGTAGAGGCCAAAGGTCTATCGATCTCTGTCTTAAATATACAATCACTGAGCATCCACAACTCTCCAAACATTTCTAACTTTCTGAGGGAAGAAATGTCTCCTCATCTCAAATATATTAGTGGAAGGACCTGTTGTAATAATGCCAGTGAAGACAGCCAGGCTTGTGTCTGGAGGGAAAATACCAGGGAAATTACTAGTACTTCCTCTGATATTTTGGCTCAGTTCGTTGGCAGGGATGTCAATGTTCTCTTGTATTTTGTGTCTGGATTGAACCATGCAAAGGCATCTGTTAATTTTGTTTCTTTCAAACACTGATATTGATGACCTCTTGGAAAATGAGTAAAAATACCAATGCAGGAAGTCTGTCCCAGGATCAGTCTTTGCGTGTTCCAGGCAGGCCTTTTGAGTTGGGTCAATTTGGATGAACCAAAGCATGTCGAGGAGTGAAGAATTAAGATTTTACTGGGGTCCCATACAAACCGAAAATAGTGGCCGCCCTTGTGCTATTGACGTCAGGATTTTGGGCTTAATTGTCTCTTGCAACTGGACATTGTGTGAAATTATATTAAACAAGTAGAGTATTGTGTTCAGTCATAGGAACATAGGAAGTAGGAACAGGAGGAGGCCAAAAATGGCCCATCGAGCCTGCTCCGCCATTCAATACGATCATGGGTGATCTAATTTATGACCTAACTCCACCTACCTGCCTTCTCCCCATATCCACTAATTCCTCTATCACCTCATTCGGCCCATCGAGCCTGCTCCACCATTCAATACGATCATGGGTGATCTAATTTATGACCTAACTCCACCTACCTGCCTTCTCCCCATATCCACTAATTCCTCTATCACCTCATTCGGCCCATCGAGCCTGCTCCACCATTCAATACGATCATGGGTGATCTAATTTATGACCTAACTCCACCTATCTGCCTTCTCCCCATATCCCCTAATTCCTCTATCATGTAAAAATTTATCTAACCGAATTTTAAATATGTTTAATGAGGCAGCCTCAACCACTTCCCTGGTTAGAGAATTCCAAACATTTACTACTCTATTATAGGAAGGGTGTGGAAGCTCTGGAGAAGATGCAGAGGAGATATACCAAGATGTTGCCTGGATTAGAAAATAAATCTTATGAGCAAGGTTAGCAGAGCTGAGACTTTTCTCTTTGGAGCAAAGAATGATGAGAGAAGACAATAGAGGTCAACAAGATGATGAGAGGCATAGATAAGGTAGACAGCCAGAGCCCTTTTCCCAGGGCATGAATAGCAAACACCAGAGGACATCTGTACAAAGTGGAGGGAGGAAAGTTTAGGGGAGACATCAGGGGTACGTTTTTTACACAGAGAGTTTTGGGTGCCTGGAATGCCTTGCCGGGGTGGAGGCTGAAAGATTAGGAGCATTTAAGAGACTCTTATGCACATGGACGAAAGAAAAATGAAGGGTTACAAGGTAGGAAGGATTTAGTTCTCTTTTTTGGTAGGGATATATGGGTCAGCACGTCGAGGGCCAAAGGGCCTGTAGAGTGCTGTAGTTTTCTATGTTCTGTGAAAGAACAATTGTTACCCGTCCCTGAAACCTGTTTTTCCAAACATACTGGAGTCCACAAACTGTATGCTGCATAAGTAAACTCTAAAATCAATAATGTGTTGAAAAATAAATACAGATTCAAAAACTTTTTACAAGCTACCTCACTTCTTCCTCCTCCCTTTCACAGGCCGTGCATTTCCCACTCTGCTGAGTAAGGCAGTCAGGCTCTTCTCCCTCCTTGTTGATTCCTCCTTTTGACCATCAGATTTTGCTGTAATTGCATGTGTGCCACTTCTCCTCAGCACGAAAAAAAATTTGGGACAGAGACCAAGGAAGATCATTGAAAGAATCTTGCAATTGATATTTAAAAGAGCCTTTTGAAATTGTATCAATACCTGAAAGTGACCTTTACAGCACCAATATTATTCCGTGACATGCGTGCCTACCTCTAAGGTGTTACAATGCCCTCCATAATGTTTGGGGCAAAGACATTTTTTTTTCCTTTATTTGCCCTTGTGCTCCAGTTTTAAATTTGTAATCGAACAATTCACATGTGTTTAAAGTGCACATTCCAGATTTTATTCAAGGTTATTTATATACATTTTGCTTGTATACATGTAGAAATTACAGCACTCTTCATACATAGTTCCCCCATTTCAGGGCACTTTACTAGGCTGTCATGCAGCCGGTCAGCACACTTTCCACTACAAATCTGTAGATGTTTGCCAAGGCTTTTGATGTCATACCAATCCTCCACAAACTCCTGAGGAAGTCAAGGAACTGACGTGGTTTCTTCATGATGACATTCGTGTGTGGTGATATGTAGATACTGTTCTGTGTATAAGTGGCTGGCCCGCCCACTGATGACTCGATCCCTTGTAACCGCTCCCCCTGTGACCTGGCTATAAAGGTTGACCTCCCTACCCCCTTCCATTCATTTGAGCACATGGAATCGGGCCAGCTGAAATCTAATGTGTATTAAACCCTATCGTTCCTCACTCAGCCTTTGGTCATTGATTGTGCGAATCTGTGTGTTGGGTATGCTAGAGTATGGTTTTCAGTTTTCTATTGTGCACCAACTAGGGGCACATTCTTGCCACAGAGTGATCTCTCATATTCAACAGCAAGGCTGATGTTGAAGCATATCAGATCCTGTCTGAGTGGTGACATGAATCCCTTCCAATTCACCTATCATAATAATAGGTCAAGGACAAATGCCATCTCACTGGCTCGACACAAAGCCCTGGAACACCTGGGCAGCAAAAGTGAATGCATTAGGATGCTCTTTATCGACTACAATTTGGCATTTAATACCATTATCCCCTCAAATCTGATTAGCAGACCCCAAGACCTGGGACTCAACACCCTACTGTGTAATTGGATCCCTGATTTCCTCACCCAAAGACCACAATCACTGAGGATTGTTAAGAGCAGAGGTGCAGTGCTTGCTGCTGGAGCTCACCAGGGCACTGCTCCAGCACCTCATGGACCACTCCAGCACCTCATGGGGCTGCTATGGGCTGCTCCAGCATCTCATCACTCCGGGCAGCAGTGGCCACCCCCCCCCCCACCCCTGCTTTCTGAGCATTATTCTGCACATTCAAGGTACCTACCTGTTTCTTGCATGAGTGCTCATCCCCATCCCTCATCTTACCATTCGCTCTCTATTATACAACGCCAAATACAACATAGCAGCCACCAAGGCCAGATCTTGCAACACCTCCTTGTCACTGTTTTTGGTGAGCTCCGACACCTAAAAAATTAGCACTGCACCCCTGGGTAAGAACATCATCACAATCTCCATCAGTACCAGAGCGCCACAGGGCTGGGTTCTTAGCAACTTGCTCTATTTGCTTTGCAGCTAAGAACGTGTGCCTCAGTATGACAACACCACCATATACAAATTTGCTGACGTTACCTCTGTAGTGGATTGTATAAAAATAGGGAAGGAGTGAGCATACAGGAGGGAGATTGAAAACTTGGCCAAATGTGCACCAACAATAACCTTGCACTCAATGTCACCAAAACCAAGGAACTGATTATTGACTTCAGTAAAGGAAAACCTGATGTGTACGATCCAATGATCATTTGGGAGATCAGAGGTGGAGAGGGTGAGCAAATTTAAGTTCTTGGGAGTTGCCGTCTTGGAGGATCTTACCTGAAGCAACACACTAATGACATCGTGAAGAAAGCATGTCAGCACCTCTACTTCCTCAGGAGTTTGTGGAGGTTTAGTTTGACATCGGAAACCCTGGAAAATTTCGATGTGGTGGAAAGTATGCTGACCGGCTGCATACTTTATGAAGTTCTTGACCCTCTCCACTACTGAATCCTCCAAGTCCACAATCATCTCCTTGGTTTTGCTAATGTTGAGCACAAGGTTGTTGGCATGATACCCCTCAATGAGCTGATCTATCTCTCTTCTCTTCGCTTCCTCATTGCCGTTTATGATTCTGCCAACAACTGTGGAGTCATCGGCAAATTTGTAGATAGCACTGGAATTGTGCCTGGCCACACAGTCATGGGTGTATAGGGAGTAGAGCAGTGGGCTAAGCACCCATCCTTGAGGTGCGCCTGTGTTGATGATCAGTGAGAAAGAGACATTGTTTCCAATTCGTACTGACTGTGGTCTTCTGATGAGAAAGTCAAGGATCCAGTTGCAGAGGGGGGGCTGCAGAGGCCCAGAGAATGTAGCTTCTTGACCAGCACTGAGGGAATAGTGGGATTGAAGGCTGAGCTGTTGTCGATAAATAGAAGCCATATGTATGCGTTTCTGTTTTCAGGGTGATCCAGAGTAGATTGGAGAGCCAGTGATATTGCGCCTGCTGTGGAGCAATTGTTCTTCTTTCTTTTCTTTGGCTTGGCTTCGCGGACGAAGATTTATGGAGGGGGTAAAAAAGTCCACGTCAGCTGCAGGCTCGTTTGTGGCTGACAAGTCCGATGCGGGACAGGCAGACACGGTTGCAGCGGTTGCAGGGGAAAATTGGTTGGTTGGGGTTGGGTGTTGGGTTTTTCCTCCTTTGCCTTTTGTCAGTGAGGTGGGCTCTGCGGTCTTCTTCAAAGGAGGTTGCTGCCCGCCAAACTGTGAGGCGCCAAGATGCACGGTTTGAGGCAATATCAGCCCACTGGCAGTGGTCAATGTGGCAGGCACCAAGAGATTTCTTTAGGCAGTCCTTGTACCTTTTCTTTGGTGCACCTCTGTCATGGTGGCCAGTGGAGAGCTCGCCATATAACACGATCTTGGGAAGGCGATGGTCCTCCATTCTGGAGACGTGACCCATCCAGCGCAGCTGGATCTTCAGCAGCGTGGACTCGATGCTGTCGATCTCGAGTACTTCGACGTTAGGGATGAAAGCGCTCCAATGGATGTTGAGGATGGAGCGGAGACAACGCTGGTGGAAGCGTTCTAGGAGCCGTAGGTGATGCCAGTAGAGGACCCATGATTCGGAGCCGAACAGGAGTGTGGGTATGACAACGGCTCTGTATACGCTTATCTTTGTGAGGTACTCTGACAATAAATGTGTAATCTTTCCTATCACTTACATCTAACGTACAGTTTAAAAACTGTAATTGTGCCTGCCTCTGGCAGGTCCTTCCATATGCTCACCATCCTCTATGTGGAGAAAATTGCCACTCAGGCCTCCTTTAAATCCTTCCCCTCTGACATTAAATCTAGTATTAGAATCAGAATCCGATTTATTGTCATGGAATTCATTGCTTTGCAGCAGTTACACATTAAAATATTGCTATAAATTATACTTAAAAAAAATAAATTGGTGCAAAGGAAGAGAAAAAGTGAGGTAGAGTCTCACTCCTTAATTAATCTTGATTCTAAGATTTTGCCAATGGGGCTAATGAATAACCTTAATCTTCAGGGATGAAGGTCAAGGCACTATCTCAGAAGATCTTTCCTGGAACCAACACACCAATGGCATCATGAAGAAAGCCTCTACTTCCTCAGGAGTTTGCGGAGGAGCTAGTGGAGTTGTTCAAGGGAACCGATACGGACTTGAAGGGCTAACATGGCCTGTTTCCGTGCTGTAAACGGTTATATGGTTATATCACTCATGTTTGACATGTAGGTTGCTATCTTATAAATATTATGCAACTACTGAACTATTATTGTCAGAGTACCTCTAAAACCTCACATTCAACCCTGAGATTCGTTTTCCTGTAGGCCACTTATTGGCAGTGCAAAAAAAAACTGACTCAATGAATACATGTAAACAAATAAAGAAATTTAAAAAAATACTGTGCAACACAGACAAAAGATTTTAGATTTATTGTCAGAGTACATACATGACATCGCATACAACCCTGAGATTCTTTTTCCTGCTGGCCAGGTAGAATAGCCACATATTGGTAGTACAAAAAAACTGTACATACTGTATACATGTAAACAAATAAAGAACTGTTCTTTCTTTGGCTTGGCTTCGCGGACGAAGATTTATGGAGGGGTATGTCCACGTCTGCTGTAGGCTCGTTGGTGACTGACAAGTCCGATGCGGGACAGGCTCGCATGGTTGCAGCGGTTGCAAGGGAAAATTGGTGGGTTAGGGTTTGGTGTTGGGTTTTTCCTCCTTTGTCGTTTGTCAGTGAGGTGGGCTCTGCATCTTCTTCAAAGGAGGTTGCTGCCCGCCGAACTGTGAGGCGCCACGATGCACAGTTGGAGGCGACATCAGCCCACTGGCAGTGGTCAATGTGGCAGGCACCAAGAGATTTCTTTAAGCAGTCCTTGTACCTCTCCTTTGGTGCACCTCTGTCTCGGTGGCCAGTGGAGAGCTCGCCATAGAACACGATCTTGGGAAGGCGATGGTCCTCCATTCTGGTGACATGACACACCCAGTGCAGTTAGGTCTTCAGCAGCATGGATTCAATGCTTGCGGACTCTGCCAGCTCGAGAACTTCGATGTTGGTGATGAAGTCATTCCAATGAATGTTGAGGACGGAGCGGAAACAGCGCTGATGGAAGCGTTCTAGGAGCCGTAGGTGATGCCGATAGAAGACCCATGATTCGGAGCCGAACAGGAGCGTGGGTATGGCAACGGCTCTGTACACGCTGATCTTTGTGTGTTTCTTCAGGTGGTTGTTTTTCCAGACTCTTTTGTGTAATCTTCCAAAGGCACTATTTGCCTTGGCGAGTCTGTTGTCTATCTCTTTGTCGATCCTTGCATCAGATGAAATGGTGCAGAGATAATAAATGTAAACAGACGGACTATGCAATACAGTGAGAAGTTGTTAAAAAATCAATAAAGTGCACAAGAGGGAGTTACAAAAGGTACCCTAAACATTGCCTGCCACACAACAGCATCTGGCTAGCTAACTGCGGCTGGCAGATCACCTCTTTAGCGGTCTACGTGCAAGAAAAATAAATCAAAGAAAACTCATTTTTGGAGCCTGGAACGTCTGCACCTTGCTGGATAGAGACAAGGTGGCAAGGCCTGAAAGGCAAGCAGCATTCATAGAAGCTGGTTATTGCATTGACATCGCTGCACTCAGTGACACCAGGCTTTACATGACAGGAAGCAGTGAGTGTTTATAAGTTCTTTTGGAAAGGAAAACCACAGACTGACAACGCGATCCATGGAGTAGGTTTTGCGATCAAAACTGCTCTGCTGAAGAACGTCCCTCCCCGACCCACTGGGATCAATGAACGTATCATGAAGTTCCGCTTCCCTCTTATTAAGTCCAGGCATAAAGGAATTAAAGGATAGTGAGGAAGTAGGTTATTGTTTTTTTGTGGTGTAGTTACAGGAAAATTCTGATCAGATTCTATTTATTTTCAGGTAATAAAAGAGAAATATAATATTACATGAAATTTCCTTCCATCTGCCATAAGGTATTGCTGAAAAAGTTGCCACAAGCAACAAGTACAATAATGAGCAGATAATCTATTTGAACAATAAATATTGCTTTTGTTGCTCTACATCAGAACTTGTATGTACAGTTGCAAAATGTAGCATGTTATTTTTGTGCCAGGAGTGATTTTAAACTCTTGCCAATAAATGCTTCTATTTTTATGCTGCATGTAATTTAAAATGTTTGGGATGTTTTGCATGAAGTCAGATACTATATTTCATACACCCTGATTAAAGGAAGGTAATTTGCTCAAATCAAATTTAATATCTTTTAAAATTTAGATATTTGATTAATATTCTAGGTAATATAAATTGTTTCCTGTTGAGTTAAATGTGGCATCACACAAACCTAGGATGTAATCAGCATGAATATTTACGCACAAAGATTAAATGGCGAACTTTTACAAGGACTATACTGTTGGAGTGACATTTTTAGGAAATTAAGTATTAACTAAGATATTAGTTAATATTTAACTGTCTTAAAATGTCTTCTCAATTATTTTCTGATGTCAAAGTCTCTTCACTAAAAATATTAGTTTTAAGACATCTGATCAAATCAATGATGCACTTTTATTCTTTGTTAAGCGAAGTCAGTCCAAATTTAATCTTATTTAAGTGATTTGATGATACTTCACCAGATAGATTTTTTTTTGTGTTTGGTATACCAGACTGGAGCAGCCAGCAACTCCCAGATTAACTTTGAGAGGTCAGGATAGGGATTGGGGGATGGTAAATGGCAGATTAGACGGTGAGTTTTGAAAACTTCGCTCCCATGATGAGCTCCTTGCTCAAGTGTCTATATCTGCTTCATGTCTGAAGCTTTAGATTCACTCTCCTCAGTCCTTTTTCCATTGTAAATCTAATTTCAAAAACATGACAAATAAAATTAATTGTATTGCAGCAAGGGTTTTTAAGAGGAGCTGGCCAGATGCCTTCTTGGAACAGGAGTTAAGCAGGAGTCTGAAAAAAGTTTATCCTTTAAACAATTCCATACCTTCCCACTGAAAAGTAAATACCTTGCATTCTTGCCATCTTATGTATTAACATTTTTTTGTTTTGGGACATGTTACTGAGTCAAACTATGAGCAATCGCATATCTTCAATTAAATTGAAATCAATGGAAACAAAAGAATGTCTGGCTGATTGCCAGAGCTAAAATAACACAGAGCTAATGAAAGACTGGCCGAAAGATCGTACATCAAAATAAATGTGGACTGATTTTAGATTCGTAGTACTATTTAAAACTGTGGCAACTAACATACTAAATCTGCTCATTGGAAGTATCTCTCAATATAACATTTTTACAAGTTGTAATTGTCTTTTATCTAATGGATATTCAATCGTCTTTCTGGTCACCTCATTAAAAGAAGAATGTGGAAGCTATGGAGAGGGGGGTCAGAGAAGATTTACCAGGATGTTGCCTGGATTGGAAGCTAAATCTTATGAGGCAAGATTAGTAGAAATGGGAATTTTATTTTCATAGAGCAGAAGGATGAGAGGAGAGTTAATAGCAGTCCACAAGATTCTGAGAAGTATAGATAAGGTGGACAGCCTATGCCTTTTTCCCAGGGCAGGAATAGCAAACATCAGGGCACATCTCTACAAACTAATGGGAGGAAAGTTTAGGGGAGACATCAGGGGTCAGTTGTTTTACACAAAGAGAAGTGGGTACCTGCAAACCCTTGAGGCTGAAACATTAGGGGCATTTGACAGGCACATGGATGAATGAAAAATTGAGCTACTAGGTAGGAAGGGTTTAGCACTTGTTTTTGGTAGGAACATAAAGGTCATCACAACATCGAGAGCCAAAGGGCCTGTGCTGTGCTGTAATGTTCTATTTTCACTTGATTTTTGGACATGCATACTATCTTGCCAATTGTACAAATGGATCAATTCTGATATTTTATGTAATATACTCAAATAAATTTACAATGTATTGCTTTCTTTTACCTTTGCAAGAGTACCTGAACAATTTGATATTTATTTGGCAATAAATTTGTTGAATTTCTTCATTTATCCAATGGAAAAAAAACTTTGTGATAACAACAGTGTTGGACTTTGTTTGGCTTCATTGAGTATTGAAGCAGGGAAGTCATATTGGAGCCATATTACCAAGCCCCCATCTGGTATTGAGTACAATACTATTGAAATCTCCAGAAGGTTGTCAACTTGGCCTGCGACATCACAGGCACCAGACATCAATCCATCGTGGACAAGAGGCGGTGTCTTAAGAAAGCTGCCTCTGTCCTCAGGGACCCTCTTCACTCTGCTACCATTGGGAAAAAGGTATAGGACCTGAAAGATAAGCACTCAGTGGCACGTTCAGCTTTTCTCTTGCCCTATATCATTCCAAGATATTTGACATCCTTGAATTCTGCTCCTTTTTTTCTCCCACAAATGTAGCCCTCCCACCACTGAAGGCCAGGCCATGCCTTTTGCTGCCAAATCCCTAACCTCTGCAGTTCGCTGCCCACAACTCTATTTGCTTCTCTAAGGACCTGCCTAAAATCTACTTTTACCAACTAGTAATTTGCCCTTATATCTTGTAAGGCAGCTCAGTGTAATTTGAAGATTTTGCTAATAATTTGTGTAAACTGCTTTTTGCTCATTTCCATTTCCTCCCTCTGCTTCTCCTGCTTATCATTTTGGAGCCTATTTCTTCAGCTGAGGACAAAAATTGATACCAGATGCAAGCACACGCTTCCCATCAACTGGTTCATGACCTTTTGTGAAAAGCAATTTCGAAGCTACTGTGCTCCGGATGAAGATTAAATCACCTGTGCTACTGCTAAATTCTTTGACGATGGATTAACAAGCTCCAAACTTTTTCTTCAAAAGAGGGAAAAGTTTTTTTTTAAAAAAGGACATGACTTGTAGCACATACTTCAGTCTGGTGATATGCCAGGATTGTAGAGCTGATGGCACATTCTTGAAGGATAATTGTTGTTTTGCATAGATATAAGGAAACCAGTTTTGACTACAGCAAAAACACTCAATCAAAATAATGTGGCTGTTTGGATAATTTTATTTGGTTTTAGTAACACCAGGTTGAGGATAGAATTTGTAAAAACACAACGCTGGAGAAACTCAGCTGGTCAATCAGTGTTCTTTATACAGCAAAGATAAAGATACATAAGTAACGTTTCGGGCCTTCATCAGGCCTGAAATATTTGTTATATCCTTATCTTTGATACATAAAGTATACTGTTTGACAGCTGAGTTTCTCCAGAATTGTGTCTTTACTTCAACCACAGCATCTGCAGACTTTCGTGTTTTACTTGTGGAGAGATTTTGCCTAGGACAGTCACAAAGACATAACTATGGACGTACTTTTTTCCTACCTGCAGAGCTGCGCCAGCAGGATAAATTTCATTGCATTTGTATGTTGTACTCGTGGATATGACAATAAACTCTGGTATGGTATGGGGGCACGAATAGCTCTCAGCAGAAAGCCCTGCAGAAGATAGTGGACTCACCCCAGTAGGTAAAAGCCCTTCCCACCACTGAGAAAATATACATGGATTGCTGCTGCCAGAGAGCAGCAGTAATCATCAAGGATCCACACACCTCAGGACATGCTCTGTTTTCACTGTTGCCATCAGGAAAGAGGTATAGATGCCACAAGACACATGCCACCAGGTTCAGGAACAGTGGTGTCTCTCCACTATCAGACTCCTCAACAACAAACTCAATCAGAGACTCATTTAAGGACTTTTACTTTGCATATTATTTATTTTGGAGTATTTATTTTTCTATATGGCAGTTTATTTACATTTCTTTCTTTGTCTACATTTCTCTCTTTTGTACATCTTTTCTTCAGGATATTTTGTTTCGCACTACCAATAAGTAGAAATTCTGCCTGGCCCGCAGAAGAAAGGATCTCAGGGTTGTATGTGATGTCATGTATGTACTCTGACAATATATCTGAACTTTGATCCCATCATCTCTGCTGGTTAAAGGGCTGAGTGTCATAGACGCATAGTATAACATATAAAGAGCCCTTTAGTCCATTGTCCCTCTACTGGCTATCGTGCCTGCATCCCTCTTGCTCATTGATAAGTCTTGATGATCAGCATAGATGTGGTGGGCTAAAGGCCCATGTTCTGTGCTGTATGACTCCATCCAATGGGTGCCAATTGTATTTAACAGCACCTCCTGAATTTATGACTACTAAATGGGTAACCTATGCATGATAACCGGCAAATCCACTTCCAACTTGCTACATTGGAAATGGTATTGGATTAATATCCCTTTTTTGAAAATGTATTGCCAGTTGCGACATGACTTCCAGATGAGTTTAGTTTGCAGGATAGAATGAGGCAGGTCTGCCATAAAAGCATCAAAATAAACATGAGGCTAAAAAAGACATCCAGCATAATTTCATCTGCAGATGAGATGAGGCAGGAAAGAATAAGCAACCATGCAGAGTGAAGTAGCAGCCTCAGTGATAATACAGATGTTTGCTTGGAAATTTTTACATGATTAGCCGGACATAATTGCAACAGGGAGTGATTACTTTGTCTGAGAAGCACTTTGAAGACAGTGTGAGGCATTGAAAGATGAAATACAAATGCAACTCCTATTTTGTACGAATGATTCGTCACAAGTGCCCTCAATGTGCCTCCACTGAACTGTCACTATGACAAAGGAAATTACGAACCTGGGAAGGGGGTCCAGTTTATATCTTCATCATGTAGCTCTAGTACAGGCCTACCAATCAACAACAGCTCAAGATTATGATAATGAGAACCAAGCGTCTGTTGCCACACACTCCTGCACACACTCCTGCACACACAAAGGCTGAGTATTCTCAAACTGTTTTAATGCAGGAAGGTAATCACATTTTTTAAAAAAAACTATATGAGAAGTTAGGGAGAGCAGAGATATTATCAAAACAGTTAGTTTGTAGTTCCTTCACGGATTTTTCAAGTAAACTATAATATTGACATGAATATAGAAACTAGAAAGCTTCCCTGTGCTGCATCTGGTCCACAACCATAGGCATCGTTTCCTTGAATAGAATAGTAGTCAAAAAACCCTCCCCACCATCGAGAACATTGACAGAGAATCCTAGTGTTGGAGAGCAGCGACCAATCATCAAGGTTCCAAATCACCCAGCAGGAAAAAGATATAGTGCAGGCGCCACAAGACTCACACCAACCATGTTCAGGAACAGCTGCTCCCTCTCCACCATCAGACTCCTCAACGACAGACTCAATCAGAGACTCATTTAAGGACTCTTACTTGTGTACTTAACTGATTTTTTTCCTCTGTCTTGCTCAGTCAGTTTGTTTACATTTCTTTACTTGTTGACATGTATTCGTAGAGTACAGTTTTTTTGCACTACCAATTAATTCTGCCTCACCTGCAGGGGAAAAAAAATCTCAGGGTGTATGTGATGTGATCTATGTACTCTGACAATAAATCTGAAATCAAAGGAGAAAATCCATTCAAGATTTGACTGTGTGGAAGAATGAAACAGGAAGGTTTTCATTTCCCGGTTCCCTACACGATCTTGGGATGTCCCCAAATAGGCAGCCAATAAAATTCACTTGAAATACAGTGATGCAAGAAACCCAACTGCTAATTTCATCAATCAAGTTCTGGTCAAGGGTCACAGAGCCAAAAAGCTGAAAGTTTCTCCTTCCACAGATTCTGCCTGAACTGTTGAATTTTTCCGGCATTTTCTGTTTTCATTTCAGATATTCAGCATCTGCAGTTATTTTTAAACAGATTAATTGAAGTAACAAAGCAATCACCTCAACTCCAAAGTAAATAGGTCCATAATGCTCAATGTCTCTCCGTGGAGGATCTAGCCATCTCAGGACTCAATCTGTAAAACCTTTGTTGCATTTGCTTTAAAGCCAATTTTATTTTCTTAACTGAGATCCAAACTATTCACAGCACTTCAAGTGTATTCTTACCAAAGCCTACTACAGTTGTGTCAAGACCTTTATTCCTGTTTCAACCGTTTCTCTTTGGACCCAGATGTTGAACTACTCCCATTATAGAACAGCACAGCACTGTCCTTACCCTTCAGCTTACAATGTTGTGCCAACCCACATATTCTTACGCCACATCAATCTAACCCATTTTCTCCCTTGCAGACCATAACACTCAATGTTTCTTTTCCATGTGCCTGCAAAGCATCTTTTGAATGTTCCTGTTGTACCAGCCTCCACTGACATCCATGGCAATGCATTCCAGGTATGTGTAAAAAAACACATTACCACTGACATTTTCTTGAAACTTTCCGGCACCCACTTTAACCAGGTCCTCTTGGGTATTGCCATTGCTGGCCCGGGCAAAGGTGCTGGCTGTCTACCCTATCTTTGCCATTCATAATCTTATACATCCCTATTAAGTTTCCTCTCATTCTGACGCTCCAAAGAGAAAAGCCGTGTTTGAATCCGGCAGTGTCTGTAAGGTTTTTGTGCATTCTCCCCGTGACCGGTGTGGGTGTTCTCTGGGGACTCAGTTTCCATCCACCCTCTAAAACCTTAGGTTGTTAGGTTAATTGGGTTTAATTGAGCAGTGGGCTGGAAGGGCCTTAAACTGTGCTGTATCATTAAAAGTTTAAAGTTAAATCTTGCTCAGCCTTTCTTCATAACACATGATCTCAAACCCACATATGCATAAATCAACCTATACCAGTCAAGGCAGTAGCCAAATTAAAGTGATCAGAACAACAGAGCACGGTTTAGACACAGTGCTCCTGAAACATTTAAGGATAACAGTAGGTATTATTTTTACAGCAAACAGGAACAAGAACTAAGCATCTTATCTTGGCTTATACTGGAATAAGAAATCAATTTTACAAGAAATATTTAAACATTTCCATACTTTGATGATAGCCTGTCCTACAAGAACACAAAATAGATTACCTGTCCCACCATTTAATATGATCATGGTTGATCTACCCCAGGCCCCAGCTCTTTCTCCCCACCACCCAAAGCTCTCAAATTCTGATTTTTCACTTTAAATACTTCTCGTGATCTGGTCTCCACGACTCTCTGAGTTGCAGTATTCACTAGTCACCACAAGAAGTTTCAACCTTGGTTTTACATGCCCAACCCCTTAATCTGGATACTGCCCAATGAAAACTTCTCAACGTTATTCCCCCCTAAGGCTCTTATGTGTTTCATTAAGCCTATCACTTTAAGGCTCAGTATTATATAAGGCTATGGAGAAAATTATAGTATTATGATCCTGCTACCACCTGGACCCCACATAAATCAGAAAAAGCCCTGCTATCTGGCACCTATGGGGTCTGGTAGATGCTGGATGAGTCCATTTTCCGGTTGCTTAAGACTTACTTTTACAAAGCCTAATACACCTGCATTAAGAAATAACAGTTTAAAAGACAAAAATTACTATATTGTACGTACACTGAACAAACTTCACTTGCATGAATATATAAACCTTCAGTCACACTCTTTAAAAAATATTTAACCATTGCTGCATCTGCACGTTCGTCCCCTTCCACAAAGATAATGAACACTCCCCTCCCCCAAGTTTACAGATAAAGCCTCTGACAGGGCCAAAGGAGACACTTTAAGAGAGTAATCCCATCAGAGAGAGGCATCAACCACCTGGGCAACACCATTGATGCTTCTCACTTTACTATTTACTATGAGCAAAGCATGACCAAGGCCCCCTGCTGGCTGAATATTTGCTCCCAGCTTCACTAAAGGCTTATGTGTTACTTCAGAGAACATTTAATTTTACAATTTTAAATGTATGTATTCTTACCTATTATTTTATTTTTATTTATTTTAATTTTTAAAAGTTATTTTCCTCGATTTTTTTTTTTTAATCGGTTGCTTGAGGCTTGAATTCTGTATATCAGGGGTTTACTCTACCCTTTAAAATGGGGGCTTTGTTATCAGAGAAAACATTACCCAACTGAATGTTGAACGGGTTCGATAGAGTGGACATGAATATTTTTCCAGTCAGAGGAGAGTTCAGTCGAGAGGAAAAATACAGCAGCCATGATTTGAATGGACTTGATGGGCTGAATGGCTGCTCCTACCTCTAATGAGTAACACTGAGAATGTTTTGAATTGACAGTGTAATGAATAACTGCAATACACAAACATGCTGGAGAACCGAAGCAGGTCACACGGCATCCAAAGGGAGTAATGTGAACCCAATGTTTCTGGCCTGGGCCCTTCAACTGGATACTGATTGTGTTTACTGCGTAAAGAATGAATAAAGTATATTTTTGAAACAAATAAATGGAGCTTCTTCCACGACAATCATGTAAGCAAACTGATGTCAAAACTCAGAGCTTCAGTGTACAGTAAAGAAAGACTTGAATTACTGACCTCTCTCTGCGATGAAGGTGGCCACTTAATTCAGGGGAGCAAACAGCTGGTGAATTTCCAGGAAACCTGGTGAAGGTACTCATAGAAAGTTGAGGGCTGTTAAGTTAAACCAATCAAGGTTACTAGATAAAATGATGTGTGAGGCAGTTTGAGCAAACAGTATCTCAAGCAAAGGAGAGCCTTGAAAAAATGCTGATAAAAGGAACACTGGGGGCATGAAAGTTGTGAAAAATACTTTTATTCATTTTCTCCTTTCTCTTTATGCAAAATGGGGCTGAAGCACTATGTCTCTTTGCAATCTTTTGAATGGCACACTGAAGAAAATGTTTCACTGTATCGTGGTACACACAATAATAAATCTAAATCCAAATATATAAATCTAAATAGAGCTCTACGTTCAAGAAGTACCAGGGGTTGTAGGTCAATTGGGTGTAATTGGGCAGCTCAGGCTCGTGGGCTGAAAGGGCCTGTTACTGTGCTGTATGTCTAAATATAGAAATTAATATAGAATTAATATAGAAATTTAATATAGAAATCAGAACTTCTTCCTACACAAATCATCTGACACCACAAAAGGATGATTTGCATGATTGCAAGTCACTTTTTATTACAGCAAGATATTTATTTTCCAGCTATCTTTTTTTAATTTAATGTCTCTTTTGAATTGAATTAAATATACAATGTAGTTGATTTTCACAAAGTACCTATTTGGCTGCAGCAATAATTTGGCAAGCATGTACATTGTGCATGTGCATGACATAAACTCTTTGTGATATTATCATAATCCAGATGCTGTTGAGAAATTTGCCTTTAATTAAAACAGGTCCATAAAAGTGACGTGTTCTTGTTTCTTTATTCATCAACCACATCTTCTGGGATTGAAGATGACCCAGTAATACTCGAAAGTCTGCAGACACTGAGATTGCAGTAAAAACACACAGAAATGCTGAAGGTAATCAACCGTTCTCGCAGACGTTTTGGACCTGAGCACTTCTTCGAGGTACAAGCAAAAAGCAGGAAGGCATCTTAATTAAAGACTAGAGAGAGGTGGGGGGGGGGGGGGGGGAGGGGGAATGGGAGGGGAAGTAGTCCAGACCAACAGGCAAAAGGTATTAATTTTATATGATGAGGAAAGGTGAGAATTGATTTTGGCTCTGTGAAAGGAGAGAGAGAGAAAAAGGAAGAGAGACAGAACTAGAGGGAAGAAGACAGGGAATAAAGATGGGGGGGTGGGGTTTCCTCTGTGAAAGAAGACAAAGGGAAAAGGAAAGAGAAGAGAGAAAGAGAAGAGAGAAAGAGAGAGAGACAGATCTGGGAGCAAGGCAACAGAAGAAGGCAGGGGGGTGGTTTTAATAGAAACCAGATAAGTCACTCTGTTAATGCCACCCGGTGGGAGGGTACCCTCCAATTTTGCGGGTGGTCTCAGTATGGCAGTGCATGATACCATTGACAGACATGTAAGTAAGGAAATGGTGCGGGGAATTGAAATGGTGCGGGGAATTGAAATGGGTGGCCGCTGAGAGATTCATGCTATTGTGGAGGACAGATGACCCAGTTCTGTGCATTGTGAGGTTGTGGAGCCACAGATATTGCCACTCGTGGGGAAAGAAGGGCTTGCTGACACACTCCTTCTGTTGGGCTGTCAGGACCTGATGTGTGTAATTTTAATTTAATTTTGACATACAGCACAGTAACAGGCCCTTTCAGCCCATGAGCCCATGCAGCCTAATTACACCCAATTGACCTACAGTTCTCGGTACATTTTAAATGGTGGAAGGAAACCAGAACCTCCGGGGAAACCCCATGCAGACATGGGAAGAACAAACAAACTCCTTACAGACAGCGTGGGATTCAAACCCCAGTCCCGATCAGTGGTGATGCAATGGCATTGCGCGAACCACTACGTCAACTGAGCCACCCTTAACGGGAGCTCTCATACCATCCGAAATGTGCCTTCTGCATTTTGAGGATAGGATTCCCAGGAGGAAATGGAGATACTGCGATTTTTCAAGGACACTTTACAACCATCCTTAATCATTATCCTCAATACTACCGGTAATCTTTATGATCTTTAAGATGGAGGTGGAAACAAAGTATGTGTTTTGAAAGTAAAACACAAAAGTCTGCAGACACTGTCCTGGAGAAACACAGCAGGTCACTCTCTAGAGCAAAGATAAAGACACAAACATAACCACTATTTCAGGGTTGAGCCCGTCATCAGGGTAAGAGCAAAATGTAGGCAGGTGCCTTTATGTAGCAAGGATAAAAATACATAACCAACGTTATTGGCTTGAGTCCTTCAACAAGGTGGGAGCAAAATGTAGGCAGGTGCCTGAGTTGGTAATGCTTAAAAAAAACTGCATACAATGTACACATGTAAACAGATAATGAAATAGAAACAAACTGACTGTGCGAAACAGAGAGAATAAAAATAATCAATAAAGTGCAAAAGTATGAGTCGTTAAATGAGTCCCTGATGGAATTTGTCGTTGAGAGGTCTGATGGTGGAGGGGTAGCAGCTGTTCCTCAATCGAGAGCAGAGCATGTGCTGGGTGGTGTGGATCCTTGATGCTCCCTAACAGCAGTTAGATTCCCTGTAGACATTCTTGGGGATGGTTCTGCCTGTGATGTTCTGAGCTGTGTCTACTACCTTTTGGAGGGCTTTCTGCTCAGGCGCATTGGTGTCCATGATGCACTCTTTCCACCACATATCAAAAGGGGGGCATGGATCAAGTGAATGCTCACACTCTTAATTCCCAGGGTACAAACTTACAGAACGGAGGCTAGTGGGTGGGGAATGGGAGTTGGGTGGGGTATGGGAGTTGGGTGGGGTATGGGAGTTGGGTGGGGTATGGGAGTTGGGTGGGGAATGGGAGATGGGTGGGGTATGGGAGTTGCGTGAGATATAGATTTAAGGATAAAAAGTTAAGAGGCGTCGGGGAGCATCATTTTTTCACTCAGATCCCTAGATGGGATGAGCTACCAGAGCAAACTATTATAAATCAGTGCAGGTTTGATGTTCTGGAGGCATTTGGATAGAAAAGACAAATGAATATGTAGTCAATGGGGCACGCCCAGGAGGTCCATTTGGTTGGGCATGAATGAGATGGGCTGAAGGGCCTACTGGGTGCTGCATGGAGCCATGCAACAATGGAACCAATTCCCCAGTAATTCCATCCTGCTGAGTGTGCAGTTTGATCTTTGTTGTGGAGATAATGTGAGGGAAAGCTGTGGAAGGTAAACTCGCCGCGAATACAGAGGCCACATCAAGCCGATGGGCGAGGAGACACCATACCTGTCCACACACCTGGACGCGGCCGCCTCGGGAGCGGACACCATGTCCCAGAAGCCCCCTCGCTTCGCGCACGCGCTGTCGTTCGGCAGGCCTGTGACGTCAGGCCCGGAACGCGACGGGTCCAAATGGTGACGACGAGGGGTGTTCACTTTCCATTCGTCCACAATTTGAGCAGGGTCTGACAAACATGAATTCGGTCGCGGTTCAATACAACGGGTGTTTAGACGTTAATATCCCACGTGTTACCAGCAAGGCTGCGAGTGGGGAAATGGTTTGAGGACAGAGTGAGGGGCTGCTGATCCCCCCCCCTCCTCACTTTGAGGAGCCGGTGCGGAGGCGGGTGCGCGCGCAGCGTTTTGTCCGCGGGCCGGGTCGGGTCGGGTCGGGCAGCGGCCGGAGAGATGCCCACCAGTCGGGACCCCATGATGTCGTGCCCGGCCGACCACCAGCACCAGGTCCGCATGAAAGCCTACTACAAAGGGTAAGGACTCGGGACGCCGCGGGGGGGCATCGGGCCCCGGGGGGGGGGGTGGGGGGGGGGTGGGTTGTAGTCTGAGAACCCGGCGGATCCCGAGCCCCCCCCCCCCCACTGTTCCCCTGGGGTGGGGGGGGGGTTTCCCGGTCTATGAGGGGCGGGTTTCCCGGTCTATGAGGGGCGGGTTGGGGGGTGTTCCTGGTCTCTGGGGGAAGGTGGGGGGGCCCCGTCCCCCAGCAGGGTGGGGGGGAGGTCCCCGGTCCCCAGCAGGGTGGGGGTGGGAGGTCCCCGGTCCCCAGCAGGGTGGGGGTGGGGGGTCCCCGGTCCCCGGTCCCCAGCAGGGTGGGGGTGGGGGGTCCCCGGTCCCCAGCAGGGTGTGGGTGGGAGGTCCTCGGTCCCCAGCAGGGTGGGGGGTGGGAGGTCCCCGGTCCCCAGCAGGGTGGGGGTGGGAGGTCCCCGGCCCCCAGCAGAGTGGGGGTGGGAGGTCCCCGGTCCCCAGCAGGGTAGGGGGTGGGAGGTCCCCGGTCCCCAGCAGGGTGGGGGTGGGAGGTCCCCGGCCCCCAGCAGAGTGGGGGTGGGAGGTCCCCGGCCCCCAGCAGGGTGGGGGGTGGGAGGTCCCCGGTCCCCAGCAGGGTGGGGGTGGGAGGTCCCCGGCCCCCAGCAGAGTGGGGGTGGGAGGTCCCCGGCCCCCAGCAGGGTGGGGGTGGGAGGTCCCCGGCCCCCAGCAGAGTGGGGGTGGGAGGTCCCCGGCCCCCAGCAGAGTGGGGGTGGGAGGTCCCCGGCCCCCAGCAGGGTGGGGGGGGTCCCCGGTCCCCAGAGCGGGGGTGCTCTGGCCCCTGATGGTTGTCAGGGAGCGTTTTGATTGAATCCCTTTGCTGTGGTTGGTGGTGCCAGTTTGAACACCCCCCCCCCCCCCCCCCATCCCTTGGTTTTGGTGGCATGGGAAATCTGCTGTGCTGGAGATTCCAGCTGCTCTTTTTGATCCTGGAGTGGGTTCAACAAGCTCCAGGTGGGAGGAAAATGTATTGGCTTATGGTTAAACTATGTCAGGATGCCCCGAAACATTTTACTCTCAATGAAATACTTTCTTGTCAACGTTGACCTGTTGATAAGATGTTCCTACAAATGACAGTTAAATGAGCAGATCAGAGATGAGCGATTGCAGGTGCTGAAATCTATTCTCAGTCCTAATAATGCCACTGACTTTCCCTCCTTGGGAATGAGCACTACTAAATGTAGGCATTGCCTATCTGTCGACATGCAAGTCGTTCTGGATTGAGTGGGTGAGGTTGGATTTCTAGTCGTGATTGAATAATTTACTAAATTCTTTGAAGTTGTTATTAGGCGAATGGTTAAGGGGAAACCATGGTTGGGGTGTATCTGGATTCCCAGATGGCTTTTGAGAACGTCCTGCACAGAGATTAAGAAGACAAGATGAATGGACACAATCTTGTGGATTGAGAGACAGAAAGCAAAGAGGGGGAATGAACAGATGTTGTTTTCATTCATAATTTTTCAACAAAAGTCAACCTCTTTTCCTTCATTTATCCTCTGATTTGTGGCAACTTAAACCAACTACATAGTGGCCATTTTAAATAGTTGCTCTATGTCCACTTCAACCCTGGAAAACTGCTTGAATGTAGCCTTTTTTGGTCAGGAAAGCATGCTTGTGTGGGTGTAACAGTGAGTGTGCTGTGGGGAGCAAGTCGTGTACCATGTTTTTGGTATTCTACCAATAAAATACAAGGGATTCATGCATATTATTCTCCTCTGAACATTTTGGTGACCATTTCTCATTTATCTGAGCACTAAGGCCAGCCTTTTGTCTGTGCTTCAGCATTGTAATAAATTGTTATGACCTGCTATTTGTTGCAAATGGAAACAGAACCATGGAACACAACAGCACAAACAAGCCATTTGGCCCATCTCGTCTGTGGTAACCCATTTATTCTGCCCAGTCTCATTGACATGCAACCAGACCATACTCATCCTATCCATGTACCTCTTCTCTTAAGTGTTGAAATGGATCCTGCATCCACTAGCTCTGCTGGCAGCTTCATCTACACTCACCACTGTCTTAGTGATGATGTTCCCATTAAACATTGAATCTTTCACCAATAACCCATGTCCTCTTGTTCTTGACTCATCCAACCTCGGTAGAAAAAGCCTAGATTTCAGATTTATTGTCAGAATACATACATACAAGCTTGAGATTCCTTTTTTCTGCAGGTGTGGCAGAATAGCCACTAATTGGTAGTGCAAAAAACTGTACAGTATAAACAAAGAACTAAACAAACTGCAATATAGAAAGAACAAATATGAAGTGTCCTTAAATGAGTCTCTGATTGAGGAGTCTAATGGTGGAGTCGTGCAAGTCTTGTGGCACCAACACCTCTTTCCTGATGGCAGCAGTGAGAACAGAGCATGTGCTGGGTGGTGAGGCTCTTTTATGATTGCTGTTGCCCTCTTAACGGCTGCACTCCCCGTTGATGTACTCAATAGTGGGGAGGGATTTGCCTTTGATGACCTGGGCTGGGTCTACTACCTTTTGGAGGGCTTTATGCTCAAGGTATTGGTGTTCCCATACCAGACCTTGATGCAGCCAGTCAGCTCACTTTCCTCCACATATCTGTAGAAATTTCTAGGGTTCCTGGTGTCATACCAACCTCTGCAAACTCCTGAGGAAATCGAGGCACTGTGCTCTTTCTTCATGATGCCATTGGTGTGTTGGGTCCAGGAAAGATCCTCCGAGATAGTGACTCCCAATTTGTTCACCCTCTCCATCTCTGATCCCTCAATCATCACTGGATTGAATACCTACTTGCATTTACCATATCTATGCCCCTCATAATTTCCAGATGCTGTGATTGTAGTATAAACTCAGGAACGGTAGAGGAACTCCGCACGTCTTGCAGCATCCATAGCAGATAACGATATATAACTGATGTTTCATGCTTGAGAAAAGGGTTCAGGCCTAAAACATCAGTTATTTATCTCCCATGGACGCTGCTTGGCCTGCTGAGTTTCTCCAGCACTTCTGTGGTTTTTTTCCTGAATGAAGATGGGTAGCTCAAATGACCCAGTGGTTAACTGCATATTATTCCTATTCCAGTGGATTGAACTAAATCTTTGAGCTTTTGTAAATCTCTCTTGCCCAGGATATGGCGAGCAAACAGCATTCCTGGAGATTTGGTTGATATGTTTCCAAGAGTTCACAGGTCGACAGCTCTTGATCAACTCACGAGAATCCAGGAAAGGAAAAACAGAATGTAATTTTAAAGAATGTATGAGCTCAACCCAAAAATTTTCTGAATTCTTTAAGGGCCACTTAACTGTGGCAGCAGAAAACTCCAATAGAAACCTCTAAAGAGACAATGAATTTTTAAGGAACTATATCTTCAGTGGAATATTGCCAGTAAATATGATACAATCACTAAAACCTGGACCACAGGTACAAAGATTATTTAATAAAAGGCTAAATGAAAGCCACCTCAAGGAATGCTATTTAAACGTGAGAAAATGATACACTGGACACTTTCTGGAATGTTGTGTTCACTAAATATTAGACAAGATGGACCTACTGAAGTTGAAAGAATAATGCCACAAGCATTTTAATTAACCTTTGGTTAATTTGATTCCATTGCTTATTTGGAATAAAAGGATTGTCTTCTGACAATTGCCTTGTGTTCCCATCCAGCTAAACTATAAAAGATGATCCAATCAATATTTAAAATAAAGAGATTCATTTGAGAAGAAACCGATAAACTTCCTTTTGGTAAGTGAAAGAGTCAGTTTCAAAATTGTAATTAGGATGAAACCAAAAATCAGTTTCTCATCAGAGTAGTTGAAATCTGGAGCTTTGTGCGCAAACGTTTCCAATAAATTGAATGTTATAACGGGATTGTGGTTCAGATTAATTAAAATCCACCTAACAAGTGCAAAAGGCTTTAGGGGCTGAATACCTTTTCTTTATCTTTCAATAGTCAGATCAGTGGTCTTGTGGGGGGAAAAAATCAGTTGTCCTTACCTCTTCTGTTGTATACGTGACCTCAGACCAACAGTAGTGCTGTTGACAACAGCTTGTTTGACTAATTTACAGGGCAGTTGTGGAATAAACTTTTTGGTGACACCTTTTAGTCTAAAATAATAAATGAAAACATTTATTAATTAATATTTGACAATTTTGTTTTGGAATCTTGGTTATTGATTTAGTTGTCATTTATTAGAAATCCTCCTTTAAAAACTTGAAAATGTGAAGCAAGTGTTAGGAATATAGATCAAGTGTTTTGTGTCGAAGTAAGCTTTCAAAGAATTTCTTGTTCTCTACCACCAGAAACAATATTAGAAGTCATTCACAGACCTATAGTTTGAAATGAAAGTTGGCTAATTTTTGTTAAATATTATTACAGCTTATGTTTTTGTTTGATATTAAAATCTATATCAAAAAATAAAGCAGCTGATTGATGTGTGCACGATTGTCGACTTGAGAAAGGTCATAATGATTGCATTCAATGCAATGTTCTTGGTTATTGAGGTTCTGTGAAAACCTTGTATCAACAATACAACAATAAGCTGGAACATGCTTTACCACATCTAATTTAAGAGGATCTGTTGTCTAGTTGGCCAGTATCTTGCTGATTGTCTACCTTGCTTTAAATTACAGACTTTAGTTACAATTTTTAAAATGAAAAGTTGCCAAGAAGCTCAAAATGATGTGATGTTACTCTCCATCAACTTTTGAGTGTTAGACTCAAAATATCAAATGTTTTCCATTTATTAGTTTAAATTAATTTAAAATTGTATCTTCTAGTTTTACATGTCTGAAAAAGAATTTTTAAAAAACATCAACTTCTCCAATTTCTGTTTACCCCCTCCCATATTTCTCTATCCTTCTGCCTCATTCCCTCCAGCTCCTGACCCCCTTCCTTTTCTTCTTTCAGAGAGCTACCCTCTGCGCATGTGCGCTGACACCCCCCCACCCCCCAACCAACCACATGTGCTGTATGCGTAGCAATCTAAATAAATGTATTCAAAAATAATTTATGCATGTCTAGAATTATTCAAGAGTCTCATCGTCTGTACCTTAGATTTGGTGCTCCTGTACCCCTCTCTTAAAAGTAGTGTCTCAAAGATACTGTGGGCTGGTATGGTAAGGGTCCTCGATCATTCTCTGAGCCCTCTTTAAGCACCACTCCCGGTAGATGTTATTGATAGAGAGAAGGAAACCGCCGTGGGCTTTGTTTAGGAGCCTTATGGCTGCGGGAATAAAATTGTCTTCAAGTCTCTTGGTGCATTCTTTCACACTCCAGTCTTTTCCACAATGGGAGAAGAAAGAAGAGACTGTATCTGGGGTGTGATGGGTCATTCCCTATGTTGGCTGCCTTCCCTTGGCAATGGGAGATGTGAGTGGAGTGGGATGTTTGTGTGATGTTCTGATCCACATTCACTTGCCTTCTCAGGCCTTGAGCCACTGGTGGTGAGTGCTAACTGTGGTGAATGTTAACATTTTTCAGAAATAGATTTTCTTCTCTTTGGCTTGGCTTCGCGGACGAAGATTTATGGAGGGGGTAAAAAGTCCACGTCAGCTGCAGGCTCGTTTGTGGCTGACAAGTCCGATGCGGGACAGGCAGACACGATTGCAGCGGTTGCAAGGGAAAATTGGTTGGTTGGGGTTGGGTGTTGGGTTTTTCCTCCTTTGCCTTTTGTCAGTGAGGTGGGCTCTGCGGTCTTCTTCAAAGGAGGTTGCTGCCCGCCAAACTGTGAGGCGCCAAGATGCACGGTTTGAGGCGTTATCAGCCCACTGGCGGTGGTCAATGTGGCAGGCACCAAGAGATTTCTTTAGGCAGTCCTTGTACCTTTTCTTTGGTGCACCTCTGTCACGGTGGCCAGTGGAGAGCTCGCCATATAACACGATCTTGGGAAGGCGATGGTCCTCCATTCTGGAGACGTGACCCATCCAGCGCAGCTGGATCTTCAGCAGCGTGGACTCGATGCTGTCGACCTCTGCCATCTCGAGTACTTCGACGTTAGGGGTGTAAGCGCTCCAATGGATGTTGAGGATGGAGCGGAGACAACGCTGGTGGAAGCGTTCTAGGAGCCGTAGGTGGTGCCGGTAGAGGACCCATGATTCGGAGCCGAACAGGAGTGTGGGTATGACAACGGCTCTGTATACGCTTATCTTTGTGAGGTTTTTCAGTTGGTTGTTTTTCCAGACTCTTTTGTGTAGTCTTCCAAAGGCGCTATTTGCCTTGGCGAGTCTGTTGTCTATCTCATTGTCGATCCTTGCATCTGATGAAATGGTGCAGCCGAGATAGGTAAACTGGTTGACCGTTTTGAGTTTTGTGTGCCCGATGGAGATGTGGGGGGGCTGGTAGTCATGGTGGGGAGCTGGCTGATGGAGGACCTCAGTTTTCTTCAGGCTGACTTTTACAATAAAAAAACAAATAAAAATAGTGTCATATTGCCATATATTTCATTACTGTACATTGCAGTGTTGGCCATCAGTGATAACTATTTACTCAGAGGTTGGGTGACATTGGTCTCTGGTGACTAATACTTTTATCTCTCTTGATTTGTAGATATAGTTAATCTTAAACTTCATTGTTCATCTGAACAAAAGGCTGGTACCTTGCTTCTTCTGAAAGATTTTCGCTAAAATGCAAGAGTGGTGTTGCAGTAATAGTACATTACTGTCTTTGGCTTGGCTTCGCGGACGAAGATTTATGGAGGGGGTAAATGACCACGTCAGCTGCAGGCTCGTTTGTGGCTGACAAGTCCGATGCGGGACAGGCAGACACGGTTGCAGCCATAAAGATTTTCCTCATAATGGGAAAATTTAATTCAGTTTCAATTGCCTAAAGCAGGGATTAATTTTGAAAGGTATTGATCTGAAATATTATCTGTCTACCGATGCTGCCTGACCTGAATATTTTTATTAAAATACACAAAAGTGCTGGATGAACTCAGCAGGTCATGCAACATCCATAGGAAGTAAAGGGTCTGGGTCCTTTATCGAGAATCTAGTGCTTTCTATTGCTATTTCATATTTTAGCATTTACAGTATCTTGTTCTTTGGACTCAGCACCCTTTTCTCTCAAAGGATTATTTTTTCTTTAAACAGTTCAACAAAATCATTGTTGCATTTCCTTTGTTATAATAGCCATTGCACTTCAGAAGTAATTAAGCAGAAAGTTTCAGAATTGTAGTGTGATACATTTCCAGTCATCCGAAACGTTGGGGACTGGAGTGTATCAGTTAACTATATTTTCCAGATATCTGAGAAATTCCTTTAAGCAGCAGAATACTTGTATCGGCCATTGCCAAACCTACCCAGGTACGCAAGGTCCCCACTCTGATCCCTGACACCTCCCCACTGCTGACACAGAACCTGCCCAGGTGCCCAAGGTTCCAAATTGGATCCCGAAAGCACCCCACCGCTGTTGCGGAACCTGCCCAGATGCTTGAGGTCCATGCTCCGATCCCTAACACCTCCCCACCGCCATCGTGGAACCTGTCCTGGCGCCTGACGTCCCCGCTTGGATCCCCAACACCTCCCCACCGCCGTAGTGGAATCTGCCCTGGAGTCCGAGGTCCCCGCTTGGATCCCCATCACCTCCCTACCGCCATTGCAGAACCTGCCCAGGCACCTGAACTCCCCACTCGGATCCCTGACACTGCAGTCACCGTTTCTGCCTGGGAGCCCAAAGTCCCCACACTGATACCAGCCAGGTGGCATCCACATATACAACTACAAAGAACAAGGGAAGGCTTTTCACGCATGAAATAAAGTTTAATTTTTACCTTGAGTGCATGAGAGCTCTTGAATTAAAAATTGTGCTAACAGCATTTCAGAGTCCCACTTGAGCACGGCAGGTTTTAAAAAAAAAAAAATCCTACTTCTTTTCTACTTGTGACGTCACGTGGTTGATGAAAATTTTCACGGATAACTGAAGATTTCAGTTAACTAGGAAGGTGCTGTACCATAAATGCAGGTCTACAACTGTCTGTAACACTTGTCTGGTCATGTCATGGATTTTGCCCATTTTACACTGTTGATTGGACAATACAACAAGAGCAAGTTTGTACATGGCAGTTGTTTATATGCCATCACCTGCACTTTTTTTCTGGGATACTTTACCTTCGCTGCAGGAGGGAAAAAAAGTGCAGGTGATGGTATATAAACAACTGCCATGTACAGACTTGCTCTTGTGCAACTATGTGTTTGTTAACTTAATATGTTAAAAGTGATTTTAAAGAGGACACGTTCTTTTACTTGTTCTGCTTTGATGCCACGGAACTGAAACTCCAAGAATGTTTGATGTTCCTTGAACTTGAAATGCAGAGAGAACAATTTAAAAGGCCTCGCATCTATCCCATTGACTTTGAGAATTGTAAAGAGTAATATAAAATTTGTGAGTTGAGAGTTACCAGCTTCAACTGATCTTCACTAAATAAGTGTCACTGCAAAAGTAAAATGGTTTGCTTCTGGGCAGTTAATTAAGTTTTTTCAGTTTGTGAAAGTTGACTGGAATTTAGTGCTTCAAGTGTACTCTAACCTTTTCATAAAGCATGGTTACTTTGTTTGAAAGCTTCAGGGATTACATGGGGTTGAATCTTCCTGACACTGGCTAGAAGATACAGAGACAAGGGAATTGATCTAGCCCTACTGCAGACAGTGCGGCTTTCGCGCTAACAGAGGAACCACTGACATGGTCTTTGCCCTCAGACAGCTCCAAGAAAAGTGCAGAGAACAAAACAAAGGACTCTACATCACCTTTGTTGACCTCACCAAAGCCTTCGACACCGTGAGCAGGAAAGGGCTTTGGCAAATACTAGAGCGCATCGGATGTCCCCCAAAGTTCCTCAACATGATTATCCAACTGCACGAAAACCAACAAGGTCGGGTCAGATACAGCAATGAGCTCTCTGAACCCTTCTCCATTAACAATGGCGTGAAGCAAGGCTGTGTTCTCGCACCAACCCTCTTTTCAATCTTCTTCAGCATGATGCTGAACCAAGCCATGAAAGACCCCAACAATGAAGACGCTGTTTACATCCGGTACCGCACGGATGGCAGTCTCTTCAATCTGAGGCGCCTGCAAGCTCACACCAAGACACAAGAGAAACTTGTCCGTGAACTACTCTTTGCAGATGATGCCGCTTTAGTTGCCCATTCAGAGCCAGCTCTTCAGCGCTTGACGTCCTGCTTTGCGGAAACTGCCAAAATGTTTGGCCTGGAAGTCAGCCTGAAGAAAACTGAGGTCCTCCATCAGCCAGCTCCCCACCATGACTACCAGCCCCCCCACATCTCCATCGGGCACACAAAACTCAAAACGGTCAACCAGTTTACCTATCTCGGCTGCACCATTTCATCAGATGCAAGGATCGACAATGAGATAGACAACAGACTCGCCAAGGCAAATAGCGCCTTTGGAAGACTACACAAAAGAGTCTGGAAAAACAACCAACTGAAAAACCTCACAAAGATAAGCGTATACAGAGCCGTTGTCATACCCACACTCCTGTTCGGCTCCGAATCATGGGTCCTCTACCGGCACCACCTACGGCTCCTAGAACGCTTCCACCAGCGTTGTCTCCGCTCCATCCTCAACATCCATTGGAGCGCTCACACCCCTAACGTCGAGGTACTCGAGATGGCAGAGGTCGACAGCATCGAGTCCACGCTGCTGAAGATCCAGCTGCGCTGGATGGGTCACGTCTCCAGAATGGAGGACCATCGCCTTCCCAAGATCGTATTATATGGCGAGCTCTCCACTGGCCACCGTGACAGAGGTGCACCAAAGAAAAGGTACAAGGACTGCCTAAAGAAATCTCTTGGTGCCTGCCACATTGACCACCGCCAGTGGGCTGATAACGCCTCAAACCGTGCATCTTGGCGCCTCACAGTTTGGCGGGCAGCAGCCTCCTTTGAAGAAGACCGCAGAGCCCACCTCACTGACAAAAGGCAAAGGAGGAAAAACCCAACACCCAACCCCAACCAACCAATTTTCCCTTGCAACCGCTGCAATCGTGTCTGCCTGTCCCGCATCGGACTGGTCAGCCACAAACGAGCCTGCAGCTGACGTGGACTTTTTACCCCCTCCATAAATCTTCGTCCGCGAAGCCAAGCCAAAGAAAGACTGCAGACCTTGAGTTTGAAAGAAGGAATTTGTTGTGATTTAGGTAGCTTGTGTATACAGGACATTTCTGCGGTAATGAGAGCTCATTGCAGATTTCTCACTTGCTAAGGTTGATTATAAAAGATGGTTAACAAAGGCAACACCAGTGGAGGCTCTGATTTAACATTTCAACAGGTTATTTGCCAAAGAAATGGACTTGTAGAACTCCTCCCAATAGGAATGAGGTAAATGTTTAAATTGGTTGCTATCAATCCAAATTAAGCACCAGGGGAGTCCAACCTTTTACAGTAAATTTGGACTGCTCGGGTTTGGGTTGGTCTAGATTTTTGGGCAGTACTTTTAAAATTCAACTTTAAGGAGAATTTCTTTTCTTTGGCTTGGCTTCGCGGACGAAGATTTATGGAGGGGGTAAAAAGTCCACGTCAGCTGCAGGCTCGTTTGTGGCTGACCAGTCCGATGCGGGACAGGCAGACACGATTGCAGCGGTTGCAAGGGAAAATTGGTTGGTTGGGGTTGGGTGTTGGGTTTTTCCTCCTTTGCCTTTTGTCAGTGAGGTGGGCTCTGCGGTCTTCTTCAAAGGAGGCTGCTGCCCGCCAAACTGTGAGGCGCCAAGATGCACGGTTTGAGGCGTTATCAGCCCACTGGCGGTGGTCAATGTGGCAGGCACCAAGAGATTTCTTTAGGCAGTCCTTGTACCTTTGGTGCACCTCTGTCACGGTGGCCAGTGGAGAGCTCGCCATATAATACGATCTTGGGAAGGCGATGGTCCTCCATTCTGGAGACGTGACCCATCCAGCGCAGCTGGATCTTCAGCAGCGTGGACTCGATGCTGTCGACCTCTGCCATCTCGAGTACCTCGACGTTAGGGGTGTGAGCGCTCCAATGGATGTTGAGGATGGAGCGGAGACAACGCTGGTGGAAGCGTTCTAGGAGCCGTAGGTGGTGCCGGTAGAGGACCCATGATTCGGAGCCGAACAGGAGTGTGGGTATGACAACGGCTCTGTATACGCTTATCTTTGTGAGGTTTTTCAGTTGGTTGTTTTTCCAGACTCTTTTGTGTAGTCTTCCAAAGGCGCTATTTGCCTTGGCGAGTCTGTTGGAGAATAAAGAAGAGATGAATGGGTAAATTTTGATAGTTTATGAAACAATTTTTTTCATATAAAATACAAAAAACATTTGTTCATTTCCACAACTTCTGTGCATCTTTGGTGATTGTACGTGTACTCAAAAGCCTACTAAATTTTAAATTTGAGAGTTTTTGAGATGTTTGGATTCTTGGGGGGGGGGGGTCCATATTTCTGGCATCTGGATTTTTTGACTTTTACTGTACAAGTTTTATTTTGTATCTGTGAACTCTCCATACTTTTGGCAATTCGGAACAGTGTTTGGTAATCTATGACCTTCACTGTGGTTCCAAGAGCTTTAATGTGAACATCAGGCAAGCAGACCCATGTATACATATGCATGTCTATATTTTTTTTATGGCTGGGCCCTGCTTCAAAGCCGACTCCATCGGTAGAGAAAAATTAGAATTTATAGAGAAGGCCTAAAAGGCTGCTGCAGCTTTGCCTTTATGAAGAGCAGCACCTTGTTGTGTCCTCCAGAGCCGATGGAGGTGGGGCAACTGGTGCTATTACACCATCTATCAACATGACGGCATACAAATGCAGTGAGCAATGCAATCTTCGTTACCCATAATTCCCCATGAAGTTGGAACCGCTCTGGGAAACAAAGTGGTTCCAGCTGCATGTGGGATTATGGGTAATGAAGATGGCCTTTAATTCTTCTGCCCAGCACTGCACTTCTGGAACGCTGCGGTATTCTAACCTCCAGCCCTTACACGGTGTTACTGCTGCAAGATGCTGAGGAATGGCCACGGAGAAACAGAACTGGGGAGTCTGATGGATGAAGGAGGGGAGTGAAGAGCCAGGCTCTGCATGCTGGAGGGGCAGCGCCAGGCAGAAGAGCTAGAGGAGCCTCAGGTTTTATATCAGGAACCTCCTTTTTGTTTTAATGTGGGATTAATGACTGGGTCCAGGGTTGAGGACTGACTGCGTCATTGCGACATCATCAGTTCTTCCCCCCCCCAGTCAGCGGCAGCACATTTATGGACCAAGATGGAGTTCCACCTCTGTGACCAGCATGAAGAGAGATTAGAGTCGGCATCTTGGAATTGAGCATTTGTGGAGGTAGGTTCAGCAATGTGATGGCAGAGAATATCTGCCCTTACAGTTGAATTTTTATCCACCACAAAAGGGCCTTGTATATCTGCTCCTCTACTTTCAAACCTGTAACAGTAATGGTCTGCAATCAGTATGGTCACCCATGAATGTGTGCTGTTGAGTGTCCTGTAACTCCAGAGTTACAGAGTAAGTTTTACAAAGCTGCCTGGAGCTCCTCATGTAATTGAATTGACTATTGTATATTGTATGCAAATATTTACAATTCATATGAGAAAAGCTGTTGCATAATTGTGTGGTTCTGGCCGAAGATAAAAGTGTGAGTCATGAGGAAAGGTGGGTGACTATGAAGAGAACATTGACTTGGGGGGGGGGGGGGGGGCGCGGAGTGGAAATTTAAAGTGCAGTATTTACTGCCGTAGATTCCAGATTTCTGTCCTCTCTCCAGGAAGTGGTCCCAGTCTCTGAGGACTATATGCAAACAAGAAAAGTTCACCATCTCTACATGCATAAGTTGCTTCAAGAGTACCATCACTTTTTAAAATACCGTATTTTTAAAATGCTAGCTTACAATTTTAATGTCAACGAGAAAAAGATGCCCACTCATTTGATAGGTAATGCATTTCTTCTGGTTTCCCGAACTTTCTTTGGCGCCCCCCTCCCCTCCCTTTCCCACCCCCAATCAACTCCTCACCTCTGCTTGTTATCACTCCACTGATTTTTCAAAGAATTTTGTCTGCCTTCATTGATTTTCCAAGTTGTGTACGTCTCAGAATTTGGTTGTTTTGTTAATCACTGATGTTGAAATACTGCGTTGGTTTCAGATTGTGACAAAATTTAATCAGTTGATATACAGTGTAATCACAGAGAGCTCGCATTGCCAAAACAGTCCAGTTGGTCCAACATGTGAGCCTACATCCATTTCTCTTCCTATCCTGTCAACTTATCTTTCTTATTCCCTCATCCCCTTATCCAGCTTCCTTTTTAATGCATTATTAACTACCAAGGTGGCTGTGAGTTCCACATTCCAATCACTTTTGCAAAGAGAAACTTCACCTGAATTTCTTCATGTATTTATTAGGGATTATTTTACCATTTTGCCCACAGTAATAACTGCTGTCACAAGTATTACCCAATGTTCTTAAAGCCAATCTAAATTAATCTTTTAGACCTCCATAAAAATGTGTTCTCACTAGGTCCCTGAGGACTGGAGATTAGCTTCATTTGTACCTTTCTTCAAGCAGGAAGAAAGGATATTCCAGTAAATTATAGAAAAGTAGGCCCATCAGTGGCTGAGAAACTATTGAAAAGGATACAGTGATAGGATTTATGCTTATTTGGAAAGTCATGGTCAGAATAGGAACAGTCAACATGGCTTTGCGAGACGCAGGTCATATCTTGCCAATTTGATTGAATTTTTTAAGTGACAAGAATGGTTAAGAGGGTAGGGTAGTAAGGTTGATCAAGGTGTAGGTGCCAAGAAGTGAGTGGATTGTCTCTATGAATTGGCTGGCCAATAGACAGTATTGGTGGGAGGCTATTAATCAGGCTGGAGGGATTGGTGTTGGGACCTCTGTCATGTACATTAAATATAGATAAAAATCTAGGAGGATTGGCAGATGATAAGGCACTAGTGAGAGCTCACTTGGAGTACTGTGAGCAGTTTTAGGCTCCTCATTTAAGAAAGGATGTGCTGACATTGGAGAGGGATAAAGGAAGATGATTCCAGGATTGAAAGGGATATCATGAGGTGTGTTTGGCAGCTGTTGAATTTAGGAGAATGAGTGGGGATCTCATTGAAATGTTTTGTATGTTGAAAAGCATGGGCAAAGTAGATGTAGGAAGGTTGATTCCCATGCTGGGAGAGCCTAGAACAAGAGGGCACAACTTCAGGATTGAAGGGTGTCTGGTTCAGCCAAGAGAGTGGTAAATCTGTGAGATTTGTGCCACAGGCAGTTGTGGAGGCTAGGCCATTGGGAGTATTTAAGGGAGAGATTGATGGATGTAAATTAGCCAGGACATCAAAAGTTATGGGGAGAAAGCCAGGCAGTGGGAAAATGAATCAGCTCATGATTAAATGGCGGGGCAGGCTAGATGAGCTGAATCGCCTATATCTGCTCCTATATCTTATGGAACAAAGATTGGTGAAGTTGTGGATAATGTAGAGGATTATCAAAGAATATAGATTGGTTACTGATATTGGGAGAGAAATGTCAGACATCTATTAATGCAGACAGGTGTGAAGTGCACTTTGGGAAGTCAAATGGAAGAGGAAAGTGTACAGTTAATGACATAATACATTGAGGAATCTTGGGGGTTCAGGTCCATATTTCATTGAAAGTTGTATGCTTGGCTTTATTGAGTGGGTCATTGAGTCTAAAAGTAGAGGTCATGTTACAACTAGATGAAACTTTGGTAACCCCACACTTGGAATTCTATGTACAGTTCTAGTCATCTCAGGACAAGAAAAATATGCAGAAGAGATTTACCGGACGTTGCTTAGTTAGGAGCATACGAGTTATAGGGAGAAATTGGACAAACTTGGGTTGTTTATACTGGAGTGTAGGAGGTTAAGTGGAGACATAATAGAGTTTATAAAGTCATGAGAGGCATCCGATCCTGGGACACTGCATGGCTAATTAACTGGGATGCCTGTGGTAAAAGGGCTATAGATAGGATGGGCAGACAAAATCTTTTTGCCAGAAGAAAAACATCCCCCATTTGAGGACATGTGAGGGGGAAGGAGATTAAGGGGAAATACATGAAGCAAAAATATTTTGCTCACATCGTGATGAGTGCCTGGAATGGGCTGCCAAGGGTTGTGCTTGAAGCAGATATAATAGAGGCTTCTGCATAGATAGCTAGGAGCTTAGTATGTGATCTGTGAAATTGTTAGAAAACTAGTTCATATTACATGAAATAATCTAGATCAGTGGTTCTCAACTTTTTTCTTTCCACTCACATCCCACTTTCAGTCATCCCTATGGCATCGGTGCTCTGTGATTAGTAAGGGATTGCTTAAAGTGGTCTGTGAGTGGGAAGGGAAGATTGAGAATCACTGCTCTAGACCCAATTGTTACTGAAATATTTTGCTTGAGAAAAATTGTCATTGGCCCATTTCCTTTGGAATTATGAGACCGTGCACATAACGAGTCAACAAGGGACAATTAAAACAGTGGTTTTCAAACTTTTTCTTTCCACCCACATATCACCTTAAGCAATCCCTTACTAATCACAGAGCACCTATGGCATAGGGATTACTTAAAGTGGGATGTGAGTGGAAAGAATAAGGTTGAGAACCACTGAACTAGGCATTTATTGTGACTAAATCAGCCAAGTTTAATTTTTAAAAAGCATTTTTGGTATTCCAATTATGTTCATTTCAAGCTGGAAATTTATGAAAGAAGTAGTGTCAGTTGTTTAAAAAAAGTATATTTTCACGTAAATTATTGAAATTTATCAATTTATGTCTTCATGGTGATTCAGAAATTTTTTAATGTGACTAGTGTCTTTCTGCTGTTGATTTAATTGTTTTCTGTTTTCTTAATTGTCCATTTTTTCAGTTTCTTTTTGCTTTTTTGATGCATCGATATAATTTTCAGTTGGCGATAGTAGTTCCATCCCTTTTGTGGCGGAATTGTTATTAATCTTTAAGTATTTAAACTTTTTTATATATATTTTAGTCAAGTTATTTTGTGGGTTTGGACACAACGACAAACATTACTCTCAGAGAGAAGCTACTTTCAGAGTTGCAAAGTCTGGCAAGAACCTCAATAAAGCTAGAAGTGTTTGTTCATTGAAATATTTCGGACAGTAGGGTTTCTCAAGGAGGACATCTAATTAAACAAAAGACTCCGCTTGTTTACCTATATTGTTAGAATGGAGCCTCAGATGCCATCTGTTTAAACAAAAAACAGGCTTTTGCTGGTTGGTGAGCAGACGGAGTGGAGTCATTGGGTTATAAAACTTTTGTAAGAGATAAATTTGTATGCCTTTTAGCATGTAGATGTGAAGTAACTTTGAAGTAATTTCAAAGACAGCAGTGATGTTGTGTCACACGATTAAAGACACTTTCAGATAACCTATTTTTGAAAGCAGACATTTTGAATTGAGAAGAAGGTGCCGAACCATCCCGTAAGTCACAATAGATTGAAGTGTTTAAACATTCTGTGAGTAACACAGACTGACAGTGGCTCCAGAAGGGATGACCCACTTTGCTGCTTCTCTTGGTCAAGAGAGAGAGAGCAATGCTGCAGTGGCATTTTAAGTAGCCACTTATGACCCAATTCTGGGCAAAAGAAAGCAAGATCATTCTTGTTTCTCTATTATAACTATTGTAATAGTTACTTCATCAGACTCGTACCTGAGTTTGTGAAATCATCGTGGAAGAAAACATAATCTCCATGCAAGAGAGGGAAAAATCATTCAAATGAAGAAGCGATTCTCTGAAAACTACTCCACAAGAAATTCACGGGTTTTGAAAAGTGTGATGCCTCACACCTACTCCATAAAATTGCTTTTGAGCAACAATTTAAAGAATCAAGAGTTTCTAACAAAACTGACTGAACTTTAAAATCATCCATGCAGAATTGAGCCAAAACCATAATGGTTTTGATTCACGCACACGTGCTCACACATGCAGAGTGTTGTTTTTGAAAATATCATTCTCGGTGAATTTCTACTGCTGCTGGTCTAGTACGTAAAACTTTTTACTGTGAAACAATCCTAATGTCACATGACTGGCCATGCTTTTGAATATTTTGATTGTGAAATAGTTGCTTTGTTCAGTAGTCAATTAAAATTTCATGAGCTTAAATATTTTACTCCTTTCATAAAACTTTAATTAAAGTTTGAGAAATTTTCCTTTCATTAAAATCAAAACTGGAAAAGTTGGGAAAGTCCTGATGTCATAATTGAGGAATCACAATCGTAAAATCACTAATGATTTAATTGAGAGGCTTGATCTGAGTTTCAAAGGGACCTTGTGTTTTGTAACATTTCAAAATTGTTCATCAACCAGGACCATAAAACTACATTGCCATAAAAATCTGATAAATTTACTAATGATCTTTAGGGATGGAAATCTGTAATCTTAGAACAAAGTAGTTGGGTATAATCAAAGAATCCATGCAATTAACATTCACATCCAGTAAAAGAATGAATAAAAAGAATGAAAATTGACAGGTGCTGTCAGGATCTAGATGGGAGTCTGTGGGGAAAGATATAAAACACTGGCCTGTGTTGCTGTTCTCACCTTATTGAGTGATATCTGTGTCCACCTATCACCTCCAGCCTTTGCGACCACACCTTCCCCCCACCAACTCTTTTGTTCGGACGCCTGCTCCATACTTGATGAAGGGCTCAAGTCAGAAATGTTGGTTATGTATTTTGATCTTTGCTATATAAAGGACATTGCTTGACCTGCTGAGTTTCTCCAGCTTTGTGTTTTTTTTTTACATATTTTGATGTTCTTTGAGGGTACTCTTGGATTTGGTGTTGATTAGGGATAATTGTTGATTTTGCTTGAGCTTGAAAATGATATTATTTTGAAAATGTTGAGTGGCACAGTTAGTGTAGTTGTGAGCTCAATACTGTTACAGCACCAGTAATCCAGGTTTAAATCTGGCACTGTCTGGAAGGAATTCTTCCCGTGTCTGTGCGGCTTTCATACGGGCGTTCCGGTTTCCTTCTGCATTCTAAAGACATACGGGCTTAATAGATTAATTAGTCATATGGGTGTATTTGGGTGGCGTGGGTTTGTGGGCCTGAAGGATCTATTACTGCGTTGTATCTCTTTTTATATATATAGATATATATAGTTTATATATATATATATATATATAGTTTTATATATTTATATATATATATATATATAGTTTATAACTAATGCATTAGTTTATATATATATATATATATATATATATATATATATATTTATATTTACTGCTATTGAAATAGATCCCAGACAAGATCTTGTATCCTTGTTTTACTCAGGACTCAATTTGACGTCAATCAAGAAGTTACACAATGACTTCTAAGTATTTCTGTTGTTATTTCTCAATGGTCTTTTATTTGTATCTTCATATAGGGACATCATGATCACCCACTTTGATCCTGCCATCACATATGAAAATCTTTGCACTGAAGTTCGTGACATGTGCTGCTTTGACAATGAACAGCTCTTTACAATGAAGTGGATCGATGAAGAAGGTAGAGTGGATTTTGTAGCAAAATTTCTTGCAATCATTTATTTTGCAATTCAGGCAAAATTTTCAAAGGGAAGTTGGTAGGTAGAAATGCGCACTGTGTGGTGTGACTCTCAAAAGAGTAATGTTTAATATTTTTCAATTTTATAAATAAAGGAAAATAATTTAAGTAATGTTTTCTATATTAATTCCAGCTTTATGTAGTATCTTGCTCAGGAAAAATAAGTGTTTTAAAAACAAATAAGTTTGTGGCAGAATGAAACTTATTAACTTGTGGACTGAAGAAGATTGCAGAACCCCAACAAGTCCATGGATGCATCCTGTCTGACTGAGTCCTTCCAGCTTCTCATTGTTTGCTCCAGATTCCAGCATCTGCATTTATTTGTGTTTCTCTCAGGATCCTTATTAAAACCACTAATGGAATTCTGCAAACCTCAGAAAGGGCAAAAGTCTCCTTCCTCACATGATGACATCTTCCATGTGAGGTAGACTTTTACAGTTACTGCTTGAATCTTAACTTGATTATAATCACAATATATAATTCTATGTATTAATTATCTGGAAACATTTGGTACCTTTCTCTCACTGAAGCTAATTTTGTTATCCTTTGAACACAATTCTGCCTTCAGCTCGCACCAAAGAAAATCAAATAGGTGGTTGTTTATTTCTTTGGCAAAAATAATGCGCAGTTTGTGAAGCGCCGTGGTGTGGCTTGAAGTTATAATGAGCCATAAGCGCATTCATGTTTTCATCACTGCGTTGAGTAATGCGATTTGAAATTATCCCATTTGACTTTGCACAAGTGAGTCATTGATGAGGTATCTTCATTGCGATGGAACTTTGTTACACTGTAGTTTACATGTTGTTGGTGGGATGCAAATATTAAAAGCTGCTACAGTTAGTCCTTGACTTCTGACCTAGGTGAGTTATATCCACCTGCACATATGACTAAAATTTTAAAAGAATCTTAAGACTACTGTACAAATAAATATTTTTATTAAGAATACTGTATACAGTGGTCCCTGCTCCTCACGGCAGCCCAATGCCCCTGCTCCCAATGACTTTATTTACTAGAAATTCGTGTGTTGTGGATCTTTATTAAAGGTACTGTTCTGGAGATACATGGACATTCTTAATTATAGGTTCATTCGTGGAAAATTGTTTTTAAAAGTTGCTTTACTGTCTTGTTAAGCTATGCGTGGTGGGGGTAATCCAACTTGTGTCCAATCTGAGTTTCGACCAATCCTTCGTTCCCAATTACAGTCGTAAGTCAGGGACTATCTGTAATTGTAAATCGTGTGTTCAAAATACTCTTTGTCCTCTTGGATCTTGGTTGTAATTTTATCATTGAACACTGAATAGCAATTTGACTGATTAGGGTGCGATGATGACCTGCTAATGCATTAGTGATGGTGATTCTAAAACAGCACATGTAGGATGTATAGTTGTTTGCAAATGTTCCATTGAATATATTCTGTACCTTCAAATTTTGATTAACAAATGAGCTCCTGCAAGTGTGTACAACAGTGGGAATTGTTGGGCTGAAACTTCCTGGAACCAATAATGAAGTAAGTAATGCCATCAGAGAAACAAGTGATGAAGATGCTGGAGTAACTCAGTGGGTCGGGAATCATCTGTTTAAGGTGCTGCATAAAGGGGGAGAGCCAGTATAAAGAAGTGAGGGTGAGTATTGATGCAAGAACTGGCAAATGATAGGTGGATCCAGATGAGGAGAACTTGAAAGACAGATGGGGGGGGAGAAAGGGCAGCGGCTGAGAGGTGATAAGTAGAGACGTACGTCAAAGGGCTGCAGATTGTGGTGACTGATGAGGAAATTGAAGAGTGGAACAATATAAGGGATGGATGGTAGGTAAATGGGAACAATATATGGAGGGATAAAACTAGTTAACGGGAGCCAGAAGGGGAATTTGGGAAGGAATGACGTGCATGAGAGGACCTGAGCATAAAAAGGAGAAATTAAGATGGGTAACAATTTCTTGAAGTTGGAGAATTCAAAGTTCATGCTGTTGGATAGTCGACAATTCAGGTAGAATAGGAGGTGCTGTACCTCCAGTTTGCACATGGCCTCATTCAATGCCAGAGTGAGGCTAAGGGTAGATGGTTGGTTTGTGGTTAAAATGAATGGCATGCAAACAGGTGCTCAAGATGGCCATTGAGAGCAAGAGTTTGAAGTATCCCCTGTTCTGCACTTGGATTCACTGGTGTAAAGGAGGTCACATCAAGACCATAGTGCAATAGAAGAGGCGGTCCCTACTAAGAGATAAATTTTCCAATGCTCTATTTGTTTTTGGGCAGCATGGTACATATTGTGGATCATGCAACACTATTACTGCACCAGCAACCCAGGCTGGAATCTGGTGCTATCTGTAAGGAGTTTGTACATTCCACCTGTGATCTGTATGGATTTACTCCAGGTTCTCTGGTTTTCTCCTTCATTCCAAAGACCTGTGGAGTTCGTAGGTTAATTAATTACATGGGTGTATTTGGGCAACCTGGACTCGAAGACTTGAAGGGCCTGTAACTGTGCTGTATCTACAAAATTGTCAATGCAAGATTGAAATAGTTCAGCTCCTTCAACTGACCCTTTGCTATGTAAATGAATAGGAAAACTGATCTACATCTCATTAACCAATCAGGCTGGAGGATAGTGAAATGAATAGTGCAAGTTCTGAAGAATGTATAGTAAAATCCCCGGTATCCGAAACTCAAGCAACTGACAACCCAAGCAACCGGCAAAAAAAATGGAGGAAATATATAAATAATGTAAAAGATTAAATATGAATAAATTTAAAAATTAATAAGTTTACCAATGTAAATGTTTTCTGAGGCAATACACAACCCCTAGGTGAAGATGGAGCAAACATTCGATCAGAGTGTCATGCCTGGCCCATAGCAGCTGTTTAAATAAAGTTGTGTTTGAATAAAATGGTGGCACCAGGATGAAGAGCGGCCCAATGCCACTCATTGCCAAGGAAGAGTCTTTATTAGTACATGTATTAAGTATATTAGTAGGGCTTTATCTGTAAACTTGGGAAGGGGGCAGGGTTAATTATGTTAGTTCAGTGATTTGAAAGTTATGGAAATTATTTGATTAAAGTGAACTTCACATAATTAAGGACTACAATAATGATTTTTTTTTCAAATTACTTTGCATTTGCACTGCTTTTGTCTTTTAAACTTAATGCTGTATGAGTTAGTCATTAACCAAGAGTTAATGAAAGGGCAATTCATTTTGTTGGTTAAACCAGGCCGTAGCCACCTTGCAGTGTGTATCTAAATACTTGATTAGTTCAGTGTTCCACAATCTTTCTTAACCGCACCATTTGTTTATCAAGAGCTTGATATCGTGTGCCACTCTATATCAATCTTGTGATATGCAGCCTTTGGAAAAATAGAATTTCACTGATGTGGCCTCACAATTTGCCAAATAGTCATAAGGCACTGAAGAAAGTCCTTTGGTGCGTGCCCAATCAGCCAGTCCTTGGTCCTTGACCTTCTGTACCTCTGCTATCCAAGGACTCGTCCAGCTACTTAAATATTGTGAGCATTTCTGTCTCTGTTATTCACCACACAGTCCTTCATCTTGATCTTGCATGTCTCTTAGAAATTTTCAACAGGATAAAAGAACTACTGCAGTTTTGTTTGGGATGAGAACGCCATTTTGAATGCTGATTCTTTAAAACTTGAAATTACTCTCATAAAAAATGTCTTCACTTATTTTAGTCTTACAAAAAAATGATGCCAGTGACCATGTTTGCTCAAGAGGAACGTTTTCAAATGGGTCTAAAAGTGAACTAAGTGTTCAGGCTGCCCTATTTTTGAGGATTATTAGAAAGAGTGCCACAATATTTTAAGTTTTCTGCACTGTCCATTGTTCACTGACCTTGTGCCTTGTTGCTTCTGTTATGGGGGGGGGGGGGGGGGGGGGGGGGGGACCTGCTAAGGGAGCACACAGTTAATGAGGCCAGAAGGAAGTTACTGGTGGTTTGAGCAGCATCAGTGGGGAGGAAAGGAAATGTTGATCCAGGTTGACACTCTGCATCAGGACCTCCAAAAGTAAAGATGATGTAATGTTTTGGAAGTTTGTATGGTTCAGAAAACCTGTTGATATTTGCAGTCTGAAGCATTTTAAGAAAAATTTGCAATCTGGGAGTTCAGAGCCTAAGTTGTGTTTCCACTCCACCCCCTACACCCCCAACTTTTTTTTTAACCCTTATTATTTTATTTGAAGGAGCAATGACTGATTCCTGTCAGAGCACTAAATGTTGAGTGATTAAATATTAAAATATTTCAAATGTATAAATTGCATGTTGCTGTCATTTATATAACAGGTGATCCTTGTACTGTTTCATCCCAGCTAGAACTGGAGGAAGCATTTCGCCTCTATGAGCTGAATAAAGACTCTGAACTGATTATTCATGGTAAGATGAAAATACTAAACTTTTTTGAAATTATTTTCTGATTTCATGATTAATGCTACAAAGCAGCCTATATATTTGAAAGGACTATTGTAGGAGTTGAAATTTTGGTCTTATTTCTTGTAAAGAACCACTGCAATAGGTTGTATTGTTGAAAGTCAAATAAAAAATGTCTCCTTGATGGTTACTGGATTTTCCTCCCAACAGTGTTTCCCTGTATCCCGGAACGGCCAGGCATGCCTTGCCCCGGGGAAGACAGTAAGTGTTTCATTTTTCTTGTTTAATTCATAAGTGTTCAATTTTATTGAATTGTGAAATAAAACCTGGAAATGGTCTGTGGGTCAGGTCACAGCTGCGTAATGAGAAGCAGACCTCACTGAAATGTTGGCTCTATTTCTCTTCTCACAGCTGCAGCCCAATCTACTGAGTATTTCCAGCAGTTTCTGTTTTTATTCATTTTCTAGCAATCTGAATTTTTAAAAAATGTTTCCTTATTGAGCCCCAAGTTTTTTTTGGTATAGATTAACATGTTAAAAAGCATTTTAATACAAACATTTCACCAGAAATAATAAAAAAGCACTTTCTCCAGTCAGACTGATTTAATTTTGATACATTTTTAAGTCGAGCATTCTGCTGTTCAATTTTTCTAATTTGACATTACGAACACTAACTTCTAATTTAACTTCCTTGGCTGTTAATTTTCTTTAATTTCATGAATTATAACAAAACTTTGGAATTTCTACACAGTTAAAAATGTGTTTCTCAGGCTTTGCATGTGAGACAAATTATATGACATCAAGTTTCAAAAGAAAATATTGGGTTAGATGAAGAAAACCTTTTCAAGGAGCAGGCTGTGAATGGAGGATCGTGTGGGATATTGGGCAATCAAAGGATTGACTTTCATTTGGAGAACAACTTAAGGGAGATTGCGAGAGACCAAAGTTGGAGATGAAAATATCATTTAAAGGTATGGAAAAAAAATACAGCAGTGTGAGGCCATGGAAGGATTTGAAAACAAAAATCAGTATTTGAAAACTTTTTATTGGAGGCACATCACTGATCATCAACAGGGTGGTATGTTGGAACTTGGATAAAAGGAATTTGGTTGACTTTCGGCTTAATGCATTTGAGTGCATTGGAATAGTCAAGTCTGGAGATCGCAACAACACATGAGTTGAGGCTAATTAGTTTTGAGCATCGTTAAATTGGTGGAAACTGGTGGTCTTGGGCTTCTACACTATCACTACACCAAACTTGGAGGCACGGTTGTTTATTTTCTTTTGGTTATCAGGGAGACGGGTACTGAGGACAATATTTAAGTTTATTTGTCACAAAATTAGCAGTGTATAGTATTTTGAATAGGACTCACAAATGGGAAAAGGGTTGGACTTCGTCAGGTGTGTTCAGGAAAGTTTCTTGCAGAGGTTGCTTGCAACAAGAGTGCAGTACTGGGTTTCCTATTAGAGAATGAGACAGGGTAGGTGATTAAAGTGTTTGGAAGGGAACACTTAAGATCCAGTGATTATAATGAAATTAGTTTCAAGATAATTGTGGAAAAGATTAGGTTTGGTCTTTGGATTGAGTTTCTAAGTAGGCCAATTTTAAAGGTATCAGAAAGGATATGGCAAGTGTGAATTGGGACAGGTTGATTTCTGGCAAGTGGCAGGCCTTCAAACATAAAATTTTGAGAGTACAAAGTTTGTATGTTCCTGCCAGATTTTTTTTTTGGAGAGGGATATTGAGGCCTGGTTAAGAAGGAGGTGCATAACAAGTATAGGAAGCAAGGAACGCATGAGGAACTTAGTACAAGAAATGCAAAAAAAACTCAAGTAAATCAGGGGTGCTTAAAGAAGGCATGCTCTGGCGGATAAGGTGAAGGAAAATCCAAAGGACTTCTACAGTTTTACTAAAAGCAAAAGGACGGCAAGGGAAAAATTGGTTCTGTTGAGGACCAGAGTGGTCATTGATGCATGGGAGAGATCATAATTTTTTTTTTTTTGCATCTATTTATTTGGGAGAAGACTCAGCCTGTAGAAGTGAGACAAGACAGCAGCGATGTCATGGACCCCTGTGACAGATTGTTATATTTTGTATTGTATTTAGATATGTTTTAAAGGAGATAAATTGTGGCAGGTTTTTTTTTTTGAGTGTTTTTTTTTAAAACACTTCAAAACAGATCTCATTTAAAATGCCAGAGCTCTGCTCAAGCCAAACAGTCCAGGCTGCGGGTACCTTTGCAAAAACTTTGAAGGATGCCTATGAGGACTACACAAGTAGGTGTTAATTGGGCATGCTGTGGAGTAATGGATTATTGTTTTGGAAAGCAACAGATGAATGACTTGGAAGATTAGGTCTGGAGCCGCAGTCTGTCTGAGTGCAGTTGGCTGTTCTAAGAGGGTCATGTGGTTTGAGAGAGAACATTTAGTTCTACAGTTCAGCAACAGCAGGTGGGACTGGACAGGACAAGCTGGCAAACTTGTGGAGAAACCCCATTTTGAAGATGGGTTGTGAGTTCTTAGTTCAGCCTGGTCAAAGCCCTAGTGGTCCGTACAAGAGGAGAGGGCTGGCTGCATAATGTTTCAGTTTAAATAAGGGAACAAAAAGGCACTCTGTGGTGACCTGAAAGAAAGAGGTGATCATCTGGAAAACCCTGATGGGGCAAGTTTCTTTGGCAAGACAAGGAAGTGGCTGATCTAAAGGAATCAGTTGTGGGTGTCCAACGAGCAACAAATCTCTCTCTGAAAACCAAAAAGAACCTTCCTGAGCAGTAACCATTTGCCTTTCAGGCACTAAAGCTTGGTGAAATTCATAAATGTTAAATTCTGTGCACAGTCTAAGAATTGCCTGCAACCAGTGAACTTGAAGGAATGAGAAGTGAGATTGGACTGTGAATCAAAGAACTTTTCTGAATTTATACACACATTACATACACTTGCACTTAGAATTAGAAGGGGGTTAAGTTAGGTTAAGTTAAAGTTTGATCTGTTTTCATGTTTTAAGATAATTAAAAGCATACTTTTGTTTAAGTAACCATTTGTATTGGTGAATTTCTATTACTGTTCAGTTTTGGGGTCCTCTGGGCTCATAACACCCCATTCGTCTTGAGGCAAATAAAGGTGAATAAATCCCCAGGATCTGACAAGATATTCCTTTGGACCTTGAGGGAGGTGAGGGTTCTAAATTGCAGGACCTGCAGCAGAGGTGTTTAAAATCTCTCTAGGTGCTGGAGAATAGAAGGATAGCTAATGTTTTGTTGTTTGAGAAGTATTCAAGTATAATCTGCTGAGCCTGGCATCAGTAGTGGGCAAGTTATTGGAAGGTGTCCATAAGAAACTGGATACACAAGTACTTGAATAGACAGGGACTGATTATGGATAGTCATTGTGGCTTTGTGCCTTGTGTCATGATCATGACTAACCAATCTTGGAGTTTTTAGAGGTTACCAGGAAAGTTGAAGGAAAAGTAGTGGATGTTATCTACATGGATTTTTTTTCAGGCCTTTGACAAGATCCGACATGGGAGATTGGCCAAGATTTAGTTTCTCAATATCCAATGTGAGATGGTAAATTGGGTTAGATCTTAGCTTTGTGGGAGAAGCCATAGAGTGGTTGTAGGTGTTTGCCACTTACTGGAGGCCTGAGACTAGTGGTGTGCCTCGGGGGTCGGTGCTGGGTCTATTGTTGTTTGTCATCCACATCAATGATCTGGTTGATGTGGTAACTTAGATCAGAAAGTTTGAAGATAACACGAAGAATGAGGTGCAGTGAACTGCGAGGAAGACTTTCAAAACTTGTAGTGGGATCTGGACCAGCTGGACATGTATTAAGTTCAAGTTTATTGTCACTTAATCATTGTTCAATTTAACTTAACCATTTTGAAGCTGTTTTTGTCATCAGGTCCAGCAGGTTTTATCTTTTCTACAGCATGCCATCTTTTCAACAGTAACGCTAAAGTTGATTATCAAGTCTTGTCACAGATGCCATAATGTTTTGAGTGGGGTCAAAATGGGAGGAGGGGACTAAGAATGGAAATACTTTGTGACTGTAAAATAGAAAAATCATGACTGTATCATCCTAACATTTCAAATGAGAAGGAATGGATAGTGTGGTGGTTAGCACAATGCTATTGCAGTGCCAGAGATTGTGGTTCAAACACGGCTCTGTAAGGAGTTTGTTCATTCTCCCAACGTCTGCATGGGTTTCCTTCGGGCACTCTGCTTTCCTCTCACCCTTTAAAATGTATTGGGGTTGGAGGTTAAGTGGGGTATTTGGGTGGCACAGGCTCATGGGGTAGAAGAGCCTGTTACGGTGCTGAATGACTACATTTTAAAAATGAGAACACTTTCTGAGCAGACAGTTTAATTTGTTCTTGGGCTAGTAGAAAAGTTTGTTTAATTTTGTCATTATTTTCAGAATCCATATACAGACGAGGTGCTCGGCGCTGGCGAAAGCTGTACTGTGTAAATGGACATACTTTTCAAGCCAAGAGATTCAATCGAGTGAGAACAGCTGTTATCTCTTATTTTAAAAAAATATTTTCATCACAGTGAGATTTCGGGAATGTAACAGTTTCCTTGCACTTTGGAGCCCGTTTCATTTTCAAGACCCCTAGATTAAAACTGCTGTGGATTCTGAAAACTTTCATTTTTCCAAGCATTAAATTAAAGATCAGCCACTCTCGGAATCGGCATGAAGTATTAGAATGCACATTCGAGCTCCAGTGATCTGAGCGTTAATCAAGGATTACTCAAGAACATGATACACATGAGAAAAGTACTGTCCGATCTTAAACTTCTGCCAGCTAACACTTCATCCTTTGTTGAGTCTAACTCTGGCCTGATCCTCGTTTGTTTGTTATAGGATTGTATTTCATGTTATCAACACATTTTTCATAGATTTGGAACATGCACTTTAGGATAAATGCCTGCCGATACATTTTTCAGAAGAATTGGTTAGCATATCGATCATGAAGTGAGTTACTTGAGCGCCAAGGGAGCAGAAAATACTTGCTTGCATTACTTCTGCCATTGATCTGCCAAGATGCAAAACAAATCATTCAGTTCCAATGAAAATCAAAAATGTGGTTGCTGGCCATCTGAAATTCAGAAAATACGAGAAGCATCAGCAGGTCAGGCAACATCTGTCAAGAGAAATGGAAAAAAATTCCATTGAATTAAGAGTGTGGAGACAGTTGTATGCCCAGAATAAACAAGGGAGTGGATCTGGGTTGGGAGAAGGTATCCACTGGAAAATTAGTGTTTTGTAGGGAAATACAAATTCATCAACAGCACAATCCTGATGAACCAAAATGGTCCGGTCCAGACCTATTTTGGATTACTAAATTCTTTTGGATAACTGGTCATTTTTTAAAAACAGTCCAGCAGTAACAACAAATCACTTGTATCAATATTTAAACAACAACAAATAACAAGGGAAGGCTTTTTGGGCATTAAAATAATGTTCTCACCAAAAAAAATGCTGACTGCTGCCAATCCCCAACGCTCCCACTGATTATCGAGACCTCCCCATCGCCACTGCCGATTCCCCAACACGTCCCACCACTGCCATCAATCTGGTGAAGGTATCCTGGGCTGGTGGAACCCTGAGTCAGCAGGCTCCTGCCTCCCCATGGGCTCATTCCAGCATGGACTCTTCTGGCTTCACATCCTGGTTCTCGATGTTGGAGCCCGACACAGACCCAGTCTTAGCCTGCACATACTCCCCCCTTCTAATTGCCATCGCCCATCATGAACACCTCCTCACCGAGGTCCCCACTCCTGCCTGGGAGGCCGCTCTCCTTAATGATGCTGGGACAAGGGATTTTTCCAACCGTTTGTGGCTGGGAGAGGGAGAATTGGAGTGAAGAGTCGATAGGGGTAGGTAAAGAAGAAATGGAAAGAGAGAGGGGAGGGAGTTATCTGAAATGAGGACAGTCGTCGTTCTAATTTCATGTCGGGTGAATTCTTTCAACCTGTGAGGTCAGTTAGGCTCTGAAACATTTCCGGATAACTAAGGATTTGTGATTGTTTCGGATATCCTCAGTTACCTGAAATGTTTCAGAGGCGAACAGATGTCACTTCTGGGTTCAAAAACATTTCGGATAATATGATTTTGGATAAAGAGTTGTATTGTATTTTAACTCCCCAAAAAAGATCTAATTTTCAAGCCATTAAAGTGACAGTTTGGAAATTAATTTGGTTAATGATCTGTAACATTTTTTATATTACCAATGTGGTTTTCCTTTGCTAAGCATAAACACACTAAATTTTGATTCCCATCCTCTCCTTCAGCGTGCACATTGTGCATTTTGTACAGATCGGATATGGGGCCTAGGTCGTCAAGGCTATAAGTGCATCAACTGTAAGCTTCTGGTTCACAAGAAATGTCACAAACTGGTCACAATTGAATGCGGACGCCATGCTGTAAGTCTTGCTATTCTTTTCGATCTCTTTTGAATTTGTAACTCAAGTCCTGTTTGTTTAAAGAGCGGAAAGTGGTTCAATGAAAACGAAGTAAGAATATTAGACCTAATTCCCTTCAGTTGGGCTAAATAACTAGCGGTCAGTTTGTGGTTCCCATTTCCGTGACTTGGTTTTAATTGTAGATTTGTATAGGTAACTGAATTTAATTTTCCTCGTTTTCATCGTGGCATTTTAAATTTGTCTTTGGTTATTGTTCCCAGCTTCCGCATGGGTTGTTACCATTGCATAAAGTTACCTTGTTGCTATTTTCCAAGTAGAGAATAAAATAAATGGGTGACCTTGATCTGGCTGTCCAAGAATGACCCTTTTCAGGCTACCTTGCAGATATTGGGATAAGTCAGGATAGAATCCAATTTAGGGTTGATACCCATCACTCCATGGATCATGCATAATCCCATCTTGCAAGCAGGAAGAAAGGTTCTGCCAGGTTGTTATCACACATATGTCATTACTTCTCGGAAAGAAAGAACGTATTGGAAGAAAAAGCAAGTGCAGAAGACCTCCCAGCATTCTTTTAGCACATTGGGAGATGTATATTGCTTTAGTTTCAAGGAAATGCCAAATCTTTGTGTTTTCCTGAAATGATAATATTGATGCAACTAAAGATGAAGTATGATATTCATCTGATATTATGACTAGACTTCAGCTACACCTTTCCTGGCACATATTGGCAGATTGTATCTACTGCATATTGAATTTTCCAAAATTCTGCTCCAGAATTATGAAGCAGAAAATTCTCAGGGAAATCTTTAAAGCAAGCAGCATTTGGTACAGACACCATCACACAAAATTGTGATACTGACTTGAATTTTTTTCACCTCTCTATCTTTGAAAATGGCAGAACAATCCCTGCGGATATTCAGTTACAAAATCATTTAAGTGATCCCTCTGGAACAACTGTACTCAGGATGACTATTATTGATGATTACACTTATCTATACATTCCAAATCATTACATTTCACTGACAAAATTATCACCATCTCAAACATATTTTGTTTCTGTTTAAGATGTACAAAGTGCCTCAGCTATGCTTTGTTTTGTAGATCAGTTCACATCCTCATCATTATCCTTGGGGAAGCGGTGATCAGGTACAAATTAATCTTTCAGTTTAATAACAATTAGTAAAAGTTTTTATTGCCAGCAAGTTGAATTTGTCATCACAGATGATTATCTTAATATCTGTGCTTTAGGATCATATGATTCCAAGTGCAGAGAATGCAGAAAACATCGCACCAGGTAGGGATTTCAGGTTCCAATTGAATATTTCAAGTACGTTGTGCCTTTTGATATCACAAGTATGGTTAGGATGAATCTGAGATGCTTATTTTCTTCTTGTTTTTTTTAATGCTCTCACTTGAACACAAGTGGTAGCCGCTCTCTACTTGACCACTGGGATTATGAAAAGTGAGGGCCAGAAGGCTGCGTGGTGCAGGGAGTGTCACACGGGAGTGCAGTTCTGTTCTTTGACTCGTTTTTCCACTTTGCTACCTGGGCTGTTGGCAGAATAAAGCATTAAGCCTGCCTGAATCACCACTCTTTCACCCTGAGTGACAATTAAACAGAAAATACATGCATTTGCAAATCATTTCTTAAGGTCTTCTGGGATGTCCTGAGTATTTTACAGGAAGAACTTCTGGTGTGTTGTCATTGTAGAATGTATGAATGAAATTCATTGCCCAGTGAAGCACCAGAGGCTACCTCTGTAAATATATTTAAGATAAGGATAGATTTTTACATAGTAGGGGATTTAGATACGGGCATACAGCTGGGAGCAGGCCATTTTGGCCCATAAGTCTTTGCCATCAATTTATACCCAATTAACCCATACTCCCAGTCCATTTCGAATGATGGGAGAAAACTGGAGCCCACAGGGAAAACCCGCACAGATGTGGAGAGCGAAAAAACTCCTTACAGTCAGTGTGGGATTCGAAATAGCTGGCGCTGTAATGGTATTGTACTCACCGCTGCACCTACCGTGCCATCCCACACCAAGGGATATGGGGAAAAGGAATCTAGGTGAAGATGAGCCAATCATCAGATCAGCCATGATCTTATTGAATGGCAGAGCAGGCTCGAAGGGTCAGATGGCCGATGCTTGCTCCTATTTCTTATAATGACTCTTGAAAGTCAGTGGCTCTTCTGAGTGCGGGGAGAAGACAAACCTGTTTAAGTTGCAGAGAGTGGGGGAAATAATGAAAAGAACACAGGATATAATATGCTGGAGAAACTCAGAAGTCACGCAGCACCCATAGGAAATAAAGGGTAACCAACATTTTGGCCCATCGTCAGATATGATGCCTGCTAAGTTTCCCCAGCACATTTATGTATTGCATTCTGCAGACTTGTTTTACTAGAAGTGGAGATCATGCTCGTCCCGGTTGTAAGTACTACTCAGTGGCAGCAGTTAGTTCCAACGGGTTCCTTGGTTTCTTTTCTCTATCAGGGACAAAGAGTGGCTGTTGCTGGAAGTCAAGCAGAGAAGAATGCTAGAAATAGAAGATATCGGAGAGAGGAAAACAGAATGTCAGAGGTGGCTGGCTTGTTCTGACACCGATCCAAAAGGCTGGTCATCTGAAATAGTTGAATCTGTAGAATGCTGAGATGGATAATGGGATGTTTGAGGTTGACGGAGCGATGCAGAGGACAGAGTGAGATGGAGAATTAAAGTGGCAGGTGACTTGCGGACAGTAGCATGGTGTTCGTAAAAGTGGTAAAAGTGTTCTGTGTTTGAGACTACATTGTGAGCATCAATCAAGTGCAAGTCAAATTCTTCCTGGAAGGAGTATTGAGGTCCATAGAACACTACAGCACATAAACAGGCCTCTTCGGGCCTTTTAGTGTTTGGCGAACCATTTGGTTTTGCCTAGTCCTACTGACCTGCACCCAGTCCAGAGCTCGCCATACCTCTTTCATCCATGTACTTGTCCAAAATCTTCTTAAATGTTAAAATTGAGCCCATGTTCACCACCTCAGCTGGCAGCTCATTCCACACACCCACCACTCTCTGTGAAGAAGTGCCCCCTCATGTTCCCAATAAATTTCCCCCTTGCACTCTTAATCCATGTCCTCTAGTTTGTATCTCCCCTACCCTCAATGGAAAAACACTCTCTACATTTACCCTGTCTATCCCCCTCATCATTTTAAACAACTCTAGCAAATCTCCCCTCATTGTTCTATGCTCCAGGGAATAAAGTCTTAACTTCTTTAATCTTTCCTTATAACTCAGTTCATGAAGTCCAAGCAATATCTAAATAAATATTCTCTGCCCTCTTTGTCTTATTGATATTGTTCCTTTAGTTAAAACTGCACACAATACTCCAAATTTTGCCTCACCAATGTCTTGTACAACTTTACCATAACATCCCAACTCACATACTCAGTACTTTGATTTTTGAAGACCCATATGCCAAAAGCTTTCTTTACAACCCTATCAAATTGTAACACCACCTTCAGGGAATTCAGTATCTGTATCTCCAGATCCCTTTGTTCCACTGCACTCCTCACGCTAAGAGAGGAGTTTATGAGCTGTAGTGTTCTATGGACCTCAATACTCCTTCCAGGAAGAATTTGACTTGCACTTGATTGATGCTCACAATGTAGTCTCCTCTATGATGAGGAAATCAAACGCAGATCATTTTTACCACTTTTACGAACACCATGCTACTGTCCGCAAGTCACCTGCCACTTTAATTCTCCATCTCACTCTGTCCTCTACATCGCTCCATCAACCTCAAACATCCCATTATCCATCTCAGCATTCTGCAGATTCAACTATTTCAGATGACCAGCCTTTTGAATCGATGTCAGAACAAGCCAGCCACCTCTGACATTCTGTTTTCCTCTCTCCGATATCTACTATGTATGTCCTTTCTTGGTTTGTCCTTATAAAATGCAACACCTCATATTTGTCTGCATTAAATTCCATCTGCCATTTTAAGCCCAATTTTCCGGCTGATCCAGATCCCTTTGCAAGGTTTGAAAACCTTCGACGTCCACGCATCATCTGCAAACTTGTTGTTCCAATTCAGCACATTATCATCTAGATCATTGATATAGATAACAAACAATGGTCCCAGCCCCGATCTCTGTGGCATACCACTAGTCACAGACCTCAGTCTGCGAAGCAAACATCCACTGGTTTCTCCTCTCCTGCTATTGTCAAATCCAACTCATTACTTCACCATGAATATCTATCATCTGAACTTTCCTGACTAACCTCCCATGTGGGACCTTGTTAAAGGCCTTACTAAATTCCATGTAGACAACATTCACAGCCTCTCCTTGGTCAATGTTCCTGATAGCCTTCTCTAAAAACCCTACAAGATTGGTTGAACACAACTTTCCATGCACAAAGCCATGTTGAATATCCTTAACGGTTTCTGGCTATCCAAATAATTGTATATCTGATCTCTTAGAACACCTTCCAATAATTTATCTGCTACTTATGTAAGGATCACCATCCGATAATTCCAGGGTTTGGAGCCCTTCTTAAACAACAGAACAACGCGAGCTACCCTCCAACTCTCCGGTGCCACACCCATGGCTAAGGACATTTTAAATATTTCTGCCAGAACTATGCAATTTCTATACTAGTTCCTCAAGGTCCGAGGGGGTATCTTGTCAGGCTCTGGGGATTTATCACTCTTATTTGCTTTAAGACAGCAAGCACTTCCTCCTCTTTAATCTGTATAGGTTCTATGACCTCACTGCTTGTTTTCCTTACTTCCCACAACTTTATGCTTGTTTCCTGAGTGAATGCTGAGGGGGGGAAAAAAAATTAAAATCTTCCTCCATCTCTTTTGGCTCCATACAAATTGACCACTCTGATTTTCAAGCGGACCAATTTTCTCCCTTTCTATCCTTTTAATATACCTGTTGAAATCCTTAAGATTTTCCTTGACAGTGTCTGCCAAGGCCTTCCTGATTTCTTTCTTGAGATTTTTCATGCATTTTTTATGCTCCTCAAGTACTTCATTTGCTCCATGTTGCCTATACCTGCAATATACCTCTCTCTGCTTCCACAATATCCCTCAAAAAACCAAGGTTCCCTATGCTTCCTAACATTGCCTTTTATCCTGACAGGAACATAAAAACTACTCTCAAAATTTCACCTTTTGAAGGTCCTCTACTTGCCTCTCACATCCTTGCAGGAAAACAACCTATTGCCATCCATGTATTTTGGATCCTTTCTCCAATTTAGTATCTCAAACTGAGATGAATGAATAAGAGGAATGGTCACCACATGAGTGTTGTATCTCCCTGAGTTGCATGGGAAAGTGCAATGGGTGGTGGAAATGGAAGGGTGAACAAGAGAGTGGCTGACTCGATATAAAATTCTAATTTTCCTGCATTCTGTTCTCGCTTCTCAGCCAGAACACAGCTAGAATTCCCTTGTCCTCACTTTCCACCCCACCATCTGCATTCAAAGAATTATCCTTCAGAAATTCCACTGCCACCTCTCCCTTTCAGAATTCCCTCTGGCACTTCCTTGTTTGATCTTTCAGTTGAACTGACCATGTTGTAGTCCTGACGATTAAAATTAATTTTAGGTACCAGCTGTTTGTATCAGTTCTGACGTGGTAATTTACCACGTATCTCGGCTTTTTCCTCTCTCTGCAAATTGTTCCTGATCTACTATGTCTTTCCAACATTTTCTTTTAATATTTCGAGCAACAACTGTGTTTACATTTGATGGATATAATATCATTTTTTTCCCTCTTCTCTCAATGTTAGCACTGAAAATACTTGTTTGGGGAATTCCAAGGTGGCCAAGTTATGAGGGACATTCCTTCTGTTTTGTCTTGCCTTTCCCTCTCTGCAACTGAAAAGAAATTTGTTTTCTTATTCCGTTTCGCAGCAGTCGTTGCATCTGTCGAGAAAAATCGAGTTTTTGCTTCATGTAATTTGCAGAGCACTCCTGCTATTTCCTCTTTTTCTTTCAGTTCTCCTGCATCTAGTTTATATTTTGCTTCAAATCCATAAATTAGAAATTGGATTTTGAATTTGAAGAAATGAAAGCTCACGAAACTGAGTGAGATGATGATGTGACTGAAATGTAATGCGTTTTTTAAAAAAAATAAAATTAGACCAGCAGCCAAAGGATCTGCTGTTGTGCGACTTTAACTTTTGCTGAATTTTTAAATGCCACACCAAGAAAGTTTGTTTAATATTACAGTAATATTCCTGACTGTAAAAGGATAATTGACCAACATGAGGGCATTATTTTAATTGCATTTATTGAACAAAAGAGCCCAGATAGCCTGAGAAACAAGGCCTTTTATATTTGAACTTGTTTGTATGTATGTTATATATTAAATTTCTTGGAGGAGCCAAATTGTGCACCTAATAAAAGGTAATTAGCATGGTCAGTGCATGTTCAATCTTGACAGAGACAGATTATGTTCACAGTGGAATTAACGATCCTTTGTTTATACAAAGCAAGGAGAGTGGTAAAACCAGCAGAGCGGGAAGTTGGGCTGGATTAGTAAGTGGTTTGCAAATTTTCAAAACATAAAATTATGAAAGGGATAGATATTGTATATCATCATCTCACTCAGTTTCGTGAGCTTTCATTTCTTCAAATTCAAAATCCAATTTCTAATTTATGGATTTGAAGCAAAATATAAACTAGATGCAGGAGAACTGACAGAAAAAGAGGAAATAGCAGGAGTGCTCTGCAAATTACATGAAATATACAATATACTGGACCCTGGAGGTCCAGTCACTATATACCTCCATCCCCCATAAAGAAGGCCTTGAGGTTCTCAGTTTCTTTCTCAATAACAGATATAACCAAGCGCTTCCATCATCCCCCCTCCTCCACCTGGCAATAACTTTTCCTTTGACTTGGAGAAAGTGGGATGAGTCAAGTTGGTAGCCATGGGTACCTGCATTGGTTCCAGATATGCCTGCCTTTTTTGTTGGCTATGCTGCAAGCCTACACAGGCAAGGCTCCTTAACTCTTTCTCCACTACCTTGACATTTAAATCGATGCAGCCTCCTGCACCCATGATAAGATCACCAACTTTAACCACTTTGTTGCCAGTTTTCACCTTGACTTCGTCTTCGCTTGATCCACCTCTGACAATAGTCGAACCTAGGTCCCTGGCGCTATAACAGCATTGCACTAATCGCTACATTAACTGTGCTGCCCTAGTCATCAGCTCGGATTAAAATGATTGCATCTTTTGTTAAATCATTACCATTTCCCCTAGTTTGCTGAGATCCAGATAGGTCGACATCTGAAGCACGAGTCCAGTCGGGCGTCACGGCTAGCATAGCGATTAGTGCAATGCTGTTACAGCGCCAGCAATTGGGACCAGGGTTCAAATCCCACGCTGTCTGTAAGGAGTTTATATGTTCTCCCCATATCTGCGTGGGTTTCCTCCGGAGGCTCCGGTTTCCTTCCACTGTTCAAAATATACCAGGGGTTATAGGTCAATTTGGTATAATTGGTAACGCTCCAGTATGAGGAAAAATTATGTTCACATTCAAATTTATTGTCACATCTACCACACAGTGATAGAAGATATATGACTTTCCCTGAGAGGCTACTGTAATAAGGCATATTACTGGTAATTAAAAATGACTTTTGAAGCCCCTCCCCAATTCTCTTAGTATTTTATTTATTCAACTTTCTTCGTGCATCCACAGCTTCTTGATAAGGGAGGTTGTTATTTTGGTTGAAATTTTCTTCCCAGCATCTCAACTATTGTTTGTCTCCTGTAATTGGAAGAATTTTTAAATTTTAGCCAAGGTGAGCAGTCATTACATTGTTACAATTAGTTGTGGGGACAATATTTCAATCAATATTTCCAGACTAATTTGACCATGAAAAACCTCTGGAGTGATTTTGTTATTACTGATAATTTTCCAGTTGTTTACTGTAATTAACAAGCCTTTTTAAATCTTCATTAGTAATTTCTTCTTTTGCACAATGTACAGTTATTCCATACAAATCGTCCAGCCAAGAAAACTTGGATCATGTTGGCGAGGAGAAAGAGGTATGAACCAGTGATTTTGTGAACATTGACATCTCCTGTTCTAAAATCTGATATTGTGCTGAGAGCTGGCGCCTCACTGAGAGTCAACATTTTCAATTTCCTTTTGGAGAGCAATTGACAACAATCTGAAATCTAATTTCGGGGGAGATTTGAAAGTTCTGGTCAAATTTGAGGCATTTTGGTGGAAATTAGAAAGAGGGATCAGTTGGTTCGTCATGTCTGTACCTGCCCTTGATTGGAGCTATCTAGCTAGCTAGCTCTGCTCTTCAGTGCCCAAAGCTTTACAATTTCTTTTTAACCATTAATTTTTGAGTTCCCTTTCCAAAAATGTTGCACCTGCATCCATCACTTATCCTGGCAGTGCACAAGTTCTGTGTATAACATAACTTATTTCCTTGTGTTGTCTATGTCTTTTTGCCATTCAGTTCTGCAGCCTGACCTGCCTTTCACTGAGAGCAGTTTCTCCTTGCCCAATTCCATTAAAAACACTTCTGTCAAATTATGTCAAAATTCCTGAAGAGATAAATGCCAGAATTTAAAAATGCTCTTCAGGAGCTGAGGCAGCTCAATCCTCAGGTCTGTTTAAGGCTAAGATCAATTGATTTCTGTGCTCTTTAGGAATGAGGGAATGGATGAGGTGTTATTTGGTTGAATGGTGGATAGGTCTTTGGCTTACTCCTTTCTCTTAGCATTTAACATTCTTTCTTAATGGGCAAAAGGAGATTTGGAGTTCCTTTGGATGGAAACGAGCAGAGTGGGGGTATATTTGTCATTCCTATTTAGAATGTAGAGTTAGTGTATTGAGCCTGCCTCTGCACAGTGTACTTCTCTCAGGTGAGCTTGTTTATAGAATTGTGAATCAACTTGCCAGGTTTATATCTCTGACAAAATCAGTAACACTTGCCCAAATAATTTGGAGAAAAATAATTATTATAAATCTTTGTTTGAGTTTCACTCTTGTGATAAATGAACACAATTCCGTAAACCTCTGTGGTCTGGAATTCACGCAACCAGCAAAATAATTTTGAGGAAAATAATTAACTTAAAATAAATAAGAATAAATTAAAATTTAAATTAAAAAGTGTCAAAGTAAATGTTCTCTGAAGTAACATAAACATTTGGTGAAGATGGGAGCAAATATTCAGCCAGCAAAATGCCTTGGACGTGCTTACTTATAGCAGCTGGTTGAATAAAGTTGTGTTTGAATAAAATGGCATCACTCAGGATGAAGAGCTGGTTGATGCCGCTCACTGTTGGGGTGTCTCTCTTAAAGTGTCTCCTTATCCCTGCTTAATAAGGGTCTTTATTGGTATATTAAGTATAGTGGTAAGGCTTATCTGTAAACTTGGAGGAGGGTGTGTTAATTATCTTTAACGTTATTTATCTTTCGGGCAACTGTGGAGGGGGTGGAACCTGGAGATGCAGCAACAGTTAAATGTTTTCAAAGAATGACTGAAAATAAAGTAAAAACTCTTTAAGGCTTATATATTCATGCAAGTGAAGTTTATTCATTGTAAGTACAGTATAGTATTTTTGTCTTTTAAACCATTTATTCTTAATGCAGGTGTATTATTTAGGCATTGTTATAGTGGGTCACAAGCAACCGGAAAACTCACTTATCTGGCACCTAACAATTCCTGTAGGTGCTGGATTCCAGTCGTTTTACTATACATCTATGCAGCAACAGCTTTAATTTGTATTTTTCCATTGGCTGTGTACATCATTTGAACATTATCAAACAGTGTTTTATGACCTCTGCTCCAAGGCATACCATCGTCAAGGTATTTCATTTTGACGGTCAACAAAATTGATAAGATCATAAGATGCTCAAAAATACAGTCATGTATCACTTAACGTCCACGATACGTTCTGTGAAATAAGATATGATGCGAATTGGACACTGTGTGAACACCATATTTTATACTAATGACAGGTGATCAGAAGTGGCATGGGTGCCAGGGTAATTAAACCATTCCGTGACAACAGCATTTGGTGTTGTGGTATTCCTGCACTTGAATAATTGTTGCAGCACAATTTTCCTTGCTTGGCCACAACTTGGAACATCATTAATTTTGTACTGGAACGTGGTACCTGGAGAAATGGACTTGGGCTCATTTTCTGCAACATTTCTGGATGCCTGGAGTTCTTCAGTCTTGTGGCAACAGTTCTGTCAGAGCATGTGACAAGAAGCATTTTTGGAGTAACGACGAACACTGGTTGTGACTGAGAGGATCACTGCGTGAATTGAGCAAGTGCAATTCTGAGAGATACATTCGCTACGACCTTTTCTCCGATCGGGATTTCTGAACAGACATGTATGTGGTCGGACGTTATGAGGTGCATGACTGTATTGATTTTGTAAACTCTTCATGGATATTCTGCGTTTTTAAGAAGTTGAAATATTCAACAGGATTTATGTATGTAATGGAGTTTTTTTTAATGAATAGATGGATTTAAATTTTTTTATATTTTACAATTAAAAAAGAAAAATTGAACAAACCAATTATGGTGTGTGGTACAAGATCAGAGAAAAAAAATTACAATAAGTAATAGTTGCAAAGCACACTTAATTCACTGAAATAGTACATAAAAAAAGGAAAAGAAAAAAATTAAAAAAAAATTTCCCTAAGCATTAAAAAATCCAGATGCCACAATGCCAATATTCTAGTTTAACACTAAATCTTAATATTATGGTAATAGTCCAAGTCGAACCCCATATCATTTGAAGTTATTAATGGCATATCTAATTTTTTACAATTTAAACAAAACATGATATCCTTTAGCCATTGTTCATGCGTAGGTGGAATATTGTCTTCGCATTTAATTGAAATCGCACGTCTGACCATCAATTAAATAAAAGAATTGAATTGAAGTTATTGCACATCATCTTTTCAGAATGTTCCAAAAAGAGCAATTTAAAATTTAAAATCATTGATAATGTTTGAAAAACTTCCTTTCAAAATTTTTCTGCTGGAAATATTTCTACATAATGATAGTAGAAAATGGGCTAGAGTTTGGATTATAATGTTCACAGTACTTTTGTTTCTCTAGACTGCAATGCAGTAACATTAACATCTAGAACTTCAGAATTCTTAGATACTTTATCAAATGTGGATTCACCACAGCAGCTGTGCTAGATCAAGCTAGATTTAATTTTAAACATGGTTGAAATTAAAAACTTTTTTTGTGGGTTAGGGAGAAAGGTAAATATGCTGAGAACAGCATTGACCAAGGCTGCCAGTACTTAAAATACATGTTGCAAATCTCGATGAGATTTGCTGTAAGAGATGGAATTGTCTCATAACTCTTACATTTGGAGCTTTGCTAAAATCCATTCTTTTGTGATTTTTAACTCTAAATTAATATTAGATGTGTTTTTTCCCCCCCCCTCTCCTTACAGGCCATGAGCAGTAGAGAAAGTGGGAAAGCTCCCTCCAGTTTAGGTGTTCCTGATTTTGATCTAATCCGTGTGATTGGGAGAGGCAGCTATGCCAAGGTTCTTCTTGTCCGACTGAAAAAGACAGAGCGCATTTATGCAATGAAAGTTGTGAAAAAGGAACTGGTTAACGACGATGAGGTAGGAAACATGTTACAGTGATGAGATTCTCTAAATGTATGAAGTGCAGAATTGATAATATTTCCTAGGCTTGTGAAGAAGGCTGTTAGAAATATTCAGCTTTTGAAAATGCGTCAAAAAGTTTCTCTGGAACCAATCTTGTGAAGTTCAGTAGCTTGGCAATGTCACTGTTGTAAAGAAAAGAGGATTTGTGTATCTTGGGTTCAGCTTGCAACTTTGCCAAGGATCAAAGTTGGCCAAGGACATAGAGGCAATACGCCCAGTGTATCTGCGAAGCTGAAAGTATTTTTAATGACTTTTGGCCGTAAGAGAACACCCATTTAAATAAAGTGTCACCATCTGCAAAGATTCTTTTATTTACAGTTTGTAAATTATTCAATTTTCCTATCAGCCTCCAAACTGTTAAAATATTGGCATAATACTATGGTTTCCATAACATAGCATGCGTGTGAATATTAAGTGGGCTCAGCTGCACTGTAAAACACACTGGGAATGAAATCCAAAGCACAAGCTTCAAATTTTGCATTTGGAAACTAAAAAGTTATTTTCTGCATGTGGCTAAAATTGGTATTGGAAACTGAGAAGAGGGCACTCGTGGTAATACTTGGTTACTTGGGGCATGGGGAGAGAAAGAACAACCGGTCAATTCGCATCATCGTTTAACTTCTTGATTTAAGTTTCTTCCCAAATTCCCAGTGATTTTAGCCTTCATTTAATTGGTCTCAAATCTGGATGGAGCAGATTGAATGGAAAAATGAAGTTGGGGCTATAGCCATTGGTCATTGATTGAGTCAAAGTGCTACAAAAGAACATCCGAGTGGAACAGCATAGAAGCAGGCCCTTCAGCCCACCAATCCAGTTTAAACTGTTGTTTAAGTTCCTCTGTACCTACTCTTCTTGGTGGTAGAGACTGGTTTTGGGAGATGCTCCCACAATAACCTACATATGGATATGCACTGTATTCTGTAGTGCTGAGCTGATGAGGAATGGATTGCTCATCAAGCAGGCAACTTTACTCTGGTTAGTGTCATTTCTTGAATGTTGGCGTGAACCTGGATAGAACAACTGTCTTGCTGTCAATGTCACCAAGACCAAAGAGCTTGTAAGGAAGGAGAGGCTAAGGGGCCGGTCGCCTCTCCATGTTGATGGGACAGAGGTGCAGAGAGGCGACTGGGTCCATATTTCAGTTGTGCTCTCCTGGAGTCTTGTGTCAAAGCAACTGTAAAGAAGGCATACCGATGTCAACACTCAGAAGACTGGAGATTCGACATGTTGTCAAACACTATCAAATGTTTAGATGTGCCCTGAGGAAAGTGTACCAATAATTTCATTACAGTTCACTGCCCAGGTTCGCAGAAGGCTGCTGAAGTTAACAAACAACAGCCAGGTCCATCAAAGGCTCCAGCCTCTCATCTGCGGAAGCTGCGGTGAGCTGCGGCCTCAAGAAGGCAGTCAACATCATAAAAGACCCCTATCACTGAAGTGCCAGTGGATGAAGTAGACAAAGACGATGTGGTCTAACAATAATCATGGCTTTTATTAGCAGAAACTCATGGTACAATAATGAAAGACAATAGGTGCATATACAGTTAGACCCAAGGGGAGTGTCCTTAACAGTAGAGATAATGCACAGCCAATGTCAGTACAGCAAGGGTCGCTAGATGGGAGACAGGCAGCTTGGCAGACATACACCACAGTCTCCTCCCGGCAGAAGGGTTAAAATCAAAAGGACAGCTGCTAGGAAAGACTGAAGCAACCGATACATGGATGCCTTGAGAATACTTTAACAGCCAAAATATGCCAGCATCTAGCAAGCAATCGAAATATAATGAGATGTTTTATGAATGTGTCAGTAATTGACTCCAGTTACATCTGACAGAGGCTGCTGGAGACCTTAACCTATGACCGGGCAGTTACTCCAGCCAAAACACTGAGAGGTGCCATGCTGTCCAGTGAAATACTAGAAACCGAAAGATATCGATGGCTTGTAGTGAACTTACAAAAACTGTACGGGACAAGTGTAAAGTTACTTTAAATTTTCAGGGACATTGCCTGGCTGATGTGTGGCTCTTTATTATGCCGGAGCTCTGCGCCGCTGTGGTACTGGGGTTTGATACTCAATCTCAGATGAACAGTGTAGTGTTAAATTTCGTTGGGCCACTACCCACACTTACCATCCCCCGCGCTAGTTACTGCGGTCTGTCCGCATTAGAGATCAAAGCTCCTTTCCTTTTCAGTGATTTATCTATCCCCTGAGCGTCAGCTGATTGCCACTAAGAGCCGTTCTTACAGCAAAGAAGATCGTGAGTTTATCAAAGCTGAGGCCCAGAGACTGCTTAAAGAGGGGAGACAGGCAGCTTGGCAGACATTCACCACAGTCTCCCCCTGGCAGAAGAAGGGTTAAAATCAAAAGGACAGCTGCTAATAAAATTGAAGTTCCAGTTGCTGAAGTAGACAAAGACGATGTGGTCAAACAATAATCATGGCCTTTATTAGCAGAAACTCATGGTACAATAATGAAAGACAATAGGTGCATCTACAGTTAGACCCAAGGGGAATGTCCTTAACAGTGGAGATAATACACAGCCAATGTTAGGACAGCAAGGGTCGCCAGAGGGGGGGAGACAGGCAGCTTGGCAGACATTCCCACAATCACCCTGTTCCCAACCTCTTGTCACTGCTACCTGTGATGGAAAGTACAGAAGGCTGATGGTCAGCATCTCTTGGTTGCATCTTTTGGTTCAATAACCCATTTCTTTCCAATGAGCCAACCCTTGTAATATTAATCAGGAACTGTTCCAACACCAAAGGACTGTCTCTGCTATTGTACACAACTTTCTTTTCTTGCACTATGGTAACTGAATATTTAGTGTCTATCTTTTGTATTTATAATTTATTTTAATTTAATGTGTACTCTTTAGTTTTTTTTCTTTATGAATAACCTGTTTGGCTTCAGCTAATGAACATTTTGGTGCATAAGTACCTTGTATATGATAATAAGCTATTATCAATTTAATTTTCAAATGCAACCACTTTTTAATTAATGATGCTGAAGGAATGCCAGTTGTGGGAATATAGCTTCTGCTTTTTTTGTTGGCTGCTTTGCATTCCTTTTATCCATTATAATCTTTGTTTTTTGTCCTGGCCTTGGACTGAAAATATCCAATACTAAAACAAATGAAACCTTTTTAATATTTGACATTATTTCAGGGAAATCTCCACCCTGTTCTCTTTTGAGTATTTTCCTTTTGTATTAATGATTTTTGATTTGTATCTTTCCTTTGCCTTATTTTAGTTTTTTATACCTTTAATGCTTTGTGTGTGATTTCTAATTTGATGTGTTCTGAATTTTAATGATTTATATCACTTTTTGATTATGCTAAATTTTAAAATGCATTATTTAGAAACTATGAAGAGAAAATGTTGGGATTGAGCGTTGCTTGAAGATTGCTCTGCTTACAAGTTATTCTTGGTTTGAAGTGTTGGTTTAAAATGTTTGGTTTATTTTTATTTTAACAGGATATTGACTGGGTCCAGACAGAAAAGCATGTGTTTGAGCAGGCATCAAATCACCCCTTTCTTGTAGGACTGCACTCTTGCTTCCAGACAGAAAGCAGGTGGGATAAGATTCCAAGCTTTACGTATGAACCCATAAAAATAAGTTGCAACTTTTATTTGTCTGTTTCTGGAAACCTTCAGCATTTGGTGACTGATTTTGTTTCATAATCTAGCAATAGACATGGGTTTTGGGTTGGCTTACTCAGACTGATCCTTTTCCAAAATTTCTGTAATCACATGAATGAACTTTCACCTCTGATTTCAGTAACCTTGCATGGTCATTTATTCCAAGCCTTTATTCCACTTTAGATTCTGTTTAATTTTAATCTTCACAATGATTAATGTGTTCACCTTTATTTCAAACTTTTGTTAGGAATGCGCATAAGTGGTTGTAGGGACCTGCGCATGAAAATTAAATAGAATATATTTGAGGGAGCCAGTCAACTGTTAACAGGTATATAGAAATCAGATTGTGGTCCTTGATTTTGTGCATCTGAATTGTTGCTCTAAGCAGTACTGATTAAGGGAGATTCACACCACATCTAAATTCTTCCCTTGATTCTGTCATTGCAGAAACAATAGCACATTCAGATCACTCCAGGTGATCTCTCTGGAATGTCTGCTTTGTGTTGAGGACTGCCCTGGGGTAAAAGAGGAAAAATCAGACTTGCTCAGATTTCCTACCTCCAAGTTTACTCTCTCTTGCTTCAGTTACCTATTGTATTCTCTTGCCTTTTGGTCACTAGGCAATAGCTTCCAATGTTTAATTTGGTCTGATTAATTTTGGTAATGATACATAATTTTGAGTGAGACATCAAACAATGGTTTCTTGGATCTAAGCCTTAGTTTTTATTTTTATTTTAAGTGGATGTTCAGAATTGCTCTGATTGCTTTGAATACTTAAAGGAATAATAAGGTAGATTTCTGCCTCTTTTGAACAGTCTTATGGGGTAGGGAATGGTGAACTTCCCTGTTAGTTTTCCTGGCTATCAGATTGATTGATATAGTAAGTTTGTTTATTTATCATCCAATTGTACAAGTACAACCTGATGAAATTGCTCTCTCTGGTCCTTGTTTCAAAAACATGCAAGCACACAACTAGTCTTGACAAACAAACAAACGATACACATGCAATTCAGATATAAGAATAAATATTATTAATAAATAGTAGAGTCTTGGATGGTTGGTGCAAGCAGTTCATTCAGTTGTTCAGCAGTCTCAGCTTGGTGGTTCTAGTTCAACAACGAAGACGCTGTTTACATCCGGTACCGCACGGATGGCAGTCTCTTCAATCTGAGGCGCCTGCAAGCTCACACCAAGACACAAGAGAAACTTGTCCGTGAACTACTCTTTGCAGACGATGCCGCTTTAGTTGCCCATTCAGAGCCAGCTCTCCAGCGTATGACGTCCTGTTTTGCGGAAACTGCCAAAATGTTTGGCCTGGAAATCAGCCTGAAGAAAACTGAGGTCCTCCATCAGCCAGCTCCCCACCATGACTACCAGCCCCTCCACATCTCCATCGGGCACACAGAACTCAAAACGGTCAACTAGTTTACCTACCTCGGCTGCACCATTTCATCTGATGCAAGGATCGACAAAGAGATAGACAACAGACTTGCCAAGGCAAATAGTGCCTTTGGAAGACTATACAAAAGAGTCTGGAAAAACAACCACCTGAAGAAACACACAAAGATCAGCGTGTACAGAGCCATTGTCATACCCACGCTCCTGTTCAGCTCCAAATCATGGGTCCTCTGCCGGTATCGCCTACGGCTCCTCGAACACTTCCATCAGCGCTATCTCCGCTCCATCCTCAACATTCATTGGAATGACTTCATCACCAACATCAAAGAACTCGAGCTGGCAGAGTCCGCAAGCATGAAATCCATGCTGCTGAAGACCCAACTGCGCTGGGTGGGTCACGTCTCCAGACTGGAGGACCATCGCCTTCCCAAGATCGTGTTATATGGCGAGCTCTCCACTGGCCACTGAGACAGAGGTGCACCAAAGAAGAGGTACAAGGACTGCTTAAAGAAATCTCTTGGTGCCTGCCACATTGACCACCGCCAGTGGGCTGATATCGCCTCCAACTGTGCATCTTGGCGCCTCACAGTTCGGCGGGCAGTAACCTCCTTTGAAGAAGACCGCAGAGCCCACCTCACTGACAAAAGACAAAGGAGGAAAAACCCAACACCCAACCCCAACCCACCAATTTTCCCTTGCAACCGCTGCAACCGTGCCTGCCTGTCCCGCATCGGACTTGTCAGTCACCAACGAGCCTGCAGCAGACGTGGACATACCCCTCCATAAATCTTCATCCGCGAAGCCAAGCCAAAGAGAGAAAGAGAAGGTTCTAGTTCGGTTCTCTTGTATCTCTTCTCTGATGGGAGTAGCTGAAAGATGCACTGTGCAGGCTGGTAGGGTTCTCAATGATTTTGCAATCCTGGTAGATCATGTTGATGGGGAGATGGGTGGGGGAGGAGGGAAACCTCTGCAGACCTTGACACACATGGTGAAGTTGGTTGTCCAGAGAGTGCCATCATGATTAATGACCAAAATCTCTTTCAGAGGAGCAGAAGATGCCTGGCTTCTCTTGTAATGTCAGCTGCCAGCTTCTGCATGGTCTCAGAGAACTTGCCTCAAGGGCAGGACCCTCCCCCCCCCCCCCCCAAGATGACTGGAGGTCTTTCTATGAGTGGAAGAAGCCACATCTTTATATTTTTTTTAAAAAGTATATTAAAAAGTCGTTACTGGTTCAATATTTCATTTAACTTATTTGCTTTCAGGTTGTTTTTTGTCATAGAATATGTGAATGGTGGCGATCTGATGTTTCACATGCAGAGACAGCGGAAGCTTCCAGAAGAACATGCCAGGTAGGTAGATCAACTAGGTTCATTCCTTCACTCCTGAACAAGGGCTCAGGCCCAAAATGTCGACTACCTTTTGCTTTCATAAGCCTATTTTTGCTTTTACCTGTCAAATGACTTAGGCCCGAAACATTGGGCCTGTGGATCCTGCCTGGCCTTTTGAGATTCTCCAGCACTTTTTGTGCTGCAGATCAATTCGATTGATGATCTTTTTTAAGTTTTCAGTCAAAATATGGGTGCAGTGAAATCACCAGCATCGGACGTCTTGAGAGTTATTCAGTGTATAATTAAATGGTTGTGCACATATCAGGGCAACTCCTGAAGCGTCCTAGGGTTATGCTAACTTCTGTTCACTTGGTTTAATGTCTGTTCATCAGATGTCGTATTTCATTGAGAGAGGGATGTCTGGACTTGCTGTGTTAATGGCTTGTACAGATCATGGTAACTGATATAGGTTAAGTGTGGTTGTGCGTGAATTGGATTAGAAAATCTATAAACCTCTCATACAGAAATGTGGACCTTTCTGCCTCTGCCCCCTCTTCCCTTTTGGGTGTTTTCACTTCTCTCTTGACCTCCCCTTCCCTGTCTAAAGTTCTTTACTGTTTGGAGGCCTGTGGCAGAGTGTAGCTATTTCAACACGTTTCCAGGGAGAGGGGAACATTGGAACTGCTGCAAAATTGGATTCTGCTTGGTTTTGAAACTTTAAGATTGCATAAATGAAATTGACATCTGTTTGGATGTTTTAATTTCTCTTGTCTAAACTTCTTTTCTCATTGTGACAGATTTTACTCTTCGGAGATTAGTTTGGCATTAAACTACCTTCATGAACATGGGATAATTTACAGAGATTTAAAACTTGACAATGTCCTGCTGGATTCTGAAGGACACATTAAACTCACAGACTATGGGATGTGTAAGGTAAGATTGGACCATCCTGAGAGTATAAGCAGACGTCTCCATCAGCAACTCCACTAAGTTTGACCCTCAGTGTGAATTTTGCCAACAAAATTAGTAGGGACATTTCAAAGGCTCTTGGTCAGGCATATGGAGGCAAAAAAAAGGTTATGGATTGAAGCAGGGAAGGTTTAGATTGTTGAGTAGGTTTTTACCATTCGGCACTGAGGGACCTGTAATGTGCTGTCATGTTCTATAACGTGTATAAGCAGATGCTAAACAAATCAACTTGCAGTTCAAACCCAGAATAAAATTGATGATAATTCTTGAATTCCTCCTACAGAGATTTCAGCTTTTAACTCTGATATAAATCCCCTGGGCTATAATGATATTGTTCAAATTCTTTGCCAGGTTATTCAAAAACAATAAGGTGATTCTTTAGGAAATTTGGAGGACTTCAATCCAGTTGATTATGTAGCCTTTTCCTTCCCTTCTGTAATGGATGTTCAAAGTTCAGATTTATTGTCAGAGTAGATACATGACATCACATACAATCAGGAGATTCTTTTTCTTGTGGGCCAGGCAGAATTCCTACTTATCGGTAAATGTAATCTGTACTCGAAGAAAGATATGTATACAAAAGAGAGAAATGTAAACAAAGAAAGAATTAGAGGATTTGCTAGTTGAACCCTGTGCCTCACATAACTTGAAAGGGATGTGTAAGATTGACCTTTTTCCTGAGAGCAAATTAATAATTTAAGTGGTGATTGATGTGTTTACAATGTCTTCATTGATCAAAATTTCAGTCTTCAGTTTACCAAGAATTATCATAGCAGCAGGTCACAGTTTGAAGGTATATTGCTGTCTCCACATTTGTCAGGATCCATTGCTCCCAGTGCTTTAAGGTCAGAAATGGACAAATAAGTTTCTATTGCATAACATCTGGCTCAATGGCTCATTGCAGTGGACACACATAAACAATACCAGCTCCTTCTCGTTCACTGTTGGCCCTGAGCATTTCACTCTTCCGCCATTTTGATGAACCGATTTAGTTTTTCAGATTTTTCTTATTTTTTTAATAGGAGACTGTTCAATCTTTGCTGGCTCTCAGAACATTCCCAAGCATCTCATCACCCCGGCAAATATCCCTCTCTCACGTGCACATCAACTCCAATGCCACCCAGCCTAATTCTCCCACCACTCCCCTGCACAAGGGGCAGTTTTACCCCTGTGCATCAGAGCATTTGAGAGAAAATGGCACTGACTGCTGCACCACTGTAGTACATCATCCTGGGGCCTGGAAGTTGCACCATACAGTACATTAGCCTGGAAGCTGCTGTCGATTCACAGCAAATGTTGGTCTTCTGGGTAACTAGAGATGGCTCTTTTAATAATCAATGATCCATTGCAATTGATATGAATTGTTCCATCTCCTTGTCCTCTGTTTGATCCAGGTAAATTTACTGGCAATTTCACAAAGCATTCTTTATGGTGACTGTTCTTTTCAATTTTTGCCAGAGCTAAGTCTTTATCTTTCTTATTTTTCTTTTATTTTAACTCATTTCTTAGCACTTTACAATAATTATCTGCATTGACTTCTGTATTTATTGCAAGCAAATGTTCCTCCAAAACTAAATGTTTCATGCACTTCCACTATTTTAGTTAACATTCAATACAATGGATAGTAAGATGAGCAAAATGTGGTTAAATGTACAGGACCAGCAAGATTAAATCTCCTTGAGACTTTTAAGGTACTGAGTTTCCAGATACTGTATGCTGTGTTCTGATACCAATTATTACATCCAATGTCCACTCTCTTTTGCTTCTCTTTCTCTGACTGTAAGAGGCGCTTCAGGCAATTTCAGCCAATGGTGGATCTGCCTGCATTACAGCAGACTAAAGGCAGCTTTTTATTACATGACAATAAATTGAACCTTGAATAATAAAATATCTTTAATAGAAAAAGATGTTGGTGAAATACAGTATTCACTTCGGTTCCTGACTTTATTTGTAGGAAGGTTTACGGCCTGGAGATACAACCAGCACATTCTGTGGCACGCCCAATTATATCGCTCCTGAGATCCTGAGAGGCGAGGATTATGGTAATTTTGTTTGGATGCTTCCTTATTCTAATGAGCAATTTATTAAAAATCATTTTATTTGGAAAATCATAATTCCCAGAAGGAGTGGTAGTAGTTTGTGGGTGAAAGATTTGTGGGAGTATTTTTCTCTTCTCTTTGGCTTGGCTTCGCGGACGAAGATTTATGTCCACGTCTGCTGCAGGCTCGTTGGTGTTGGTTTTGTCAGTGAGGTATTTTTAATGTACATTGAAAGCCATAAGTGACCAGTCAGGAGTTTTGGTCAAGAAGTCAACCATGTGATCAAATTTCCAGTCATGGGAGAGACTGGACGAGAAGGCATACTCCAATTAAAAGGATATCCCTTTTGAAAGGATGAGGAAAGATTTCAATGAGTGAGTGGTAAATTTAGATTTTTTTATTACAGACAGCTCTGGGAGCAAAGCCATTGGGTAGATTTAAAGCAGACATAGGTTTTTTGATTAGTGAGGGTATCAAAGGTAATGGGAGAAGGCAGAAGAATGCAGTTAAGAGGAAAAAATGCATCAGCCATGATTTGAATAGTGAACAAGGATATTGGCCTAATTCAGTTTTTGTGGTCTAAGGAGCTGATGTGACTGTTGTTTTAATGTACTTGGTTTCTATTGCCACTAAGCCAATTATTAGGGTCTCGTGTGACATCTCAACACTATTTTGCAACAAAAATTAAAGCACAGCACCACTTAAGGGGACAATGTGCTAATTTTAAAAGAGAAAACTATTCTTCATTCAGTTCATTTGTTAGAGGGAATGCTCCTACACCAGTATTAATTGTATGCCATTTATCCTCTATTTCGTCAATCAGTACACCACAATTTCTTAGCAATTGGCTAATTAGGTTTCAGTATGACTCCTTCCAAACCCACGAAGGTAGCATTTACTCATTGATCCTTCTATTTTACTTTTTTTCTCATAGTCCAATGTGCTAATTTATATTTATTAAGACCATAAGACAAAGGAGCAGAAATAGGCAATTTAGTCCATTGAGTCTGCCCCGTCTTTCAACCATGAGGTGATCCATTTTCGCACTCAACCCCACTGCCCGGCCTTCTCCCCATAACCTTTGATACTCTGGCTAATCAGAGAGCTATCAATCTCTGTCTCAAATACACCTAACAAACTGGCCTCTACACCTGCCTGCTCGTGATAGTAAATTCCAGAGGTTCACTGCTCTTTGGCTAAAGAAATTCCTCCACACCTCTGTTCCAAGTGGGCACCCTTCAATCTTGAAGTTTTGTGCTCTTGTTCAAGACTCTCCCACTCTGGGGAAACAATTTACTCTGCCCATGCTTTTCAATATTTGAAATTTCAATGAGATTCTTCGCACCCTCCATTCCAATCCATCCAGACCAAGACCCATCAAAAGTTCCTCATATGTTGCCCTTTCACTCTGAATCATTCTTGTGAACATCTTCTGAACCCTATCTAACTCCAGCACATCCTCTCTTAAATGAGGGGCCAAAAACTGCTCACAAAACTCTGAGGTCTCAGTCGACCTTTTCATGGTGGGAAAAAAGGTGGATATTATCCACCTCTACCTCGCTCCACTTACCTCCATGAAGGCGGTGTGTCCGCATTCGATGCACCTCAAGTGATCCTCCCCAACCCTAGTGTCAGGGCTGAGGTGAAGGCCTACTAGGGATCTATGAATGGGGAACTATTTGGAGTGGCTTTAAAGGGGTGGGCTGATGACATCATCAGCCTGCGAGCCAGGAGCCACCACCTAACTGCTGCTGGGCACAGATAGCCTAGCGGTAGTGGTGTCCTAATCAGCCTTCCCCCACCGCCACTGCTCAGCACCCACCCCCCACCCCCCACCCACCCACCCCCACCCCCACCCCCCCCAAACTCTGGCCAAACACCAGCAGCCTGATCCAGACCAAACACCGGTTCATTTCATTCATGGCCTCTTGGCAGCCTGCTTCACTGAGCAGACACGTGTAAGTGTAATTTCTTGTTGCTGGTGGCGACCCATCTTGCGTGTTGAACAACCTTGGCATTTCAGGACTGTTTGACATTTTGCTGAGTAATGGCCAACTTCATTTCCCATAATCCCCCACGCAGTTGGAACCATTGCTTGACAGAGCGGTTCCAGCTGTGTGGGGGATCATGGGTAACAAAGTTGGCCATTGCTTGGTGTGTATGTATGGCAGCTGGCACCAGTAATCATGCTTCCTGAACACCGCATCAATGCCCCAGCCACCTCCAGGCTGAACGGGGACATTGGTCAGGCTTTTCTGCACCTATATGAAGAGCTACCTTTTCATTCGGCTTTTAGCATGCAGAGGCCAACTATGAAAAGACCGAGTGCCTCAACATTACATCCCTATTCCTCCTGAAATGTACGCCAGCCTGCAAGTTTACCTTTTTTTTTTTTTTTTTTTTTTTTTTTTTTTTTTTTTTTTTTTTAAATTTTTTATTTTTCACACCATAAATCACAATAGCCATGATATACACTTTTTCTTTTCCACACATTTACAGTGACTTTTTCTCCCTCCCCCCTCCCTCCTCCCAAGCCACCCCCCCATCCCTCCCCCCTCTCATCCATTTTAGTTATACAATCTAGGTTGCGTTAATTCAGTTAGACAATGTTGTCATTCAACAAAAATACACCAGAAATTCTACTGAGTCCATTTTTTTCTTCTCTTCTCCTTCCATCAACTTAGGTAATGTTTGTTCCCGGTAGGTTTTCGCTATTGTATTTAATGTAAGGCTCCCATACTTGTTCGAATATTTCGATATTATTTCTTAAACTATATGTTATTTTTTCTAATGGAATACATTTATTCATTTCTATATACCATTGTTGTATTTTCAAATTATCTTCCAATTTCCAGGTTGACATAATACATTTTTTTGCTACAGCTAGGGCTATCTTAACAAATCTTTTTTGTGCATCCTCCAAGTCAATTCCAAATTCTTTATTTTTTATGTTACTTAGGAGAAAGATCTCTGGATTCTTTGGTATATTGTTTTCTGTTATTTTATTTAATATCTGATTGAGATCATCCCAAAATTTTTCTACTCTCTCACATGTCCAGATTGCATGAATTGTTGTTCCCCTTTCTTTTTTACATCGAAAACATCTATCAGATACTGTTGGGTCCCATTTATTTAACTTTTGCGGTGTGATGTATAGTCTGTGTAACCAATTATATTGTATCATACGCAGCCTCGTATTTATTGTATTTCTCATCGTTCCAGAGCATAACTTCTCCCATGTTTCCTTTTTTATCTTTATATTTAAATCTTGTTCCCATTTTTGTTTAGTTTTACCATTTGTTTCCTCATTTTCCTTTTCTTGCAGTTTAATATACATATTTTTTATAAATCTTTTGATTAACATTGTATCTGTAATCACATATTCAAGGTTACTTCCCTCTGGTAAACTCAAGTTGCTTCCTAATTTATCTTTCAAGTAGGATCTCAGTTGGTAATATGCCAGCGCTGTATCTCCCGTTATATTGTACTTATCTCTCATTTGTTCAAAGGATAAGAATCTACTTCCTGAAAAACAATTTTCTATTCTTTTAATCCCTTTTTTTTCCCATTTTCTAAAGGCAAGGTTGTCTATTGTAAAAGGGAGTAGCTTATTTTGCGTCAATATTAGTTTTGGTATTTGGTAATTTATTTTATTTCTTTCTACATGTATCTTCTTCCATATATTGAGGAGATGGTGTAATACTGGAGAAGTTCTATGTTGTACCAATTTTTCGTCCCATTTATATAATATGTGTTCAGGTATCTTTTCCCCTATTTTATCTAATTCTAGTCTCGTCCAGTCTGGTTTTTCCCTTGTTTGATAAAAATCTGATAGGTACCTTAATTGTGCGGCTCTATAATAATTTTTGAAGTTTGGCAATTGTAAGCCTCCTTGTTTATACCATTCTGTTAATTTGTCTAGTGCTATCCTCGGTTTCCCCCCTCTCCATAAAAATCTCCTTATTATTTTCTTTAACTCTTTGAAGAATTTTTCTGTCAGTTGTATTGGCAATGCCTGAAATAAGTATAGTATCCTTGGAAAAATGTTCATTTTAATACAGTTTATCCTTCCTATCAGTGTTAGTGGTAGCTCTTTCCAATGCTCTAAATCGTCCTGTAGTTTTTTCATTAGTGGATTGTAATTGAGTTTATATAATTGGCCTAGATTTTTGTTTATTTGCACACCTAGGTATCTTATTGCCTGCGTTTGCCATCTGAATGGGGATTCCTCCTTAAATTTTGAGAAATCCGCGTTATTCATAGGCATTGCTTCACTTTTATTTACGTTTATCTTGTATCCCGACACTTCTCCATATTCCTTCAATTTCTTATATAGTTCTTTTATTGATAGTTCTGGTTCTGTTAAGTACACTATCACATCATCCGCAAACAGACTGATTTTATATTAGCCTGCAAGTTTACCTTCAGGCTATCCTGAAATGAGTATTTGCAGATGGTACAAGCAAGAATCTCATTACATCTGTAAATTTTACTTTGTATATCTGACAAGAAACTCTCATCAGTGAGTTTAAATTTGTAATCGGGAGGTGGAGTATCAAGCAGAATCCAAAAAAGTCAGCCCCAGCTAACCTCTGATGGCTGTTCTCCACAAAAAACTAACCGTTAATCTACCTGCCTCTCCTCTTTCGCAGATTGTTTATTTTTTTACGACGGCTTATCCTATTTTTAAAACATTTACCTGGTGTGCAAGGTTGAGAAGTAATCGGAAGATCAATGCCAGATTTTTTTTTTAAATTATTCAATAGGCATGAATCTGGGTGTGAATTATGATCTGGAGTGCACTGCCTGAAAAGATAGTGGAAGGAGATTCAAAGGTATCTCACAAAGTGAGACTTGCTAGGTACTTGAAACAGTTAGAAGGCTCTCTACCAGGCATTCTCACTCTTTTTTTTGGCTGGGGTCTCTTCAGGACTGCTCAAAGTTATAGGTGCAACTGAAAAGCAGTTATTTAGTTGTTTAAAAAAAAACATTAAAAGATTTCATGATTTCAGTCCATGTTTCTTTCTCCCCCCCCCCCCCCAACTTAAATATGCTGTAGCCCCTAAGGCGTGGGGTTGGGGTTGTACGGCCCCATTGTAAATGGCTGCTTGAGAGAAAGAACAAGAGGTGGACCCTTTTGGATGGATCATTCATCCAGGTTGAATGAGTTCAGTGTCTCCTTTGTGTAATTCCATTTTCCATGTTGTGGTGTTTGAACATGTTTATTAAATACACGAATTGACTCATTTCTGACTAGTTATTACTTTAAAGTTGCTTAACTTGGGGTACTGCGATTAAGAACTCGGGTAGTAATTTTGGGTCTTTAACTGAGTTAGATGCAATGTTGGTTAAATGTCCTCGCTAAATATTGCGGCATCGTTTATGGTTTTTTTTAATCTATATATGCTGTTGAATATTTTTCTTAAAATTAATAGGTGACACTGTTGCGTCCATTTAAAATCAAGTACCTGTATAAATTTAAATTGGCTTCTCGTAGTTTGATGTCGTCTTGTTCTTAATGCATGCTTACAATACTCGTTTAGTCATTGTAAAAATGAATCACCTAACCTGTTTGGCAATTAACTGCTGGGGTTTGTGAACATTGCTCAATTCATCATACACACTACCCTCCCCTCCATCCATTCTATTTGTAGCTCCTGTCAGCTTGATATAGCTGGTTCAAAGTTTGATCCCATGAGTCAAAAAAAATGGGAAATAGTTCTTATAAATTTTGGAATAAGTTGATTATTATTTGTGAAAATAAACTTGTTTTGTTGGAAGGAGAGATTGGAGGAAAAAAATTGCCTTGACACTTTCATCAAACATGTCCCTAATTAAATATCACCGAAATCTTGGATGAATTTGATCCAGTTCATTCAACTGTTATCAGTTCAGTGCTGGGTTTCTTGGGGAAATGACAAACAGCAGTCACTATTCATTATCCATCTCTTCATGGCCAGATGGAGCATAATATTGGCAGAGAGTTTTATTTGACAGACTATTCAGAAAAAGGGGCAGGAGGAGATGCCAGAATAAAATTTCACAGCACTAATTATTTTTCCAATATTGAGACCTTGTACTTTATTTAAATAACAATCGTCTGTTTGATTTCCAGGTTTCAGTGTGGATTGGTGGGCTCTGGGCGTGTTGATGTTTGAAATGATGGCAGGGCGATCGCCGTTTGATATTGTCGGGAGTTCAGATAATCCAGACCAGAACACTGAGGATTACCTTTTCCAAGGTGCAGCTCGACTCTTTTCTCCTTGTAATTTTTCACTTTAGCTTGAGCAACAAGAGAAACTTGGATCCAGTAGAGGGTGCTGTTTATAAACTGAATATTTGCATATTGGTTTGGCCTGTGTGAAATAACCTTTAAACTAGTTTCTCAGGCTGTGATAATGAGCACACAGAAGGGGGAGGAACAAAGGGGAATTCGCTTGGATGCAAATCAATGATGAGGGAAAGTACACTTCATTGTTCAAAAGCAAGAAACCATGTCATAGAATGTAAAACAGTACAGCACAGAAACACAGTAAGACTGCTGCTTGCACGTACCAATAATACATATCCATTTATTCCCTATGCATTCATGTGTCCGTTGAGAACTTTTGCATGTGCTTGACCCTACCTCAATCTTCCTCATCCCTTCAATTCTTGTCCTCTGGAGGTTGTTATTTTTACCCTGGAGAAAAAGATTGTGATTGTCTACCCGACCATGACTTTCATAATTTCATAAACTTCTCTCAGGTCTCCCTTCAGACCCTGCTGTGAGAAGAACCCCAAGTTTGTCCAACGCCACGTTCCCCCATTCCCCCCCCCAAGCACATACTTGTTGTGGATTCACGCCCCCGCGGTTTTTGCATAAAGCCTGTCCCCACTGATAATTCACCAGAGGCCACACTTGGGGGTCCAGACAAGCCTGTTCAAGTTGCATGCCTATGCAAGTTTGGGGGCATCTGATGGGCACCTTTCAATCAGCCAGCATTGATAAACTCCCGAAACAGGCCGACAATGTAATAGACACAAAACAAGAAAGTCTGAAGTAAAAACACAATGCTGGAGAAACTCAGCTGATCAGTGTACTTTTTAGTAAAGATAATGATACATAACCAAGGTTTCAGGCTTGCCCTTCAAGGTAGGAGCAAAATGTATGCAGGTGCCCTGAATAGAATGGTGGGGGTAGAGGGGCATGGGGAGGAGCAGAGTTCTAAAGGCAGGAGGTAATAGGTGGATCAAGGAGGGTGAATTACATTTCTCAGCACATTTGCTCTGTCCGTATCAGTAACAGGGATCTCCCAGTGGCCAACTACTCAATTCTGCACCCCAGTTCCATGTTCACATGACTGTCCATGGCCTTGTACTATCCCATCAAGTAAATTGAAGGAACACCCTTGGTTTTCTATCTGGACGTTCTCCAACCGGATGGTATCTCAGTTCTCCCTCTGTTCTCTTTCCCTTTGTCTTCTTTCCTCCAGCTCTCCGCCCCCTTCCCTCTCCATTCACAGAGCAAATCCCCCCCTCCCCCTGCTTAGTAGTGTGCCTTTCTTTCCTTATCCATCTGTCACCACCTGCCTTTGAGACTGTGGTCCTTCCCCCTGCACCCCCCCCCCCCGCCATCATTTTGTTCAGCACTTGTCTATATTTTGCTCATACATTGATGAAGGGATCAAGCCCGAAACGTTGGTTATGTCTCTTTATCTTTGCTGTATAAAATACACTGTTTCTCCAGCATTGTGTTTATATGACATTGTCAACAACTATAAAGCCAAAAAAGAGAGCTGGAAGAACACATTGTAGTGTTCAAAGCCAAGCGGAACTATCCCCGTTTCCCAGTCAACTCAAATCCTGTGGGTCGGCAGGGCAGAGGTGGCACCCAATGTATTTGCTGGAAACATTGGATATATGGTGCAGATGTCTGGTAGTGCCAACTCTTTGCTCCTTCCGGGAAATGACGAGGCCCAGCAGTGGGCAAACCAGCTGTCATCTTTTCCTCAACTACTGTCTCGCTGATAATATCTCATCAATGCAGGTACAAAGATACCTGGTTCCTCCCACTTCCCAAGAGTGCCACAGCCCTAACACTAGATATGTTCTTGCCGCCGCAAATAATTTGAGTATCTGGACATTTGGCCAGAGGTTAATCACGCTCAGTTTCAGCCTCCAGAAAGCTTTTCAGTGAATTTTCACCGTAACAAACGTTTCAAAACCCATCATCACCCACAACTGTGTGGCCAAACACAATTTCAGTACCATCTATAAGTATGCTGATGGCACCACAGTTGTCCGCAGAATTCCAAACTGCAGCGAGAAAGCATACAAGAGGGAAATGGATCAGCTTGTGAAATTGTGTAATGACAACAACCTTGCACTCAACGTCAGCAAAACCAAGGAGGCGATTGTGGACTTCAGGAGGAAGTTTGGGGAACACGACCCAGTCCTCATTGAGGGCTCAGTAGTGGAAAGGGTAAGAACTTAAAATTCCTGGATGTGAACATCTCTGAGGATCTGTCCTGGAGCCTCCGTGTTGATGCAATCACAAAGAAGATTCACCAGTGGCTACTTTGTGAGGTGTCTGAGGAGATTCCGTATGTCACTGAAGACTTGTAAACTTCTACAGCTGTACTGTGGAGAGCACTCAAGCTGGTTGCATCACTTCCTAGTATAGAGGCACCAGCTCTCAGGACAAGAATGAACTCCAGAGGGTTGTTAACTCGGCCTGAGATATCACAGGCACCAGACTTCACTCCATTGATGAGGCAGTATCTTAAAAAAAAAATAGCCTCTATCCTCAAAGAGCCTCTTCACTCTGTTACAGGAGACTAAAGACGAGCACTCAGTGGCACAGGGACAGTTTCTTACCCTCTGCCTTGAATAATCAATGAACCAAAGACACTGCCTTACTTTTCATGCACCATTATTTTTACTTTTTATAGTAATGTTGTAAGATGGTTATAATATGAATGTTTGCCCTGTGACGCTGCCACAAAACACAGAATTTCATTACATGTTAATGACAATAAATTCTGATTCTAAATCTGGAATGGAAAGAAGTGCCTCTCCATCCTGAGGGACTGTCTGAGAAGAAAGTCCTTTATCTTTTACTTTAAAAGATGGAAATGTCTTTAGTTTTGTAGATTGTTCCTACAGCAAAGCTAGTCCCTACTCTTTCATATCTGTGCGAATGTACCTTTCAACTTGACTGTTAGAAACTTCCATCCCTTATTCATGAATCCAGGTAACAGAATTGTCACAGTCATAGAATATAATTCCCTCTGAGAATTCATTTAGTCCCACTGATAATATCCCTTTCCTGTCAAGTCAGAGATCTGCAGTTCACTGACTGAAAGGTTGTTTGAAATTAAAATGATTCACTTTTCTCCCACTATCACAACCTTTGTTCCCCCATTGAGAAGAAACCGAGGAGACTACCTGATAGGACAATGACCAGGCAAGGGGCTCAGCGGCAGAGGGACCCACCCAGGTTCCAGGCAACTTGCAGTCAGGTGACCTGCGCAAGCCGCAGGCTGCTGGAGACTGACTCGTGGGAACCAGGTATTGGAGCCAGTATTCGAGAAGGTGCTGAGGGCATAAAGAGTCTCATTGCTGAAGGCTTCTTCATCATGTCAGAGGTTTGAATCTGGAGCTTGGGTTGCAGATGAATCGAGCCAGGATCTGTGTGGCCGCAGGAGAATTCACGGACACTTAATGACTCTGAAGGGATTCTCTTTTGTTTCTCTTTCACTCATGCCGTAAGGACCGCTGGGTGACACTGACGATGACTCTTCGCCTTCCTTACAGCAGGCAGAATGCAATTTTGTGTAATATTCTGTACTATTAGATGACAATAAGGAATTCTTGAATCATTTATACTTCTTGAGTTGAGAAGAACGGAACTCAGTTGTGCACCAGAGCTGGACTTGATAGCCTGAACTAAACAGTTCTTGAGTGTTGCTGGTACCCTCCGGCAGTTTTTCAACAAGGACAAGGTGGGGTTTTTTTGACCCTTAAATTGTAACCTAACTTTCACTTCAACCTGGATAAGAAATAATGTAAGAAAATGGAATTGGGCTGTAATGTGCTCAAATTGTGGTGAATAATGGTGCTAATTATGACATGCTCACTGGATTCTCATCTGTTTGTACGATTATTCTGCATTATTCCTGGAGCAAAACCTGGTCTAAATTCAGCGGTTCCCTTTTCTCCTAACCTAATTTTTTATTTCTTGGCTCAATCAGAAACAGAATTTTGATTGCATCATGCAAAGTTCTGATTCTTTTGTCTAACTGCTGTTTGGTAGCGCCCTGTCATGAAGACAAAATGTAAATATTTGCATTGGACAAAACTGATGTTTCAGTGAGACCACACCAGTGTTTTCAAGATCTTAAGAGGTCTGAAACTCTGTTGCATTACTTGCTCTGAGTTGAGATGCATATTCTGAGGATGGAATTCAGATTTATCTATCTTTCTTGAAGTTTAGTGAAATTATCTCATACTCCGGGGCCCTTAGGCGATGGATATTTTTCTTGATCTTAAGAAACCGAAATGATGTAACAAACCAAAATGATCTTGTAGCAAATCATTTATCAGAGTTGGCCTCATTTGTACCTCTTGGGATCCTGAGCATTCAGACCCAGAAAGAAACTAGAGTCTTTCTATTTCTGATCATTATTTTTTAATACTTAAATTTAGGACCATTGGGTGGTTCCATTCCTGATCCTTAATGCACACATCCATTGATTCTAGTTCTAATTTAGAGTCTATTTTCTTACTGGAAATGAACTGTTAAGGGGCATAAGATGATTTGTGTGGACCAACAGTGCGTTGCATCAGATATTGGATTAATGTTCATTCTTGACTCAAAAGTTTTATCTTTGCACATTTCAGTCATTTTGGAAAAACAGATACGTATTCCACGTTCCCTCTCTGTCAAAGCTGCAAGTGTTTTAAAGGGATTTCTCAATAAGGTACTGGTCCCAAACTACTTTTATTGTCTGTATTTTACTGTTGATTCTTCTAAAAATGCAAGATGATGGCAGGATACGAATATCGTTTTATTTAACTTGTAAGGAGTTGGTAATGTTCGTTCATGATGTTTCATCTATTGGTATTGCTCTGTCTGGCACGTTCAGTTTGTCTCACACAATCCTTGGAATTGCCAGTAACCGATCAGGTTGCATTTTAACTGCTGTATTCCTTCAATTGCAAATGCCATTTGCTTTCTTACGCCAACCTCTGTACCTGCACTATTGTCTTGTTCATCTTATTTCATTCCAGGATCCAGCTGAGCGACTTGGATGCCACCCACAGACAGGATTTGCTGATATTCAGGGAAATCCCTTCTTCCGCAATGTAGACTGGGACTTGGTGAGTTTGGAAGGAATAATCTTCAGAATAAAGTTATGGTGGTCAAACCAAATCATTTTTCCTTGTGGGACCTTTATATTCACTGTAGAATTGTTACAGCATCAACAGGAATTAAACTATTAGCATATGAGGAACAAATGTCGGCTCTTGAACTGTACTCATTGGAGTGCAGAAGGATGGGGGTGTGGGGAGACACCTCAGAGGCTTTTTCAAATGCTGAAAGACCTGGAGAGTAGATGTGGCAAGGATGTTTCCCATGGAAGGGGATTCTCAAACAAGAGGGCACAACTTCAGAATAAAGGGGTGTCGATTTAAAACAAAGATGCAGGAAAATTTCTTTAGTTGGTCGTGAGTCTGTGGAACTTGTTGCTATAGGCGGCTGTGGAAGCGAGGTTGTTGGGTGTATTTAAGGCAGAGATTGACAGGTATTTGATTAGAGCATCAAGGGTTATGGGAAGGGAGGCTGATTGCAAAGAGGGAAGCAGCTCATAATGGCAGATGGGCCAACTACTTTTTGTCTTGTGACAGAGGCCATTTGACCCATCATTTACAGGTTTGCTCTCCATTCTGACTCCTGTCTGGAGAAACCATTGATGGCTTTAGTGACTTTAACTTTTGTTCCAAATCAGATTCAGGACAATTTCTTTCCCGCTTCTGTCAGACTCCTGAATGAAGCTCACGCCAGTTATGTTGCCTTAGCTGTGCAGGGATCTCTCAATTTTGCACCTCTGTGTAACAGTTCATATGCTGTTCCATGCATGGAGTGTCTAATTGGATGGCTCACAAACCTCTCCACTGCACTTGATGATAAACTTAAACTTGGGGAAAAAAAGCAAAAGTATCGATCTCTTGTGATGACATTAAGATCTTTTTTGAGGCCCTGATAGTGAGAGTTTAAAAGCATTTTACAGAACAAATCTAAATTAATGCATGAGGAAGTGTGCACACAGGGCTTCATTGGAGAAGGGAAGTAGATTTTTCAGTAAATAAGAGAAACACTGACCAGCACTTGGTGTATAATTTGCAAGATACAAAAGTGCTTGATAAACTCAACAGGTTACATGACATGCTGAGTATCTTCAGTGACTTACACGCGACCCTTGCAAATTTTCTTGTATAAATCGTGTATAATTTCCCCTTTTTGCTTCAAGAAAATATGATTTCCCCTGTTGGAAGTGCCAGTCTGCAGATTCTCCCCACATCTCTGAAGGATGGTGGACAGATGGAGCTGGGTGGGGGGGGGGGGGTAGGATTTGGAGGTAAAGATGGACAGAAAGGCAGATGGAGAAAGTGGAGGTGGAGACTTCTGCTGGAGGGTGAGAAGCAGGAGCACAGAGACCGGCAATATTGGAATCTGACAAGGGGGATGATGTTTGGAACCTGGGGGAGAGAAGGAGGGTAGATAGAACCATACGAGGAAGGAGGGGAGACAAAAATTAGGTAAGATGATTGAAGATGGGTTAGAAGGGAGAAAAGGGGGAGCATGGGAGATGATTGCCTGAAATGGGGAAATTTGTTGTTCATGCCATTGTCTTGTAGACTCTCCAGGTGAAATAGGAGCTGTACCTCCTATTTGCATTGGGCCTTGCCGCCAATGAAGAGGGCAGAGAGGGTGGTGTGCAGGTGCCTTGCAAATGCTCTGCAAAGGCCATTTGTTAGAGCCGCGGTCTCTATCTCCAGCCTTCTCTCCCCCATCTGGCTCCATCTGCCCGTCAAACCCTCCTCACTTGGATCCACCTATTGCTTCCCAGTTCTTGCTTCACCCCCCTTTATACTGACTATATCCCCTTTACATGCAATCCTGAAAATGTTCTCTCCACAGATACAGCCTGACCTGAATTCCTCCAGTGGTTTGTTTCTTTGCTCCAGATTCCAGCGCCTGGGCCCTTTTTTGTCATTCTCACATTATCAGTGTTGTTTGTTACAATGTGAACCTTTCCCTTCAGAATCCACTTGCTAAAAGCAATAACATCACAGTTCAGGCCCTTCGGCCCACAATTTTGTGCTGACTTATATTTGTTACCTTTCTCAATGATTGAATCCTTCACAACTTTACACCCATCACTATCTATTTTTTCTTGTATCCATGTCTCTGTCTTTTAAAAGTCCTTATTGCACCACCTCCACCACAGGCAATGCATCCCAGGCATCCACTACTCTGTGTGTGATATACAAATATACTGTCGGCCAGAAAAAAGGTGATGGTTGTCCATCCTTGACCCTGGTACCAGAGAAGCAGAAACGCTATCCTGGTTTTTGCAGGTGCAAAGATGTCAATCTCAGGTACTCACTGTTGAGTCACAGTCCTTAACTTGCTCTTCCTGCTGACCCCCACCCATCCATGCATCTGGACGATTCACAGTGCTGAGAACATGTCTTGCATTATGTGCCCCAGAGGAACACTCAACCTCACTGTTTTCCAACAAGGTCATTTCACACCCAAATCCTACAGGACAACAAGCTGTAGCCCTTTATCAGCAAGACCCAAGAGCCAATAAAGGACTTCCAGAGGAAGGGTGGTGTGCATTCCCCAGTGCACACCCACAGTGCTGAGGTGGAGATAGTAGACAACTTTAAGTTTGACATCTCCATTGACCTGTCTTGGTGCACCCATGTCAATGCAGTGACCAGGAAAGTGCATCAGTGCCTCGACTTCCTCAGAAACCTTAACAAATTTAGCCTATTTGCATCTCTCAACCACCTCTACAGCTGCACCATTAAAAGCATCCTGTCAGGGTACATCACTGCGTGGGATGGGAACTGCTCCACCCAAGATCGCAAGAAACTGCAGAGGATTGTGAACGTGCCTTCAACTATCACACGCACATACATTCCTCTCTCCCCCCCCCCCCCCCCCACCCCCCTTCCATTTACTCACTTTATAATTCCCGCTGTCTTGGATAAGCAGCCAACATATTAAAAAACATCCCACTCTCTTCACCCCCCCCCCTCTCATTAAGAAGAAAATTCGCGAGTATGGAATCTCACCATCAGATTCAAGGATAGTTTCTTTCCCACTGTTATCAGACTCTTGAATGAACCTCAAAGCAGAACTCTTCCCTTTTGTCCTGTCTTACTTGTACCATGTATGAGATCTCTAACTGGACTGCTCACATCTTGGTAAACATGACAATAAACTTGCGCAGCTGACAGAATGAACGTGGCTGCATAATTAGTGAAAAAGCAATTTAATTCTGGTGAGATTGAAACAATTTGCTTTTTTTTTCTTGCTGCTGGATTTAGATGGAACAGAGACAGATCATCCCACCTTTCAAGCCACACATTTCTGGTGAATACGGTCTTGACAACTTTGACTCCCAGTTCACCAATGAACCCGTCCAGCTCACTCCAGATGATGAGTAAGTAGGCCTTCGGTCATTTATCTTCTCAGAAAATGGAAAGGATTGTCTGTTACCTTGGTTTGAAGAAGCAATCAATTGAAGTCTGACCCAAAGCAAAGTAATGAACTTTGTTACTAAAAATTGTTTTGCCCTTTCATGATTTATTTTTTAATAGTTTAATTTGCCTTGGATTTAATTGTAATTACTGATGTGTTGCAAAGGAAGTGAGGATGTTTACAAGTGGCATCTAAACCAAGAATGTTTATAGGTTTTGAACTAGATTTGTTCTACAAAAACAAATTAACATAACCTGTTAATTGCTTTGAGTAAATTTCAGAATTTAGGAAGTGTTTGAAATCTTTGTGTCGCAAGGAAGCCATTTGCGGCTCACTTGGTGTTGCTCTTTCCAATATTGGCTGGATAAAATGTTCCTTTTTATATGTCCACCCAATATAAAAGTTAATATTGAGCCCAGTCGCAATGCATTCTCTTTTCCACAATGTTTTCTTAGAGTTGTTCAGGTCCTTCGGCCTAACTAGTCCTTGCCAACCAAGGTGCCTTCCTTAGCTGGTCCCATATATGGTATAGTGGAACCCCATTACCACATGATGGTTGGGGTCCAAAATCTCTCATCACAAAAAAAGGAGTCGTGTTAAATTGGGGTTTCACTACTGCGTACAATATATACACACATTGATTGCAGTAGCAAGGCCCCCCACCAACCAGTTGTGGTGGCACACGCCCCCACCCCCCTCTATTCGCGATGGCATTCACCCGCCCCCCCCCACTCCCCTCTGTTAGCAGTGACACGCCCCCCCCCCCCCCCACTTCCCTCCATTGTTGCCAGCATTTGCCCCTTCCCACTCCCCTCTCTTCGTGGCGGCCACCACCACGTTCTCAGCAGCACGCCGCCTCAACCTCATTCTCGGCACCTTACCACCACCACCCTCCTTCCCCCAACCTGTTCTCGGCACCACATTATCCCCCCCTTCATCAATGCCCAAGATAAACATGACTATTTACCATAATAATTTAGATGCGCCACTTCTAAACATCTGCTGCACCACAAGGTGGCCATCCCTGGTACTGCATCTTTTAAAATGGGCTTGTTTAACGTCCTATTTCAAAGACTTGGACGTTAAGTGGTCCAGCGACTTGTCGCGTTATATCCGAATTTGCGTTAAATTGGGACATGTTAAATCTGGGTTCCACTGTACTCTCTAAACCAGCCATTTGCAACAGGGGCCCTACGACCCTCGGGCCACAGCATACTTAAGTAAATGCCTTGCTTTCTTTTGTTTTTTATGTAATCTAAAGGAGAAAAGTACAGAAGAAACCAAAACTTGACTGATTCACGGGGAAGGAGGGCTCACAAACTTTGAGCAGAGTTCTAGGAGGGCTGTAGCCAAACAAAAAAATTGAGAATGGCTGCTATCTATCTTTCCTATCCATAAGCAGACGTAATTGAACCCACCTCTTCCTCTGGCAGTTCAATCCAGATACCCAGCACACACTTACCTTTCAGATCCCTTTTGAACTTTTCTCTCCTCGCCTTTAACCCATGTCCTCTAGTTTTAGATTCTCCTACCCTGGGAAAAAAGACTATGACCTTATCTATGCTTCTCATGGCTTTATAAACCTGTAATGTTCCAACCGTGCCCCAGCATCCTTCTCTTCCGGGAAAACTCCTAACCCAACCAGTTCTCACCACTCCACCCCTATTGCTGAAGCCCATCAGTTCTGACTGTGTCCTTGTGAATCTATGCTGGAAACCTGGAACTCAATCACATCCTTCTGAGAACATGGTGGACTTGTATCAAACTACAACCCCTGTACCAATATAATTTTCATTGTGTTGGTATTTTTGTTCCAAGGAAGAGAATCCACTTTAATCTCTCCATACGAGTTCTTAATTTGCTAATGTGCATTTTAGACAGGAAGGTGAAAGGAAAGTCAAGCTCATATTTAAATTTTTTTTTAAAAATCCAGTCTTATTTTAAACCAGCCATTCGCGACTTTTTTTTGGCTCTGCCCCCTCCCTCTCTCCCCCCCAACCTGGGGACTCTGCTCAATTTATGGACCCCCTTCTCTGTAAAGCAGTCGTTTAATTGCTTTCTTCCGTACTTCTCTCTTATTGATTATATTAAAAAAATTTAAAATATTTTCTCTCTGTGACCACCAACCCCCACCTCCCCTCATTGAGAATGGCTGTTGGCTCCACTAATTTTTCTATACACATGCAAAGTTTAGTGGCTTGATGATGTGAACAATTTTCTTTGGTCATTTTGATCATTTTTTGGATATTATGATGTGGTTATTTGTTGTGACTCCGATCCACTGAGAATCTGGAGTGTCAGCACTGCAGCTTTTCATCTGCATCAGCAGGTCCCAGACTGTTGCCTTGGTTATATCCTCAACCTTTTTCTTCATTCATCCTGACATCCCTCTACACTGCACCCAATCTGCCTAATTTATAATCAAATAGCCTGCTGCCAGGTCATCTGCTAATTCTATATCAAATTGCCTTGCAGACTTGCATGTGGCAATTGCCTATAAAAAGGTTGCAGTGCAAATGGTTTCTCAAAAGATCTGAGAAGTAACTGTTCACTTGTAATAAACATGATCTTTATTTAACCCCTGGAGGTTACACAAATAAAGGAAACAACTACCAGACGTGGAGGAAGAAAAGATTTCTTATAACAATCTGGGCAGGGTTGTTAACGATTAGATCTTGAAATTGTAGACTAAAGATTTCTTATCCCACAGTTTTGTATTTTGCAGCATGGTAGAAGCTGATTCTGGCCATTTAAACCCATGCTGTCCAAATTAACCTATAACCTGTACAATTTGGAGGGTGGGAGAAAACTGGAACACCTGGGAAAAGCCCACACAGACATGGGGAAAACATGCAAACTTCTTACAGGCACCACTGGATTTGAACCTGGGTCACTACCATGTAATAAGGCCGCGTTAACCATGCCGCCCAATTAAGGGTTACTTCATCCACTGCATCATTCAGCCCTGGATTTTTGATCTTCCTTTTGTTTCCCCAGTGATGCTGTGAAGAAAATCGACCAGTCAGAATTCGAAGGCTTTGAGTACATCAATCCTCTTCTGATGTCAGCTGAAGAATGCGTCTGAGTGCCTGAAGACCGTTCACTCTGGCCGGTTCTGCTAACCTTGCATGTGGAGGAGCTGAAAACAATAAGCTTTTGCTTTACCAGCCAAAGCCTTTCCCTTTGTTGCTGATGGTATGAGAATGCCGGCCCCAACTCTTGTCCAACAGTAGGGGATGAGTGTCTGTAAATACCATTCCCATTGAAATTCTAAGATGCAGATTAATTGAATTGTCTGAAAATTTGTTCTCTGCAGCTGAGAGACAACCTTTCATTCCCCCAATTTTACCTATTGACACTAAATCGTTGGACAGGACAATTGTTATTGGGGAGCAAGTGATATCATAACTTGCTTAAGAATGGACTTGTTTAAAAATCTATTGGGGATTACTGGTTTGGGTGGAAAATTAATTTAGCCTCTTGGTGTGACAGTAAATCTGGGTGTGACCTAAAAGCTTCACTTGCTCCCCCACCCCCCCTCCCAAACCCTTCTGCCAGCCAGTGGTATTGCTCAGGGAGATGGCAGCTGTGGCTTTGACTAAAATGTTTCTGCTGGTACAGCATTGCTCTTCTTTACTGCAAAAATGTATTCTTCCACCTGCTGGCAGGATGCCAGTGACAAAATGTACAGAAATTGAGTTCTCGAATAACTGACACCTATATAATTGATTGTTAGATTTTAAGTTATCTTGTATTTTGAGGACTATAGAAATGAACATTACAAAAGAAAAGTGCACAAATATACTGTGACCATACATGTCTGCACTGCTGTGAAAGGTGTTTTTATATATAAATATACACAGGTAAAATTGTATTCTGTACCATAGTGCATCGGTTGAGCTGGTCAATCCTGCCATTTGGCCCACTGGATTATGAGCTGGCTAAGGAATGATGAAAGATTAGGGAAGGATATAGCGCATTTTACTGATACTCACACACACACACGGCTAAAATGATCCGCTTCCTATTTGTAGCACCCACGCCAATGTCTCGGGCTTGTTAACATTGCGCTTGATTATGCAAAAATTGAAGGTACGTTTTCTCCTTTGAGTGGAGGGTCAAATCTGCATTTTAAGCTGTATGTAAAACAAAGTATTGTTCACACTTGGCGGACGTGCTATATAATTGAGTTTTTGCATCCCCTTGCTCCATTCAAATACAACCGTTGATGCTATGGAGAAGTGATGAACACACGCATGGTCTTTGACCAAAGACCCTGATGGTGAGCAACTTTATTTGATTCTCATTTTCCATATTTATCTTTTTGTTTTACACGGTGAATGGAACTGCCGAAGAAAATTGTTAATTTTGAAAAATTCCATTTGTAATTGTATATTGATAATGCATCCTGTTAAATTTTCTGAACTTTATTTCATTGCCCCACCATTAATTGAACATATTTATGTTGCTGCAACAGATTATCATTCCTTTCTTCAACTATATATTAGCTTTTTCCCCTATCACGACCTTACTCCAATGCATTTGGTTTTTTTGTTATCGGTAGTGAGAAATTATATTTTTTTTAAATTTATGTCTGTTCATCACATTTGCAGCATTTGTCAAATTCTGTGGTGATGTTGCCTTGATGTCATTTGCAAATTTCCTCCAAGCATCTTGTGTTTTAAGTCTTTCTCCTTTGCAGCTGATGGTTTGAGAATGCTCACCCCAACTCTTGCCCATCAGTAGGGGATGAGTGTCTTCAATTAACTTTCCCAATGAAATTAAAAACTGCCGATTAATTGTCTGAGAACACTCATTCTCTGCACCTTTTCCATTTTCTCCCAATTTTACCTATGGACATAAATCGTTGGACAGGACAATTGTCATTGGGGGAAAAAGTACTATCACAACTTGCTTAAAAATGGACTATTTTTAATTTATTGGAGATTGCAGGTTTGGGTAGAAAATTGACTTTATCCTTTGGGTGTGACCTAAAAGCTTCACTTGCTCCCCCACCTCTGCCAGCCTGTTGCCAGTGGTATTGCTCAGGGAGATGGCAGCTGTGGCTTTGACTAAAATGCTTCTGTTGGTACAGCATTGCTCTTATTTACTGCAAAAATGTCTCAAGTTGGTAGGAGAGAAACATTTTGAGCTTTCTTTCACCTGCTGACAGGATGCCTGTGATGAAATGAGCTGTCCGCTTTTAGCCTGACTCGGACAGTGGTTCTCAACGTTTTTTCCCAACTCACATCCCACCTTGAGTAATCTCTTGCCAAAGAGCACCTATAGCATCTTATGCCCCAAGTGCTGTATGGTTAGTATGTGAGTGGGGAACAAAAGTTTGAGAACTCTGGATCAGAAAGAGACATTGGGTGAAGGCCATTCCTGATTTATGTGAGCGGGGAACAAAAGTTTGAGAACTCTGGATCAGAAAGAGACATTGGGTGAAGGCCATTCCTGATTTATAGTGACAAACTAAGTTAAAGTTCAATCTGCTGCTTGTGATTTGGGTAATATTAATAATATTGTGGACATTGCACACATTATTTTATCATTTGTTTTCTCAAAATAATAAAACTATGCCATTGCTCCATCTTTTCTAATTTTTTTTTAAGTAAACTGACATTATTAATATAGTTTCTATGACAATTTAAGTAACAAGTTGAAAGCTGCCTCTCGTATATCAATCTGGGACATTTCTATTAATTTAAATTACCCAATACCTTAGGGTAGCTGAGCTATCTTTCCAGATTGTTATTCTTCAACAAGCCCTTTTTTGTACTGGCTTGGTGATCTTCACCCTTTGTGGGCACTGCAGTAAGATCCACAGTGTTTTCTGTATACCACGGAGATCATCTGGTGTTGGGACTTGCCAAGTTATAGTGTTGTTGAGAATTTTGTGAATTCCTTCTCTTTTTCTCCACAATCAAATCCCCCCCCACATATTGCTGAAGACGCTCACTCCTTTGAGAGAAGGAAAACTTGTCTTTGGACTTCTGTGGCAGAATAGAATATGGTGAACATTGTCAAGATGGAAACAAGCCTGTTGAACAGAAAATGAATTTGTTAGGTGGTCTCTCTGATGGTTAAAGCTCAGCTTCTTGTCTGACGGTGAATGCAATTGACCTTTCACACACATTCATTGCCAAGGCAGTCATTTAATTTACAAACTGTTATTTCTTAAAAATACCAGCTGCCTGCAAAGAGGTTCGTCAGGGAAGACTATTATCAGAGTATCTGGATGCAGAAAGGGCAGACAAGATTCACAGGACTATTCCCTTACATGAGCCATGAGGTAACATGGCTGTGTACAGCCGTCAAAAGTGAATGTGAGTTTGGTTTGTTAAAAATTAAATACCAGTAATAGTTTGAAAATTTCAAAAATTCTTAGTGTTGGGTTTGAAACGGTACATGACCATTAAAATATTCAATTACTTTTCTTGCCTTTCCCCTCAAAGACTGCATGGAATTTATGTGAAAATTTAGTCCTCTTGGGATATTTGAATGAGGAAGTGAACTGGACTAGAGCTTTCATTTGTGCTACCACTATTTACACAGTACTAAAACAGGAGATCCTGGACACCTGTAGGGTTATTCCAAGTGTTTGACAACCACAAAGTGATCAAGAGGGCAAATATTCTCTTCTCAACTGGCTTTAGCAGTGACCCAAGCAGAATGTGGACCTGTGGCTGGGAAAACTCCCTTTATAAGTTCTCACTGTGGTGCTGTGCACTTTGTGGCTTTGCTGGGGTGACATTAGGAAGCATTTGCAAATAGGTTTTGAACAAGAAAGTCTGTAAATGCTGGGGTTGAGTGCAACTCACAAACGTGCCAGGGAAACACAGCAGATCAGGCAGCATCCGTAGGAAATGAAGGGTAACCAATGTTTTGCGTCCAAAACGTTGTTACCCTTCCTATGGATGTTGCATGACCTGCTGCGTTTCCCTGGCAGATTTGTTTGGTGCAAATTGGTTTTGTTGAAGGTCCAGCTAGACTGGAATTCAATGCCTGGCTTTTGTGTTCATCTTTCCCCCACCCCCCCACCCCCCCGGGTTCTGTTTTCATCTTTATTCATCGTTCCTTTAGTGCTTGAAAGTGTTGGAGCTGTTAAAAACAATTCTTGTGCACTCATCATGGAGCATCTCTGGTTCAGAAGGTTGTGCAAGTCTTGTTCCAGACACTTGTCAGGCTGTTTTGCTCAGTGGGTGCTATGCTGATGGAACTGATATGTTCGGCCGATGTTTGCAGCAGCCTGTGTGGTGAAAAGCTCCAAGGAATCAGAAAGCTTTCCTTTCATTTTCTGGTGTTTCTGGCATTTCTTCACATCTACAACTGCAGATGGTCCAGCTTGAATCCAAGCTCCCTCAGTTTCACCAAATTGCTGTATGTCCAATATCAGTCTGTAATAGCAGTCTCATTACAGACCCTTCAAACTGTACCAGCTGTACGCTTCAAACTGTAACAGCAGTCTCATTACAAGCTGTACGCTTCAAACTGTAACAGCAGTCTCATTACAAGCTGTACGCCTCAAATAGATGAGGTTAGGTTTAGGAGTTGCACCATTAAGTTTGGGTGTTTAAATTTGCAGGAAGACTTGCATTGCATATTTTTGGCCACTCGTAGTGAAACAGAATCAACAAATTGACAGTTTAACTCTGGGATTCCTGTTATGCATGGGTTAATTGTTTAAAGAAGTGGATTAACGAGGGTTGATTTTTAAATTAATGTCACAACAAGTCAAACACAAGGTGCTTCTGGTTCAGTTCTTCTATGCTCCAAAGTATATTTTAACCATTTCCTCAAAGCAGTGTATTTTTATGATGGGGTTAAACACTAGATTTTTCATTTCACATAAATTCTGCTACTTGTTTTGTGTTTTAACTGCATTGTGTCGTTGATACATCTTGCGTCCAAAATGTATACTAAGCTGAATTAATTCCCAGTTCTTTACATCTGTTCCAGTGACTGAAATACTACTGTGTACTGTCTTGGCTCATCTGCCACAGTTTCCTTTCAGTATGTTCTCTTTAGTCTGTGATTGACCACTTAATTGAATGAATGTGGCATAGATCCTAGGGCTCCTATGCAATCTCTCTAATATTGTGTAATACCATTAGAACCACAAGTTGAGAATCACAGTCTGTTTTCTCACAGAGTTACAGTTTAGCCTGTTGTTCCGTGGAGGGGAAGTGAGAAGTTGTGCCATTTGCTTCTGATCCAATGTCCACTTGATCACACAGGCACTGAAAATATTTGAAAGAGCATAAATTATTTGACATTTATTTACTTTGAGTATGCCTCATTTATTAATTTCCTTCAATCTTATAATTCCTGATTGGGGAAACTGAGAAAGCAGTGTAATAAATGTGGGAGAGGTTACAACGTGGAAGTGAAGGAATGGCACAGTCTTGGAATTTTAAGTGAATGCAATTGCTTTCTCAAACATAAATGTTCTGTGTGTGGGTCTGGGTGACAGGAAAGCATGTGGGTTGTGGACAGCATCATAAAAGCTGAATGCCCTTGTACACCTGAAAAATTATGATGCGGTGAAATACATTTTCAAATGGAACTTGCAGTCCCAGTGCCTTCTAAATTCCAGCTTTTAGGCACTGAAATCTCTGTTAGTTCTCATGTCTGTCTGATTAATTGGGTGGATGGGTGTTTGTGCTTGAGAACCGAGTCTGATAGACTTTTTCCTGCAGTGGATGGGGGCTGGGGAGGAATCCTGGGATCTAACCAAGACATTGTTATTACTTTTGAAATGAATTGTCAGTTGTGAACATTAATCCCTTCTAGCTTTGGACTGCTTGATCCAATTAAACTGGTGTGCAAATTTTTGGTTGGCATGGATAGCTCGGTGGTTAGAGCACTGGTCTTGTAAACCAGGGATCAAGAGTTTGTTTCTTGCTGGGGCCTCATTCCTGTAAGGAGTGCTTGATAAAGTGGTGATCTCTGTCTTCCTTACGATAGACAAAGTTAAAGAATTTCATGTATTTTACATTCTAAATGTAGTATTACATGACAATAATGGAACCTTTACCAGGAGTGAACACTCTGAAGTGCACTAGGAGTACTGAATTGTATCATTCAATAAGCATTTCATGTTGTCATTGCAACAAGGAGCGAGTTGCAGCAATATTTCCAACCCCACCCTCCCCAACAAGCCAAACTCAGTAGCTCTCTCAACATCTAATTTTACTTGGAACAGTTGATAAATACACCAAAATAATTCTTCATAGTGAAAGTGATTCCTGATGTTTGAATTCTTTTCGATAATTTGTTTAGCAGCAAAGCTTCCAGGTTAATTTGAAGTAATAGGGATTTAATTTAACCTCTTCATTTAATGTTTTATTCACTTTGATGAACTAAGTTTCTCCTTGCTCCTCAAAAGTAATGGAGGTGTGTTGGGGCTGAGATTTTGGTGATTCTTGATATATTCTGCATGTGTGTATGTGCCAGATGCAAGTAATGTGGATGTCTTTGTCTTAAAAGAAGTGTTTTTTTTAATTTCTTGTGTTTTCATTTAGTGGGATGATTGAATTATGCACATTTTGCAATCAAGAATTAAGTATCTTTAGTTGAGGTGGGGGGGGGGGACATCAGCTGGAAAGCTGTCTGGTAAATACACAAAAGTCATGGCCTGGTGGTTTCATTTTCTTAATATCGTGACGAGAGAGGATAAGACAGTTGGGATTGTAATCAGAATCTATCTGAAATTAACCCGAATTTGCGGCTGGGATATATTGCGGCTGAGGCACTGCCCATATTATGTGCATATTGCCACCACTGCTCATTCTATTAGTAACAAAGAATGGGGTGGAAAAAATAGAACACCTTCCTTGCAGCCCAGTGTAGTCCCTCTACGTGAGATCAAACAGTGCAGGCAGGCTCATTGTGGTGAATATCGCTGCCAGGTCGAATCCTATCATCGTGTGACTGGCGCACAGGGCTCAAGGAAGATGATGCTGAATGTTGCCTCTTACCTGTCTGGGTGTGAAGACCATCTTTGCACTGGATACCTGTCTGAAACAGCATGGAGTAGGCATTAGAGAATGTGTGTGGAATGATGCTGGCTGCTGTGGTTCTGCAATAGAACTGCACGATGCCCAGTGAGTGCCAAACTGGGACCCCCGTGCTTGAGTTGAACCTGCACTTTTTCATGTCCTAGTTCAGTAGGAAGATGATCTTGTACTCTAACGTGACCGTTTATCTTCATTGACACGCACCAGATGTAGTGATAATTGGGGATTTGTTGACATTAAGCAGAGTTGAAAAATTTCACGCTCATGAACATAATCTAATTATTATTTAAAGTGAAGGTTGATCCGAGTCTCTGTCATATATGGATTTGAACTGTGCATTATCAGAGCTTGCATCAGGGAGGATTTGTAACTTGTCGATGTTTCTGCTTGTTAAAGTGCACCTTTGCTGGGAATATCTCAGCCACCATCAAAGGTGGGCACTGTTATCCAAGAATGTCAATTTTGTACACACATCCACAAGGTGACTGTGACCCCATAATCTGCACAGTATTTTTTTCTAGCCATTCTCTACATGTATTTGATTCTACTTGTGCCAATCTTAGAGAATTTTGAGGCGTAAGGGAAGAACTTAAACATTTTGAATCCATAACGTTTTATTCATTGCTGAATCTTGTTTAAAAACAGTAGCGTCATCTGTTACATTTGGGCTGCAGTTATCTGTCTCCCACACAAGGCCAGTCCTCAAGACGTCTTCAGAAATGCAGCAGCCTGTTTCCATAGCTGCAAAAGAAGTTCCGTGAATCGGGTATTAGCTCTTGGAAATCCACATTTCACAATAGCTCAGTGGTGAAAATTTACCTGAAACTTGACCACTCAGTTTTGCATTCACTTCCTCACCTTGGAGGAAAAGTGAATATGGAGATGAGGAAAATTCCTCATTAGATTTAATGTAGAACATCGGTTTTTAGCTGTCATATTGATTTTTGTAGAAAGGGAAAATCTCAACATATCAAACTTGGGGGTGTGTGGACATTAGTGATTACATGGTCGCCCTGACCGAGATGCACAAGTTCAAAGAAGAACATTTTCTTCTCGAATCAGGATTGCATCACTTACAATTTCAGAACTAATAAAACGTAATCTGTCATATTGTAAATATACGTTTTTTTTTTAAAGAAGTCGGGTTCCTCATGTGTGGATTTATCCATGCGCTTCTCACTTACCAGCTGCCCTTATAGAGCAAAGATGAGCTTTGAGTATTGCAGAGAAAGCATTCAATCCTTGCCTTTCAGAAAATGTGTTTCTTTTTGTATGTTTAATGTGTGAAGAACAAAAGATGGGTGTCCCTGAGGAGATTGAAGGGGCAATACTACTGTTAATATTTTTCACAAAACACTTACCTGCGTGAAATATGTCCTTGCTTTTTATCTGAATGGTTTACGTATGTCCGTGCAACAGAGCTGGAAGTACACCTTGCACACATTTCATACTTTGGCTAAGGCTTTGTTTTCACTTTGGAACATTGTTTTTTTTATTTGAAATGTGTGAGGTGGGGAAAATCCCACAATGCATTTGTTCTTTGTGCTTTACTGTTCAATAGTTTAAAGATGTTTTTGAAACCACTGTTTAGAGGCTAAAATTGGTACAGACTGCCCTACATTGATATATATGTTACAAATTAACACTAAATGCCAAATGACTTTATTTGCTTTCCTCAAACTGGGAGAATGTTCAATGTTTTTTTTTAAATAAACATTTATGAAAGGTACAATGTTAAATAGTGTTGTGTTTTATTATCAAGTTAATATTCAATGCCTGATCCATGAAGGCTAGAAGAACTTAAGAAATTGGTGTAGACCATTGAGCCTGCTCTGCCATTCCATTTTGCCGGTGTCTTGGTTCCACTTTCCCACCTGTTTCCCATGAACCTAATTCTATTCTTCAAAAACCACTCCAGGCTGCTGGAGATTGACTCTTGAGAACCAGCTATCAGAATTAGAGAGGGTGCTGAGGGCAAGAAAGGCTCCCAAAAGGCAATGGGGGCTGAAGGCCTCCTCATCCTGCTGGAGGTTTGGATGTGGGATCAGGTTGTCATTCTGATTTGAACGGAACTGGAGAGGCTACCTGAGCATAGGAGGTGAATTCAGTGACTGAGGGAACTCTTGTTCTTCTCTTTTTGACTCGTGCCAAGTCAGACTAAAGGCGATTAAATAATAATGCCATTCTGTTACATGACTAAATAGTATCTGATATCAGCCTATCCATTTGTCTTCAATACATTCAATGAGACAGCCTCTACTGGATCCGAGGGTTGAGAATTCCACCGATTCACTTCTCTCTGCTATATACCTTTCATAAGACAGGAGCAAAATTAAGGCACAGCCCACCCACTGTCTGCTCCACCATTCAATTTAACTCCATTCTACCTGCTCCCCATAACCTTTGACAACAATACTAATCAAGAATTGTTTTAAATCTACCCAATTAGTTGGCCTTAACGGCAATCTGGCCAAAAAAAAAATCAACAGATTCACCACCCTTTGGCTGCAGAAATTTCTCATTCACTGTTCTATTGCCGAACCCACCTTAAGTGTCCATATTTCAGAGCGTTTGGTTCCGTCAGACCCATTGACTTTTTGTTTGGACCCCAGTGCCCAGAAATTTGTTTATAGAAACAAGTTACTGCAGATGCAGTAAGGAGTTAAGGATTTAGGGCTCAGCAATGAAGGATCCAACAGAATGGTAACCACGGCAGCAGACTGTGAGCTGCTTGGAGGCTGAGGGATTCACACAGGCTGTGTGCAGGGGCCCCGAACGGACTGCTGGAGACTGGAACCATGTATTGGAGCCAGGATTCGAGAGGGTGCAGAGGCAATTTCATGTCATATTAAATGTCCTGCTCTATTAAAAGACAAATGAATTCCCTAAACAACATGAAATGTTTTAAGACCAATGATCTAATTCTGTCTTTGACAGGAATACTGACATGTAAAATCTTAGATTGCAACCAAGTATTTGGTTAAGTTGGAGAGATTGAGATGAGTTTGTTATACCCAGATTAACCAGAATTCTTGCTGCAGCCACACCGGTACATAAGGTCTTTTTGGCTTGGCTTCGCGGACGAAGATTTATGGAGGGGGTAAAAAGTCCACGTCAGCTGCAGGCTCGTTTGTGGCTGACAAGTCCGATGCGGGACAGGCAGACACGATTGCAGCGGTTGCAGGGGGAAATTGGTTGGTTGGGGTTGGGTGTTGGGTTTTTCCTCCTTTGCCTTTTGTCAGTGAGGTGGGCTCTGCGCTCTTCTTCAAAGGAGGTTGCTGCCCGCCAAACTGTGAGGCGCCAAGATGCACGGTTTGAGGCGTTATCAGCCCACTGGCGGTGGTCAATGTGGCAGGCACCAAGAGATTTCTTTAGGCAGTCCTTGTACCTTTTCTTTGGTGCACCTCTGTCACGGTGGCCAGTGGAGAGCTCACCATATAAAACGACCTTGGGAAGGCGATGGTCCTCCATTCTGGAGACGTGACCTACCTAGAGCAGTTGGATCTTCAGCAGCGTGGATTCGATGCTGTTGGCCTCTACCATCTCGAGTACTTCAATGTTAGGGATGAAGTCGCTCCAATGAATGTTGAGGATGGAACGGAGACAACGCTGGTGGAAGCGTTCTAGGAGCCGTAGGTGATGCCGGTAGAGGACCCATGATTCGGAGCTGAACAGGAGTGTGGGTATGACAACGGCTCTGTATACGCTAATCTTTGTGAGGTTTTTCAGTTGGTTGTTTTTCCAGACTCTCTTGTGTAGACTTCCAAAGGCACTATTTGCCTTGGCGAGTCTGTTGTCTATCTCGTTGTTGATCCTTGCATCCGATGAAATGGTGCAGCCGAGATAGGTAAACTGGTTGACCGTTTTGTGTGCCCGATGGAGATGTGGGGGGGGGCTGGTAGTCATGGTGGTGAGCTGGCTGATGGAGGACCTCAGTTTTCTTCAGGCTGACTTCCAGGCCAAACATTTTGGCAGTTTCCGCAAAACAGGACGTCAAGCGCTGAAGAGCTGGCTCTGAATGGGCAACTAAAGCGGCATCGTCTGCAAAGAGTAGTTCACGGACAAGTTGCTCTTATGTCTTGGTGTGAGCTTGCAGGCGCCTCAGATTGAAGAGACTGCCATCTGTGCGGTACCCGATGTAAACAGCATCTTCATTGTTGAGGTCTTTCATGGCTTGGTTCAGCATCATGCTGAAGAAGATTGAAAAGAGGGTTGGTGCGAGAACACAGCCTTGCTTCACGCCATTGTTAATGGAGAAGGGTTCAGAGAGCTCATTGCTGTATCTGACCCGACCTTGTTGGTTTTCGTGCAGTTGGATAACCATGTTGAGGAACTTTGGGGGACATCCGATGCGCTCTAGTATTTGCCAAAGCCCTTTCCTCCTCACGTTGTCGAAGGCTTTGGTGAGGTCAACAAAGGTGATGTAGAGTCCTTTGTTTTGTTCTCTGCACTTTTCTTGGAGCTGTCTGAGGGCAAAGACCATGTCAGTAGTTCCTCTGTGCGAAAACCGCACTGAGTCTCTTAAATACCCCCACTGTTTCAGCCTCCACCATCACCCCCAGAAATGCATTCCAGGTTCCCGCTACTTTTTGTGTATAAATATAAATGTTGAGATCATTTGGTCACAATTGTCCAAGAGGGGAAAAAAAGGGGCATTTCAGCATGCAGTTTTTTTTGTGTGTGATCCTGGAATAGTTTAGGGGTGGGTGGAGCCTGATCGCTGTTGGATAAAAGCTGTTCTTGATCCCAGAACTTCTTGATCCCAGGTTCTGTACCTTCTGCCTGAAGGGAGCAGTGAGAGGAGGTTGGGGACCAGCATCGTGATGATTAAACTTAGATATTTATGGAAGCATCCTTCTAAACAAAACTCTCAGCACCTGTCTGGTTGAAGCCAAGTGACTCTGCCTTCAATTCCTGCCTCTTCTTTCTTTCTTCAGTAGTGGTTTTATAAAATAAGAGCAAACACAGAAATATTGAGCTGTGCAGCTAATGTCAATTAAGAAAATTGCTGCGCAAGTATGATTCATGTTGAAATTTGAGTTCTGTAATTTTCAGTACATTGTATATCTGAATTTACCATGTACTGAAACAAATGGGGCTGTTGCAACTAAACAATAATAACCAATCTAACCAGGAGCTAAAGACGCAAGAGTTACACCCAATGCACGAAACACCTATTGTCGGCCTTGTTAACGTTTGTTATGGGACCGAGTATAAGTAACTGGAGAGCATGGATTAAGGGTAAAAGGTAAAATGTTGAAAGGGAACATTAGGGGAAACTTGTTCACGGTGAGTGTGGAAAAAAGCTGCAAATTCAGATTTGAGATTTAAGAAAAACTTGGATAGGAGAACTAGGGTCTGGGTGCAGGTCAGTGGCATGAGGCAGAATAAGAGTTGGGCACAGAGTATTTTAAATTAATATTTTTAAAACTTAGACATACAGCACAGTAACATGAGTCCGTGCTGCTCAAATACTCCAATTAACCTACAACTCCAGAATGTTTTTGAAGGGTGGGAGGAAACCCATGCAGATATAGGGAGAACGTACAAACTTCTTTCAGACAGCACGGGATTCAAACCTAGGTCATTCGCTCTGTAATAGCGAGCTGAAGGCCCTGTTTCTGTGCTGTTGTGTTGTCTGATGATGGGCTCATCTCCACCTTCTTGCCTTTTCACCATATCCCTTAATTCCCTTTCTACGTCAAAATCTACCCAACCTTGCCTTAAATATATTTACTGCGTCAATGGGTAGTGAATTCCATAGATTCACACCCTTTGGGAAAAGCAGTTTCTCCTGTCTTAAATTTACAGCCTTGAATCTTGAGGCTATTTCCCCTAGTTCTCGTCTTCCCCATCAATGTTAAACAACTTACCCTCAATACCTCTATCATCTATGCCTTTCCTAATTTTATAGGTTCTACCTGTCCCGGATGTTGCAAAGGATGGGCTTAGCCCCATTGCTGCACAATGTCCCAGTTAGCTGGACTTTGCCGTGCTACTTATCCTCGTGGAAAAAATTTTCCAGGACAACACCTTCAACCACAGGCCATTAGATAGTGGTCAGCATGGAACATCCTGCAGAAATTGGCAGAGGAGGACTTGATGGATTCAATGGGATGGTTCCCTGAGCAGATTGCCCAGGTCATCTGGTGGAATGCCTCATTGCCAGGGCTCATCAGCAAGCACTGGAACTTGACCTGGCTAGCGCTGAGAGGAGCCCTCCCAATGAGATCCTCAGGATGGCTGTGGTGGGGTGGAGATGGTCACCCACCTGTTTGCTGAATGCAGATTCACAAGGAGGGTATGGAGAGAGATGTAAGGGGACTCTGTCACAGTTCATCCCCAGCAGCAGTGTGATAGAGGTCTCCCTGATTTACAGACTGTTCCCAGGGGCCCATTCTGAGTCCAACATTCAGAACTGCTGGAAGACCATCAATTCGGTGAAGGACGCCCTTTGGTCAGCCCGAAACCTGTTGTTCTTTCAGCAACACTGAGATGTCGGTGAGGGAATGCTACTCCCTGGCACATTCCAGGCTGCAGTAGGACATGTTGAGGGATGCGCTGAGGCTTGGTGCAGCCAAGGCGAGGGTGCTGTGGGGAAGGAATACGGTTTAGATCCCCTCCCTCGTTACTGGGCTCTGAGGGGCTAACACTCAGGGGAAGATCCTTAAACTAACAGAGTTAGTTTGTACAAACAACAAGGTGCAACAGGGGTGGTAACAAAATATTAAGGGAGAAGGTAAAATGTACTGTGATGAGATGATCATCACCATGTAAAATTTATTCGAACAGTTCCTTTTCCTTTATTGTAACTAATTTACGTGATATGATGGAAGCAATGAATGAAAATTCTTGAACAGTTTCTTTCTTGTATATAATTTATTCTGAATTATTTTGAATAAAGTATACTTTTGGAAAAAAATATTTCTATAAAATCCCCTCTCATTTTTCTAAATTCCAGTGAGTACATTCCCAGATGACTCGATCTGTCCTCATAGGCCAACCCCTTCATCCATGGAATCATCAGGTGAACGGTCTCCAAAGCCAGAATGTCCTTCCTCAGGTAAGGAGAGCAGAACTGCCCGCAGTTCTCCAGATGTGGCCTCACCAGGACCTTGTACAGAACCTCCCTGCCCTTAAATTCCATCCCTCCAACAATGAAGGCCAACATCCCATTTGCCTTCCTCACAGCCTCCTGCACCTGCAAACCAGCCTTTTGTGATTCATGCGCAAGCCCTCCCAGGTCCTGCATGACAGGATGCTGCATTCACTTGCAATTTAAATAATATTCTGATCTTCCGTTTCTCCTTTGATGCTAGAACAGTTGGCTTGTAAATGGTCATGTGACTAATTACCATATATTTTGGCATACATCAACTCCCATTTTCAGCCCAATTTTAAGGATTTTATGGTATATCTAGTGCATAAGTCGACCCCCATTTTTTGGGATGTCCGGGCCTCCCAGGAACACACCATAATTTTTTTAACCCCCCCCCCCCACCCCGATCGCAAGTAACAATACTATAAATTAAGTTTAAAAAAAAAACCTTGGCCTACCAGACTCAAAAGTGATGACCCACGGAGCTGGAGTAATGACGTCTTGCTTCCGGCAGGAGCAGGAACCTCGGACTAACAGGCAAGAGCAGTGATGGCAACCTCAGGCTCCCAGGTAGGAGCAGCGCCCAGCAGTCAGGAAGCATCAGGGAGCAGCGGTGCCAGCAGTGGGGAGGTGCTTCTAGTATTGACTTATACGCTGAATTGATGTCAATCTGGTTTTATCGGTGGATTTAAGGTCTCAAAATGTCAGTCCCTCCCCCACCCTTTTTGAGAAATTTTTTAAGGTTTCACAATTCGACTTGTACACCAAAATATACAGTAAAAATAATTTTCGTTTCTCTGCATCACAGGTATCTCCTCTCCATTTCTCTGATCTTTTTGTTAATTATCTTCAATCTTTTTACTTTTCATCTTTCTGTCAAAGGAAATGGAATGCTTCCTGTTAACACCATCTGAGCTTGTCACAACTTTGTGCATCTCCCGATAATTTGCCCTCAGCCATCTCAGGAGAAAAATCACACATGCCACGTTAACTGGAAATGCTCACATCACGATAGACTACAGACGCTGGAATCTGGAGCAAAAACACCATCAGTTGGAGGAGCTCAGGGGGTCGCGCAGCATCAGTGGGAAAGAAAGTCGATGCTTTGGGTTGGAACTTGTTATAAAAAGATGCATTGATAATATTTGAACTCTTTCAGTCTATTCACTTCGTGGTTGTCAAGTCGCCTTGGTAAAGACAATAGATGAATTGCAACTCCTCTTTGGCTGTTTACTATTTTCTCCCTCAGATGATGGGATGGATAGGTTGTTAAGCGTCATAGTCTTCTCTAGCTCAGAAACAGTCCCTGCAGCCCAACTAATCCACTCTGTCCAAATTAGTCCAATTTCACAGCACATGGCCCATATCCTTTTCAGCCTTTCCTGTCCATGTACGTGTGTAAACGAGTGTTATAATTGTCCCCAGATCCACCACATCCTCTGGCAGCTCGTTCCATTTACCCACTACCCTCTGTGTGAAGAAATTGCCCCTTAGGTCTCTTTTACATATTTCCCCTCTCACCTTAAATCAGTGCCCTCTAGCTTTAGATTTCCCAAACTTGGGGTAAAAGCTTTTAGATTTCCCAAACTTGGGGTAAAAGCTGTGCTTATTTATCTTATCTGTGCCCCTCTTAATTTTATAAATCTCTATCAGGGCACCTGTCAGCCTCCCGCACTCTTCCAGAGCAGGCATTCTTAACAGGGGTCCTACGTTCCATCCCCACCCCCTCCACCAGAGGCCACAGCACATTTAAGTAAAAGCCTTGTTTTCTTTTCACCTCGCATATTATAAATTTTTTAATGTAGGAGAGAAGTTTAAGAAACCAAAACTTGACTGCTTCACAGGGACAGTAGTCGATAAATTGAGCAGAGCCCTAAGGTGGGGGGTGGGGGAGTGTGCACAGAGCCAAAATAAGGTCAAGACTGGCTGTTCTAGGGCAATATTAGGAAAGATAGGGTGTTGGGAGTCTTGACAACCACGAAGTGAATAGGTGGCCTGGATCTGATGGGACGGATTGTAAGATACTGAGGGAAGCAAGGAGGAGATTGCTGGCGTTGAGGCAGATCTTTGGATTCACTTTAGCCATGTGAAGTCTCTAAAGACAAAATAGCCAATGGAGTTCTTCAGTGTAAGAAGATCAACATTAAGAAGGTAATCCAAAAATAAAAAAATTAAAAAAAAAAAAGGTAATCCAGCAAGTTAAAGGTGGGTGAACCTTATTTCTATGGTAGGGAAATAATTGAAAAAACTATGGGATATAATTTACTTGCATTTGGAAAAGCATATGTTAGTGATTCTCAATCTTTTCTTTCCACTCATGTACCACCTTAAGTAATCTCTTATTAACCCAGAGCACCTATGGCAGTAGATTTCAAACTGCCCCCCTAAATTCACATTGCACCTTAAGTAATCCCTTTGCCATCGGTGCTCTGAGATTAGTAAAGGATTGCTTATGAGTGGGATATGAGTGGGAAGGGAAGGTTGAGAATCACTGCTCTAGACCCCATGTTACTGAAATATTTTGCTTGAGAAAAATGGTCATTGGCCCATTTCATTTGGAGCTATGAAACCGTGCACATAACGAGTCAATTAGGTACGATTAAAACCTTTTTTTTCCACTCACATACCACTTTAATTTATCCCTTACTAATTGCAGAGCACCTATGGTGTAGGGATTGCTTAAGGTGGAATGTGAGTTTAGTGGGGCAGTTTGAAAACCACTGGCCTATTGCATATGCCAAGCTGACTAGATAAGGGAGATGCAATGGATGTTATATGTTTGGATTTTCAGAAGGCCTTTAATGTTACTGCACATGAGGCTATTTAACAAGATCCCATAGTATAATAAGAAACATATAGTGAGTGTGGAGCATTGGCTGATTGACAGGAAGCAGAGGGTTGGAATGCAGGGATCATATTCTGGTTGACTGACAGTTGCTAGTGGTGTTCCACAGGGGTCGGTGTTGGGGGCCACTTTTTCTCAATCCATCTAATCTGGGAGACTTACCCACACTCAGCCATTCATCAGCCATTGCTTTAGATGGTATGTGCTTGGAACATGACGCCAGGTGAAGTGTTTGAGGCACAGACTGACACATGAATGGACGGATCATGGTGCATGGGGATGCAAACAGGACAAGTTTAATATGGCATCACACATGATGAGCCAAAGGGCCTGCTTTTCCGCTGCACCAAACCATGCCCATATTCAGGAGGTTGATCTCTTTTGCTGCAGCTCGTGCCTGTGTGGTTGGGTTAGACAGAAAGTGTAGTTAATCGGTCAGAATGGTAGTCGTGTATCGAAAAAGATATTGCCTTGGGTAGGAAATGTGTGAAAGGCTGTTAGACCTCCGCCTGACACAATTAATGACCACATCAAACAGCCACATCCGGTGATACACAAGGCACTCTGGTGACATCAGAATGGAAATGGCAGATGGATGGAGCATCTTGCATTAGTTCTCACCTTTGAGAGCACAGATAATGGCAGCACGGTTAGCATACGAGTTAGTACATTGCTGTTCCAGCGCCAGCAATCGGGACTGGAGTTTGAATCCTGTGCTGTCCGTGAGGAGTTTGTATGTTTTCCCTGTGTCTGCATGGGTTTCCTCTGGGTGTTCCAGTTTCCTCTCACCATTCAAGACATACTGGCGGGTTGTTGATTTATTGGGTGTAATTGGGCGACACGGGCTCACGGGCCAAAAGGATCTGTTACTGTGCTGTTAGTCTAAATTTAAAATGTAAATTTATATTTAAAAATAACACTTGCAGAACAAACTGTGTCAGGAATTTGAAGGAAGGGGAACCTGCAGAAAAGCATTGGCAAGACCATACTTAAGAGTACTGAGTGCCGTTCAGGTTACGCAGGGGCGCAGAGGTGATTCCCCAGGATGTGGTGTGACTGGAGGGCTTGAGTTTTGGGCAGTGTTTGGATCAGCATGGTCTTTATTCCCTAGAAAATAAGAGGCTGAAGGATGACCTTACAGAGGTTTATAAAATCGTGAGGGGTGTGGTGTTGGAATATAGGGGTTAATTAATCATAGAAAATATATAGAATAGTCTTATGTACTATTCATTTCGTATACATGAATCCAGTACTATGTAACAATTTAATATTTATCTCATGGTGAAGGGAAAGAGTAATGTAAGTAAGGGGCAGCCACAGTATGTAGCAAAGTTGGCTGATTACAGTAGGTTTAGAATTGTCTTCTCCCCAAATACAAAAGAAAGAATATGTATGAAACAATTTAGTAGGAAGGTTAAGGCAAAAGGAGGTGTTGATGAGCACAGGAGACGATGGCCAGACAAGAACAAAGAGAATCCTGACAGAGACTGTCAGAAACAAAGAGAATGGAATAACTCAGTAAGAATGCAGAAGGAGGTGTTGAGTAGAACAGAAGAACATGGCCAAATGAGAACAAAGAAATAATTAGAAATATCTGGGGTATGAATTGATTTCTGATCAAAATAACAGGATATTCTGGCCTCGAGGATTAAGATGGGAGCTCTATACCCCAGATATCTGCAGAGCAGGGAGGAAGTACGGCTTTCAGAAAGGTATAGACAGATGCCGCTAATTTATAAGGGTCCGCAAATTGGGGAAAGGTATCAACCCTTCTCGTTCACCGACGTGAATTGTATTTTGGACAAAATGCCACCTCTGACTGAGGGAGGTGGGGCGTGGATGGGAAAGTTCTGCCAATATACGATGGGACATAAGATAGCCATAGGGGATTGGAGAGCATTATTAGGGAAACAGCTTGGGCTGTGGGAGATACAGCAGGTAGAAATGGTCGCAGGAATCACTAGGTGCCCCGATGCCAAGCCATTTGCCAAACATGCTACAGCAGTAGGAGGGGCAATGCGGGATAAGTTTCCCGTTCCCCCCGGGGTCATGCAGTCCCTGAACTTTTCCATTAAGGAGGATGAGGAGATCTCGACCTTTTTGAGTCAGTATAGGGAGAGTTGGACGGATAAAGCAGGAGTACACCCAGCCACAGATCCCTTGCAGACTACACTCTTGAGGTCTGCAGTAATGAGTGGACTGCCAGCTGTAGTTAGGGAGGCGTTAGAGAATAACCCTGATATTCCTGGTTGCTCGAGTGAGCAATGGGAAAAACATTTGACCCATCATATGAAGCGTTACAGGGCTAAGCAAAAGGAGGACAAACAAAGTACGGAGTCAGCACAAGTGCAACTCCTTAAGCTTCAATTGGAAGAAGCTAGGAAAAAGGTAAACGAGGCAAAAAAGAATTCCTCAAAGGGTGCGAACCAGATGGTTCAGCAGCCACCGCAGCCACCACAAGGGAATAATACGAATTGGCCCCCGGCCCCAAATTGGGCACCGGGTCCCACCTATGGGGGCAGAACTGGAGGTCCAATGGGGGGATTCCGAGAAAGAGGGAGAGGTCGGGGTGTTCCACGAATGCCACCAGCCGTATGTTTCAGATGTGGTCAACCAGGACACTGGAAGAGAGATTGCCCCCTAGTATGGGGTCCTCAGGACACTGGGGGAAGGGGATATGGACCACCACAATATGAGCCTTGGGTCCTGCCCCAGAGATCGTCAGTGCCACCCCTGAGACATCAGGCACCCCATGCGGCTCTCGCTCCAAAGGGACAATTCCCATCGCTGACGGAGGAGGAGCCATATTACCAGCAGTAACGGGGCCCGAGCACCCAAGAGCAGGTTAGGTTGGCAGACCCCTATCTGCAGATTAAAGTAATGGACATGGAAGTATCCTTTTTAGTGGATACGGGAGCCAGATTTTCAACACTCATTGGCGCTGAGTTTCAAGCTAAAACATCATCCTCTAGCGTCCAGCTGATAGGGTTCTCGGGTACACCAGAAAATTTGCTGTTTTCTACACCACTAGTCACTTCTGTGGCACATCAATATATTCTGTCGGCAATGTGCCCTACTAATCTTTTGGGCAGAGATCTGCTGGTCAGGTGTGGAGCATCGATCCTTTGCGGACCTAGCGGATTAGAGGTCACCTTTCCAAATGGATATTCAATGAACTGTTCATTAACTATGCTTTGTTGAGAGGGGGGGGTGGGGGGGTGCTTTGGGAGGAAAGGGGGGGGGGGGAGAAAAAGTCACTGTATATGTGTGAAAAAGAAATAGTGTATATCATGGCTAATGTGATTTATGGTGTGAAAAATAAAAAATTTAAAAAAAAACTATGCTTTGTTCCAGTTCTCAGATGTTGGTGTCAGTCGCTGGAGGATCCACGTCTGAGGGACTATGGGCCGACATTTACTGGGGGCTGCTGGAACCAGAGGACCCACAGAAGGGAGGGCTGCTAAAGCTTTATTATCAATGGAAGCCGTGGATCCAGAAGTTACAACCATATACCCCTCCCTCGGACCCCCCCATATGACCCTCTTTTACGATAGGGATGGGGATGAAATGTATCAGCATGCCTTTTATGAAGAGGTAGAGGGCAGGCAATGGGAGATTAATTCGGACTACATAGTGGTAGGAAAGGAGGGAGTGGCCGTTACAGTGGCACTGACATCTGAGCAGCTGGAGTGGTATGTGATGGCGGGTGAGGCCATTCCTCATGTCACTCTTGCAATTGGCACTAATCACCAGGCAAAAGATTTGGGACCGATGTCTCAGAACTTGATGTCCTTGAGGGACTGATCAGACACTCAATTACCGACAGTGCAGTTCTCTCTATCTGGGCAGGCATACAGGATTTTGTACCCTTCAAATGATCGGGTCCTCCTTGAGCATAGACAGATTGAACGCTTTCATGGTAGAGAAAGGATGGATCATCCCGACTCTGCCCCTATGTTAGATTCTATCCCTGAGGACCTTTGGTCAGTGGGACCAGCAGACGTGGGTTTTTGCCAGCAGGTTGATCCCATAACATTTGAACTTTCAGATTATACTCCCATTTGGCAGACACAGTATCCCCATAAACCCGAGGCTGAGGTGGGTCTGGCAGATACCATTGATGGCCTTATGTATTCAGGGGTGTTGGAACATTCGTGTTCAAGTTGGAATACACCCATCTTACTTGTTCTGAAACAGGACACGGGCAAATATCGGATGGCCCATGATTTAAGACGCATCAATGGTATTGTGCGAACACCCACAGTTCCAGTACCGAACCCATATACCACCATGACTGCTTTAACTCCAGACCACAAGTGGTTCTCTTGTATAGATTTAGCGAATGCTTTATTTTGTTTGCCGCTGGCAGAACAGTTTAAAGATGTGTTTTCCTTTACGTATAGAGGCAAAGGAGGAAAAACCCAACACCCAACCCCAACCAACCAATTTTCCCCTGCAACCGTGTCTGCCTGTCCCGCATCGGACTTGTCAGCCACAAACGAAAAGAGGTATAAAGTTACGTTATACTCGACTCCCGCAGGGCTTTATCTTATCCCCAGGGATTTTCAATCAGGTTTTGAAAGAACAGCTGGGGGGGCTAGTACTGCCATGTGGGGTAGTTCTGATCCAGTACGTAGATGAGATCTTATTGGGAGCACCTGAGTCTGTCTCCTGTTTGGAGGCCACAAAACTCCTGCTAGTGCAGCTGTTCAAGGCAGGTTTTAAAGTCTCTCGTTTAAAGTTGCAATGTTGTAGACAAGTGGTCTCCTTTTTAGGAAGAATGGTCTCAGCGAAAGATACAGGGATATCCCCTGTGCATCGTTCAGCGATACTACATCATCCAAAACCTAAGATAGTTAAGGAAATGCTTTCGTTTTTGGGTTTGACAGGTTATAGTAGACAGTTTATCCCATCGTATGGTGAGTTGACACATCCACTGCGAACTTTGGTGAATGAACAGGGGATGAGGAATCTGGGAGCTACACTTGATTGGACTGCACAGGCTGAGATGAGTTTTATTCTACTTAAGCAAGCTCTTACAGCCGCTATAAATTTGGCGACTCCAAATTATAGACACCCTTTCTTTTTGGATGTTTCTGAAAAAGCACACACGATTGTTGGTCCTTTTTCAGAAAAAAGGGGGTGGAAGATGTGTGCTCATGTATGTGAGTATAACACTAGATCCGACTGAAGACAGACACCCACCATGCACGAGACATGCAGCGGGGGTAGCAAAGATTTTACAAAAGGTGGCACACATAGTGATGGGACATGCCCTGACAGTATTAACAAATTACATTTACCCATGAAGGCATTAATATGGCAGACAATATGGGAGAGGGAGAACCACACTGTTGTGAAAAGAGGGTTCTAAGAGATATTAAAATAAGACCTGATTTACAGGTTTCACCCTTGAGAGAACCAGATGAAACCTTATTTACAGATGGTTGTTGTTAGGCACCCCACAGATGGATTGAAAGCTGCCTATGCGGTGGTACGAAAAACTACAGGAGGATTTGAAGAAATCATTACAGGGACAGTGAGAGGAAAGGAGTCAGCACAACTCGCAGAACTACAGGGAATGATAGCAGCATTAGAATGGGCAGAAGGGAAGGAGGTCAATATATATACAGACTCGGCATATGTGGTAGGGACAATACAGGTTGAACTTAGTCAATGGATTAGAAGTGGGTTTTTAACAGCAGCAATGACCCCAATTAAACATGAGAAGGACGTTAGGAAACTAGCTGAGGCCCTCCTGAAACCAAGGGCATTAGCAGTTCTTAAATGTAAAGGACATGATAGAACAGATACGATGGTGGCTCGGGGAAATCAGGAAGCGGACATGGCCGCTAAAAGGGCAGCAGGATACGGCCCTCAGTATATTATGATACAGGCAGACAGAACGGCACATGACTTATTGCCACCGTGTGAGGTAGAAGTAATAATTCAGGGACAAGCGAAGGCATCACCTCAGGAAAGGATGGTATGGGAGGAAAGGGGGGCATCCGAGGATCAAGGACTGTGGAGATCGATAGACGGTAGGCCAGTTTTACCATCTGGACTCATGAAACCCCTCCTAGAGGAGGCGCATGGGTTAACACACTGTGGAAAGAAGCAGATGATAAGGTATTTGATACATTGGTGGCACCCCTTCCTGCCGGCGATGGTGGAGAACCATATCAGAGAGTGTGCGGTATGTATAACTTTCAATGTCAAGGCGACTGTGAAGCCGCATGAAGGACAGTTTCCGTTGCCTAAGTTACCAGGGCAGGAAATTGTAATTGATTACATGGTCATGATTGAGAGGGCAAGGGGATATTGATACCTCTTAGAAGCAGTTGATGTGTTCACAGGTTGGCCGGAGGCAATCCCTGCCAAAAGAGAAGATGCAAAGACGGTATTAAGTTCCTAATCAACCAATACATTCCTATACACGGGATTCCTAGGAAGATCAGGTCAGATAATGGAAGTCATTTTAAGAATGAAGATTTACAGGAGGTAGAAGCGATGTTGGGGTTAAAACATGCCTTTGGAACGGTGTATCATCCACAATCCCAAGGAAAAGTGGAGAGAATGAACCAAACAATAAAAGGTAAGATCGGGAAAGTACAGACATGGACCAAATTAAATTGGCTGTCCCTGGCATTGATGTCAATAAGGAGTTCGGTAAGTTATGTGACAGGATTTACTCCGTATGAACTACAAACGGGGTACCAGGTTCTGGGACCTGGAGCAGGAATTCAGACCACGAAGAATGAGTTAAGCTCAATGAGATGCAAGCTTTATTATGATAAACTAATGGCTCTGGTGTCAGATTTTTCACAACAGGTCACCAGTACCGACAGAAAAGAGGAAACACCGATACCATCAGTCGCGGAGTGGGTTCTGCTAAAGGTGATCAAGAGAAAGTGGTCGGAGCCCAGGTGGACAGGGCACTACAGAGTGGTGGAAAGAACGTCCCATGCGGTTCGACTCCTGGGAAAAGGAGAGATGTGGTTTCATTGGAGTCAGTGAACAGCAACGGACCCACCTACACAGACACTGGTTCAGATTTGAACGGAGGTGACTGAGAACCTGTGAAGCAACTACGGACTAAGAACTTTTTGAATGGGTCCCTTTAAAGAGACTATTGGATTACGGTGACTGTATTTCAGTATTTGAAGTGATATTTCTATATTGAAGTCAACAGAATTTAGGGGGCTGTGATGGACACTATGTGGGGACTATGGGTGATGTTGTTCCTAGCCCTTGAAGCGTCTGGAGAAGGAAACAACTGTACAAAGTGTTTGCGGTCAGCCTGGGGGTCCCATAACGAACCGGAACAGTACTTTGCGGATTGGACTTACTTTCCTGAACACTGTGTTGGGGCCCCCACTGGACTGAAGTGTGTTCAGAATGGCCAAGTTTATGAGGTTAAGTTTAATAAGGGGTCGTGGATGCCAATCTTTGCCAAAACTCCTGAGGTCCCATAAGTTAACGGGTGGTTTGGTTGGTCTCATTTTCATGAGACCAAAAGGGGGACTGTTGGAATCTAGGGGTTAATTAATCATAGAAAATATGTAGAATATATGCTTATGTACTATTCATTTTGTATACATGAATCCAGTACTATGTAACAATTTAATATTTATCTCATGGTGAAGGGAAAGAGTAATGTAAGTAAGGGGCAGCCACAGTATGTAGCAAAGTTGGCTGATTACAGTAGGTTTAGAATTGCCCGCTCCCCAAATACAAAAGAAAGAATATGTATGAAACAATTTAGTAGGAAGGTTAAGGCAAAAGGAGGTGTTGATTAGCACAGGAGACGATGGCCAGACAAGAACAAAGAGAATCCTGACAGAGACTGTCAGAAACAAAGAGAATGGAATAACTCAGTAAGAAGGCAGAAGGAGGTGTTGAGTAGAACAGAAGAACATGGCCAAATGAGAACAAAGAAATAATTAGAAATATCTGGGGTATGAATTGATTTCTGATCAAAATAACAGGATATTCTGGCCTTGAGGATTAAGATGGGAGCTCTATACCCCAGATATTTGCAGAGCAGGAAATTACTTGTGATAAATCTTATGCAAGAAATCTAGCAAAGAAAGCCAACTTTTGATCTGTATGATAATGAGATCTAGCAAAGGAAGCCAACTTTTCCTCTGTATGATAAGGTTGAGCTATATCTTCTTTCTTTGGCTTGGCTTCGCGGACGAAGATTTATGGAGGGGGTAAAAAGTCCACGTCAGCTGCAGGCTCGTTTGTGGCTGACCAGTCCGATGCGGGACAGGCAGACACGATTGCAGCGGTTGCAAGGGAAAATTGGTTGGTTGGGGTTGGGTGTTGGGTTTTTCCTCCTTTGCCTTTTGTCAGTGAGGTGGGCTCTGCGGTCTTCTTCAAAGGAGGCTGCTGCCCGCCAAACTGTGAGGCGCCAAGATGCACGGTTTGAGGCGTTATCAGCCCACTGGCGGTGGTCAATGTGGCAGGCACCAAGAGATTTCTTTAGGCAGTCCTTGTACCTTTTCTTTGGTGCACCTCTGTCACGGTGGCCAGTGGAGAGCTCGCCATATAATACGATCTTGGGAAGGCGATGGTCCTCCATTCTGGAGACGTGACCCATCCAGCGCAGCTGGATCTTCAGCAGCGTGGACTCGATGCTGTCGACCTCTGCCATCTCGAGTACCTCGACGTTAGGGGTGTGAGCGCTCCAATGGATGTTGAGGATGGAGCGGAGACAACGCTGGTGGAAGCGTTCTAGGAGCCGTAGGTGGTGCCGGTAGAGGACCCATGATTCGGAGCCGAACAGGAGTGTGGGTATGACAACGGCTCTGTATACGCTTATCTTTGTGAGGTTTTTCAGTTGGTTGTTTTTCCAGACTCTTTTGTGTAGTCTTCCAAAGGCGCTATTTGCCTTGGCGAGTCTGTTGTCTATCTCATTGTCGATCCTTGCATCTGATGAAATGGTGCAGCCGAGATAGGTAAACTGGTTGACCGTTTTGAGTTTTGTGTGCCCGATGGAGATGTGGGGGGGCTGGTAGTCATGGTGGGGAGCTGGCTGATGGAGGACCTCAGTTTTCTTCAGGCTGACTTCCAGGCCAAACATTTTGGCTTTTTCCGCAAAGCAGGACGTCAAGCGCTGAAGAGCTGGCTCTGAATGGGCAACTAAAGCGGCATCATCTGCAAAGAGTAGTTCACGGACAAGTTTCTCTTGTGTCTTGGTGTGAGCTATATACCCCCTCCATAAATCTTCGTCCGCGAAGCCAAGCCAAAGATATAAACTGTAGAGACTGGACAGTAGAGGTCAGTCTTGGGGAATAGCTCACTGTGCAGGTGACCTATGAACTAACGACTGAACCAGAGCTTTGTTAAGCTTTATTCTTGTGCTGTGTAATAAACTGATTGTTGAACCGAATACCTTCTCCTATCACTTCATTCAACGAGCACGCTGGACTCAGACGACACATAGACTAAATTGAGGGTAGGATACAGCCAGAGTCCGACAGTGGATAAAGTGAACAGTCAGTCTATTTATCAGAAGGCTCAAGATTTAAAGGGCACGGGTTTACTGTGAGAAGGAGAGATTTAAGAGAGACCCGGGGGACAACCTTTTCACTCAGATGGTGGTCTATATCTGGAACGAGCTCACAGAAGACACTATAGAAATGGGTGAAGAACTTATGGGTTGGAATGGTTAAGAAAGAATTAGACCAAATGCAGATAAAGGCATAGATGAGTTGAGCTAACGGGCTTGTTCTCCACTGAATGACTCAACGATCATAATGCTAAATTAAATTATTCCTGTCTGCATGGACGTGATCCACATCCCTCTATTCCTTGCCTGTTCATGTAACTGTCTAAATGTCTCTGAAACATCTCTATCATATCTGCTTCCACCACTTCCCCTGCCAGCCTGTTCCAGGCATCCACCACTATTCTTTTAAAAAAACATAAATCTCCTGGTGAATCTCTGGAATTCACTGCCCATTGAAGCAGTGGAGGTGACCTCAGTAAATATATTTAAGACAAGGTGGATAGATTTTGACATAGTAAAGGAATTAAAGGATATGGGGGGAAAGGGAGGCAGGTGGAGATGAGGCCATGATCACATTAAAAGGCAGAACAGGCTCGATCGGCCGGATGGCTGACTCCTGCCCTACTTCTTATGTTCTTTAAATATTTCCCCCCCTCCCCCCAACCTTCACCTCAAGTCTACACTCTTTGGTACTTCCATTCTGGAAAAATGATTGACCATTTAACTTGCAATCTTATAATCTTCTATTGGATCTCACCTCCCTAACCACAAGTGAATATGTTGCTCAGGTCATCACACAGTTCCCTCTACACCCCACCCCCCCCACCTCCACACTCCATGTACATTCCCGCTGCCTTGGGGAAAGCAGCCACCATATTGAAGTACCCATCCCACCTCAGTCATATTCTCCACCCCCATCCTGTCAGGAAGATTTACCAGTGTGAGATCACACACAACCAAATTTGAAAACAATTTATTTCCCCCTATTATCAGACGCCTGAAGGAACCTCAAACAAGTAAAATTATATCTTTGCTCAGTTCGAGCTGATCTGTAACTCTGCACTGTGTTTTTAACTGCTGTACTATGCATGAGCTGATTAGTGGACAGCTCACAAAATGAACTTTCTTACTATAACCTGGTACACGTAACAATAAACCTTGCAGTGGAAAAGACAATTCATGTTTGTCCAATCACTGTGGTTAATATTCTCCAATCCAGGCCATAACTGGTGAACCTCATCTGCATCCTCTTGAAAGCCTGAATATCCTCATTAATGGTGTGACCAATATTCCGCACAATACTCCAGAAGTTGGCCTCACCAAAGATTTACAGACAGTAGCCGCAACCTGATTTCCTGACTTTTATGCACAACCCCTAATGAAGGCATGCAGTATGCCACCTTTACTACCTCTGTGTCCACTTCCAGGGAGTGATGCACTTGTAGCCCAAGATCCCTCGATGCGACAATACTCCTGCTCTAAACCTTGCTCTAACATTTGACTTCAAAATGCAACAACTCACATTTGTCTGGATTAAACTCCATTGGCTAATTCTCTGCACAAATTTCATCTGATCCATATCCTTTGACACCTGATCCACTATCCACAATTCCACCAGTATTTGTTTCTTCTTCAAACCTACTGGTTGCCTCATGTATATTTTCATCCAAATAGTATCTTTTTGTGTCATGAAGTGTAGAAGTCCAGCACCAAGAGAGGAACTTTCTTTTGCTTCTTTTTCTCTCCTACTGTAAGGGGCCCCGGTGACATTAATGATGTCTCTTTATCTGCCTTCCAGCAGGGAGAAGGCTATTTCATGTAATATTACTTGTTCTATATTATTACATAAAAGAATCTTGAACTAATCCCGACAGAAGTCCTTGGGTATATCTAAATAAGAGGTTGATACATTCTTGATCAATAAGTCATCTGATTGTACAAGTACAACACGACGAAACAGCGTTCTCTGGTCCTCAGTGCAAAACACACAGACACACAACCAGACATAACACATACAGACAAACAATACATATGCAGGACAAGTATTAGTCTATACAAATTAATAAATATTGTTTCATGAATATAAGAGTCTAAGATGTTCAGAGCGAACTGTTCCTTTGGTCGTTCAATATTCTCCCTGCCGTGGGAAGAAGCTGTTCCTCAGCCTGATGGTGCTGGCTCTGTTACTCCTGGATCTTTCTCCCAAGGGAGTAGATGAAATATGCTGTGAACATGGTGGAAGGGGTCCTCAATGATTTTGCACACCCTCTTCAGACAATGATCCCAGTAGATCACGTAGATGGTGGGTGGGGGGGAGGGGGAGAGCGAGGGAGGAATCTCCATTGATACATTAAAGATGTCAAAGTTTATGGGGAGAAGACAGGAGAATGGGGTTGAGAGGAAAAATACATTAGTCTTGATTCTCATGGTGGATCAGACTTGATGTAACAATGGCCTAATTTTGCTCCCATGTCATATGGTTCAACAGCACTGCTCACAGGCTTTAACCCACTAAATCTTCAGCAATTTGCTGAACCAATTTTAAGATCCAACTTGGCAAGGCTATGGTAAACCAGGTTTTCAAAAGAAGTAGCTAGATCATGTCATAGCGTCATCCAGCCCAGAGAGAGTCCCTTTAGCCCACTTTGTCCATGTTCACCAGTCCTCCTCTGTCCATAGCCCTGGTAATCCAAGTGCCCCTGCTTCATCATGAGAGCTTCTGCCTCCCCCACCCATTATTCATTGAAAATCTACAAGCAAAAAGCATGGCTGCCTCGAGGATGGGATGGATATTTTGTGTGCTGCACTGTTTGCCCAAGCATTTCTTTCTGCGAAGTGTCTGGCATCCGAGGCGTAACTGGCTGTTGAGCTGTCCAGAATGTGGATCAAAGGGCAAGGTCGTGCACTTGTTAAACCTTGCAAGCTTTTTATCTTGTTTTTCTGTCTGCTAACCAGAATTTGGTGGAGACTGTCGCATGGGCCTGGTCTTTCCACCAGTGCTGTTTTTATGCGTTTAGTGTGATATGAAAGATAAACGGACTGCCGACCTGATGCAGCTGAGGGAAGGGTGGAACACATCCTGTCTACACCGCATCCTGTACCCAGTTACATGGGTGAAGGAGGAGCCTTGTCTGGATCTCTCGCTCTACCTCTTTTCCTCTTCTTTTTCAATATTTTTATTGAAACTGACATTGAAATTTGACATTTAAAAATACAGAGTACATAAGAATACATATTAAAAGTAAAAAAATAATGCATGACACTGGAAATCATACCAGTTCATCCAAGGTACCTGCATTCTCAATTAGACAAATTATATTACAGTAATAACTTATTATTTTATTATAAAAATAGATCTGAACCCACTTCCAAAAACAAAGCTGTTTGGCAAGGAGAGAGAAAAAGAATTCCTAATCAAAGTGATTAGTCAACACTTCTGCTTTCATATCAAATTGGAGATTCTGAAAATGATTCATAAAAGGGCCACACAGTGTTTTGAAAATTTAAATTCAAATCGAAAATTGAGCATCTAACCTTCTCTAAATTGAAACATGATGTCACGTCACCATTAAGCATGAATGACGTGACACCTCTCCACCTCTCTTTCTCACTCTTCCTCTCTCTCTTTACCTCTCTCTCCACCTCTACTATCTCTCTTTACTTGTATCCCTCTCTCTTTTCTTTTAAGTGTGCAACTCGGAGCCGATTACTGCAGTTGACTGTAAGCGATCATTTGGTCTTGACGTCAACCTGATTACTCCTTTTTGCTCTACAGTTGTAATTTTTAATTTGATGTTAAAGATACAGCACAGTGACAGGCCATTCCAGCCCATGAGTTTGCACCGCCCATTACATCCACATGACCAATGAACCTACCAACCCCAATGGGTACGTCTTTGGAACATGGGAGGAAACTGGTGCACCCAAAGGAAACCAACATGATCACAAGGAGAACATGCATACTCCTTGCAGACAGTGGCGGATTTGAAGCTGAGTCGCTGACGCTGTAATATTTTTATGCTATGACAGGCTGCCCCTCATTGGCAAAGTGTTGTGGGTCACAGGGAATGGGTGTATTTTTGACATACCATCTCTTAGTAGCAGCTCAATTAAGTATTGTAGGGCTAGCCATGGAAACAGACCTCAGTGGTGAGGCTGGCCATGCCAGTAGACTTATTGAATCAAATAAGAGTTAGTGTTTTGGCCAAAGTTTAACCCCTAAACAAGTCTCAATAAAGGGTCCCGACCTGAAACATTGACCAACCATTTCTATCCACAGCTGCTGCCTGACCAGCTCATTGTTGGCATTGGAAAACCAGATCTAATTTGCTAATACAATCTTTTATGGGAGCTTTCTATGTCTGACTTGTCCAGTCACAGACTTAAGGCAGCTATTACAGTTGTGGCAAAATGCTTTTATGGACGGATGGCATGATTAACATAGTGATTAGCACCAAGGGGGCATCTGTAGGCATTGCCCCCAAGCGAGGTGCTGTGACCCCCACGTGCTCGTGGCCATTGCTCGCCATCAGACCTCCCCCCCCTTCCCCACCCATGTCACTAGCGTCTAGCTTGACGCACGCCAGCGACTCTCCACCCACCCCCGGCCGTGTCACTAGCGTCATTGGCATCTGCTTCGCCAGAGGACTACAATGTTCGTCGGCAGGTATGCACCAGCATCCACCCATGCCTCCCCCCCGCGCTGAGAGAGTTTACGAGCGTTGCACTGTGGCCACCCTGGTGATGCTAATACTCCCCCTAACACTCTGGCGCCAACCCTGCACAACATGACTGTATTACAGCGAAAGCGAGCCAGGTTCGAATCCCACACTGTCTGTAAAGAGATTTTATGTTCTTCCCTGTGTCTGCATGGGGTTTTCCCAGTGTGATAACACAGATTCTATCACCAATGTGTATATGTACAGATGGTAGTGTAGGATGACTGTGATTGGCTGAGAGTGTAGCCACGCCTACTGGCAGGTCTTAAAGATTTGCTCTTATCCCGACCAGGTCATTCTGAACTGGTCGACCGACATGTGATATGTTCCAGTCTTCTAGTTAATAAAAGCCTTGGTTTGGATCAACAAACCTTTGATTCTTTTGACGCGCTCTATACCCGGGATACTCCATTTTCCGCTCACCATTTGAAAATGTTAATGTTCATTGGTCACATAGGTGTACTTGGGCACTGTGGGATTGAAGATTGGAAGGGCCTGTTATCGTGCTCTATCACTACATTGTTTTGAAAATGTAAAATATTCTTAAATTGTAGAAGATACAAAAAAATGCAAGACCACGCTTGAATACTTACCTCCAGAAGTTCTGGATTGTGGGCAAAAATATTATGTGAGGTTTTCAAGAAGCAGTGATAGGTCAAATAAAAGTTTTGATTGTTGAGATTAAGACAGGGAAGAAGCAGTCCATGACGCTACCTCAGTGGTAGTTTCCCTATTACAAGAGGATTGGCATCACTTGCAAGCCTTAGAAGTTAGCATAGCAGGAAAGGGCTACAGAGATTTTGGGTACTGGGCCAGCACCATCACAGGCATCAGTCTTCACCCCATTAAGGACCCCGACAAGAGGCAATGACTCAAGAAAGCAGCCTCAAGGGCCCTCACCACTCAGGCCATGCCCTCTTCACACAGCTACAACCAAGGAGGAAGTACAGGACCCTGAAGACGAACACCCAGTGGTAGAAAAACAGTTTCTTCCCTTCCGCCATCAGATTCCTGAACGAACAATGAACCACAGGCACTGCCTCCTTTTCTCTTCTTTTGCACTAATTTGCTTTTTTTTCAATAGTATATTTACAGTATTGTAATTTAAAGCAATTTTTGCACCTGTAGTGCACAATAATTGCTGCTACAAAACAACAAATTCCGTGGCACTAATCCTGATTTTTGATTAAGCAACAGTTTGCATTTTGGTTTAAATTAACATTCCTTGATGCTGTGTCCGCGTTATAGCAGAGAGGAATCCCCCAGGAAATCTGTGCAGGCACTTTCTGGACGGCTTGATGCTGAGTCTGGATTAAACAGTTTCACCACCAGCTCCCCAAGGGTTAAGATTTCTCTCCTATTTTTGCTTTCGACACTTTGAAGTGTCATTCTGCCATTTGAGAATTTTTTTTTAATTTAAATTTAGACATTCAACATGGTAACAGCCCATGTGGCCATGCTAACCAATTACACCCAATTGACCTACAACCAACCGCCCCCACCCCCCCCGGTATATTTCAAACACTGGAAGGAGACTGGAGCCCCCGGAGGAGACCCACGCAGACATAGGGAGAACGTACAAGCTCCTTACAGACATCTTGGGATTTAAACCTCTGTTCGGATCACTGGCGCTACGCTAACTGTGCCACCCCACGACAAACACAATTTTCCATAAGCATGTTCCCCACAGAGATTTTGCCCTCTTAAAACATTGGATAAGGAGGCTGTGAGAATGATAGTACCGTAGAACATTCAGTACAGAAACAGGCCCTGAAGCATTTCTAGTCTGCTTAGTCCCACTGACCTGCACCCAGTTCATAGCCCTCCATACCTCTCCCATCCATGTACCTGCCTAAATTCTTCAATGTTAGAATTGAGCCCGCATTCACCACTCCCACCAGTCTCTGAGTGAAGAAGTTCCTCCTAATTTTTTCCCCTTTCTCCCTTAACCTATGTCCTCTGATTTGTATCTCTCTTACCCTCAGTGGAGAAAGCCTACCTACATTTACTCTGTCTATCCCCCTCGATCATATTTCCCTTCATTCTTCTCCGCTCCAGGGAATAAAGTCCTAACCTGTTTAATCTTTCCCTGTAACTCAGTTCCTGAAGTCCAGGCAACATCCTAGTAAATCTTCTCTGCATTCTCTTCATAACTTCCACATCCTTCCTGTACTGAGGTGACCAGAAATGATCACAATCCTCTAAGTGTGGTCTCACCAGAGATTTATACAGCTGCAACATTACCTCATGACTCCTGAACTCAGTACCCTGACTAATGAAGCCCAGTATCATTTATGCTGCCTTAACAACCTGCATGGCAATCTTAAGAGATCTATAGATTTGGATCTCAAGGTCCCCCTGTTCTTCTACACTTTTAAGTCTTCTTTCTTTGGCTTGGCTTCGCGGACGAAGATTTATGGAGGGGTAATGTCCACGTCAGCTGCAGGCTCATTTGTGGCTGACAAGTCCGATGCGGGACAGGCAGACACGGTTGCAGCGGAAAATTGGTGGGTTGGGGTTGGGTGTTGGGTTTTTCCTCCTTTGTCTTTTGTCAGTGAGGTGGGCTCTGCGGTCTTCTTTTAAGTATCCTACCATTAGCCATGTACTTTGCCTTCGAGTTTGACCTTCCAAAATGTATCATGTTGCTGATCCACACTAACTGGGATCTGCCAAAGAGGAAATTGAGGTTTCCGTCACAGAGGGTTGAATGGAGCTCTGGCTCCTCAAGTTTGAACATTTGTTTTGCTGGTGATGGTGTTGTAGCCGGGCTGACCTCGATGATCCTAAGGCCCAGGTGTTCCATTGCAGAGTAGAGGGTCACTGAGATGGCATCTGCCTTTGACCTGTTGTGTCAGCAGGCCAACTGTTGTGGGACTCTGCAAGCCCTCCCAACTGTACCCACCTCCTGAAAAGGAATTTAAAAAAATACCATATATGCAGTTGCATAATGTCAATCCTCAAAATTTAAAAATGTCACCTTCAAATTGTCCTACACTCCAGATCTAAATTCAGTACCTTGACAGCGAAGTCTAAACATTGCTGCCATCTTCCCGCCAGCTCCAATGTAATCTCATGCGCACCCCAGTTAGTTATTAGCGAAGTCTCAGTGCTCCTCCATGGGGTCCATCTGCTAAGTTCGACTGCTGTCGGCTCTGTACAGGATTTAAGTGGGTTTATTTTAAAATATCCAAATAAAATTTAAACTTTTAAAAGATCTTTTGCTATTAAAATCTTGTGATTTGCTTTTAACAGCATCCACTGGTCAGCAGTAAGTGCCAGATTTGGGGAGGGTGTTGTCTTATGCAAAGGATATCACTTAAAAGCAACATTTCAGGTGGAAATTCCAGGGTTGTGCTATATGATGGCATATAGGGCCATAAAAGACAGGAGCAGGAATAGGCCACCCGGCCTGTCAAGCCTGTTCTGCCATTCAATAAGATCATGGCTGATCTAACTGTGAAGTCAGCTCAACTGACCTGCCCACTCCCCATAATAATTAATTCCTCTATTCATCAAAAATCTACCTATCTATCCCTGTTTTAAATACATTTAATAAGGCAGCCTCTACTGCTTCCTAGGGAGCACTCTCTGGGAGAAGCAGTTCCCCCTTGTGAGAAACAGAAGTACCTTCACAGATTTCGCTCGAGACAAAAATTGAGAACAAAGAACATTTATTATACAACAATGCAAAGTTGGGTGCTTCCCCTTACCCTGGGAATACACACACCTACTGGGGCTCACCCAACTTTTATACAATTCATTTCAGTGTAGAGGTACCCTCCCCCCACTAACATTCTTCTGCCTCCTGGATTGGTTTGGCCTTTGATAATTGGGCTTCTGTAAACTTGAAAGACCATGGGGTATCCTGTCGGGGTCCCATCATGTCATTGTCCTTATTCATGAATCTGCCTTTGTCCTTATTCACACATCTCATCCCCCAGGACTTACTAATTCTATATGCAGAACTTGCTAATTCTTTCTATCACTATAAATAAAACCCTTATTCTATTATACTTGCTTAACCCTTCCTCACGCTCTTATCGGAATTCATCCCTACTCAGCACTTACTTAACTTCCTCTAATCTAGTCACCTTATTTCATTCATACTAGCTTTACTTCCTATATTCTATTATCTCTCACAATCCACATTTTTTCTTTAGCTAGCTTAGTAAATTCTCAACTGGAAGCTTGGTCTTTTTCCCACTGAGTCAGCAAACGAACTGTAATCTCAGCATCATCAGACGGAGTTTGGGAAACATACATCCTTCGGGTTGTAGTGATCTGATGAAGGGTCCGTTGAATTAAACACTGCACACAAGTCATTAGGTAGGGAAGTATCATGATGGCTAAAATAACGAGTCCAACTGCTATAAGTCACCAGTAAAAAGTTCAACCGCCTGACCATTGTGACCGTTGTCATCAATCGATCTTCCACAAACGCCGCCCTCAGCAGCCAACAAGTAATCGAGAGCCAGGCAGTTTTGATAAGCTGTAGCTCGTATCTGTCGTTGTTCTTCAGCCAATAAATCCAAGGCCGTCGCTGTCTATTTGGTGATAATCTCCAAAACTGCCTGGAGTCGGATTAAACGGTTTAAAAACCAAACAGCTGTGGTACTCTGGAGCAGCTTGAGCCGTTTACAACTGGAATCCCCCTTATAGTGATGGCCTTTAGCCTTCCGAATGTATTCGTGACCCAAAGGATGATTTACAAGATGCCAAGTTGGGGGGCGTTTATTGTTACCTAACCTGTGAGTAGCAGCTTGTCTGTGAGCATTAGCATATACACCCCCTTCATCCCTACTCCAGGTATAGCCCTGACTAATGTTCTGCCTAACATTTTCCCACCATCTTCTTTGTACCATATTTTTAGCACTCATCTCTTTAATATCTGTAGAGGACGGGATGCAAACCCAATCCACTCCCCTAGGGCAGTTCTGTTCCCCTGGTCCATGTTGGGATCCTAAATTAAACCATTCTAAATAAGGTACCCCACTATGAATACACTCTATACCTGTGCCGTGTCTGCATTCTAAAGGTAAACTTGTCCATTCCTCAAAGTAATTATCATCTCTGCTGCCCCTATTCCAGGAGGACTTAATACATTGTGTACAATTGGGTGATTTCCCAAAAATTGGGAACCAGCAGAAAAACAATACAGCAAATAATAAAAATAACATTACAGCACTTTTTCCCGGCGTAGCGTAACTTTCAGACCAGAAAGATGCGAGACTGCACGCCAGTGGAGGGTATATTATCAACGACTTTAGTTCGTGGATTAGCTTGCTTAATGCGTTGTATGTGAGTCCACCCCTTTTCTTTTGTTCGCACTGCAGTGTCTGTAATCAGAAGTACACAATAAGGGCCGTCCCATATCGGTTTTAGTTTATGGTCTTGCCACGCTTTTACATATACCCAATCACCAGGTTTAACAGAATGAATAGGATAGTCCAGGGGTGGGTTTTGATTTAATAAACCCTTCTGTCTTAAGTCATACAGCGAAGTTGAAAGTCCCTGTAAATATTTAGATATGTACTGGTCATTAGCCTCAGGGGTAGGGGTATCAGTGTGGAATCCCATGTAAGGAAGACCAAACATCATTTCATATGGTGAGACAGCAAGGTCCTTACGAGGAGCTGTACGAGTCCTAATTAAAGCTAAAGGTAAGCATTTAATCCAGGAGAGGCCAGTTTCCTCATGAAGTTGAATGAGTTGATTTTTCAGGGTCTGATTCATCCGTTCAACACGGCCTGAACTCTGGGGGTGCCATGGGGTATGTAACTGCCAATCTATTCCCACCCTGGAGTACCTGAGAGGTAAAATGTGTACCTCGATCTGAGTCAATGGTTTGAATAATGCCATAACGCGGAATAACAGACTCTAGTAATATCCAGATAACGGTGCTAGCACGATCATTAGGGGTCGGGAAAGCCTCCACCCATCGAGTAAAATGATCCTCCATCACCAGGGGGTATTTATAAACCCTTATCTTAGGTAATTCCGTGAAGTCAATCTGTATTCGTTGAAACAGGCGTACGGCTATATCGCGACCGCCAGGCATTACCTGGCGCATGACTTTCTTATTCACTTGCTGACAGATTGGGCACTCCCTGAGTACTTTGCTTGGCTATGGTGTATATTCCCAAGCAATTAAAGAACCGTACAAAAGCATCAACAAGTGCCTGTGTTCCCCAATGTGTCTGCTGGTGGAGCTGATCAATAATCTGATGAGCCAAGGCTTTGGAGTTGGCGTCCCTCTGCCGTCCACCACAACCCATCGGCAGTTTGACGCATTCCCTGGTCTTTCATATAAACCTCCTCTTCCCGTGAAAAGATGGGAGTCTTTTGAACCTCATGTGGGGTGGTGAGTAACAGCTGCATGTCTATTTTTTCTTTGAGTGCAGCCTGTTTGGCAGCTTCATCTGCCCGTCTGTTCCCCTGTGCTTCAGGACTGTCAATAATTTGATGGCCCCGTACATGAACTACAGCTATCTCCTCAGGTAACATAAGATCATCTAAGGATGAACAATTAAGTTTTCATGGATCCACTTTTGTTCTTTCCCAGTTATCGTTCCCCGCTCTTTCCAAATCTTTCCAAAGGTGTGCACTACACCTTTGTGCGATCTGTAAAAGCTGTGTTATTCCCTGTTCATGCCAATTCTGTCTTTTGTAATTTCTTCCTGATATCTGGGGCTGAATTAGTAATAAAGCCCGTCAATACAAACTGTTCACATGCTGGGGATTCTATATCCAACTCCCCATATTGCTGTATGGCCGCACGCAATCTATTCAGAAATGCAGAAGGGGGTCTCCTCGGGACCTTGGGGAACCTCAAATGCCTTCTTAAAGTTCTGTCCTTTTGGAACAGACTCCTTCATTCCTTTTACTAGATTAACCCTGTACTCATCCATTCGCGTGCGACCATCATTAGTAGTCTTATCCCAATTTGGGTTTACCAGGGGAAATTTAGCTTCTCCAGGTAGCGCCTCTGGTCCCCCTTGGTATTCCCTATCCCAGACTCTAATCCCTGCCTGGCGAATCATTCCACGCTCATCCAAATTAAATAGAGTCTTAAAGATAGACATTAATTCATCCCAGGTATATATTAGGTCCCAAAAATTGATCTAGTTGTTCTGCACATCCCTGAAGGTCTTCTATCAGAGAGGTCATTTCCTTCTTAAAATTGCGCACCTCCGTACTGGTCAGAGGCACATTTACGAACCCAAGACCCCCCACATCCCCTCCCAAGGGAACCTCTCGTAAAGGTCTCATCCAGTTAATTTTTGGCTTATCCCCTCCTCTATGATGTTTAGGTTCCTGCCCTCCGGGAGACAAATCAAAGGGTTCTGCCCTTCCCTCCCGAAGGGTCTCACACTGTTTTGAACGACCCTCATAATCAAAGTCTCCTCCCTCTCGTGTCAATTGAGGTGGTAATCTTGTACTCTGTGAGCGGGTCATCATACCACCCCTACTTTCTTTTTCTTTCTCTAACTGTGGAGGAAGAGGGGAAAGTGAAAAAGGGTAATGCGTAGGTGAGAGGGGGGAGATAGGAGCCGGCACAGGGGGAACATAAGGTGGAGGAAGGGAATGTACCACATCCCATCCTTGTATTTCAGGGGCAGAGGGTTCCTCATCCTTCTTGTTCTTACATTCCTTTTCGCTGAAAATCATTTGATCAAACGATCCACTGAGCCAACAGGCTGCATATTCTCTGCTCTCAGTATTACCTCCTTGATTTTGGTAGAGCCAGATGTTCAATGCCTGACACATCCAGTCTTCGTCGGATCCGAACTTTGGCCAATATACCGAACTCCCTTTTATCGGATTCTTAACCCATTCCTGATAGCAGTACCTGACCATGGTCTGTTTATCTTTCCCACGGGTTTTCCCCTCACCCCAATCAGATAACATTAATCCTAACGGACTATGTTTAGGTATCTGATCTTCCCGTCCTTCTTTAGGACTGTTTCCCTTGCTATTTACTCCTCCCATACTAGCAGGTAAATAAAATTCCTCTTACTGGGATCCAGTAGCTATTCCTAGTGCGCTTCCTTAACGTCCTCCCGTCGTTTGTTCTCAATGCCTCTTCTCGGATATCACTCGCTTCGTCCACTGATCAGTCACCCGTCGTCCGGGAGTCCAGCTGAATCAGCCGGGGTGCACCTACTCCTGTCGTCGGGCACTCTGTCAGTGGAGGGAGTGCGATCCCGAATGAGTCCCCCTTGTGAGAAACAGGAGTACCTTCACAGATTTCGCTCCAGACTAAAATTGAGAACAAAGAACATTTATTGTACAACGGTGCAAAGTTGGGTGCTTCCCCTTACCCTGGGAATACACACACCTACTGGGGTTCACCCAACTTTTATACAGTTCATTTCAGTGTAGAGGTACCCTCCCCCCACTAACATTCTTCTGCCTCCTGGATTGGTTTGGCATTTTGGTAATTCTGTCTGCCTATGTGCTTCTGTAAACTTGAAAGACCATCGGGTATCCTGTCGGGGTGGGGGGGGGGGGGTCGGGGTCCCATCATATCATTGTCCTTATTCATGAATCTGCCTTTGTCCTTATTCACACATCTCATCCCCCAGGACTTACTATCTATTTGCAGAACTTGCTAATTCTTTCTATCACTATAAATAAAACCCTTATTCTATTATACTTGCTTAACCCTTCCTCACGCTCTTATCAGAATTCATCCCTACTAGACTCTAATCTAGTCTACCTTATTTCATTCATACTAGCTTAACTTCCTATATTCTATTATCTCTCACACCCCTCATCTTGTCCTGAATCTTGAGGGTATATTCTCATTTCTTGTCTCTCCTATAAGAAGAAACAATCTCCCTGCTTCTATCTTATCTATCTCTTTCATTATTTTATCTGATTCTCTAAGCTCCCCGAATCTTTCTTCAAGATTCCAATGAGTATAGACTCTTGTTTGGTTTTGTATTAGGATAGAGCATTATTTCAACATGAACAGAAACGTGATTTGGTTTTTTTTTTGTAGAGCAAATAAAACACTTGCAACTCTGAGGCAAAGAACTACGCAGTGTTGATTATTAACATGAGTAATTATTTATCTTTCGGTGTGGGTGTGTCCCAAAGGACATCTGATTTTGGCCGCAGATTACACACTTGCAGATTTCCCACCATCTCGTGACAAATGTCGTCTCTGTTTAAGCTGTCCTTTATTCCCTCCCCTCATCAGATATTTCTTTGGTGTTACTGCCACCAACATAATCTTGATTGTGAAACAAAGGGAAACGGGAGTTGACGACTTTTGCATGACTCAAGTTGTGTATTTTCCAGAAAGTTCCTGTGTCCTAGCTGCTGTCACTTCAGCCTTCTGGTGTGGTTACTGTCTGCTGCTTCTTTAGAGACTAATCATTACATGTGGGGGTCGGGGGGGGGGGGGGTGGTGAGGGGAGTGTTCGATAGATACTGGAGCAGATTAATATAGGTCAGCACAACGTCATGGGCTGCATGGCCTGCACCGTTCTATGTTCTATAAGTACAGCACACGAACAGGCCCTCCGGCTTGCAATGTCTGTGTCGAATGTGATGCCCAAATCAATGTAACATTTGCCACCTGTAACATAATCCATCTCCTTCCATTTCCTTCCATCTCCTTCATATTCATCTGTCTCTCTCGAAACCTCTTAAACGCTACGATTGTATCTGTTTCCACCATTCCCCCTGGTAGCTCATTCCAGGCACCCAGCACTCTGTGTGTAAAAAAATATTTGCCCCGGATATCTCTCTTAAACTTCCCTCCCTCACTTTAAACGCTGGTCCTCAAGTGGGTGAGGCTTTTTACCCTGGGGAAAAGATTCTAACTGTCCACACTATCAAGGTCTCCCATGATTTTATGAACCTCTTTCAGATCTCCCCTCAGTGCCCTACATTCCACAGAAAACAACCCAAGTTTGTCCAAACTCTTCCCATAACAGCTACCCTTTAATCCAGCGTTGAGTTTTCTGAATATCTAAATCCGCTGCAGTAGTGATGACAATTTCTTTAGCTATAAAATTCTAGGATGTCAAATGCCATTTTATTGACTGTGCTCAAATGTTTGGGAATAAATTCCAGATGATATCTGGAAAGAGTGGAGAGCACAAAGTTCCTTAGTGTGCAGATAAGGAGCGACCTGTCCGAGACCAACAACACCTCCTCATTAGTCAAGAGGGTGCAGTAGCACCTAAATTTCCTGAGAAGGTTGAGGAAGGCAAGGCTACCGGCCATGTCTTGACAACCTTTTTACAGGAAAGACACTCAGAAATGCAGGAGGAACTCGACTGGTCTCGTATAGGAAGTAAAGATATATTACTGACGTTTTGGCCCTTTTTCAATGTGTAAGCAAAGAACAGGAAGGCATCTAAATAAAGACTGAAGAATGGGGAGGGGGAGATTCAAGATTCAAAATTCAATTTATGGTCATTGTAATAAAATAGTGGCATATTACATGAAATTGTTTTTTCCTGCTGTAAGGCAGACAGATTCACCATCGGCAGAAATTGCCTGAAGCGCCTCTTACAGTCAGAGAAAGAGAAGCAAAAGAGAGCCCCCGCCTCCCCCTCCCCCCCCCCCCCCAAAGTCATTGAATGTCTGCAGATTCGCCTCAGGCACTTCTGCAGCCACTCAGACTCCAGTCCAAACCATCGGCAACCCGAGCTCCAGATCCAAACTTCTGACATGGTCAGGAACCCTTCAGTGCCTTCGGCAACCCCTTGCATCCTGGTTTTGATGCCTGGCACCTCTACAGCCAGTTTTGAGCCAGTCTCCAGCAGTCCGCAGCAGTCCGCAGCCCGCAGCCCAGCGTGTGTCCCTCGACCGCAGACTCTAGCAGCCCATGGGCTCCTCACCTTGAGTCGCCAGCAGCCTGTGGCATGTGTGGGTCTTTCAGCTGCAGAGCCCCCTCATTTCAGCCTTCTGGTGTGGTTACTGTCTGCTGCAGCTGCTGCTTCTTTGGAGACTAATCGTTACACGTGGGGTGGGGGGGGGGTGAGAGGAGTGTTCGTGAGTCATCTCCTCTGCTTCTCCTTCTCAGACGGAAGATGGTCTCCCCATTCCAGTCCTCCGCTCCCCTGGAGTCTGCAGCCCCCTTATGGCCGCTGCTGATCAAAGGTGCCACTATCTTGGGCACAGTCCCCATGGTCATGGGATTTTAAATGAAACTACCATTGGCTCAGAGGACCAGACCACCAAAAGGTATTATTGGATATTATAAGAAGAGAGGTGAGGATTGATTTTGACTCTGTATGTGGAGTGGATTGTGGAGGGCCCTGTGGCCTTTCCTTCTGGAATCTGGTGGGAATGTAGATTGTGGAGGATCATGTGACCTCTCTGGCTGGACGTCACCTCACCTGCTAATCAAGAGTTCGATCAGTCCACCTATGAGGCTGATGCATCTGCCGTGGACAGGTCCTGCATTGAAATAAAATCTCTCTCTCTCTTTTGCTGCTGCATTCAAACCTTCTCTGAAGTCCAGGTTGCAGGCAGCACTGGAGGGCTGATTGCAATGGAGCCATCCCAGATCCCAAGCTGTTGTTGATGCTGGAAACCAGGTCTATATGTATGTACTTGTTAGTTGCGTCCATTGCTGAGCTCCAGGCAGCAAGCAGCTCTGGAGGGCCGACTGCAATGGTACCATCCCAAGTCTCAAGCAGCAGGGACACTAGAGACCAGGTTTATATGTATGTACTTGGTTATATGTTATGCAGTATATCATGCCTGTGGATGGTGGTTGCTGGACAAGTTAAACCCCGTTTCTTGGTATACCATGCCTGTGTGCTGTGCACATTAGTCTGTCAGTGTGCTCTTTTTGTGAATTCCTGAGAGAGAGAGAGAGAGAGAGAGCTGGGGGAAAGGACACAGTAGGAAGAAGTGAGGTGGGGGGGGGGGTGGGAGGAAGAGATTTTAACAGAAGCTGGAGAAATTGATGTTAATGTCATCCAGTTGGAAGGTGCGCAGACATAATTTTAAATGTTGTTCCTCCACGTTGCAGCTGGTCTCAGTCTGGCAGTGCATGAGACTATGGACAGACATGAGAGCAAGGGAATGGGATGGGGAATTGAAATGGGGGCCAGTGGAAAATCCACACGATTATGATGAACAGAGTTGAGGTGCTCAAAAAGGAATCTCCCAGTCTGCATCCAGTATATCCGATGTAGAGGAGGCCACATGGGAGCACTGGATGTAGTAGACGACCCCTGCAGATTCACAAGTGAAGTGCTGCTTCACCCAGAAGGATTATTCTCTAAAAAAGGGTCCAGACCCAAACGTCAGTAATATATCTTTACATATATCTATGTATGTTGCCAGACTGGCTGAGTTCCTCTAGCATTTCTGTGTGTTTTATTACAATCACAGCATCTGCAGACTTTCATGTTCCACACCTTTTTCCCGAGCACAGTAAGAGTGCCTGTCTGGCTGCAACATGGTGTGCTAGAGGGCTGCAAACATTGGATGGGAAGTTGACACGGAGGATCATTAAAACAGCTGAGAAGATCAATGGGATCTTCCTTTCCTTTATAGAGAACATTTACTGGGACTGTTGCTTAAGTAGGGCTCAAAGAGTTTTTGAAGACCCTTGCTATCCAGTGCCCAGGATCCAACACCTCAAGAAAGAGGTGCAGGGGCATCAAAATTAGGACTGTCAGACTGCAGAATAGCTTCTTCCAGCAGGCTGTGAGATTGATGAACAGTATCCTATAATCATATAAATCATTCCCATATTTTATATATTAATTTGATTATTTATGTGATTGTTATGTATTACATATTGCGTGTTTTTGTGACTACACCATGGTCTGGAGAGATGCTGTTCCTTCCCCCACTATTTTGTTCAGGCGCCTCCCTACATTTTGCTTATACCTTGATGAAGGGATCAAGCTCGAAGTATTGGTGCTCTATCTTTATTTTTGCTTCATAACGTACACTGGCCTGGTGAGTTTCCCCAGCGTTGTGTTTCGTTGTGTTGTCGATGTACAATCAGATGATAACAATCTTGAATGTGAACTTGAAAATTTTCTGCTGAATTGAACTGATTGTCACACGATACCATTTGCTCACTTCTAGTAGCGGGAAAAATAGAAAATCTTGCCTTTGCTTCACCCCTTGTATTTCCCAATTTAGCTTTACAGCATGTGTGGACAGCAGAATCAGGGAGCATGGAAACACTTCCTTCAGACCACCAGGAGAGGGGTGACCAGCAGACACTATTTTAAACTAATCCATCTACTGCCCTCCCCACCCACACCCCTCCCGAGATTCCAGCACCCACCTGCACATTCGGGGCAGTGTACGTCAGCTACTTAACCCACCCATGTGCACGCCTTTGGGATACGGGGGGAAACTGGAGCATCCGCGGGCAACCCAAGAGGAAAGAGACTCCACGCAGACAGCACTGGAGGCTGAGACTGAGCGAGAACTATTTTGATGAAGGGCTCAAGGCCCAAAATGTTAGTTCTGTATCTTTATCTCAGCTATATAAAGTACGCTGTTTGACCTGCTGAGCTTCTCCAGCTTTGTTTTTAACTTCATCCACGATCTCTACAGCTGCACCACTGTCAAGCTTTTCATTCAGTGAAATGATTGATAACACTAGATAATTTTTTTCAGGAGGTTTGCTTCCTGATGAAATATTAGAGATTATGATAGACAACTTCAAGCTGAATTCAAAGATAATTTCAGATTTGCTGTATCATGTAGAAAGTTGGAGAAACATTAAACTATTGAATTTAGCATGTTTAATCGCATAATGATGCTGTACAAATTTTCATTTGAATTCAGTATCTGATGCCTCTCATGTTAGTGTCCAACAATAGTCGGCCAGCACTGATGGATTCCAGTTGCCCTGATGGTCGCAATGTCCTGGTGAAACCTTTCACTGTGTTTGTCACTGACTGCACCAAGATCAGCGGGGAAGATGTCCAAGTGCGAATGCAGAAAATAAAATTTTAATGACATGTTGCACTTCGTGGTTTTGTCCGTGTGAAACAGACTTAAAATATAATAGGAAATCCCAACAATAGATCACATCTGAAAAAAATGATGCGTAATGGAAAATTTTAGATTTTCATGATTAGCAGTTCAAAATCTATAAAATATACCCAAAAGTGTTTAGGAAGAAAAATATTTGCTGTTCAGTGTAATTAAAAAAAAACTTTAGACATACAGCACGGTAACAGGCCATTTCGGCCCATGAGTCCATGCCATCTAATTTGCATCCAATTAACCTACACCCCCCCCCCCCCCCCCCACCCCGGTACGTTTCAAACAGTAAGGAAACTGGAGCCCCCGGGGAAAACCCATGCAGACATGGGGAGAAAGTACAAACTCCTTACAGACAGCACAGGATTTGAACCCCAGTCCTGATCGCTGGCGCTCTAAATGCGTTGTGCTAACCTCCAATTTATTTACTTTAATATTTGTGTATATGTACTGTGCATATGTATCGTTTGTTTGTCTGTCTGCATGTTATATCTATATGTGTGTTTGCAATGTGTTGTACCGAGGACCGGAGAATGTTGTTTCATCCTTTGAACTTCTACATCGGATAATAATCTTGAACTTAAATAGATTATTGCTTTGTTTAGTTGTTTTTATTTTTTTTAACCAACTGTCAGTTCAGCTGCAGCAAGCAAGAACTTTGGTGCATTGTACGTTAACAATGCGTATGTAAACAAATTAACATTATGAAACCAGAAGCAGAGTAAATTATCAGCAAAGAGGTGGTGACATTTATTGGATCTTCCAGATGCAGGAAATCCAGAACACATTGTTTATTCAGTTTACTTCTGGACAGGTTTATGTTCTCAGTGACACACCTGTGAAGGTGTCTTTCCCTCTTTAACTAAAGGCACATCTTTGTGTGTTAGAGAGGCATGTTGCGATAAAGCTGCTTTACCAAGAGATGACTTGCAAAACAGGTCTGCATGACTAATCAGAGATAGAGATTAAGTATGGACAATTAAATCAACTCTGAATTTATCTCAAGGGCCATCAAGATATTTCCTAAGCACCCAGTATCTAAAGAGGCGAAACCCATCGAGAGAACTGAATCATCCACGCTCTCACAAAGCCACGCCTGCTTTGAGCAAATAGCCCAGGCAGGTATGAATAGGGTGAGGCTGGGGCATCAGCGCACTTGGTGCAGATGAATTGGAGGCTGGATTAATTATTTATGGAGAATGGGTGAATCATTTTTCCCAGCACATCTAAAGGCAATGGGGCAATATTGACAAGGATTTTCTTGGTGCAGGAGCCTAAGATGGGGCAGAGCTTGTAAGGATGATGGAGGGGTCTATAATGAGGTTTGATGTACAATGAGGAAGGTGAATGCCCAATACATGATGGGTGGAGTGAATGAGGCATGAAATTGAGGAGTGGGAATAATTCAACAGCAGTTGAGGTAATTTCACTTCCTTTCATGGTCAGCTCCAAAAACAAAAAGGTGCCATTGGCAATTAGTTCATCATTTTGATTTAGGTCACAACCTTTGCACATGGTTCATTTATTATCATTGAGATTAATTCTGTCATGTACAAGAACATGCAGTTCTGAGGCCACCTGAAGGAGAACCCTGGGAGAGGACCCCACAGTGTAGGAGACCATGGCAGCAGACCCGCGAGGGGCTCAGGATTGGTAAGTGTGCAGGCTGCAGCAGGTCAGCTGCTGGGAACCAGGGATCGGGTCCAGGATCCGTGAGGGTGCTGTGGTGAGCGTAGTTCCTGAAGAGGTTGGCAAGGGGCACCTGCAGCTTCAGTTCACCGCTGGACCAGAAAGGAGGCCATGTGGCTAAGGAATCGCAGGAGGTGTCGGGATCCACGGACACTCAGTATCTCCAAAGGGACACTTTTTTATTTCTCTTTGCCATCCTGATATGGGAGTTGGACTAATGGTGTCTTTTTGCGTTTATAGGGAAAACAAAGGAAAAACAATTCTCTGTATTTTGTGTACATGAGAGTAAAGGAGTCTTGATCTTCACTGTTAGAGTTCCACGAGCACGTTGGGAAAAGAAGCTAACCTTATTGAAGAATGAATGTGACACCAGGTGATTGATAAAACATGCTGGGGGCTAAAGGTCCCTCAACTTTAGTGGTTGCAATGATGACTAGATTGAGAATCCACTACCCTGGATGGACAATGTCAGAAGCGTCATTGATCATTCTAGAAGACTGGCAGAAACAGCATTGGAAATATGGGCAGAGATAACTGAAACAAACTGTAAGGAGGAAGTGGATTCTGATCCAAGGGTTCAGAGAAGACCAGTCACCCTTGGAGTGAACATGGGGCACTTCCTTTGGATTGGGTAGGATCTGAGCCTGAATCCATGCAACAATTGATGAGTTTCTAAGATGAGCTTGCACCAAGTAGTGGATAGTAACAAAGATCCTTAAAAATATAATTGCAGATTTAAAGTGTATAAGTAGATGACACGTCTTTCTTTTGTATAAAGATGTTGTTTTATTTTATATGTTCAATATTTATTGGTTTTGGAGGGGGGAAGGAAGGGGGAGGGAGGGATGGGGAGAAAAGAGAGAAAGTGTCACTGTGTATATTTAATGAGATACATCTGTAAATATTTTGGTTGATATGGTTCATAGTGCGATAAATAAAGAATCACAAAAAATATCATTGCATTGGCATAGCGGTCAGCACAATGCCTTTACAGCGCCAGCAATCAGGACCAGGGTTTGAACCCCGCGCCATCTGTAAGGAGTTTGTACGTTCTCCCTGCATCTGCTTGGGTTTTTCCCAGGGGCTCCGGTTTCCTCCCCCCGTTCAAAACTTACAGGAGGTTGTAGGTAAATTGGATGTCACTGGGCGGCACGGAGGCGTGGGCCAAAATGGCCTGTTATCGTGCTGTATGTCTAAATTAAAAATTAAGGGGTCCTTTGTTCGATGTGTTCATTGATTAAAAGAGAAAGGTCAACAACTATCTTTGTGAGGTGTGGTTAATGTGACTCTTTTACAATGCTAGTGTCCACAAGGAGTTCATACATCTTCCTATGACTGCGTGGGTTTCCTCCAGGTGCTTTGGTTTCCTCCAACGTTTCAAAGACATACGAGTTTGGTAGGTTAATTTGCCACATGGATGTAATTGGGCAGCGTGAGCTTGTGGGCCAGAAGGACCTGTAACCATGCTGTATCACTAAATTAAATTAAATAATTTTAAAAAAAGCTCTTTTTCAGGACAGGCAGGAAGAAGAGACGGAAGAGCACAAATACAATGGCCAGCACCAACATATCCATCTTTCATATTTAAAATTAAACAGCCCCAATATAACAGCATCTCCTGAAATATTCCAGCATGAGTTTCCTCCAGGATTGTAAGCAAAACTTGTTCCGAGTTTTAGTTCATATCTAAGTCTATTTTTGAAATGATGCTTGAAATGTTCTCCCAAGGAAGGGATGTCTGAAAAATGGCAGTGACGTAGAGTTGCTCTACAGCAGCATTGCCGCTAGTGCTGACCTGCGGGGAGAGGGGAGTGGAGACACAGTGCTCCCCCACAGGGTCCTACTGGCCAGTTCAACTGAGGATGGTTTTAAACGGCCTGTTAAAAAAGCTGACAGTGTTTTACTTAAAATCCTATAATGGCGTGGTTTGGGCCTAAGATGGTGGCACCTGTGTTCGGTAGCAACCATGAGGGGTTGCATCGGACCCTGGGGGAGCAGCAGACTGTGCAGGGCATCAGTAACAGGGAGAATACCCCCCCCCCATAGAAAAGGAGAAGCAGAGGAGACGACGCTAAGGTTGGTGACCATGGTGATAGACCTGTGAAGGGCTCTATGGCAGAAAGAGATACACAGATGTTGGTGACTTGTGGGCGAGGAACCCACACAGGCTGCTGGAGACTGGCTGATGAGAACCAGTAACTGGATCCGGGATTCGAGAGGGTGCTGAGGGAAAGAAGAGCTCCGGAAGAGCTCTGGCCATTGAAGGTTTCCTCATTGTGTCAGAGGTTTGGTTCTAGGCTCCTTGAATTAAATTGAGGCTGTGGGAGGCAAATCCACAGACACTCAGTGACACTGAAGAGATTCTCTTTTGCTCTTCTTTTTCTGATTGTAAGGGGAACCAGGCAATGCTAATGGAAAACCTTTGTCTGCCTTATGGAAGACTAAAGGCAATTTTGTGTAAAATTGTTTCTGTTTTACTACATGACAATAAATAGTATCTGATCCAATCTAATCTGAATTTATTTAGCATACCAGCTTTAGGATTTACAAAAATTGCGTTGCCTAGCAATGGATTAATTTAAATAGAAATGCACTTCTTACAACTGGAAACACAGCAACCAAAATTAACAAAGAAAGAAGGTACTTCAAACAAGAACTGAATACCCCAGTGTTGCCGGACTCACGATCCAAAGATGTTGAAATCCCATTGAGGCCACGAGGAATTTCTAGCCTGATACTGTGGAGGATGGTCACATCGTCCTCATGTCTGATACCAGGCTTCCTGAAACAGACTCCCGTCTCCTGGTGGTGCCGTAGCAGGAAAAAAGTCTGCAAAGCCTCCTGCTGAAAATAAATGGAATATCCTGTGATTGGTCACTGGCACATCTCTGCAACGGGAACAGACTGAGGTCTTCTTAAGGGATCCGCCCCAACACCCATCAGCTCATTCCTTTAAGCATCTATGGCCTTCCCGTTGACGTGCCTCCAACCACCCTGCTAACCCACAGAATTGGAGTGGAGTTGAGTCAGGATGATTCAAGATTCCTTTATTGCCATGTGATCAATGCACCTAATTTGTCAAGTTTTGCCTGCCATAAAGGCACACAAAGGGGTTCCACTGGCCCAATGTCCCCACCAATGAGAGAAAGAGAAGCAAAAGGGAGCCCCTCAGAGACACTGAGCATCCCTGGAATTCGCCTGCTGCTCCCCCACAGCCACCGCAGCCATGCAGTCTCCAGTCTCTGAATCGGCGCTTCTGGTCCCAAACCTCTGATAGGATCAGAAGGCCGTCATTGCCTGAGGCCCTTCAGAAGCCCTGCTCACAATTAGCACTCTCACAGATCCTGGACCTGGTACGTGGTTCCACGAGCCCATCTCTGGCAGAATGAAATTAAGAATTTGGGGTAAAAGTACATTGTTCCTTGAAAGTAATGACACAGACAGATAGAATGGTGAAGAAGGTGTATGGCACAGTTGGATCAAAATATTGGCTAGATTCTCAATGGGGGCCACAGCACATTTAAGGGGGGCTTGGGCTGAAATCATAAAGTAATTTTTTTTGTTTTTTATATAGTCAATAGGAGAAAAGCACAGAAGAAACCAACTAAACTTGACTGCTTCACAGGGAAGGGGACCCTAGGGGGCCATAGCCAAAATAAGGGTGAGAATGACTGGGAGAGAGCACAAGGAATATGTGTATAATTCTAATCACTAAACTATAGGAAGGATATGATAATCCTGGAGGATGCAGAGAAGATTCACAAAGATGTTACCTGGATTGGAGGAGAAATTATAAGGAAAGCATGAGTATGGTGGGACAGTTTTCCTTGGGGTTAGGAAACTGACAGATGAGCTAGTATAGGTTAATATAATCATAATGGGCGGAGATGGGGTAGCTAACCTTTTATTGAGGGTAGGGAAGTAGAGGGCATAGAGTTGCCAGAGTAAGTGCAGAGGCAGGAAGTTTCAACACTCAAGAGGTATTTTGACAGGTAGATGTATAGGATAAGGTTTTAAGGATATGGAGTTTATTGTCATATACATTGGGCCAAATGCAGGCAAACAAGACAAACTCAGGAAGCCATCTTGGTCAGCATGGATCATCGAAACCAATTACAGCACAGAATAGGCCAGTTCGGCCCTACTAGTCCATGCCGTAGCAAATCCCCACCCTCCTAGTCCCACTGACCAGCACCCGGTCCATACCCCTCCAGTCCTCTCCTCTCCATGTAACGATCCAGTCTTTCTTTAAATGTAACCAATGATCCCGCCTCGACCACATCTGCCGGAAGCTCATCCCACATCCCCACCACCCTCTGCGTGAAGAAATTTCCCCTCATGTTCCCCTTATAATTTTCCCCCTTCAATCTTAAACCATGCCCTCTAGTTTGAATCTCCCCCTTTCTTAATTGAAAAAACCTATCCACATTTACTCTGTCTGTCCCTTTTAAAATCTTAAACACCTCTATCAAGTCCCCTCTCAATCTTCTACGCTCCAGAGAAAAAAGCCCCAGTCTGCACAACCTTTCCCTGTAACTCAGACCCTGAAATCCTGTCAACATTCTCGTGAACCTTCTCTGCACTCTCTCTATTTTGTTTATATCTTTCCTATAATTTGGTGACCAAAACTGTACACAGTACTCCAAATTTGGCCTCACCAATGCCTTGTACAATTTCATCATAACCTCCCTACACTTGAATTCAATACTCCGATTTATGAAGGCCAACATTCCAAATGCCTTCTTCACCACACCATCTACCTGAGTATCAGCCTTGAGGGTACTATTTACCATAACTTTGTTGCTCTGCACTCCTCAATTGTCTACCATTTAATGCATATGACCTATTTAAATTTGCCTTTCCAAAATGCAGCACCTCACATTTATCTGTATTAAATTCCATCAGCCATTTCTCAGCCCACACCTCCAGCCTTCCTAAATCACCTTTTAATCTACGGTAATCTACCTCACTGTCCACAACACCACCAATCTTTGTGTCATCCGCAAAGTTGCTTATCCAATTCTCTACCCCTACATCCAGATCGTTAATATATATAACAAATAATAGTGGACCCAGGACCGAACCCTGAGGAACTCCACTAGTTACCGGCCTCCAATTGGACAAACAATTTTCTACCACTACTCTCTGACACCTCCCATCCAACCATTGCTGTAATAGAACATTACAATACTGAAAACAGGCCCTTTGGTCCTTCTAGTCTGTGCAACTATTATTCTGCCTAGTCCCACCCAGTCCAGAGCCTTCCATACCCCTCCCATCCATTTACATGTCCAAATTTTTCTTAAATATCAAAATTAAGCCCTCATTCACCTCTTCAGCTGGCACATTGTTCCATACTCCCACCACTCTCTGAGTGAAGAAGTTCCCCCTAATATTCCCCCCTAAACTTTTCCCCTTTCACCCTTAACACATGCACTCTGGTTTGTTTCTCACCTACCCTCCGTGAAAAAAAAGCCTACTCGGAGGGAGGAGTCACGTGATGGAGTAGTGGCCGGACGGTGAACTCCAGCCCTCTCCAGAAAAGTCGGGAAAAACAAGAGAAAACACAAAGGCACAGAAATAAAAGTTACAGAAAAGTGAGTATAAAGGTGGAAAGAAGATGGCGACAAAAAAAGAAAAGTCAAAAGCAACGGTAAGAAGAGAGGAAGAGAAGACAAAGGAGGAAAAAGGTGAAGGCCTTACCTGTCCGAAGAGGCCCGCTGCGGAGAGAGAAACCCGCTCCCTCAGGTCGGTAAATAATGGACTACAAAAATGGCTCGCAGAGCCGAACAAAAGTGCGCAACCGCGCATGCGCGAAGTTTCGCGCATGCGCGATGCGAATGAAAAAAAACACACCGACGGGAGGGGGGACCAGCTGGGGAGTCGATCTCCACAGCCGGCAACGACAGCTGCAGAACACCTGCAGCAAGAAGAGACCACAGAAGACAATAGAAACAAGATAGAAGAGGAGGAAAGGGCAGCAAAGAAACAACAGATGGCCAACCCAGAGGAAGAAGAAGAGGAAGAGTATGGTGAAATAGAAGAAGAAAAGAGAGGCAAGGTAAAGGATATACTTGCTCTTATTAGAGGATACATGGAATCATTTAGAGAATGGCAAACACAGGAATTTAAGGATTTAAGAAAAAGAATAAACAACACAGAAGAGAAAATAAATAAAATGGAGATGACCTTAACAGAAATGGGAAAGAAAATGGACAAGATGGAAGAGCGGGCAGTAGCAGCAGAAATGGAGGTAGAAGACTTAAAAAAGAAATTGGAGGAATCTAATAAAAAAACTAAAGAGACACAAGAACTACTAGCTCAAAAAATAGATACAATGGAAAACCATAACAGAAGAAATAACATAAAGATAGTGGGCCTTAAGGAAGATGAAGAAGGCAAGAATATGAGGGAGTTTATAAAAGAGTGGATACCTAAGACCCTAGGATGTCCAGAACTACAGCATGAAATGGAAATAGAAAGGGCACATAGAGTATTGGCCTCTAAACCACAACCACAACAAAAACCAAGATCTATTGTAGTAAAATTCCTAAGATATACTACAAGAGAAAAGGTACTGGAGAAGACAATGGAAAAAGTAAGAGAGGGCAACAAACCACTGGAGTATAAAGGACAAAAAATCTTCATTTATCCAGATATAAGTTTTGAACTCCTAAAGAAGAGAAAAGAGTTCAATACAGCAAAGGCGATTTTATGGAAGAAAGGGTATAAATTTATACTAAAGCATCCAGCGGTATTGAAAATATTTATTCCAGGACAACAAAACAGACTATTCGCGGATCCAGAAGAAGCACGAAAATTTGCAGAACAATTACAAAAATAGACTGAGGGAGGAAGACGGGTAATGAGAGTTAAAATGATCACGACTGATATGTATGTGGGTAAAGACAAAAATAGACTGAGGGATGAAGACGGGTAATGAGAGTAAAAATGATCACGATTGATATGTATGCAGGTAAAGAGGTATAAGAGTGAATAGAGACAATGAGCATACATGAATGTATCTGTACTTAGAGGAAAATATGGATAGTATAGACAAGAATTAATAAGGGAAGGTAATGGAATAGAGAGAATAAGGAGGGAATTAAAAGAGGGACCTTTGTGACATATGAAAAGTGAAATCTTTTCTGGGGGAGGCGGGGTGGGGGGAAATAGCGGTCACTGCAAAATCAGTTGACGCTTGCGAGTGGATTCGCAAATCCAAATGGAGAGGGGAGATGTGGTTGTCCGACAAGGGATAAAGGACAACTCAGGAGGTGAAGGGGAGATTGGGGATAAATAAGATAGAAATAGGAGAATAAGGAAAATGTTAGATGTGGTAGGAATGTTGTCTTATAAAGAGTTGAAAATAAGAAAACAGAAATGGAAAAGGAGGAAAGGTAATGATGGAAAAACGGAAAGAGAAGATAAACAAAATATAAAAGGGCTACGCTGAACTATATGTCTTTAAATATTAATGGAATACATAACCAAATTAAAAGGAAGAAACTACCAAATTTAAATGAATAAATGTATTCCATTAGAAAAAATAACATATTGGTTAAGAAATAACATTGAAATATTCGAACAAGTATAGGAGCCTTACATTAAATACAATAGCGAAAACCTACCGGGGACAAACATTACCTAAGTTGATGGAAGGAGAAGGAAAGAAAAGAATGGACTCAGTAGAATTTCTGGTGTAATTTGGTTGAATGACAACATTGTCTGACTGGCTTAATGCAACCTAGATTGTATACCTAAAATGGATGAGAGGGGGGGGTGGGGGGGTGGTTTGGGAGGAAAGGGGGGGGGGGAGAAAAAGTCACTGTATATGTGTGAAAAGAAATAGTGTATATCATGGCTAATGTGATTTATGGTGTGAAAAATAAAAAAATTTAAAAAAAAAAAAAAAAAAAAAAAAAAAAAGCCTACTCACATTTAGTCTATCTACACCCCTCATAAAGACCTCTATCAAATCTTCCCTCATTTTTCTACACTAAAGTAAAGTCCCAACCTGTTTAGTCTTTCCCTGCAACGAGTTACTGAAGTCCTGGCAAGATCCTACTAAATCTTCTCTGCATTCCTTCAATTTTATTGACATCTTTCCTGTAGTTAGGTGACCAAATCTGCACAAAATATTCCAATACTTGTCTTGTACAACTTTTCGATAACATCCAATATCCTAAACTCAATACTTTGATTTATGAAGGCCCATATGCTAAAAGCTCGTTTTACAACCCTATCTACCTGTGACATTTTAAGAGAATTATGTATTTGTATTCCCAGATCCCTCTGTTCTACCACACTCCTCAGTGCCCTAACATTTACCGTGTCTGTCCCACCTTGGTTTGTCCTTCCAAAATACAACACCTCACACTTGTCTGCATTAAATTCCATCTGCCGTTTTTCAGTCCATTTTTACAGCTGGTCAAGATTCCTATACAAGCTTTGAAAGCCTTCCTCACTGTCCGCACCAACTCTAATCTTTAGGTCATCTGCAAACTTGTTTTTTTAATACTTTATTTTGAAGTTTCCATACATGCAGTATACATACATCTTTATACATTTGTCATATTAAACAAATCAGTTCTAACTACAAAAAAAATACCCTTTTGCCTGAATAATCCTTCCCTAACCCCAACCTCCACAACAATAATAATATTAAAAATATTAACATATTCTGAGATTATATAGTAACATAATAAAAGAAAAAGAAGGAAAGAACTAAGAAAGAACTAATGGATTGTGCTAGGATGGGGTTCAGGGCTCCAAGGATTTTATCAATATATAATTCCTTTACTCATCCTCCAGAGAGTTATCGTAGGTTCCAGCAAATTGAAAGAGATAAAATTAAACAATAACACCTAATTTTTGTATATATGGGCCACACATTTATAAAAATGAATTATTTTTTTTCCTTAAATTATATGTTATCTTTTCTAATGGAATACACTTTTGAATTTCTGTGTTCAATCTTTCTATTCCTAAAGGAGAGTCAGATTTCCAAGTAACTACAATACACTTTCTCGCCACGGCCAGTACTATTTTAACAATTGAGTTGGTAAGAGCTTCAATTTCGATCTCGTTCCTTCTATTTATATTAATAAAAATAAATCAGGATTTTGCAGATAATAATTTGTTCTAATAGTTTCCATACTTTTACCCAAAATAGTCTCACTTGTGGGCTCGACCGTGTAGAATGCAAAAATGTACCTTCAGTCTCACTGGATCTAAAACACATTTTTGATATATCTGATTTTATTGGCGTAATGTATAGATGATGCATGAAATTGTCGTACTAGTCTGTATCATACATTAATTGTATTATATATTACTATATAGCCATATAACAATTATAGTACAGTACAGGCCATCTTGGTCTCTCCAGTCTATACCGATTCAAGTGATTTCCTCTAGTCCCACTTATCTGCACCCTGCCCATGACCTTCTGATCCCCTCACATCCATGCACCTATCTAACTTTTTCTTAAATAACAAAATTGACCTTGCTGCAACCACCTCTTCTCGAAGGTCATTCCTCTCAGCCACCACTCTCTGAGTGAAGCCCTCTCTCATATTACTTCTAAACTTTTGCCCCCTAACCCTTAACTCATGACCGCTTGTTCCAATCTCACCTCCCCCCAAGTGTATACAATCTCTGTAGAAATCTGCCCATATTTGAGCATCTATTGTAATGTTTAAATCCTGTTCCCATTTTTTAGATTTATGAAGCCCAGGTTTAGAAATTGCCCTTTGTAACAAAAGAAAGGTTGCAGAAGTAAATTTTCGTACAGACCCTCGTCAACCAAGGATTTCCACTTCACTACAAGGGTGTAATAATATCTCCGACACCAATTTATCTCTCAGATATCTTTTTATTTGAAAATAGCAAAAAATATATATTTCCAGTTATTTCATATTTATTTTTCAATTGTGGAAAAGACATTAGTTGCCCTTGGTCATAACAATCTTCAATGGTTTTAATTCTTTTATCTGACCATAGTTTCAAAAACTGATTATCTTTTGAAAAAGGTATTGGACTATTCTGGAACAGAGCTTTTTTAGATGATATACCTCCTCTTGTTCTAATTTCCCCATCTATCTTACCCCAGATATCCACTGTGTTTTAATAGAGGTGTATCTTTAGTTCCTATCATTAATTTTGAATTTCATTTATAAATAAAAGAAGCAGCTGTTTTTTTCTCCAATTTGTTCTAGTTCTATTTTAATCCACGCTAGTATGTTTTCTCCTTCAAAAAAAGATGCAATAAATCTCATTTATAATAATTGTCAAAGTTTGGAAGTTGTTGTTCCCCCACTTCATATTTCCATGATAACTTTTGCATTGATACTTGTGACATTTTCCCTTTCCATCAACATTTTCTCACACATTTATTAAGTATTTAATCTCCATCTATAAACCAATTTCTCTTTATCAGGCATTTCAATCTGCATTAACAATGGTGAATGATCTGAAAAATTTCTTGCTCTGTATTCACATTAAGTATTCGGTCTTGTAGCTGTGCTGAGAGTCGAAAGAAATCTATTGCAGAATATGGATTGTGCATCCTGGAATAAAAAGAATAGTCTTTTTCTTTAGGGTGTGTCCTCCTCTATTAAATTCAAAGCTTTCTTTAATGTCAAAATTGCCTTGGCTGCTTTACTTCTTGCCACTCCTCTTGTAGATTTATCTAACAGTGGATCTAAACAAAAATTAAAATCACCTCATTTTCCAAATTAAGGAAAGTTTCCTGAATAAACGTCATCATCAATATTAGGAGCATATATTATTAAAAGAGTCCATAATTCAGAAAATATTTGAGAATGGATCATTACAAATCTACCTGCTGGATCCTTTTGACATGTTGAATATCAAGCGGAAGATTTTTATTTATCAATATTGCTACTCGTATTTATTTTGAATTGAATGAAGAGAATACAACATGATCTACCCAGTCTCTTTTCAATTTCAAGTGTTCTTTTTCTATTAAATGGGTTTCTTTTCAAAAAGCTATATCTATTCCCATTTTTTAAAATATGTGCAAGAATCTTCTTTCACTTTATTGACCAGTTAATCCCATTTATGTTAAAATTTTAAAAATTAATCATTTTATTCATCTTAATATATTTCTATCACTCTACTTCCATCACCTTTTCCCAACAAAATTCCTCCATTTAATTCCACTTCTCTTCATCTATTGTGTGCCTTTGCAACCCTCCTGATGACCCAAAGATAGGAAAAAAATACAAAAATATAGTAAAATAAAACTCATTCAAAAATATAATGCTATATAACGATAGAAAAAAAATCCCCCCTGACTTGCGTTGCCAATAGCAGCAACACTGTTACCCTCCATTGTGCGGGCTGAGACCGAGGTCACATATGCACATATAAATCAGCAGTAGTTAGCACCCTCCTTCACCCCCCACTTAAAATTTATCACAAATTTTCTTTTAAATCAAACATTCCAGAAACAAATTAACTCCTTATTCCAGTTTAAAAAAAAATTTATTCTGAACATTAAATGCCACAGTCAGACTTCAAGGTTTTTATTTGGTTCGTAATCTTGGCAGACATTGATCAAATTCATCTGCTTCCAGATGGTTCACAAAGAATTTGTTTTGACAATTCGTCAAGGAGATCTTCAAGGTTGCAGGGTGCAGTAAAAATGAATGGTATCCTTTCTCCCAGAAGTTCTTCTTCACAGGATTAAATTCTTTTCTCCTTTTTAACAAACCTTCACTTATGTCAGGGTAAAATAAAATTTTACTCCCCTCATATTCAATTGGACCTTGTCTCTGTCAAACCTTTTGAGCAGCCATTCTCAAAACATTTTCCCTGTTTTAATAGGGCAGGAAATTTACCAAAACTGAATGTGGGTTCTGACCTGGGGCTGGTTTTCTTCTAAGAGCCCTGTGAGTCCTTTCAATCTCAGTATCTCCCACAAAGTGCTCTTGTCCAAGTATTTCTGTGATCCATCGTTGAAAAAGGCAAAGCATATCTTGTTGTTCCACCCCCTCTTTCAGACCCACAATTTTAATATTATTTCTTCTACTATAATTTTTCAACATATCCACCTTCTGACAAAGTTTTTGATTGATCATGGTCAAAGCAGTCTCATTATTTTCCACCTTGAGAAACTCTATCTTTAACTTGTTCCACATCTTCTTTTATTGTCTGAACTTGATTTATTTTCTCCATGTGCTTCTTCAATGTATTCGTAGCCTCTTTATTTATTTCCATTTTCATCTCTCTCACATCTTGCTTCATACTTCTAATTTCTTTAAATATAATCACATTACTCACGTTCACTGAGTAATTAGTAGCTTGACTTGTACCTTATGAATAGTTTTCATCATCACCCAGGTCACTTTCTGAAGATGAACCCTCTGCCTCGGATGCCGATTCGGACGGGCGCGCGCAACTTTGGGCCGGACTTCCGGTTTCTTCTCCTTCAGCGTCATCGTCCCGCTCAACCGGGTGCGGCGCACTTCATTGTGGCAGTGGAGGCTACCCACTGATCTCAGGGACAGCGGCCACGCCAGCCCTCAGCTCCATTCTCATCGCAGGCCTCACCGTACGTTGTTGCTTTTCTTTGTGCAAAACAGGTAAGTCATTGGGAGTTTTTGTCGTTCCCCCCCCCCCCCTCCATATTGTGAGTGGCACTTTTGTCCTTTTTTCCCCCCCATATAGTCCCAAGACTCTTTCAAGGACTCATTTGACTAGGTCATTACTTTTTCATCTGCAAACTTGCTGATGCACTTTCCCAACTTATCATCCAGACATTGATCGAGATGACCAGTCGGGCCTGCTTCTGTGCTCTTTGACTCTCTGTCCAAGTCATTGGTCGGGGAACAAGAGGGCAGCAGCCATCATCGAGGATCCGCACCACCCAGCACACACTCTGTTCTCGCTGCTGGAATCGATGCCACAAGACGCGCACCCACCAGGTCCAGGAACAGCGGCCCCCCCCCCCCCACCCACCCCCCCTTCCCCCTCCACCATCAGACCCCTCCACAACAAACTCAATCAGGGGCTCATTTAAGGACCCGCACTTTGCAGTTCTAGGTTGACACTTGTTGCATTCCTTTCTAGGTTCAAGTCCACTTGGTAGATCAGCCTGGCCCTGCAGGGAAGAAGTATGTGATGCCATGTATGCACTTAGACAATGAATCTGGACTTGACCTGACATTGCCTCCCCCCTCTGGAAAAGTCAGGACCCCTTCAATCTTTTCTCCCTTACTCTGTGCTCCCTCCTTCAGTGCAGGGAGGGGTTTGCCCACTTGGCTCTGGGAATCCTCCTCCTCCTCCTCTCACAGGCCGGGGTGAACGGATCACGTGACGGCCCCGGCCCCACGAGCGCGCGCCGCAGGGAGCTCGCTCCGGCGACGCGCCTGCGTGCTGACGTGGGCGTCCCCTGCGCGCGGGCGGCGTTTGACGTCGGCGCTCTCTGTGCGGCGGTGACATCAGCGGTGTCCAAGGAAAGGGGGCGAGCGGGTCGCTGAGAAGGAGGAGGAGGAGGAGGGAGCGAGCCCCGATCACGACCCGCGGACGGGGGGAGACCGGGGAAGGTCCCAGGACGGTGGTTCAGGGGCGGGGGTGCAGGAGGTGGAGGCCGGAGTTGAGGGGAAGGTAGTGACCGCCTCCACTCCCAGCCCCTGAGGGCCCAGAGGGTCGCACCGGGAGCAGGACGGGCCTGGCTGTCAGACGTCAATCACAAGCCTAGCCCCCCCCCTCCCCTTCACCCCCCCTTCCTTCAACCCCCCTTCCTTCCCCTCCCCTTCACCCCCCTTCCTTCCCCTCCCCTTCACCCCCCTTCCTTCCCCTCCCCTTCACCCCCCTTCCTTCCCCTCCCCTTCACCCCCCTTCCTTCCCCTCCCCTTCACCCCCCCTTCCTTCCCCTCCCCTTCACCCCCCTTCCTTCCCCTCCCCTTCACCCCCCTTCCTTCAACCCCCTTCCTTCCCCTCCCCTTCACCCCCCTTCCTTCCCCTCCCCTCCCCTCCATCCCCTTCCCCTCCCCCCTCTCCCCCTCCACCCCCTTCCCCTCCCCCCTCTCCCCCTCCACCCTTCTTCCCCCTCCCCTTCCACTTCCCTCCACCCCCTCACTCCCCCTTCCCTTCCAGACTCCTCTGCCCCACCCCCTTGCCCCTGACTCTTCCCCTCCCTTCCTCCTCCCCTCCCTTCCTCCTCCCCTCTCCCTTCCTCCTCCCCTCTCCCTTCCTCCTCCCCTCTCCCGTCCCTCCCACTCGTAGCTCGAAGTCCCATTGGGAATACAAGCGCAGCCGGCCGCAGCATCACCAGCGGGGGTTCCGGTCGGCAGACATCCCAGCCCACCAGGAAGAAGACCTCTACTCATCCCCCTCCTGTTCTCCATTCAATAAAGGAGACCGAGACCAGTCTTCAAGGGATCTGCAGCTGGTGGGGAAGATAATACCCTAAAAAGTCAGTGGTGGAACTGGAGAAGCTCATTTAAATTCAGGAGTGGGACTGTTTGGCGTGCATTTTGGCGCATCCCACGTGAAAATAGTAATTTGGATCCGTGCTTTTTGGTTGGAAGGTGTGTTTTCTTCCATCTGGAGTAGAAGGCGAACGTCTGCCGACACTGTGATTGTAGTAAAGACACAGAAATACTGGTGGAACTCATCAGGTCTCCAGCGCTCGGAGGAGGTAAAGGACGTTTCAGATCTTCCATCTGCCCGAAGACCAAAATCGGTGCTGAGAAATTGAATACAAAGGCAGGTCGGCTCGCCACCTGCTGAGCAAATCCAGTTTGGGTGCCTGTGCGTGTGGTCTCTCTCTGCAAGTCTGCGGATGGTCGGAAGGGATTAAGGCAGCGAAAATATTTGAACGTGGGAAGCAGTGAAAACCGATCCTTCAGCTGAAGTAATACAGAGACGATCGAGAAATTGTTCGCAGCCTTCTAGTCAGTGATGCGTGACTACAACATGATGACACATACACAGAAGAGCATTGTCTGATTTTTTTTTTACCAGCAATTCAATATTGTGTCTGGGAACCTTTTTTAAAAAAAAACACATTGGCTCTTTTTCCAGTAAAGATGGCAAGTGCACAAGGAGCTTTGAGGATAATGGAGAGAGTATCTTTGGGTGAAGTCATGGTGAAAAAAGAGCCTGTTTGTGAGAAAAGAGAGAGGGGCAATACACGGAAAGAATTGGATGATAGAATTACAAATGTGCCCAAAACCCACGGAGTAAAACAGGAGCGCGGGCAAACGCTAGGCGAAGAGGAGACAGTGTGCTCAGATACGATTATGTCAAAAGCATGCCTGCTCTCAGCAGTTCGACCATTGGATCTTAACCCAGCCCTGAAACACACCTTGGCGCAATTCCATCTCAGCAGCCAGAGCTCTCTTGGCGGGCCAGCGGCATTCTCAGCTCGTTATTCCCAAGAATGTATGTCACCCGGAGTTCTTGTCCCTATGAGATCGCCTCCTGCACTGCCAGGTCCACTGCTTATACCTTCGGATAGTTCAACTGAACTCACTCACACCTTGCTGGAGATGGAGACTATTTCGTGCTTCGTGGTTGGTGGAGAGAAGAGGTTGTGTTTGCCTCAGGTCTTAAATTCAGTCCTTCGGGACTTCTCTCTGCAACAAATCAACGCTGTTTGTGATGAATTATACATTTATTGCTCAAGGTGTACAGCAGAACAACTACAAATTCTCAAGGTCCTGGGTATCTTGCCTTCTAACGCTCCATCATGTGGACTTATAACCCAGACTGATGCTCAGCGGTTATGTAATGCCCTGGTTCATCCTAGTGTTCTCCCCCCTGATGCCAATAGACTTCCTGGAAAGTTGTGCCTTTCCCAGTTGCAGAATGGTGCTGGCTCCAGCTTTGAGGTCGAGCATTGGTGTCTTGGGAAATGCCAAGGATTATTTGTGCTGCAGTTTTACAACTACCCTGATGCAGCCTGTATTCAGTGTCTGGACTGCCATATGATGTTTTCTCCCCAGAAATTTGTGCTGCATTCGCACAGGTTACCAGACAAAAGAACCTGCCACTGGGGCTTTGATTCAGCCAAATGGCGCTGCTATTTGCAGCTAAGCCGTAAATATGCAGGAACATCTGATGAAAAAATTTTAAAACGATATCTTGAAGAAATGAAAGAACGTTTCAACTTCAGTAATCAGAGAAAGAGGTTGCTTTCAAAGGTATGTATCAACTTTGAATTTAAGAGAGAAAAGTTGCAGATGCCTTTCAGGGTATTCCCAAGCACTGCAATATACTTGTTAATTGTAATCCCTGGTCTGATATTGGTCATGCGGCAGCTGATTTAAGCAGGGCAACTAACACAGTAAAATATTATAGGCAGAAAATCTGTTTTAACTTTTTGGACTCCAGCCATTTTTAACCTTTCACAATGACATACATACTCGTGTAATTATTGATACTGTGTAATAGTCGATGCCACCCCCCCTCCCCCTTTTATTGGCCCCCAAAATCTGGTGTTTTTGTATCCAGGACACTGAGTCCAAAGGGTTAATAATGTTCAGAGAAATGGCTTAGCTATGAGTTGTTATACAGAACTGTAACATGGGATTATTCATGTTCCCCTGTAAGAGAAACACAGGGCCTTGATTTAACGTTTCCTTGCCTGCATTGCACTCTGCTGCAGTGGACATATAGAGTGCAGTATAGATTTTTGTGGTCTAGGTTCAGGATGGTACTTTAACCAGCAAACTCGCGATCGTCTGGCTAAGGAACATGTGTGCTGATCCTATCGGACACATCCTGTAAATAACTTGAGCAAGTATTTTCTGGTCAATGTTTATTGCTTAATTGACATAGTAAAGAAGTTTATTTGGCCATGTTTCTTATTGCAGTTAATTGGGTTTTATTATGCTAACATGAGATTGCAGATTCTGGAAAATCAAGCTGAAAGAGGAACTTAGCCGGTTGATCTACATCTATGGAGGAGAAGGGATGATTGATTTTTGACTACACCTTTTTCTCCATTGTTGCTTTGATCCATTGAGTTCTTCCAGTAGTTTTTTCCAACTCTTACAGTGGCTGCTTTGTTTCCAAATTTTCCTAAAGTAACAATGCTCGAAAAGTATGTGATCTAGGGGGATGTGAGGCAATGAAAGGAATGATAAGTGGAAGTTCTTTCCGTCATCTTAAGATGTGTCATGTATCTATACCATGCGTAAATTGAGTGATGTGGTGGATTAGACCTTGGCCTTCATCTGCGTGATCAAATCCAGCCCAAGGTGACGCTGTTCAACTCTCCACAAATTAAACAGCTGACTGAACAATGCTTTGTCAAAAGTACTTGGGATTGTGTCAGTCAATTTCTTCTGAGTTAGGAGCCTTCTGCATAAAACTGATCAGCTGTCATACAGTCACATGGAGTGTGATAAACAGAGCATCACTTGGAATTGCTCTCTTGGAATTGCAGCTGTGACACATTAAGGGAAAGATATTTTCTATCCATCAGAATGTGCCATACCATATCTCGGGTGACCTGCGAGTGCTTGATGCAGATAGTGGTACTTGAAATAAGAAAAGTTTCAGTCCTCTTTGCAGGTATTCTTCTATGTTTCAAAATAATCTGGAGAGTTAGCAGAGGGATTATTACATATTTAATCTCTATTTTTTCTGGAAACAGTCTTGATAATGCAGGTGATAGGAAATAAAAATGTAAGAGCACCGAGGGGTGGGGGGAGGGGGAAATCTCCTGCACCCTTAAAGACCTTATTGAATAATGAAAAGCTGGCATGAATTTCATTAGAGGAGATCTTTTTAAATTTTCTTGAATTGGGAACAGGATTAGAGATATTGAGTTGTGGAGTGCTGACATATGCCTGAACCACATCATGTCCCTGCTGAACCTTTTTGCCCATATACAGAAGTTCTATTAGGTCTGTACCGTTCTGTGCCTTGCCTATTTGAGTGCCTGTTGAAACTTGCCATTAAAACTGCAATGTTATCCCACTCCACGTCTCCTGACAGGGAGCCCTACATGTCTTGATGAAGAAACATTGATTAGATATCTTTGCTTATATAAAATACACTGTTTGGTTTGCTGAGTTTTCCCAGCATTGTTTTTACTAGTCCCACATCTCAATCACTTTGAATTAAAAAAAAATCACAACTTTCCCATCAGATCATCTTTAAAACTCCTTCCTGGCATCTTAACCCTGTTCCCGTTACCATGTGAAGAAGATTCTGACAATTTTGTATACCTTGATGGTCAATGGGCATACTTTAATTCCAATATTTTGTGATCAGGTCTAATCTATGTCTTCTTTGCTCCATCCTATCAATTTCTCCTCATAACTCAAGTCCTCCAGTCCAGACAACTTTTTTTTAAAATTTTTTTTATTTTTCACACCATAAATCACATTAGCCATGATATACACTATTTCTTTTTCACACATATACAGTGACTTTTTCTCCCCCCCCCCCCCCCTTTCCTCCCAAACCACCCCCCCACCCCCCCCTCTCATCCATTTTAGGTATACAATCTAGGTTGCATTAAGCCAGTCAGACAATGTTGTCATTCAACAAAATTACACCAGAAATTCTACTGAGTCCATTCTTTTCTTTCCTTCTCCTTCCATCAACTTAGGTAATGTTTGTCCCCGGTAGGTTTTCGCTATTGTATTTAATGTAAGGCTCCTATACTTGTTCGAATATTTCAATATTATTTCTTAACCAATATGTTATTTATTCTAATGGAATACATTTATTCATTTAAATTTGGTAATTTCTTCCTTTTAATTTGGTTATGTATTCCATTAATATTTAAAGACATATAGTTCAGCGTAGCCCTTTTATATTTTGTTTATCTTCTCTTTCCGTTTTTCCATCATTACCTTTCCTCCTTTTCCATTTCTGTTTTCTTATTTTCAACTCTTTATAAGACAACATTCCTACAACATCCAACATTTTCCTTATTCTCCTATTTCTATCTTATTTATCCCCAATCTCCCCTTCACCTCCTGAGTTGTCCTTTATCCCTTGTCGGACAACCACATCTCCCCTCTCCATTTGGATTTGCGAATCCACTCGCAAGCGTCAACTGATTTTGCAGTGACCGCTATTTCCCCCCACCCCGCCTCCCCCAGAAAAGATTTCACTTTTCATATGTCACAAAGGTCACTCTTTTAATTCCCTCCTTATTCTCTCTATTCCATTACCTTCCCTTATTAATTCTTGTCTATACTATCTATATTTTCCTCTAAGTACAGATACATTCATGTATGCTCATTGTCTCTATTCACTCTTATACCTCTTTACCCGCATACATATCAATCGTGATCATTTTTACTCTCATTACCCGTCTTCATCCCTCAGTCTATTTTTGTCTTTACCCACATACATATCAATCGTGATCATTTTAACTCTCATTACCCGTCTTCCTCCCTCAGTCTATTTTTGTAATTGTTCTGCAAATTTTCGTGCTTCTTCTGGATCCGAGAATAGTCTGTTTTGTTGTCCTGGAATAAATATTTTCAATACCGCTGGATGCTTTAGTATAAATTTATACCCTTTCTTCCATAAAATCGCCTTTGCTGTATTGAACTCTTTTCTCTTCTTTAGGAGTTCAAAACTTATATCTGGATAAATGAAGATTTTTTGCCCTTTATACTCCAGTGGTTTGTTGCCCTCTCTTACTTTTTCCATTGTCTTCTCCAGTACCTTTTCTCTTGTAGTATATCTTAGGAATTTTACTACAATAGATCTTGGTTTTTGTTGTGGTTGTGGTTTAGAGGACAATACTCTATGTGCCCTTTCTATTTCCAATTCTTGCTGTAGTTCTGGACATCCTAGGGTCTTAGGGATCCACTCTTTTATAAACTCCCTCATATTCTTGCCTTCTTCCTTAAGGCCCACTATCTTTATGTTATTTCTTCTGTTATGGTTTTCCATTGTATCTATTTTTTGAGCTAGTAGTTCTTGTGTCTCTTTAGTTTTTTTATTAGATTTCTCCAATTTCTTTTTTAAGTCTTCTACCTCCATTTCTGCTGCTACTGCCCGCTCTTCCATCTTGTCCATTTTTTTTCCCATTTCTGTTAAGGTCATCTCCATTTTATTTATTTTCTCTTCTGTGTTGTTTATTCTTTTTCTTAAATCCTTAAATTCCTGTGTTTGCCATTCTTTAAATGGCTCCATGTATCCTTTAATAAGAGCAAGTATATCCTTTACCTTGCCTTTCTTTTCTTCTTCTATTTCACCGTACTCTTCCTCTTCCTCTGGGTTGACCATCTGTTGTTTCTTTGGTGCCCTTTCCTCCTCTTCTTTCTTGTTTCTATTGTCTTCTGTGGTCTCTTCTTGCTGCAGGTGTTCTGCAGCTGTCGTTGCCGGCTGTGGAGATCGACTCCCCAGCTGGTCCCCCCTCCCGTCGGTGTGTTTTTTTTCATTCGCATCGCGCATGCGCGAAGTATCGCCCATGCGCGGTTGCGCACTTTTACTAGGCTCTGTGAGCCATTTTTGTAGTCCATTATTTACCGACCTGAGGGAGCGGGTTTCTCTCTCCGCAGCGGGCCTCTTCGGACAGGTAAGGCCTTCACATTTTTCCTCCTTTGTCTTCTCTTCCTCTCTTCTTACCGTTGCTTTCGATTTTTCTTTTTTTGTCGCCATCTTCTTTCCACCTTTATACTCACTTTTCTGTAACTTTTATTTCTGTGCCTTTGTGTTTTCTCTTGTTTTTCCCGACTTTTCTGGAGAGGGCTGGAGTTCACCGTCCGGCCACTACTCCATCACGTGACTCCTCCGTCCAGAGAACTTCTTGATGAGTTACGAGCCCAGAGGACCCCAGAACCCAGCAGCAACAGAAATTCACCAAGACAAATGGATACTTAAACAAAAATTGCTTTTAATTATCTTTAAACATCAAAATGATCAAACTTTATCTTATTACCATTAACTTAACAATCCCTTTCTAATACTAAGCGCACGTGTATGTAAGTTCAGAAAAGTTCTTTAATTCACAGTTCAATCTCACTTCTCATTCCTCCAAGTTCACTGGTTATAGACATACTGTGCACAAAATTTAACATTTATGAATTTCACTGGGCTTTGGTGCTTGAAAGGTAAATGGTTACTGCTCATGAAGGTTCTTTTCAGAGAGAGATTTGTTGTTCGCTGGACACAAACTGATTCCTTATAATCAGCCACGTTAATGTCTTGCCGAAGAAACTTGCCCCAACAAGGTTTTCCAGATGATAATCTCTTTCTTTCAGGTCATCACAGGGTTCCTGTTTCTCTTATTTCAAGTGAAACATTAGCCAGCCAGTCCTCTCCTCTTGTATGGACCATAAGGGCTTTGACCAGGCTGAACTAAGCACTCACAACCCGTCTTCCAAATAGGGTTTTTTTTCTACAAGTTTGCCAGCTTGTCCTGTTCCAGTCCCAGCTGCTTCTGCTGAACAGTAGAACTGAATTCTCTCTCTCTCTTTCTCTCTCTCTCTCTTTCTCTCTCTCTCTCTTTCTCTCTCTCTCTCTTTCTCTCTCTCTCTCTTTCTCTCTCTCTCTTTCTCTCTCTCTCTTTCTCTCTCTCTCTTTCTCTTTCTCTTTCTCTCTCTCTCTCTCTCTCTCTCTCTCTCTCTCTCTCTCTCTCTCTCTGTCTTGGCTCCCAACCAAATCCTCCGACTTCTTTCATCTTTTGCTTTCCAAAACAACAGGTTGTCTGGGATATGAGGGGGAAAAGAAGGCTAAGAGATGATAGGGCTTGAGGGTAGCTTAGGGAAGGAAGTGGGTGGGTTAGATGGAGAGAGGATGGAGGAGGGGAAGAGAAGGATCAATGAAGCCAGAGAGAGAAAGATAAATGAAGGGAGGGGGTGTTTAACAAATAGAGGAGGTCACTGGAAATTTGAGATCTGGTTGGAGACTGCTGAGACAGAAAGGGGTGACTGATGGCAATGCCTGTGAGAGGCAGTGACCATGACGGTATGTGGACTCTGGGGGAAGCAGCAGGCTGGTGTAACACCCGGTTGAAAAGGAGAAGAATGTGAGGTGACCCTACAGGACTGTGATCACAGCGGACACTAGCGAGGGGCATAGCAGCTGAAGACCCAACGCAATGGTGATCACTGCAGCAGACAAAGGCTGCAGGGGACTTGCGTTTGGGGGACCTTCATGGGCTGCTGGAGAGTGGCTCGTCGTTACCAGGTATCAGAACTGGGATTTTGAGAGGGTACTGAGGGCAAAAAGGTTCCCGAAGTACCTCTGGTGCTGAAGGTGACCTGATCATATTGGAGGTTTGGATGTGGAGTTTGGGTTGCCGATGAACCAAACAGGAGTCTGTGCAGCTGCAGAGGTTGCGGGAGCACTGGAGACAAATCCATGGGCACTCGATGACTGAAGGGACTCTTTCCTATTGTCAGGGGTGCCGGGCTCATGGCAACTCCTTGCCTTATGGCAGACAAAAGCTAAAGTATATCATGTAGGTCACATTTTTAACATGCATGACAATAAAATGAACCTTGAACCTGAACTTGGCAGTGTATTTAGCCATGGACAGATGATATTGTGGGAATGGGGAGTGGTATTGAAGTGGCTGGCCACTGGGATATCCTGGCTGTGTGTAGCAGATGGAATGAAGGTGCTCAGTGAAGTGATCTTTATTTATTAATTTTTTAAAGTTCTATTTGTTTCCCCCCTCCAATTCTGTGTCTACTCTTGTGTGATGCAGAGGAAACCACACTAGATGTAGTAAATGATCCCCTACATATTCATAGGTAAAATGCTGTCTCACTTAGGACTGTTTGGAATCCTGAGGGGGAGGTGCAGGTGTAGCACTTAGTGCATTTTTGGGGAAGGAGCCAGAGGTCGATTGAAAGCAAGGGATTAATTGGCAAGGAATCGTTGGAAGCACGATCACTCCAGGAAGCAGAAAGGCGAGAGAAGGGAAAGATATGTCGGTGGTGAGATCCTGTCGGGAAATTGCGGAGAATAATTATAAAAGGGATATAATGACTTTGAGAGAGTGTAGAGAAGGTTCATAAAGACAATGACAGAAATGCAAGGGTAAACTTGTCAACAACAAAGCATGAACAGAATAGCTCTTTTTCTCGAGTGAAAAGAGCTTCAAGGCGAGAACTAATAGCGGTCTTTTAAAAATTATGAAAGGATTTGAAAGAGTAGATGCAGAGAATGTTTCATTGTTGGGAAGAGCATAATTAGAGACTATTAAGGCAGTCACCAAGGAATCCAGAAGAGAATTCAGAAGAAATTTCCTTCCCCCAAAGAGCAATGGGAATGTGAAACTTGCTGTCTATTTAAGGCGAGGCTGGAGAAGAACGAAGGACCAAATAATATAATCTTGTGAAGTATAATGCAGTTGAGCAGAGTTAATATTGAATAATGAAATAAATATCTTGCTTGACTAATCCTGAATTTCATTGTGGATGTGACTAGTAGAACTGGTCAACAATGTTAGAGCACATCTGGGGATAATCTACTTGAACAGAATACAATGAGAGAAAATAGATTCTTCCCAGGTTGATCGACTGTGGCCAGTGAGGTAGTATAGGGATCAATGTTTGTGGCCCAGAAATTCAAAAATCTATTTTAATTATTTGGCTGTGGGGACAAAACGTTGGTTGTACTAAACTAGATGGGATTGTGAATATGGAAATTTATAGAGGCCTCACAGTTGAGTGAGTGTGTGAGAATAGAATAGCATAGAAGCAGGCCTTTTGGTCCATGTGTTTGTGTTGAACATAATCACCAAGGTAAAGCTAAACTCTGCTACTTCTGCGTGATGTTCCCTGAACTTGCATGTGTCTATCAGGAAGCCGCTTGGTTGTAAATACTGTTCAGTATCTAGTTCCACCACTACTAATGCCACTCTGATTTTTTTTTAAAAAAGCTAGTCCACACATCTTCTTAAAACTTTCACCCCTTCTCCCCCCGCTAAATGCATATCGTCTCGTCTGTGACATTTTTACCCTGGCAAAAAAGATTCTCAATGTCTATCCTTTCTATGCCCTCATAATTTGATAACCTTCATCAGGTCTCCCCTCAGCTTCCAACACTTGAGAGAAAACAGCCCAAGTTTGTCCAAATTTCTCTTTATAGGTGATGGTTTCTAATCCTGATGACATCCTGGTCCATTTGGGGCAGCGTGGTTAGTACAAAGTTTGAATCCGGTGCTGTCTGTAAGGGGTTTGTACATTCACCCCACATCTGCGTGTGTTTCTTCTGGGTACTGCACGTTCCTCCCATTTTTAAATGTATAGGGGTTGTAGCTTAATTGGAGTATTTGGGTGGCATGGGCATGTTTCTGTGCCCTATGCCGAAATTTAAAGTTTACCATATATACTCGTATAATCGTCGATGCCCTGTAATAGTTGACCCTTTTGCCCCAAAAATCATGTTTTTGTATGACCAGTGTAAAGTTGTCCCTGACCCCCTTCCCCATCCATGGGAGCTCCCCATGCCCCAACCACAGACCGTCACCTTGGCTGCCCTCCCGCCGGAGCTCTCGATGCCCTGACTGGATCATCGCTTTGACGTCTGCCAGCAAACCTCCCGATGCTTTGACTGCAGGGCTTGGCTTCCCACCCATCCAAGCTCCGAAGCTCTGTCCACAGACTCTCTCCTAGGCCTAGGGCACCCACCCATCCGAGTTCCCAATGCCCTGGACGTGGACTCACCACCTGGACCCAGCCTCTGAGCTCCCGACGCCTTGAACAATGCAGGTAATTATTACGGTCAAATGTTTGACCCATGTCAAAGTCGACCCCCCCTCCCCCCTGAAAAATTGACATGAAATATTGGTCCAAGAAATTTGATGATTACACGACTGCATATGGTAAATCCATCTACTATCTCTTGCCTGTTAACCTGCACTTTTAAGTCTGCCCCTTTCTCCCTCCTCTTCTCTCCTCCCCCTCCCCCCTGCTTTTTGCTAATACCTTGAAGCTCAGGCCTAAAACATTGACTTTTCCTTCCTGTAGATGTTGCATGACCTACTGGGTTTCTCCAGCACTTTTGTGCATTGTTCAAATCTCTTCTGTACACTTTCCATATGGGAAGTATTGACAAACAGTGGATCTTGGTGTACATGTTTAAAGATGCATGTCCACAGCCAGATGAAATGGTTAAGGAAGCTTTGGAACACTTGGCCTAATTTGTCAAAGGGAGATTATGGTACAATTGTACATATCATTAATTAGGCCATAGTTGGAGTACTACGTGCGGTTCTGGATGCCACACCATCGGATGTGACTGCATTGGAGATGATACAGAGGAAATTCACCAGAATATTACCTGCAGTATTTCAGCTCGAAGGGGAGACTGGATAATCTGTTTTCCTTGGAGTGGTGAATGCTCAAGAGGAATCTAATTGATTTAATGTAATGGGAAAGAAAGTGAAACAGATTTCCAATTAATAGATGTATCTAATAACAAGATCGTATAGATTTAAGGTAAAGGGTATGAGATATAGAGGAGAATTGAAGGAAGTTCTTTCCCACCAAGAAACTAGTTGAAGTCTGGAACACTGCCGGAGAGAGTTGGGGAGCCAGTTTTACTCAAAACATTTTGGAAGTATTTGGATAAGAACCTGAAGTATCATGGCTTAACGGCTACAGAGAAACACAAAAGTCTGCAAAAGCCGAGATTGCAGTAAAATGCTGGAGGAACTCGACTGGTCTTTCGGCATCCTTGGGGAACAACGATATGTTACGAATGCTTTGGGACTTCAAGGAATAAGTAGAATCAGCAAAAAAACAGGAAATCTCAGAATACAGACAGTGCTAATGGACCTAGTAGTGAACAAAGGGATTAGAATCAGTAAGTACATGATGGCTAGTACAAACGTGGCGAGCCAAAGGATCTATTTCTATGTTCAATGACGCTTTGCCTTTAGGCTAGGATGCTTCTCCGATTAAGGAGCTTGGACCAGATGGCAATTTAAGAATTTGGGAATGCTGTTGATGAATGAGATGAGGAAACATTCTTCACTACAAGGGTATTGAAACTTGGAAGGCAGTGGAGGTTCAGAGCATAAGATGTGGGAAGTCTTTCGGCCCATCAAATCTTCTCTGTCATTCAAATTGTGGGTGATGTATTTTTCCTTTTAATCCAATATATGCAGACTGGTGCTATAAGGATCAGTGAGAGGCCCATTGTTTATAATTGTTTAAATGGGAGGGGGTAGCTCATTTGGTAGCATAGCAATTAATCACCAGTAGAAGGACAGTGAATTATTCACGGTAATCTATGCGTCGTTAAATATTGCTAAAATAAATTGGCCCCTGTCATGTTACCAATATTACACCGATATCCGACCTCCTTGACTGTAAACCATTTTGGGATGTAGTGAAGGGAATTTTAAAGGCACTATAGAAATGAAGCATTTTCTGACACAGATATTCATAGGTGTGTTTAACACTGAATAATGTATAATTTTTTTTGAACAATATGCCTTGACTCCAATGGATTGAGAAGTAAATTATGGATGCACAGATTTAAACAATGATGCTTACCGTGGCTGAACTTTAGAAGCATTGTTGGGCATGCAACTTCTGTTTTCTGACTCATTATTATCCTGTGGTGCACAGATACTTGGATTTCTGGTTAGAAAATATTTTTGTCTGGATTTTATAGACCTATTTGTACATTTTTCTTGGATTAATCTCTTAAATCTGAGGCCACTGGCCTCAAAATTTCTTCTCTGCCTTGATATCACAGTAGCTTTACCAGGACAGCGTGGTCTTTGTCCAGGGCCAGGTTCTGGGATGAGGGACTAGTGTGCCCTATCTGTCTCTACTCTCTCCCCAAGAAAGCCTTTGCCCAACACCCTGGGAATCCAGGTTTGGAAATAAATGTACAGGGTTCTGCCCTTCAGTTCCCTCTTTTAATCCCACTATCTTAATATTCTGCCTATTGTAATTTTCAAGGGCATCCAATTTCTCCTATATCAAGTCTTTTTCTTTCATGCGGGTGTTTATTTTCTTCCCCATGGTATTTATGACATCCTCTGCACCATCACCCTTTTTTTCAACCTCCGCTACTGAGATGACCCCTGCATTTTGTCCAGTTTTATCCCCGTCTTCAGCACTCTTTTCCATTGAGTGGGAGATCCTGTCCTCCAGAAGGTTAAGTGCTCTCATTATGCCACTCAGGGAACGCTCTAATCCTCCCTGTGTGCATTGTCTCTTTAACCCTTCCCTTGCAGCCTGAAGCTCCTCGTGGGCTCCCTCTTCCATCTACAGCGTTACCTGGAACCTCTGCACCAGTCCCAGCCTCTTCACTTTCACTGTCGTCGCTCTCCTCATCCGTAGACCCAATGTTGGACCTGCTGCTGGGGCTTGTCTCCTCTGACGACCTGACGCTGCTTGGATCATTCTTGACAGCTGCGGCATGCCACCAGAGCCTGACCCCACACCAGTCCCGATGCTATCAGCTCTCTGCTCCATCCGACTCTTGGTTGGATCTGCCACTAGAGCCCAGGTAAGCCGTGCCGCCTTTCTTGGCGTTGGGACCAGCACCCGCACCTCCTGACCTCTTGACGAGTCGCCTCGAGCCAGTCTCTGCTGTTTTCTGCCCCTCCGACTTGTGTCCTTCACGCACATCGCGGCCGCCGCTGGCATGGCCCGCACCACAAGGGCGCTCGATCCATCGCTCCCACATGTTTTGGGGGGGGTGGGGGGGTTTCAAACCCCTCTCTCTCTCTCCCTCCCTTGCCGATCTTCCTTCTGCCATCAGGCAGCTTGGGACCATGATCTCCCCCAGAATAGAGGTCTTCTGTTGGGCGGACTGTTCCTTTGATGTGGCGTTTTCTTCAGCGGGCCCCGACATGGTCCCGCTGTCCTCCTTGCCACGATGCTCCTCAGCTTTGGTGTACAATTTCAGAGCTGTTTCCTTCCCATTCTTGACTGTGGATTTACTTTTCTTTGTTATTTTTACTTTCCTAACGTGTTCCCACTCCTCTTGTACGTATTCTGGTGGCTCCTTTGAAATTTTCTTTCCTTTAATTTTCTCTCTCTTTCGGGAGGCACTGGGATTCTACCCTGTGGTATGATCCTTGATGGTTGCTGCTGCTCTCCAACAGCAGTGTTCCCTATGGATGTTCTCGATAGTGGGGAAGGTTTTGCCTGTGATGATGTGGGCCATGCCCACTACCTTTTCGCTCAGGGGTATTAGTGTCCCCATACCAGATCGTGATGCACTTTCCATCATACATCTGCAGTAATCACTTCTTGCCAGTAGAACAATTTCAAAGTTATCTAAAATTTTTTAGATGCAACAGTGAGCTGTCCTCTCACTTGTCTAAACTGGAGTATGAAGGCTCATTTTAATGTTTCTGGAACTGTTGTGTGAATTATGCCAATCACTCCAATCATTTAAATATGTTGTTGTCTTACAGAAGATCCAATTTTCTTTTACAATTGCGTCTCCTTATATACTAGTTAGCTGTGACCCAGTCTTCAACTTCAGAAACAAATAAGCAATGTACTAAAACCTAAATGAACCGTGCATCATTGCCTCTATAACTGAGGGTGCAGCACCGTGAACTCCAAGAAACATTTCAAATTAGTCGTCTTCGCAAAAAATGTTATGAAACTGAAACACAAGTTGTGCAATTATTCTGAAAAGATTCAATGTTCCTCTATTGCCATGTAATAGTACAGAACATGTAATATTACACAAAATTGCCTTCTGCCTGCCACAAAACCTACAAAGAGTTGCTGTCAATGTTGCCTGGTGCCTCTTACAGCATGAACAAGAGAAAGAGAAGCAAAAGAAAGTCTCCTCAGAGTCACTGAGTATTTGTGTATTTGCCTCCAGTGCTCCAGCAGCCTCGGAAGTTCATACATGTTAATTATGAAATATTGAGGTAATGCTTGTACTCAGTGCTTTAACAAAACAACTCAGTACTACTGGGTAGCATTTGATTTCCTTGGAGGGGCTGCAATAGGTTCAATCGATTCATTGCTCAGATGAGCAGAATTTCTTGAGTTCGGACGCCTGCCTACATTTTGCTCATAGCTTGATGAAGGTGTTAGAAACAGAATGACCTTTAAAGAAATTGCTCGAGACAAAAATTGAGAACAAAGAACATTTATTATACAACAATGCAAAGTTGGGTGCTTCCCCTTACCCTGGGAATACACACATACACTGGGGCTCACCCAACTTTTATACAGTTTATCTTCAGTATAGGAATAACCCCCCCATTACATTCTTCTGCCTCCTGCTGGAGAGTTTTGGCATTAAGCAATCCTGCCTGCCTACGAGCTGTTTCTGTGCACTTGGAGGACCAGGGGGTGTCCTGTCGGTGTCTTCTCATGTCATTATCCCCATTGTCCTTATTCATAACCTTGCCCTTGTCCCCATTCACACCTTTCCAACTCTCAGAGCTACAGTCTCTTCATATGCAGCGTTTGCTAATCCTGTCTAGGGTTTACTAATTAAATATGCATAACTTGATAAATCTGTGTATGGCTTATGTATTATATATGTAGAACTGGCTAATACTGTCTAAGGTTTTCTAATTATTTATGCAAGCCTTGCTAATTCTATCTGGGGCTTGGAGACCCTTATCTCGTTCAGACTAACTCTACTTCTATCATCAATTGTCTGTCCTTATCTCCTTCATTCAGTGAACTTGCTGGTTCTTTCTGAAGGGGGCTAGGAGATTCTTATCTTACTCAGACAGTGTCAGCTTCCTACCTTCTAATATCCATGTCTCATGTTGTTTGTACTGGCTTCATTCATTTACTTATGTATCAATTTTATTTTCTTCATTTCTTCATGTTCATATTGCAATATCAGTTTTTCTCATCTCTCACAAAGGGCTCAAGCTGGAAACATTGGTTATGCATTTTTATCTTTGCTCTCTAAAGTACACAGTTTGACCTGCTGAGTTTCTCCAGCGTTGTATTTTTAGTCACAAACTACTTTTGGTTTCAGATTTTCAGCGTCAGTGTAAATTTATTTTATTCTGTCATGGTTAGTCCATTTCATGTGGCAGAAGTTGATTTCAGAGTTTGTAGTTGTGCTGTGCTGTTAGACAGAATCAGACACACACAAGGTAAAGACTGAACAACAGGCTTTAATCCACAAAGACTTCCACAGAGCCAGGCGGGGTGTGGCTGCAGCAACTCAGTGTGAGGCCTCGGGAGGCCGGCCGGCAGTGCAGGCTTATATCCCGGAGGGCGATTGACACCCGACCGGGTGTGGCTTGATCCATTCAGGCTGACTGATTGGCAGCCGGCCAGGTGTTGTCCTGTCCGCTTACACTCCTGCAGGTACAGAGATTGCCCCTTGCAGTAGGCCGGTGGTGGACCACCACAGTAGTTATACTTTTGCTCCAGATCTAGAACCTGAGGGTGGTTTTAGTCATGCCACCAATCTAATTAAGACCTCCATCATACTGATCTGTCTGTTCTGTGGAATTTCAAATTCTAACATGCCAACATGGAAAGAGGCTGAAGAGTTTATGCCCAGCTCTCGAATGAGCGATTCCATCAATTGCATTTCCCTGAAACCCTTCCAAGTTCTCTCAGACTTGTCCATGAACTCTTTTTGACCCTTGAGCCTGTTAATCCACCAGCATGTGATAGGGAAGTGGGAGGGAGCTGAAGTTTCTGTCAGAAACTCACACAATCAAGTCCATGTGAAGCGTGATAACTCCACACAGACTGCACTTACTGCTGCAGCACATTGCCAGTTGGTGACCTACCCTGAACAGCTCATCCTGGCTTTAAACCCAAATTTTCAAGCATGTTGTGTGATTTTTTTTTTAATCCAAAATTATATAATCTTAACCCAGGCCAAAGAACCTTACTCTCTGTTATGGATAAATGTGAGTTTCAAGTATCTTGGTCACACTAAAATGAAACACATTTTATGATTTATAACATCCTTCCTGAGAACATAACAAAGAGAGGCAGGAAAAGGCCATTTAACCTCTTGTGCTTGCTATACTGTTCTATAAGATCATGGTAAATCATTGACCTCTACACCACTAATTTCTTGGTGGGCGAAGGATCGGGAAGGACAATGGCCAGCGATCATGGTCTTGAAACCGACCACTACGGGGTAATCCCATGTCACTCTGGCTGTCGTGCCTTGCACTTTGCCAGGCTCAGTGTCATGGGACCCAGAGGGTCCTGGGTAAGCACTCGCCTCCCAAGTCCTTGCCCCGGTGCACGGTGCCTAAAGCTGAAAAGCTACAAGACACGGTGTTCATCTTTGCTTCACGGGGGGATGAGCCATGGATGAGATGGATGGAATCTCTAAGCAATTGTCTATTTCTGTGTTGAATAAGTGACTGAGCCTCTACAGTCCAATTTGGTAGAGAATTCAAAGATTCACTGCTGAGTGGTGAAGAAATTTATATTCATATCAGTCGTGAATGAGCAACACCTTATTCTTAAAGATTCAAGATTCTTTTATTGTCATGTAATAAAACAGAAATGTAATATTACACAAAATTTGCTAAGACGAAGAGTCATCATTAGTATTGCCCAGCACCCTGTACACTAAGATAGAGAAGCAAAGAGAGTCCCTTCAGAGTCACTGAGTGTCTGTGGATTCAGCTCCTGCAGGCTCTCTAGCTGCACAGTTCTATCCCTTGGCTCTGGATCCATATCTCCAAAATGATCAGGAAGCCTTCAGCTCCCAAGACCCTCAGGATCCTTTTTTGTCCTTGACACCCTCTTGACTCACAGTTCTGATACCTGGTTCCCATAAGCCAGTTTCCAGCAGCTCGCAGGCTGTGTGGATCCTTCAGCTGCCTTGGGTTGTCTCCTATCGTTCTCGTTCTCAACTGGGGGTTGTTTTTCACAGTTTCTGGTGTCCTGAGCTGGACCCCTGCTCCCCTTGAGACTGCAACCCTTGAGCCCTTTATCCATGGTTCTAGATAGATCAGCTCACTGACAAAAGGCAAAGGAGGAAAAACCCAACACCCAACCCCAACCAACCAATTTTCCCCCGCAACCGCTGCAACCGTTTCTGCCTGTCCCGCATCGGACTTGTCAGCCACAAACGAGCCTGCAGCTGACGTGGACATTTACCCCCTCCATAAATCTTCGTCCGCGAAGCCAAGCCAAAGAAAGAAAAGATAGATCAGCCAGAGCAATGTCAGATCCACATCTAGCATGTCAAACTACTTTTAAAAAATTTTGAACATTTTATGGAAATTGCATCAAAATTTTATATACTCATTAAGAGTGAAGCATCCCACTCATGGTATCGACCTACACTATTTAATATTTTTTTCAATCCTGATGATTCAATACACAATCTGTTGGAGGAACTCCGAGGCATTGGTGGGAGAAAAAAATGTCAACATTAGGCTTGAGAGTGTGGAGGAGAGAACAGATATAACGAGGAGCAATTGGATTGGGGCCATTAAGGGAGTGTTCGACTGAGGCAGTTGACTGTCATATGTAAATTGAGGGAGAGGGAAGCAAAGGGGTGAGGGTGGAGGATGATGAGTCATACAGAGTGGAGTGGGTGTAGGAAGGGACAAAGGCTGCCAGTGTTGGCATCTGATAACAAGATGACAATAGTGGTATTAGGCGAGACCAGATGGTACCGAAGGGAGGGGGAGAGGGAAGAAGTGAGGAAAGGGAAGAGTAGATTATTTTGATGACACAACACTGTGGGATGAAGGCCCTGGATTGTGCTGTAGAGTTCTATGTTCTAATCCAAAAGGGAAATGGAGGTGGAAGAGGAAGGAATCAAAGAGGGAGAATGATGGGAGGGCTTGTTGGGGATGGTTCTAAAGGACACAGAAATGGGGGAGAAGAAGGGAAAAGGGAACAGAATGGTAGTTGGGAAGAAAACAGGGACACCATACCAGCATTTAGAAAGTTCGGTGTTCCTACCATAGGGCTGCCTTGGAGGAATATGAATTGTTCCTTTAGTTTGTGTTGGACTACCCTCTAGTAGTGGAGAGGGCCAAAGATAGGTTAGAGAGGGAATGGGAAGGGGAGTTAAAAGGGCATGTCACTGGGAGTTCAGGATGACTGTTGTGGACAGAGTGTAGATGCTCTGTGAAACAATCCCCATTACTGTGCTTGGTTATACTCAGTGGCCACATTGGAACCACTGAATGAGGCGATGAGGATGGAGGAGGTGTGTGTGAATCTTTAGCCTTGTTGGAACTGCACTCATTCAGGCAAATGGACAACCTGGTGAAGAGTTTGCCAGAAGCATATTCTTTCTTGGGAAGAGAGGCCAGTCTTGTACACAGAATTTTAGGTATAACACTATAAATTGCAGTAAAATTACCCTATTGTTGTAATTCAATCCTCTTGCAATAAAAGCCAACATTTGGATATTTTCCTTCCTTGTTGCTTGCTATATATAAACCCTGGATGTTAAGTTCTTGTGATTTAATGTACTAAGGTACCAGGGACCTCCTGAATGGCAACACAATTCAATCTTACACCTTTGCGTTTCAATTTTTTTCTAAAGAGGGTGACTTTTGGGCCCATTTGATCAATGATGACTTGGTAGATTGGATTCATAATTGGGCTTGGCCATAAAAGAGTAGTAATGGAGAAGTGTTTCCCTGGCTGAATATCTGTGACTAGTGGTATTCTGTCGGCATTAATGGTGGGACCACTGATGATTGCAATAAATGATTTGGACAAAAATAAAGACCGGTTGATTAGTAAATTTGTAGATGAAAGAAACATTGGTGGAATTGTGGGTTGTCAAAGGATAACGATCAGTTAGATAGTGAAATAGCAGAGTTTAATATGGATAAGTGTGAAATTTTAGGAGATTACATGTAGGGGGAATGCAGTAAATGGCAGATCCCTCGGATCTGAGGTGCAAGCCCATAGCTCCCTGAAAGTGGCCACGCAAGAAGGATGGTAAGGAAGATGTGTAGCAGGCTTGCCTTCATTGGTCAGGGTGTAGGGCATAAAAGTCGGGAAGTCATGTTGTCACTGTAGTAAACTCTAGTTACACCATATTTGGAGTATTATACGCATATTACAGAAAAGATGTTGAGGCTTTGGAGAGGCTGAGGAAGAGCTTCACCCTGATGTTGTCAGCTAAAAGGAGAGATTGGATAAACTTGGATTTTCTTTTCGGGCGTGCTCTTTTCATTTCTGGGGGTGACCTGATCGAGATGTATAAAATTATGAGTGGCATTGTTGGGGTAGATAATCAGAGCCTTTCTCGGGTGGAAATGTCAAATACTAGAGGGCATAGATTTAAGGTGCTATTCACAATCTGTATGATTATTTCATCCAAATTAATCATTGGATTGGATGGTGAATAGAATAGATGCCAGTATTGATTCCTGAGGTACACTACTGATCAGAGCCTCCTTATGTAGGCTAATCTGTCCATGCCAATACATTGCTCCTAATGTTGTTTATTTGAAATTTTAATATTTTCAGGTCTTATGAAATTTATTTACTGGTTTATATCTGGTTCATTAATTTTTTTTCTGATTGTGATAAATCAAACATGATCTCCCTATCATAAATACACTGTTTGATCTCATTATATTTTCTCCACTTCCTTAATCACAGATTCTAGCAATTTCCCTACTGTGGAAAGTTTACTGTCTTGTCAGTTCCAGTTCTCTTTTCCTCCTTTCTTGAAAAGTGGGATTAAATTATGATTATTTGTGCAAAAATGTAGCTCAATTGTTTGATTAACTTTTTCCTCAGTATATCTTAATTTTAACATTTTAGTGGTGTACTTTCAATACCTTTTAACTCTTCAGTTATTGCTGTGCTCTGTATGGCAATGTACGATCTACATTCACCCAAATTCTGGACAGAAAAGCACTTCAATTATCCTTGGTGTCTCAGTAAATTTCTTGGCTATACTTCCAAAAGTTGTGTCTGATAATTGAACAAAAGGGCACCAAGTTAAGCATAGGGGGAGTGGAATCCTGTTACAACGCCAGAGATAGGGACTGGTGTTCGAATCCTGTGGTGTCAGTGTCACCTTGGGTTTCCTCCCACTCTTTTAAATATACAGGGATTGGAAGTTAATTGGGTGTAACTGAGCAGCATTGGCTCGTGGGCTGGAAGAGCCTCTATGCCTAAATTTAAAATTTAAATTGATTTGTCATTAATCAATGGATGGATGATTTAAATTTCTTTGCATTTTAGTAATGTTGAGGAAGATTTTGTTTCACCCAGTGGGTGGTTAAAATCTGGAATGTGTTGTTGGAGGCAGGTCCTTGTACAATGTTCAAGAAATGCCTGGATAAGCACTTGAATCACCAAGGCATAGGAAGATAACGGTAAATTGAAAGAATATAAATGCATCCTTGATGGGTGGCACCAACATATTACTGAGATTCTCACCATTAGGCAAAGTCTTAATATAGTTGTTGAGTTGCCAACTATTAAGTTAAATCATTCAGCATAGAATAAGTCGCTGGACTGAATTTATTCCAATAAAGAAATTTCAGTGCTAAGTTGTCATCCACCGCTGCACATTTGCTGACATTGTGAGACTTGTATTTTCTACATGGAGAAACAGTCGCAACATGGAAACAAGCCCTTCAGCTCAACTCATTCATGCTAGCCAAGTGGCCTACCTAAGATGCTCCAATTTTGCAGATTATGAGATTGAATTTGAAGATATTTACATAGAGACTGTAGTTGGAATAAAATGTCAGATCAACACAATGAAAATGTTTGAAGGCTTTAGTGTTTGAAAAACACAGTTGGAAGTGATGGACAGAGTGTGAAATATTAAGGAAGCTATTCTTCGATGAGTACATGAAAAATTGAAAGTTCCAAATGTTATAAAAGGAACAAATAAATTTTAAACAGTCAGGATTTTTAAATAAAAATGGGCAATGTTGGAATTGACAGGCCAACATTTCAGGTTAGCTCCCTTTTAATGGATCAAGAACTTTTAAGTTCAACCAGGTTGAGATGACACACTAAAGTTTGGTTGCCCTTCCTTCGAAACTGAAGGTACCTTTAAAAAGAAAATTACAGTGCTATAAAGGTGTAGAATGTTCTTGTGGTTAATAGTGCCAAAGAAGAACAGGAAGTGCAAGTGTCGGTAAGTATTCTCTGTGGGCCTCATGTGTAACCAGTGGTTAAGACTGTGACACCACAATTTGATTCTTTGCATGGAATTAAGTGAGAAGGAATGACTCTTTATTGTCCTTCACCACCTACCTGAAATCGTTTGCTTCATTCTGCCCCACAGATGCGGGGGCTCTGCTGACATCATTGGTATTTCCAGCTTTCAATAGAGCCTTGAGTTAACGTATCTCCTCTCCCACAATGGCTTCTCGTCTGATTGAGGAAAGATTGCCAGTCATGTGAGAGATGAGCAATCTCGGACATTACATGTTTACCTTGTTTCTTTTTAAAATTAAAAATTCTTTAACCACAATTCAATGGAAATTGTTTAATTTTAGTTAAATGTAAATGATAGAATTGTCTCATTATTATTTATATGGCAATGCCGCAATATGTCTCTTGGAATTGTCCCATTATGGTAACTGTGATTTAATATCACTGCAGACCTGATTATGAAAATGCTTACATAATGGCATCTCATCACAAGTCCTGTATTTTCTCTCTGATGAGATTGGTTTGCCATCCTTTGACCAGTCTTGGAGGATATTTCAATTTTATGAAAAGAGGTAATCATGGCAAAGTCTAATTATATCCTGGGGGAACTTGTTTAAAATTTATTGCAGTTTGAACCATAGTAGTTATACCTTATCACACTGTGTGCAGGATATAATGGGTTGATTCAGCACATTCCTGTTGTGTTACAATGGTACGATTTGTTTCACTTTTGCAATTTGTCATGGAACAGGGCTGATCACAGGCTCGGAACATGGTGTATCTGCTCTGAACCCTTAAAGAAGTCTTCCTTTGCAAATCTACTACTTGTGTACAGAAGACCACACAATTTCTATTTCCAAGAAAGGGCAGCACTCTGGATATCCATGTGGTATTTGTAGTTCTTTTAATCCTGTGCGCTTCTCTTGGAATATACTGATCCTGGGTGAGAAAGGATGACAATTCCTCTTGCCAACAGGAATGTAAGTGCATCATGGGTACACTTTTCTAGTTCTTTTTCCAATCTTCTTTCCAGGAAGTAGATGAATAAATCCAAATGATATTTGGTTCTTACATCAAGGCCTCTATAAATGGGAACTGATGGCATGTATCAAATTATTAAGTGTTGATGCTGCTGCATTGTATGAACCATGTTAACCTGGACCTCTTTACTAACTGTGCCATCATAATTTAGGGTGGAAAGGTTGGCATTGTAATTAGCACAACACCTTTAAAACACCAGTGATTGGGACTTTGGTCCGAATCCCGAGTTTTCCTTGGGGTTCTGGTTTCCTCCCACCGCTCGAAACATACTGGGGTGTAGGTTAATTGGGGGTAAATTGGGCAGCATGGACTTGTGGGCCAAAATAGCTCATTACTGGGCTGTTTGCATAAATTAAAAAAAAAATAAAAGAATGCGAATTTGGCTCAAACTGGAAAATGCTTCAAAATGTTGGTCAAAACTCATTAAAAAAAACTGTAAGAGTTTCTCAACTAGGAATCCTATGGGAACTGCAGATGCTGGAATCTTCAGCAAGGAGAGGAGTTGGAGGGGCTCAGCAGGTCAGGTGGGCAACATTTTGGGTCTGGATCCTTTTGACACTAAGATGAGAACAGGAGAAGTGGAACAGAAAATGGGGGTGGGGGAAGAACTAGGGAAGGGCAACAGAATACTAGATAAGTTAAGGTTGGAGAGACAGGTAGGGAAGAGACCATGGGGAGGGGTTGGGGAAGGGTCAAGAGCAAAGTGAGTAAGAGAGCAGGTCAAGAGAAGATAGAAAGACAAACCATATTTTCTGGGGGGGGGGCGGTGAAGTCATTAGAAATTGGATAATTCATTGTTCATGCCATTGTATTTTTGGCTACCCCTGGAGAATGATGCGCTGTTCCTCAAGTTTATGTTTAGTCTCACCTTGCCAGTGGGTAATGTGAAGATCAGGCAGATCTGCAGGGGAAATGGAAAAAGGAATTAAAATGGCAGAGGAAATGAGCTGCAGGGACTGATTAAATGGGTTCAGACTTTATTTCCTGGAGTATAGAAGAATAAGGGGAATTTGATAGAGGTGATGGATAGAGTAAATGCCAGTAGGCTTTTTCCACTGAGGTTAGGTGAGATACAGACCAGAGTTCATGGGTAAAAAGTGAAAGGAAGAAGTTTAAGGGGAACAGTAGGGTGAATTTCATCATACAGAGAGTGGTGGGAGTGTGGAATGAGCTTCCAGCTGAAGTGGTGAATTAGGGCTCAGTTGTAACTTTTAAGGGAAATTTGGAAAGGTGCATGGATTGGAGGCATATGGAATGGGTCCAGGTCAGTGAGGCTAGGCAGAATAATAGTTCTGCACAGTCTAGAAGGGCCAAAGGGCTCTGTTTTATGCTGTAATGTTCTCTGATTCGTCTTACTGATGTTGAGGAGGCCACTTTGAGTGCGTCCAATGCAGTAGATTAGGTTGGATGAGATCCTGAATGGAAGTGAGGGGGAAGATGTCAAGATATCTATTGAGCCTAATGTTAAAAGCATTGATGGTGAGTGGAAGGTGTGACTGGTGATGATATCAAGTTGCAGTTGGTAGAAGAAACTGATGGGTGAAAAGTGAGATAAAAGGGAACTCTATCCTCAAGTTGGAACCACAAACAATCTGCTGGAGGAACTCAACAAGTTGAATGGTTTTTGTGCGAGGAAAAACAATTGTCAGTCTTTCAGGCCAGAACCCTTCATTTTCTCTGTGATGCTGCTCTATTTGATCAGTCATTCAGTTCTCTCAGCAGATTGTTTATTGTTCAAGATTCCAGCATCTGCAGTCTCCTTTATGCTTCTATCCTTGCTCTGGCTGGAGGTGGGGTGAGAGCAGAACTGTGAAATGGGGGAGGGGATTTATGCCATGGAATGCTTTCCACATATGATGAGACAATCTGGGAAACTCTTTCCCAAACACTAAGCTATGTCAAATGAAGATTTACCAAATAATGTAAATGTTGTTGAAGTATAGATCAGTTAGCCTAATTAAATGGCAAACTGGTTAGCAGCCTGAATGACCAAATCCTGCTCTGAAATTCCTGTAATCATCCTTTGAATTAAGGCAGGAAGCTGCATTGGCTTGAAACTTGAACGTCTGCACTGCTGTTATTGTAGTTAAAAACACCAAAATGCTGGTTTGCTGACATGATGGAATATATAGCAGATGAAAAAATCAAAGCTTTTTAAAATTTAAAAAAAACTCAAAGCAGAACTCTAGCATGCAGTTTTTCCTATTTAATGGGAAATGTTAGCTAAAAAATAATACTCCTGGTTTGGTTTCCTTTCCAAGTTTGTGAATGATTCAAAATTAGGTGGGAAGAGGATGTGAAGTGGCTTCAAGGGGATATAGACAAGTTAAAGGAATAGTTGAGAATATGGCAGATAGAATGTAATATGGAAAAAATGTGATGTCATCCATTTTGGTGCATGAAATGGAAAATTCGATTTTATATTATTGGGAAAGGTGCAAAGTACCTCGGAGGCAGGTCAGTAGAAGTTAATATGAAGAAACAGCAAGGATTTAGATATGTTGGGCTTTTATGAGAGGTTTTGAATATAGGACACAATTGTACATTTGATCTCTTAGAACACCTTCCAATAGTAAGTAAATTATTGGAAGGTGCTCTAAGAGATTGGATGTACAATTATTTGGATAACCAGGAACATGGCTTTGTGTATGATAGGTTGTGTTTAACTGATTTTTAAAGTTTTTCACGGAGGTTGTAAAAAAAGTCTTTGGCATCTTGGCCTTCATAAATCAAAGTATTGAGTACAGGAGGAGATATTATGGTGAGGTTGTTCAAGACATTGGTGAGGCTAAATGTGGAGTATCGTGTGCAGTTTTGGTCACCTAACTACAGGAAAGACATAAAGAAGATAGAAAGAGTGCAGAGAAGATTTACTAGGATGTTGCCCGGATTTCAGGAACTGAGTTGCAGGGAAAGGTTAAACAGATTAGCACTTTATTTCCTGGAGGGAAGAAAAACGAGAGGAGATTTGATAGAGGTATTTAAAAATATGAGGGGGGGGGAGGATAAGAGAGTAAATGTAGATAGCCTTTTTCATCTGTGGGTTGGTGAAATACAAGCCAGAGGACACGAGTTAAGAGTGAAAGGGGAAAAGATTAGGGGAAAATGAGGGGGAACTTCTTCACACAGAGAGTAGTGGGAGTGTGGAATGAGCTTCCAGCTGAAGTGGTAAATGCAGGCTCAATTTTGACATTTTAGAAGAATTTGGACAGGTACATGGATGGGAGAAGCATGGCGGGCTATGGACTGGGTACAGGTCAGTGGGACTTGGCAAAAAAAATGATTCGGCACAGACTGGAAAGGCTGAAGAGGCCTGTTTCTGAGCTGTATTGTTCTATGATGAAAGATATTTAAATAAGGCCTTGGAAAGGTTGTAACTGGAATTTTGTTTTGGAATTTTTGACCAATAAAGTAAACCTTCTTTGCATAGGTGGAGTCCAGAAAGATTAATTAGACTGATTCCTGGGTTGGCAGATATGTTATATGAAGGAAAGCTAGATAGATTAGTCCCGCATTCCCTTGCGTTTAAAGGAATTTGAGGTTTAAGAGAAGATGTTTCTGCTGGTTGTGTAGCCAAGACCTGAAGGTTACTGCCTAAATGGTGGGTTATTGAGGGCTAACATAAAGATACATTTTATCATGGTGTATCTTTCAAATTCTGTACCTGAGAGATCATGAATCATTGAGATTTAAAACACAGATTGTTTGATTTTAGGATATTGACGGCATGTGGAGGAAGAGCAAGAATATGTCACTGAGGTAGCAGATCAGCTATTGGATTCAAAAGGATAGAGGACCACTCCTCCGACTTATTTATGTCTTTCCTTTAAACACCTTGTTGCAATATGCCTGTATTAGATCAATGTGAGTGGGTCAGGACAAGTCGCTGGAGATGTTTAACATGCTCTTGAAACTTAATGTTGACTACTATTTTCATTTCATCACCATTGATTATGGGCGTCAGAGTTATCAGTTATTAATTTCCTTTGTTAATTATTGTTTTGAATTTCATTTATCATCTGTTATTGTTATAGACTCTGATCACTTTTTCCTTTGATTCTGTTACCACAATGCTTTCCAGTCAAGGTTAAGCTGGCGAAATGGCAGTGTTCTGAAAGTCAAAATGTTCCAATCGAAAGTCTGAGTGGGGACCAAAATGACTCTGAATTCAACACGTTTAATTCGGATGCAGTGTGTGTGACATCTGAGGAATACCCATTTTCTTAAATGAATTACTGTAACAATTTAAAGAAATGTGTGTTTTTTCAATTAATGAAAATTGAACTTTTCTGAGGTATTAAATGGAAGATGCCCTGAATTTCTTGCAAGAGAGACTCCAATCTTGTTCCTTAAGTATCTTGGCTATATTTATTTTCTGAGAGCAGAGGCTTCACTGCCATATTTCGATGGTTTACCTATCTTGGATGAAATCCAATATGTTTCTGCTTATTTTTCTTGGAGTCACAAGAATAAAAAATTCTTTAAAAAGGCATCCCTTCATTATTTATAGGGCCTTTTGTGCAAATTGCTTGCATGAGTGTAGTTTCAAGGTGTTCAGTGCCTTCCAGGACAGTGTGGCCTTTTGATTAGCGCCCCATCAAGCATCCAAAAATTTTTATTAGTCTGCAGACACCGTGGTTGAAGTAAAATCACAAAGCTGGGAAAACGCAGCAGGTCAAACAGTGTAAAGATCATAAAGATACATAACCAACGTTTCAGCTGTTGGATAGAGTTTTGCAACATTAGACCCCACCACAATGAAGGACGAACAATAGATTTCCAAATTACAAGGGGAGGAACCCGGAAGTGGTGTGTTTTTTGCTTGCCAATGAGAGGACTGTCCTGCCAAGTGCAGTGCCTTTTGCAGACTTGTGGAGGAGGAGATGAACCTTTAGGATGCTTTAAAAACACAAAGCTGGAGAAACTATGCTTTATATAGCAAAGACAAAGATACATAATCGACATTTTGAGCTTGATACCTTCATCAATGTATAATGTGTTGATTAATAATTGTTTATGCAGGAGGCAGGGAACTTAATTCAACCATTGAGTGAGAGAGAGGAAAAAAATGGTAATCAAGGCAGGGGAATGGTCCTCTTCCAGGATATGGGTCATCAGGGAAGCCAGCAGTTGACTTCATCTGTGAGAGGTGCATCCAGCTGCAGCTCCTGAAAAACTGATTTAAGGAATTGGAGCTGTTGTTGGATGAACTCCAGATTATTTGGGAGGCAAAGGGTGTGATTGACAGGAGTTACAGGGACACTATCACACCTATGAGGCAGGAGGATGGTGGATGGGTGACAATCAGGAGAGGGAAATAGAACAGGCAGGCAGTGCAGAACACTCCTGTGGGCGTTCCCCTGAATAACAAGTATACCATTTTGGATACTGTTGAGGGGGATGACATACCAGGAACAAGCCACGGTGATCAGGTCTCTGGCACGGTCTGGTCCTGTGGCTAAGAAAGGAAGGGAGGAGAAAAGGTGAGCTGTGGTGATAGGGGATTCCTTAATTGGGGGAACAGAAAAGAGATTCTGTGGAGGGGATAGAGTATCCCAGATGGTATGTTGACTCCCTGGTGTCATGGTCTGAGATATCTCAGATCGAGTTCATGGTATTCTCAGGAGGGAGGGCGAGGAGCCAGATGTCGTGGTCCATGTAAGGACCAATGATGTGGGTGAGAAGATCCTGAAAGGAGAATTCAGGGAGTTAGGTGCTATGTTGAAGGACCTCCAGGATAGTGACTCGTGCCATGTGCTGGAGGGATTAGAAATAAGAGAATAATGCAGACGTGGCTGAAGACGTAGTGCAGGAGGGAAGGCTTCAGGTTTCTGCATCATTGGGCTATGTGCCAAGGAAGGTAGGATATGTTCTGATGGGACTTTTTGTATCTGAGCTGGAATGGGCCTAATATCCTTGTGAGCAAGTTTGCTAGTGCTGCTCCAGTGGGTTTAAACTAGATTTGCAGGGGGAGGGGAACCAGAGGGCCAGAGCAGGTAGAGGAGTGGAGGAGGAAAAATATAATGTTAAAATTGCCTGCACTGTTAGAAGTCAATGGGTTGAACATGGTGGAAATATTCTCAGGTGCATCTATTTCAATGCAAAGACTATTGTAGGAAAGGCAGACGAGTGTAGGGTGCAGATTGGCACGTGGAATTACGACATTGTGGCCATCAGTTTCAGGAGGGGCAGGACTGGCAGCTCAATGTTCCAGGCTTCTGTTGCTTTAGATGTGATAGACAGGGGCGGGGTTAGTGTAGGGGATGAAAGGGGAGTAGGCCATTGCTTGTCAGGGAAAATATCACAGCTGTACTTTGCAGGACCGAGAAGAAGGGTCATCTCCTGAGGCTATATACAGCTCCAGTAGAGCTGGGGAACAGAAAAGGTATGACTTCACTCATGGAGTTGTATTCTAGACTGCCCAATAGTCAGCAAGAATTGGAAGTGCAAATCTGTAGAGAGATAGCAGGCAGCTGCAGGAAACATTAGGTTGTAATAATAGGAGATTTTAACTTTCCACATATTGACTGGGACTCCCATACTGTAAAAGGGCTGGATGGCTTGAAGTTTGTCAAATATCTTCAGGAAAGTTTTCTAAATCAATATTTAAAGGTACCAGCTAGAGAGAGTGCAATACTGGATCTCATATTAGGGAATGAGGACAGGACAGGTGTCAGAGGTATATGTAGGGGAACATTTTTGGGTCCAGTGATCATAATGCCATTAGTATCAAGTTAATTAGGAAAAAGGATAGGTCTGGGCCTCGGGTTGAAATTTTAAATTGGAAAAAGGCCAATTTTGAGGAACTGGGAAAGGATCTTGAATGTGTGCATTGGCATAGGTTGTTTTCCGGCAAAGATGGACGAGGCAAGTGGAGGATCTTCAAAGGTGAAATATTGAGAGTACAGAGATTGTGTGTTCCTGTCAGGATCAACAGCAAAGTTAAAAGGTATAGGGAACCTTTTTTTTGAGGGATATTGTGAATCTGGTTTGGAAGAAGAGAGAGGTGTATAACAGGTATAGGCAATTTGGAGCAAATGAGGTACTCGAGGAGTATAAAACATGCAAGAAAAACTTCAAGAAAGAAAGAAGACATGAGGTTGCTTTGGCAGACAGTGTGAAGGAAAAATCCTAAGGGGTTCTGCAGGTCTATAAAGAGCAAAAGGATAGTAAGGGACAAAATTTATCCCATTGAAAATCAGAGTGGTCGGCTTTGTATGGAGCTAAAAGAGATGAGGGAGATCTTAAATATATTTTTTTCTTCTTCAATAATCGCTTAGGAAATGGGCAGAATTGTGGGAAGTCAGGAAAACAAGCAGTGAGGTCATGGAACCTATACAGATTAAAAAGGAGGAAGTGCTTGCTGTCTTAAAACAAATAAAAGTTGACAAATCCCTGTGGCCTAACAAGATATTCCCTCGAGGGAGGCAAATGCAGAAATTGCATGGGTCTGGCAGAAATGTTTAAAATATCCTTAGCCACTGGTGTGGTGTCACAGGATTTGAGGGTAGTTCATGTTGTTCTATTGTTTTTTTTTAAAAAAAGCTCAAAAAATAACCCTGGAAATTATAGGCCAGTGAGCTTAATGTCAGTGTTAGGTAAATTATTGGAAGGTGCTCTAAGAGATTGGATATACATTTATTTGGATAGTCAGGAACTGATTAGGGATAATCAACATGGTTTTGTGGGTGGTAGGTTGATTTTAATCAATCTTATAGGGTTTTTCGATGATGTTACTAGAAAAGTTGACAAAAGAAAGGCTGTGGATGTTGTCTACATGGAATTTAGTATGGACTTTGACAAGGTCCCACATGGGAGGTCAATCTGGAAGGTTTAGACTCTGGATATTCATGGTGACGTAGTGAACTGGATTTGATGATGGCTGGATGGGAGAAGCCAGAGAGTAGTGGTGGAAGATTGCTTCTTAGATTAGAGGCTTGTGACTTGTGGTGTGCCTCAGGGATCGGAACTGGGACCATTGTTGTTTGTCATCCATATCAATCATCTAGGTGATAGTGTCATTTGCATACTTGCTGATCCTATTTACCACATTAAGAATGGAGGTGTTGTGGATAGCAAAGAAGGTTTTTCAAAGCTTGGAGAGGAATCTGGACCAGCTGGTAAAATGGACCGAAAAATAGCAGATGGAGTTTAATGTAGACCAGTGTGAGGTGTTGCATTTTGGAAGGAGAAACCAAGAAAGGACATACGTGGTAAATGGTCGGGCACTGAGGAGTGTGGTAGAACAGAGGGATCTGGGAATATAGATTCCCTGAAAGTGGTGACATGGGTGAATAGGGTTGTAAAGTGAGGTTTTGGCATATTGGCCTTCATAAATCAAAGCATTGAGTACAGGAGTTGGGATGTTATGTTAAAGTTGTACAAGACATTGGTGAGGCTAAATTTGGAGTATTGTGTGCAGTTTTGGTCACCTAACTACAGGAAGGATATCGAGAAGATGGAAAGAATGCAGAGAAGATTTACTAAGATGTTGCCTGGACTTCAGGAACTGAGTTATAGGGTAAATAGATTAGGACTTTATTCCCTGGAGTGTAGAAAAATAAGGGGAGACTTGATTATAGGTATTTAAAATTGAAGGGCGAGACAGAGTAAATGTAGGTAAGCTTTTTACGCTGAAGGTAGATGAGATACAATCCAGAGGACATGGGTTAAGAGTGAAAGGGAAAAGTTTAGGGGGAAACATGAGGGGGAACCACACAGAGAGTGGTGGAAGTATGGAATGAGCTTTCATCTGAAGAGGTGAATTTGGGCTCAATTTTAACATTTAAGAATAATTTGGACAGGTACATGGTTGGGAGATGTATGGAGGGCTATGGGCAGGCTAGGGTGCAGGTCAGTGGGACTAGGGAAAAAGGTTATTTGGCACAGACTAGAGGAGCTGAGATGGCCTGTTTCTGTGTTGTAATTGTTCTATGTTTCTAGCTCTGTAATTCTTGATGTTAATCTCAAGAACTAGTTTTCCACTCCATTATAGGCTAGCCTCCTTTATCCTTAAAACGGGTGACGTGACCGTGGATGATTCAGTTCATAGCTATCTCCATAATAAATCTATTTGGCAATCAGAAACCAGACTTTTGAACCAGACGTATAAAAATTTGTTCTCGTCGATGGCCATTTTTGGTTTCTTGAGGGCCACTTTATATAGAGTTTATTACGGTTTTCGTGTAAATCTGTACGAAAGAGCTGAAGTGATGGTGGATGCCTATGATATCAAGGCACTTTTGGCTGTTTCACATCACATGGATGGGTAAAACTGAAGCCAGTGATCAGCAAGTGAAGAATGCTTTAATAGTTTGTTGCACAAATGAGATCCAGGGTAAGGAAATCTATCCCTTGTATCATTTAGAAACTGCTCTCATTGAAAGTTTTTCTGTGTCCTTTGGTAGATTTAGTTTCCTGGCTGTCAAGATGGTGAGCGGGAGCAGACTTTAGCGATACTGGAAGAAGCAAAAAGAGCAAGATAGAACTTCTCTGATAGCCATAATTCGTAAATAACCTAAACATCATTTATCCTCACATCGACCCAATTGCTGGACTTGAACCAACCTTCCGCTTCGTGGCTTTACTGTCTTCCAATTTTTGGCAATCTCATGCTTGTAGCCTTGCATCTCTCTTGATTGCATCTTCTCTCCCATAACTCATTTGATAAGCTTACCTACTTCCTGAGAGAGAACATTTATGTGAGTTTTCAGTGTGACTTCCTGACTCAGGTGTTTTTTTTGGTCAGATCTGCTGGATGGCTCTCCCATCCATTTGTCTGCTGAGTGGGAAATGGTTAAAAATATTGAAATATTCCTGCTGATTGAGTTCCCAAATGATTGGGTGCTTGTGGCTTTTCTCGATTATACCCTCTGCTTCTGTCTTGTGCAGGAATTTCAGAAACACAGATATTAGTCCAGTACTTGTTTCAGAAAGTGGTGCCGTTACTTTCTGGTAACTTATTTCATATGGAAAATAACTTTTTTTTGAGGCTGCCATAAAGTCATTGTCAAACAGCATGGAAACAGGCCCTTCGGCTCTACTTACTTGCGCCGGCCGACTAACATGTACCACCCACACTAGTTCTATCTGACGGTGTTTGGCCCATATACCTCTAAACCCTTTCTAGCAGAGCTTGGGCTTTTCCTTCTGGAGTGTAGAAGGGTGAGAGGTGACTTAATAGAGGTCTACAAGATTCTGAGAGGCATAGATTAGGTCGACAGCCAGTGCCTGTTTCCCAAGGTAGGAGTAGCAAACACCAGAGGACGTCTAAAGTGAAGGGAGGAAAGTTTAGGGGAGACAACAGGGTTAAGGTTTTTACACAGTTGTGGGTGCCTAGAGTGCCTTGTCGAGGGTGGAGGTGGAGGCTGGAACACGAGGGGCATTCAAGAGGCCCTCAGACAGGCAGATGGATGAAAGAAAATGTGAAGGTTTTGAGCTTGGGATGGTTTGCTTTTTTGGCACAACATTGAGGTCAAAGATCGTGTATTGTGCTGTAGGGTTCTATGTTCTATCCATGTATCCATCCAAATGCTTCTTAAATGTTGCAGTAGTACCTGCCTCAATCATCTCCTCTGACAGCCTGTTCCATACACCCACCTCCCTCTGTCCATTAAAAAAAAGTAACTCCTCACTTTCCTATTAAATCTCTCCCCTCACCTTAAACCTATGTCCTCCAGTTATCAATTTCCACTACTCCAGGGAAAAGACTCAATGCATTCACCTGATCGATTTCTCTCATGATTTTGCCCCCCTCTGTGAGATCCCCCTCATTTTCCTGCACTCCAGGGAATAAAACCTCAACCTTCTCAATCTCTGGCCCCATTCTGGCAGCATTCTCGTCAATCTTCCCTGCACCCTCTCCAACTTGACAATAAGGATAATAACTCTGTGTGGGCTCACCAAGACTTCTGCAATTCTCTGGTATATTTGCAAGATTTTGTTGCATCTTCTGTGATGCAATTGGGGGATATGGGGAGAAGGCAGGTAGGTGGAGTTAGGTCATAAATTAGATCAGCCATGATCGTATTGAATGGCGGAGCAGGCTCGATGGGCCATTTTTGGCCAACTCCTATTCCTACTCCCTATGTTCCTATGTTCCTAAAAGAGAGAGACTAAATATTTAACTCTTGCACTGCCTTATTCCCCATTATAAGTTCTCCTATCTATCGAGAATGGACCCACATTTGTTTTTGCTCATCTTTCCCTTTTACATTTCTCTGGCAGGTCTTGCAGTCTATTTTTTTTCTTGCCAGATAATTATCAGTTTCTTATTTTTCCTTTTCAATTGCTTATCAATCTTTTACTCTAATCTTATTAGTTTTTTTGATATCATGTTTTTTATTATATAAGTTACATGCCTTAAAATGCCTTGAAGGTAGAGACTCACAGCTGAGTCTCAGTTTGTGTTTATATTATTTTCCCATGATTCTTTTTAAAGCCGGCTGTTTTCCATTACAGACCATCTCCTATAAATTAGCTGTCAGCCTGAACCTCCATTTGGTACACTAATCATGAAATAATTGCTCGATTGCAAGTCACTTTTTTGCACTTAGGTTACTGTGAATATTCATTATCCATCTTGTGTATTTATTGTCTCCTTTTAATTCAATTCATTCACTATTATTAGTTTATTGTTATAAGTACAAGTACCTGTTTGGCTGCAGCAAGTAAAAATTTCAGGATTGCATAATGTGTCCAACAATAAATGCATCATTAAATTGAGAGACTGACATTACGAAGAATGTGGAATAAAAAGGGAAAATGTTTGAAATGCCCAACAGTCAATGGGACATTGACGGTGAGAGAGTAAGAGTTACTTTCCAGATTAATGAAATTTTGTGTAAACTGTGAAAAGATTGAATTGCAAAAGATTGATATGTTGACAAAGGGAGAAGAGGAAGAGAGAGCACAAGGGGAGCTTAATTGATTGGGACAATTGCAAGAGAGTTTAAATGAGAAAAGATGAGCTGGATCAATTGGGGCAAGTAATGAAAGAAAAAGTGAGTTCAAAGGAGAAATAAATAATCTTCATTATCTGAGATTACAAAAGAAAAATATACTAAGTTTCAAACTCTGAGACAAACAAATCCCGATGAAGGGTTTTGGCTCAAAATTTTGACTGTCTATTGCCATCTATTGATGCTGTCTGACCCACCGAGTTCATCCAGCATCTTGTGTGTTGCTGGAAGAACTTGGCAGATGAGGTACCATCCAAGGAGGAAAATGGAGAATCAACTTTTTGAGTTGAATCCCTACTTCAGAAAGATACTGAAGTAAAAACAGACAATCTCCAAAATCTCCAATTGAGTTTGTGATACAGTCCTCTTTACAGAGATGATCAGAAACTACAGAAGAAAAGGGTGGGGAAGCCCATACCCCTGTCCACATTAATGACACTGAAGTGTTGCTCACCAGCCGTTTAAGCCAACTAATGTTTTGAAAATAATCACTTTTTAAAAAATCCGAAATGACCAGGGGAGTCTCTTTGCTGATTTTTCTGCCTGGGGAAACAAAATGTAAATAACATTTCAAATTTGACAGAACTTCAAAGAAAACTGCACTTTGGTTTTTGACTGTTGTAGCTTCCTCTCCCTAAGTATTAAGGTCTATGAATCACCAGTTGGAGAATAAGACAATTTCCTTTGAGACCTGACACGTCAATATAAACCCTACTTTCAGCTGAGGTTCTGGGATTTCCAAAGCATCCATCAAGATTGAGACACAATTTTAAAACAAAGTTTCTGCCCTACCACAGAACATGTTTTTAACTTGCAAACAAAATCTTCCTGCTTCAGCTAGTTTCACAAAAAAAAATCATGATTTTTCTCATCATTAGAGAGGAAGTCATTTGGTCCATTGATTCCATGCTGACTATATCCCCACTTTTCACCCTCTACCTGGAGCTATGCATGAAAAACTGGAGCAATGTAGTGCAGCATGTACGGAAGGCAATAGACATTCAATATTTGGAGCCAAAATCCTTAATTGGGACTGGCAAGAAAGAAGGCAGAAGCCAGAATAAAAGGGGTAGGGGAAGGAGTATTAGCTAGTAGGTGGTCACAAGGAGAAGAGGGAAGACATGAGGGGGAGAAAATAAGCTTGGAGGTGATAGAAGGATGGGGTAGAGGGCTCTGATGAACTCTTGATAGGAAAGGATAGTGGATCATGTGGAATGAAGGGAAGGAAGTAGGCAGATATTGAAAGAGAAGGAAAAGGAGAAATAGGATCATGGTAAACAAAAAGGGGGAGTGGGCAGACCTAAGGAGGGGGTTATCAGAAATTGGACTGTCAAGGCAGAATACAATGTGTTCTTCAATTTTAGTGAAGCTTCAACCTGGCAGTAAAGTTTGTATTGGATGGCAATGAAAATGGCTAACCACCAGGAGAAACTGGCTGTCAGGGTAGATGATGCAAAGGTGCTCAATGAATTGATTTCCTCTTTTTGCATCTGGTCTTCCTGATGTAGAAGAGGCCCATGCCAAATGAATTAAATGACCCCTATGGATTCAGAGGTGAAGTGCAACCTCACTTGGAAGAACAGTTTGGGACCATGAATGGTAGTGAGGGAGGAGGTGCAGGTGTAGCACTTGATAAAGTCACACGGATAAGTAATGGGGGGGGGGGGGAGATAAGTGAGGAGGGTTGAGTGGAAAAAGGGAGTCATAGAGAGAGTGATCCCTGCAGGGAGGAGAAAGGATGGAAAGATGTGTCAAGTAATTGAGTCATTCGGGGTTGTGCTCACTTGAATTTACAAGAATGAGAGGGAATCTTTTAGAAATGTATAAAAAATATGAAAGGCATAGATAAAATAGAGATAGGTTAGTTGTTTCCAGTGGTGGGGGAGACTAGAACCAGGGGATGTTGGCTCAAGATCTAGGGTAGAAGATTTAGGATGGAGAAGAGGAGGAATTGCTTTGCTCAGAGGGTGGTGAATCTGGAATTTGCTGCCCATTGAAGTTGTGGTGGAGACCTTAGTAAATATATTTAAATCAAGGTTAGATAGATTTTTTTTTGCAAAGTAGGGAAATTGAGGGATTTGGGAAAGGCAGGTAGGTGGAGATAAGCCTATTGTCAGATCAGCCATGATCTTATAGAATGATGCAATAGGCTTGATGGGCCAGGTGGCCTACTCCTGCTCTTGTTTTTTTATGTTCTTGTGTGATGGGATCTCAGTTTTTATACCAAAACAGACTTTATTCGCAATAAATTATTTATAAAAGGAAAAGCATTCAAAGTCTCTTTTTGCCCTTAGTTTCGTATCCATTTATTACCACCACTGTGGTACCTTGTCATTACTCCCCTCTCTATTGTTTGAGGAGCTTTCCCTCAGTCTCTGCCCCTTAATGCCCAGTGATGGATGGACTCCAGACTGCAGTTCTTCCCTTGCGCCAACCCTCAGTGCGTCCCTCATCATGTACTCCTGCAGCCTGGAACGTGCCAGTTGGCAGAATTCTTGGACTAGCATCATAGTGTGCTGAAAGCCCAACAGATTTGGGGCAGACCAAAGTGCGTCTTTCACCGTGTTTATGGTTTTTCCAGCACTTCTGGATAACTAACACTATGTGCGTCCCCACGAACAGCCAGTTAATCAGAGAGTCCTCGGTCACGCTGGTGCTGGGGATGAACCATGACAAGGACCCTTGCGGGTGTTGTCCCAGTTGTACACGGTAGATCTGACCTGGAGGTCTTCTCTCACTGCCAGCTAGGCCAAGTCCTGGTGCTTGTTCATGTGCACTGGCGATAAGGCCTGGATGGTCTGCTCAGGGAACAACCCCACCGGGTCCATCGAATCCTCGTCTCTTGTAGAAAGGAAGGAGATAAGTCAGCATTCACAATATAAATTGAAAACTTGGTTGAATGGTGCACCAATCTTGCACTTAATGTCGCCAAAACAAAGGAGCTGATTGTTGACTTCAGGAAAGGAAAGCCAGAGGTTTACAATTGAGTGATCATTAGGGGATCAGAGTTGGAGAGGGTGAGCAAAGTTTGGTTCTTGGGAGTCACTATCTTGGAGGATCTTTCCTAGACCCAACACGCCAATGGCATCGTGAAGAAAGCATGACAGTGCCTTTATTTCCTTAGGAGTTTGTGGAGGTTTGGTATGACATTAGAAACCCTGATAAATTTCTACAAAATGTGTGGTGGAAAGAGTGCTGACCAGCTGCATCACAGTCTGGTATGGGAGGACCTATGCCCCTTAGTGTAAAGCCCTCCAAAAGGTAGAGGACACAGCCCAGGACACCACAGACAAAACCCTCCCCGCTTTTGAATACATCTACAGGGAACGCTGCCATCGGAGGGCAGCAGCAATCATCAAAGACCCACACCACCCAGCACGTGCTCTCATCTCGCCGCTGCCATAATGAAAGCGGTATAGATGCCTCAAGACTCGCACCACCAGGTTCAGGAACAGCTGCTCCCCCTCCACCATCAGACTCCTCAACAACAAACTTAATCAGGGACTCATTCAAGGAATCTTCCTGTGCACTTTATTAATTGCCTTTGCTCTCCCTGTATTGCAGTTTGTTTATATTCTTTGTTTACAGTTCTTTTATTTATGCGGTGTACAATTTAATTTTTGCACTGCCAATTAATGGTAATTCTGCAGCACCTGCAGGAAAAAGGAATCTCAAGGTTGTATGTGATGTCATGTATGTACTCTGACAATAAATCTGAATAAAGAAATAAATCTCAGTGTTTGCAGGACATTCTGTCCTAACCGCTGCCTGATGGCCTAGTGGTCAATGGTGTTGGTCTGGAAATTGGGGAGAGTGGTGGGACGAAGTAGGATGTGCGGGAAATGTGGATTAGGGCTATACAAATAGTGGAGAACAAAACATGTTTGCTTAAGAAGGATTCTTAGATAGCCATTGGAACAGATTTTGCAGAGGGGTAGTTATAGGAAGGGAATGGTAGTATCCTTACAAGAAACTGGATGGGTAGAGGTCTAGTCCTGTTAACTGTGGGAGTTGGTGGATTTGTGAAAGATGCCGTTAGATAGTCTGTCTCGTAAGATAGAGATCGAGAAAGGGAAGAACAGTTCCAGAGATGACCCAAGTAATTTTAAGGGTAGGATGGAAGATGACAACAAGTTGATAAAATTGATGAGCTCAATTTTATCTATTTAGCAGAATGCAGCACCAATATAGTCATCAATGGGAAAGAGTTGGGGGGTGGTACCTGTATAGGCTTGACACATGAATTGTTCCATGTAGCCAATAAAAAGGCAGGTATCCATGGCTCCACCTTTGTTTGGAGAAAGTGGAAGGAGTTGAAAGAGAAATTGCAGATCTCACACTTCGACCATGAATTCTGTCAGATGGCGGGTGGTGGTGGTACAGGCTGACTGAATAGTGTATTATCAGAAAAGATGTAGAGAGCTTCAAGGCCTTCCTCATGGGAGATTAATGTATAGGGACTGGACAACCATGAAGAAATCCAGGTGGTCAGCTCCAGGTAATTGAAAGTGGTGGAGAGGATGTAAGGTGTCATGGATGTAGGAGGAAAGGAACTGAACCAAAGGACGCAATACGGAGTTGCTCAAATATTAACAGTAAATGATACTCATTTTTAAATTTGATGTGAATAGTTTAAGGTCCTAATTGCTAACATGAATTGGGGATTAAATATCTTTTTTTTAGAGCCTACTGGCCATAAAAATTGAAAACTCTAAGCTAGGTTCTGCTGTTAAATTTGGGAAACCTGCATTAAAGTTCTACCCATGTCATCACCTTAAATATCAGAGTCGATGATTCAGCGACTGAAAAAAGTATTACCTCACTCCCCCCCACACTATGCTAACTGCCCCACTTAAGGTCTGTGACGGAGGGAATTCCCAAATATCAGTCAAGATTTAGCATCACTTAAATATAAAATAAACTTTCAATTTACTTTATATTTGAGTTTTCCTTCTCTTTTATGATTAAAGATGAAAAAAAATCCCCATGAGCTAATTTTACTGTAAGCTGTTAACTCCAAAAGGGACAGCAGATTGAATTCTCCCTTCTGCTTTCACATTTCTATTGTTTTGTACCATTGAAACTAGAGGGAAGAATATTGTGTTTGCCAATGAATGGATGAAGGAAGGAATGATTTAAGGTGGAATACAATAGGTTATGGAGAGTTGTAAGGCTGTAGAAGAGATAGTAATGACTTAAACAGGTTTAAACTTGAAAATCCTAAATTTAACTTGAATTTTAGATCACATAGGAGCACATAGAGTTGTAAATGCAGCTTAGACCAAGACCATCACCCAAATCCTCCTTCCCTCCACTGACTTCATCTACATTTCCAGCTGCATTGGAAGAGCAGCCAACATACTGAAAAAAGCATCCAACCCACCTACACTCTCTCTTTATCCCCCCTCCCCTTGAAGAACCTTCACAAGTGTAAGATTGCACATCACATCCCAGTGAAGGGAAGTTCAATTTGTGATTTTTTTGGGGGGATATTTTAGCAATCATTATCTTTTAATTAACCATTTAATTAAATTACGAGAAGGTAATGGAGTCAGCTGGGGCAGTGGATTGCTCCAATTGCGGGATGTGGGATATCTTGGACAGCACCTGCAAAACATAGGAACATAGGAAGTAGGAACAGGAGTAGGCCAAAAATGGCCCATCGAGCCTGCTCCGCCATTCAATACGATCATGGCTGATCTAATTTATGACCTAACTCCACCTACCTGCCTTCTCCCCATATCCCCTATCATGTAAAAATTTATCTAACCGAATTTTAAATATGTTAGAGAATTCCAGATGCATCCAGCTGCAGCTCCTGACAAACCGAGTTAGGGAATTGGAATTGGATGAACTTTGGAATATTCAAGAGGCAGAGAGGATGACAGAGAGAAGTTTCAGGGACACAGTCACCCCCAAAGGTTAGATACAGGTAACTGGGAGACTGTCAGGAGAGGGGAGGGGAATAGACAGGGAGAGCAGAGCACCCCTATAGATGTTCCCATAAACAATAAGTATACCATTTTGGATACTGCTGGTAGGGAAAACCAACCAGGGACAAGTTGTAATGGTCAGGTCTCTGACACTGAGACTGGACCCTCAGCTCAGAATTGAAGGAGGGAAAAAAGGAGAGCAGTAGTGATAAGGGATTCAATAGTTAGGGGGGCAGATAAGTGATTGTGTGGGAGAGATCGAGAACCCTAGATGGTTTGTTGCCTCCCTGGTGCCAGGGTCCTTGATATCTCGAATCGTGTTCTCAGTATTCTTAGGAGGGAAGGTGAGCAGCCATATGTCGTGGTCCATGTAAGGACCAATGCATGGGTAGGAAGAGAGAAAAAGAGTTTATGGATTTAGGTGCAAAGTTGAAGGTCAGGACCTCTAGGGTTGCGATCTCAGAAGTGCTACCCTTGTCACTTGATAGAGAGACTATAAATTGGAAGTGAATGCAACTAAATACTTGGCTAAAGAGATGGTGCAGGTGGGAGGGCTTCAAGTTTCTGGACAATTAGGCTCCGTTCCAGGGAAGGTGGGACTTGTTCCAGTGGGAAGGTTTGTCCCTGAACTGGAGGAGGTCTAACCTCCTTGCGGGTTAGAGTGCTGCTCTGTGGAGGCGGGGGGGGGGGGGGGGAGAATTAAATTAAATTAGATTGGCAGGGGGATGGGAACCAGAGTGTTTTAGAACAGATAGTGAGGTGGAGGAGGATAAAGGTCATACGAGGGCTGCATGTACAAACAGAAATCAAAGGTTTGTGCATATTAGAAATGTTCTCTCGTCTATTTGTTTCACTGCAAGGAATATTGTAGGAAAGGCAAACAAGCTTAGAGCATGGATTTGCATGTGGGTTTATGATATTATTGCTATTAGTGAGATGGTTGCAGGAGGGGCAGGACTGACAGTTCAATATTCCGGAGTTCCATTGTTTCAGACATGATAGAGGGAGAGGGTTGAAAGGGGGAGGAGTGGCATTGCTAGTAAGGGAAAATATCACAGCTGTGCTTAGGCAGGACAGATCAGAGGGCTTGTCTACAGAGGCCATGTGGGTGGAGCTGAGGAATGGGAAAGGTGTGACCACACTGATAGGGTTGTACTATAGACCACCCAATAGTCAGAGAATTGGATGAGCAAATCTATAGAGAGATAGCAGACTGATGCAAGGAACAGAATGTCGTGATAGTAGGAGATTTTAACTTTCCATATATTGACTGGGATTCCCATACTGTAAAAGGGCTGGATGGCTTGGAGTTAGTCAAATGTGTTCAGGAAAGTTTCCTAAATCAATATTTCAAGTTTCCACCTTGAGAGAGTGCAATATTGGATCTCCAAATAGGGAACCAGACAGTTCAGGTGACAGAAGTATGTGTTGGTGAACATTTTGGGTCCAATGAACTTAGTGTCAATACTTTCAAGTTAATTATGCATAAGGATTAGGTCTGGTCCTTGAGGTGAGATTCTAAATTGGAGGAAGGCCAATTTTTTGGAAATGAGAAAGGATTTAGGAGGAGTGGATTAGGATAAGTTGTTTTCTGGCAAGGAGATGTTCAGTAAGTGGAAGGCCTTCAAAGGTGAAATTTTGAAAGTGTTGAGTTTGCATGTTCCAGTCAGGATTAAAGGCAAAATTAACAGGCATAGGGAACCTTGGTTTTCAAGGGATATTAGCAATCTGGTTAAGAGGAAGTGAGCGGTGTATAGCAGGTATAGGCAACAAGGAGTATAGAAAATGTTAGAAAAATCTTAAAAGGAAATTAGGAAGGCAAAAAGACACAAGGTTGCTTTGGCAGATAATGTGAAGGTCAACCCAAAGGGTTTCTACAAGCTTGTTGAGAGTAATCTAGGGGACAAAACTGGTCCCCTAGAAGATCAGAGTGGTCATCTTTGTGTGGAACCTAATGATGTGTAAGTATGGACTAGAAGGGCCAAATAGCCTGTTTTCAGTGCAGTAGGGTTCTATCACATTCAATGTTTACACAAAAATGCTGGAGAAACTTAGCAAGTCGTGCAGTGTAAATATACATAACTAATGCTTCGGGCCTGAGTGAAAAACAGACAGGCTCCTGAATAAAATGATGGCCGGGTGGGGGGAGGAGCACAGACCCACAGGTTAGAAGTCTTAAGTGGATATAATTAAGGCTAGTTTCTTTCCTGCTGGGATGACACCACTGAACAAGCATCATGTTGGTAAAATAATGCTACACTTGTACAGTTCTAACTCATCTCCCTCTGTTGCACTCTGTCCATATAAAATTACTGTACTATGTATGAGTGGACAGGCTGGAGCACTTGCAAACTGTAACTTGGTGCATGTGATAATGAACTTCAATTACTGTGAACATGAGCAATGAATTAGCTTCGTTCAGAATAGGAAATGCCAGCAGTTTTGGATGTGCTGGAATTGTACAGAGAAGGGTATTGGGGTGGGGATGCTGTCCCAAGTGTAGACGAGTATAGAAACAGGTGATGAAGCATTTGTGACAGTGAAAAGTATTATGAAGGTAGAAATATGAAGTTGTTACAGCACCAAGGCTGTGGGATTCAGTGCATCCTGCCTGAACTGTCCAGTTTTTTTGCACTCCCTCGCCTGCAGAATTAGAATCTCAGGGTTATATGTGATGTCATGACAATAAATCGGAAATGTGATATTGTCCACATTCTTTGTTGTAATTAATGATTGGCAGGGAGGAGCCAGGCTACTTTGCGCATTAGGCAAGGCCCATTAAAAAAATTGCCAAGTTTGATTTTCAAAAAAATAGATGTTTTGAAAAAAAAAGAAAAGCAAAAAAAAACTTGAAACTGTTAAATTTATTTTAAATTTCAAGGATAGGTGATACACCAATCTTTGATTATCTTTCTCAAATACAGAAGAAAATATTTTGGCGCACAAATCATTTTGAACTGAAGGGCACTCAGTAATCCCTCTGCCAAGAGCAACATAACATTAAAACCTTTTACTTCACCACCTTTAAGTCTCTATACCTTCCAGTGCCCATTTTTTCCCACAAGAATGATGCAGTATGAAAATGCCCCTTTGGCCCATCAAGTTTGCTCTGACTTTCCCGTAACCATATTTATCAGATTCGAGAGGAAATGGAAGCCTCCAGAGGAAGGTCACAGGGTCACAGGGAGAATGTGCAAACTGCACACACAGGCTCAGAGTTTAGGGCAGAAGCCAACTCACTGGAGTTGGGAGGTAGTCCCTCTATTCATTGCACCCCTGTGAGACGGCATCAGTGTCTGCAATAATAAAGTTGATTACGTGTCCTTTTAAGAACTGCCTGGAAGGAGAGTATCTCCATGGAACAACTGGGAGAACTTGCAATATATTGATAGGGAACCCTGAGCAACATGTAACTATATAATTTCAGCGTGGATTTCCACACGGAAATTCAAGAATGCTTTTCTGTTCATCTGCCTTTTGAAGTTTTCATGTTTTATGAAACTTTGACAAATAGGATAAACAAAATAATTAATATAATGACAAAAAATAGCATGGAGTAATTGCTGAGTTGATTTTTAAGAATTTATGTTTTTATTTCTCCTCTGTGAATACTGATAGTTATTCTGCTATTAGAAACCAGCTAGTACCTGTCCTGACCTATCCTTAACGAATTACCCAATCTCCAATCTGCTTGGTTCCTCTTCTCATGAATTAAGATCCTCTAAAAAGTGGCTCGTCATGGACCAACTGACTTTACTTGATGAAATTTTAATAAATTGCTCAAACCAATGTTAGAACTATTGGAACAATAAGTGTAAATATCTCACTTATTCAAACAGGCAAATACACATTTAGGCTTACATAAGAGTTCCCTCAGCAGTCGGCCTACAGGTGCACACTGTAGCTCCCGACGCTGACCCTGAACCCTCCCCTAGGCATACTACTGCATATGCACACCGGATTCCGGTATGCAGTAGGGTGAGGACACAGGGGAGGGGTTGGAGTTGGGCTTCAGGCATTGGAAGCTCGGTGTAGGTGGAGGGGAGGGTTTGGAGTTGACAGCTCCCGGGTCTGGTGACTGAAGCTCCCGACGCCCGACTCCGAGGTGGAAGCTTCCCCTTGGCAGTTGGCCTACAGGTGCTCATTGGTGCTCCCAAGCTGTCTCCGAATCGTCCCCTTGAATTTGCTTTCTTCAACAGCACCCCTCTGAGGTCAATGGCAGAGCCAACCCTGGTGATTGGATCCAGGTACTGAGATCAACCATGAATTAGACATCACCCTTGAAAATCAGAATTTTTTTTGTGTGGAAAGATATACTCAGAGTCTGCAATCCTGAAGGTACAATTTAATCAACTAGCTACAATGTAAAGTTTGAATCTATCCCCATGGCCTAGATTTTTCATGAGAAAACAATGCTAGGAGCTGGTTATGATTTTCTTTGAGTCTAGCTCTGTGTGAATTTTTTTTTCCATTCTCAGGATATAATGCAGCTAATATCATTCTTGGTAGTCAAGAATGAGTACATGAAATGAAGAGAATATAAAAAAAATAAAAAGTACAAAAAAATGTCACATTGGTAATATACACCAGAATATAAAATGATGAGGAATCGATTGGAGAAAAAATGTTTTGCATTAACCAGTGCCTTTTGTGTCTTTTTGAATGTAATTTTGTATTGTCACATGTAACGAGATGCAGTGGAAAAACTTTTTGTGTGCTTTCCAGTCAAGTCGACCTCTACACGATTTGGTGCTGGCATGAAAATGTAAAATGCAGGGTGGAATGTTGTGGAAAAAAAAGTATAGTTAAATCGCACAAGGCATATGTTTTATTAATGGAACAGCCATTGAAGAGTCTGATAATAGAATAAATGGTCCTTGAATCTGGAGGTGTGGTTTCAAACTCCTGCAATTTCTACATGAAGGGAGAGGGGAAAAGAGTGCATCAGGGTGGGATGTCTCCCGAGGAGGGGTCACGTGATGGAGTAGTGGCCAGGAGGAGAATACCAGCCCTCTACAGAAAAGAAATAAAGTGAAGAAAATGCAAAGCTCAAGAAACACAAACCACAACAAATAAAAGATAAAGGTGTGGAGAAAAGAAAGAAAATAGCACTCAAGAAGGAAAAACCAAAAACAATGGGAAAAAAAGAAGGAAAGACTCCGGAAGAGAAAGGAGAAGGCCTTACCTGCATGAAGAGGCAGGGACCCTCTGTGGACAGAGGAGCCCACTCCCCGAGGTTAGTGGAGACCCCGCAAGGTCACGACCTCCTGACCGCGGGACTGCAAAAATGGCTCACTGAGCTTAACAGAAGTGCGCAATGCGCACACCAAGGAAAAGGAAAACACCGATGGGAGGGGTGCCCAGCTGTGGAGTGAACTTGCACAGCGCGACCAGCTGAGAGATGCCCAACAGCAGGGCTCTCAGCTGGAAGAGGAAAGCAACGGAAAAGGGAATGGTAAGAAAGAAAAACAGCAACAGGAAGCCCAACAGATAAATAGCCCAGAAGAAGAGGACCAAAAACAAGAAGCTATGCAAAAAAAAACCCAACAAACTGAGGCAAACAGCTCAACAAGAACGTCAGAAGAGACAGATACAAGGAAGAGAAGTAGAAGATACAAACCCAAGAGCAAACACAGAAGAAGAACACCAAGCTCTGCACAGAGGAATAGAAGGTAAAATGAATGGACAGTACGCATTAAAAGAATGGTTGACATTAGAATTTAGTGAAATTAAAAGAAAAATGAAAAGTACAGAAGAAAAAGTGAGTAGAATAGAGCTGGTCATGACAGAAATAGGGAAAAGATTAGAAAATGTGGAAGAACGAGAAATGGCTGTAGAAATGGAAGTGAATGATTTAAGAAGAAAATTGGAAGAAAGTGATTAAAAAAAATTAAAGAGACACAAGAGTTGTTAGCTCAGAAGATGGATATAATTGAAAACTATAGTAGGGAAAACAATATAAAGAAAGTGGGCCTAAAGGAAGATGAAGAAGGCAAAAATATGAAAGAATTTATAAAAGAATTGATCCCAAAGGTCCTGGGAATGCCAAAAATACAGGAAGGAATGGAAATAGAAAGGGCACACAGAACACTAGCCCCAAAACCACAGTCATGACAAAAACCAAGATCCGTTTTAGTAAAATTTATGAGATACACGACAAGAGAAAATATATTGGAGAGGGCAAGGAATAAAATTAGGGAAGACAAAAAACCATTGGAATACAAGGGTCAAAAAATATTTTTTTACCTAGACATAGGTTTTGAACTCCTAAAGAAGAGGAAGGAGTTTAACACAGCAAAATTGATCCTATAGTAAAAAGGCTATAAATTTATGTTAAGATATCCAACAGTGCTTAAAATAGTTATCCTGGGGGAGCAAAACAGTCTGTTCTCGGATCCAGAGAAAGCACGAGAATTTGCAGAACGCCCGCAGGACAGAAAGAGAGATGAAGAGATGTAACAAGAATGAAGAACGACGACAAACTGCATATAAAGATGTAAAAAATAATGTATAAGTAAGAACTAAGAAGAAAAGAGGGTGAGCTTTGTTTAAATGTGAAGATTAAAATCTTTTCTGGAGGGGGTTGGGTGGGAGAGAATAACAGTCACTGCAAAATCAGTTGACGCTTGCGAGTGGGTTCGCAATCTGAATGGAGAGGGGAGTTGTTGCCTGGCAAGGGACAAGGTGCAACTTAGAGAGGTGGGGGGGGGGAGACACTTGGGGTTATGGGAATTTTAGATTTGGGAGATGTTGAAGTATTTTATGTTTTAGAAATGTTGTCATACATTGAGTTCAAAAAGGGAAAACTGAGAGATGAAAATGGGGAAAAGGGGAAAGATGGTGCTGAGGAAGCAGAAATTAGGTGTAAACAGAGTATGAGATGGCCATATTGAACTATATGGCTATAAATATTAATGGAATACATAACCAAATCAAAAGGAAGAGGCTATTAAATTTGCTGAAAAAAAATAGATATAGCATTCGTGCAGAAAACACATCTAACTGAAGTGGAACGTAATAAATTAAGGAGAGACTGGGTAGGGCACGTAACGGCAGCATCATATAATTCAAAAGCCAGAGGTGTAGCTATATTAATCAATAAAAATATACCAATCAAAATAGAGGAGGAAATAATAGATCCAGCAGGGAGGTATGTAATGATAGTGTCAGATATGTTCAGAATTTTGGAATTTGGTCAATATATATGCACCTAATGAAGAGGATCAAAAGTTTATGCAAGACATTTTTTTGAAGATTGTAGAAACGCAGGGGAATATATTGATATGAGGGGATTTTAACCTTAATTTGGACCCAAAGGTGGATAAAACTAGACAAAAGACTAGCAAAAAGAACAAAGTAGCCAAATTTATGGTTAAATCAATGCAGGAAATGCAACTTTTGGATATATGGAGGAGGCAACACCCAAAGGAGAAGGAATACTCATATTATTTGAGTAGACATAAAACATACTCAAGGATTGACCTGTTCCTGTTGTCAGCCCATATCCAAGGGAGAGTTAGGAAAACGGAATAGAAAGCTAGATTGTTATCTGATCATTCACCCCTGTTATTAGTAATAGAACTGGAGGACATCCCACCAAGAACATATAGATGGAGATTAAACTCCATGCTACTTAAAAGACAGGAATTTAGAGAATTTATTGAACGCCAAATTAAAATGTACTTTGAAATAAATACGGAATCAGTGAAAGACAAATTCATATTATGGGATGCAAAGAAAGCCTTCATTAGAGGGCAGATAATAAATTATGTAACTAAGATGAAAAAGGACTACAATCGGGAAATAGAACAGTTGGAAAGGGAGATAGATAGTAAGTGCAGAAAAAGAACTAGCAACAAGGGAAGACACAACAAAAAGAAGAGAAACGGCGGACAGAAAAATAAAATACGAAACATTACAAACTTATAAGGTGGAGAGGAACATAATGAAAATAAAGCAGAAGTATTACGAGCTAGGAGAAAAAATGCACAAAATACTAGCCTGACAGCTTTAAACAGAACAAGCTAAAAGAACTGTATTGGCATCAAGGAAAAAGGACAAACAAATTACATATAACCCAATAGAGATCAATGAAAACTTTAAGGAATTCTATGAACAATTATACCGAACTAAGTTCGGTTTTTAGCTAAAATTTTTTAGCTAAAAATTGAACTACTGAAATTGCAAGATGAGGAGCAAAACAAATTGATAAAACCATTTGAAATAGAGGAAATACAGGATATATTAAAAAAGCTACCGAACAATAAAACACCTGGAGAGGATGGACTGCCAATAGAATTGTATAAAACATTTAAAGAGTTACTAATTCCTCCTCTCCTGGAAGTAACGAACCAGATAAAAGAAACACAAAACTTGCCTGATTCATGTAAAAGAGCAATAAATATAATAATACCAAAGACGGGGAAAGATCCATTAACACCAGCATCATATAGACCAATATCTCTACTTAATTCAGATTATAAGATAATAGCAAAACTATTAGCAAACAGATTGGCCGACTGTGTACCAAAAATAGTAAAACAAGATCTAACTGGATTTATTAAGAAAAGACGAACAACGGACAATGTCTGTAAATTCCTTAACTTAATCCACGCATTACAAGGAAATAAGATACCAACAGTGGCTGTTGCTTTAGATGCAGAGAAAGCCTTTGACAGGGTAGAATGGAATTATTTATTCAAAGTATTACAGAGGTTCAACCTACCAGAAAAATATATTAATTGGATTAAAGCATTATATAAGGGACCATTGGCAAAGGTGACAGTAAATGGATATGTATCGAACCAATTTAAATTAAGTAGTTCAACTAGGCAGGGATGTCCACTATCTCCCTCACTGTTCACTTCAGCAATAGAACCATTGGCAGAACTGATAAGAATAGAAAATAAAATAAAAGGGATAAAAATAAAGGAGAAGGAATGTAAAATCAGTTTATTTGCAGATGACATCATAGTATACTTAACAGAACCAGAAATATCAATAAAAGAACTACATAAGAAATTGAAGGAATATGGAGAAATATCGGGGTACAAGATCAACGCAAATAAAAGTGAAGCAATTCCAATGAACAATGCGGATTACACAGAGTTTAAAAAAGAATCACCATTTAAATGGCAAACACAAGCAATCCAATATCTAGGTATTAGATAATAATTTAGACCGCCTATACAAATTAAATTTTCAGCCATAAATGAAGAAATTACAGGAAGACTTAGAACATTGGAAAGAATTGCCACTAACATTGATAGGGAGGGTAAATTGCATTAAAATGAATGTCTTCCCAAGGATATAATACCTATTTCAATCGTTAACCAATTCCCTTTACAGAGAAATTCTTCAATGAACTAAAGAAAATAATAAGGAAATTCTTATGAATGGTACGACCAAGGTTGTTTGCAACTACCAAACTTTAAGAATTATTATAGAGCAGCACAATTAAGGTATCTATCAGATTTTTATCAAACAAGGGAAAAAACAGATTGGACCAAGATAGAGCTAGATAAAATAGGGGAGAAGGTACCAGAACATATACTTTATAAGTGGGATGAAAAACTGGTGCAATATGGAAGTTCACCAGTACTGCACCATTTACTCAACATATTGAAGAAGATTTACGTAGAAAGGAAAAAACAAATTGCCAACCACCAAAATTATTATTGACGCAAAAACAACTAATCCCTTTCACAATAGATAACCTTTAGAGAATGGGAGAGAAAAATAATTAAAAGAATAGAAAATTGTTTTTTTGGGAAATAATTTATTATCATTTGAACAAATGAAGTACAAATATGGAATAACTCATGGTACAATGCTTGCATACCACCAACTGAAACCTCTTAAAGGACAAATTGGGAAGCAGGCTGAAGTTACCAGAGGAAGCAGCTTTGAATATGTGATTACAGAAACAACGATAATTAAAAGATTTATAACAAACATGTACATCAAGCTGCAAGAGAAGGAAAATGATGAAATAAGCTGTAAACCCAAACAAAAGTGGGAAAAAGGTTTAAACAAAGATAAAAAATGAAATATAGGAAAAGTTATGCTCTGGGACTATGAAAAATATAACAAACACGTGGTTGCGCATGATACAATATAATTGGTTACACAGGCTATATATCACTCCCCAAAAGTTAAATAAATGGGATCCAACAGTATCAGATAGATGTTTTCGCTGTAAGAAGGAAACAGGAACAATAGTACATGCAATTTGAGGATGTGAGAAAATGGAAAAGTTTTGGGAAGATCTAAATCAGGTATTAAATAAAATCACAAAAAGCAACATACCAAAAAATCCAGAGATCTTTCTTCTAAGTAATATAAGAAGTAAAGAGTTAGGCCTCAAACTGGATGAAGAGCAAAAAAGATTTATTATGATAGCCTTCGCTGTAGCAAAAAAATATATAATGTCAACTTGGAAATCAGAAGAGAGCCTGAGAGTACAGCAATGGTATATGGAAATGAATAAATGTATTCCATTGGAAAAAATAACATATAATTTAAAAAATAAAGTCACATTATTTGAACAAATTTGTGAACCATACATGGGACACAACAGAGAGGCCCTACTGCGGACCTCCACCCCCTAAAATGATAAAATGAGAAGAAGACAAAATGACCTGATCCAGTGTGTAAAAGTAGATGACACAATTTTCTTGGTTATTTTCATTGTGTGATGACATTGTTTAACGGTTTTATTGTATTGTATATGTTGAACGTTTAATGGGTTTGGAGGGAAGGTAGGGGAGGAAAAAGGAGAGAAAATGCCACTGTGTATATTCAAGAGGGAAATGTGTGTATTTTGATTGATATGGTTCATAGTGTGAAAAATAAAAAAAATTAAAAAAAAGGTGGTATGTCTCCCAAAGGGTTTCAGCCAATTAATTATTTTGGAATTGTAGTCAGTGTTGTAAGGTTGGAAATGCAGAAGCTACACCCAACAACATCTGTGAAAACAAGTAGGATTTTAGCCATGTTAATGGGTTTTAAATAAGTTTTAAAATGCTATGTGGCATTCTGCTTTCGCCTTGAGGACTGTCAATTTAACATTTCATCCAAAGGACACCACCTACGACAGTTCAGCGTTCATGAGATGTTGGATTGTTTTTCCAAAATTTAGGTTGGTAATTTTGAGAATTCAGTTGTGTATTTCAAGTGTTCAAAAGCTTCAAATTTCACATTTAACAAAAGCATTGAAAGTCAAAAAACTGCAGATGCTAGAAAACTGCAAGGGCGTAGAAATCTGCTGCCTGATTGTAATGTTTCAAATGTTTTCTGCTTCTATTTCACATTGAAAAATAACATAAAGGGGTGTGTGTGAGAGAGAGAGAAAGTTTGAAAACCACTCTTTTAATCATACCTAATTGACTCGTTATGTGCATGGTTTCATAACTCCAAAGGAAATGGGCCAATGACAATTTTTCTCACACAAAATATTTCAGTAACATTTGGGTTTAGAGCAGCGATTCTCAACCTTCCCACTCACATCCCACCTATGCAATCCCTTACTAATCACAGAGCACCTATGGCATAGGGAATATTAAAGTGGTATGTGAGTGGAAAGAAAAAGGGTTGAGAATGACTGAGCTAGATTCTTTATCTGTATTTAAATGCTTCTCATTCTCATCCTTGCATGTACTCAGTGAGAGCACATCCATGCTTTTGGAAGTTTAAATTTATTATCATCTGATTGTACATACACAACCAGAGGAAATAATGTTTCTTTGGACTTCGGTAGATACATACATACAATGAACCAGCACAATAATTACATATGTTCAGAAAGATATAATTTTAAATCAATCTATATAAATATTTTGGAAAGATTTATTCATTTGCAGGATGTTAATCAGTCTTACCACCTGTGGAATGAAGCAGTATCCCATCTTGGCAGTAGAGAATTTAGAACTTTACAACTGTATGCATAAATAAATATCTACTCAACCAATTGATTTAAAATATAGAACCAATAGGATTGTAATCATTTAATTTATTTTGAAAAAAGATTTAAACATTTTATCTTATAAACTGAGGAAATTTCCAAAATTGTAAGCAAGACAACTTCCCTATCTGTTATGGAAACCTTGCACCATTTGTCAAGTAAGGTTCCTACAGCTGTCCAGAATCAGAATATATTGTCGTGAACATGTCACAAAATTTGTAATTTTGCAGCAGAATTATAGGTACAAATATTTAAATTAGATTTAACTAAATAAATTAGTGCGAAAGAAGAGAAAATGAGCTAGTGTCTGTGATCTTTTATTGTAATAAAGAAATTTGGGTTCTTTTATAATAACCACTATACTTTATTAGCTCAAGAACTCATGACCATGTGGAGGCATCTGTCTTGAATGCAACCCAAGTTGCCACAAATAATCTCCAACTCCATCTAGTTGTCCGGAGGATCACTAGCATGCTATCATTACATTTGTGGTCGCAAGGAGGTGAAGTGAACAAACCACACCTGCAGCTGGACCAACTGATTTTAATCAAACTTGCATGCCTGCTTATATCTCCCACCGACACTTGCGACTCCTGGGAAAGCAATTACATCAGGTCCGAAAGCTGGAACCACACCTGGTACATCGGGGCTCTCTGCTCCCTGTGAGTCCTCAACTCCGTAACCCGGTTCAATTGCAGAGTGGCTCTGCCCACCACCAGAACTGGTGTTCGGAGGTGTCAAGCCATCTGACAGTGCACAGTTTGTATGTTTAGGCAGGCAACCCCCTCTGCCACAGGCACGCTACCATCACCGACTGTGAAGGTTTTGTTGCCTGCCCCCAATGTCCAGGACACGTGTCGTGCCATTGTGTTGAAGCACCTTATGTGGACTCACGTATGGGTGCTGAAGCGGAGTTTGGTGCATTCCTCCCCTCATGAAAATGTACTGGCAGTCCTTGAGCTTTTTCAGGACATAAGAGGCAGTTAGGCCCTGTTGTGAGATTGGAATAGGAGCTAAGGTGCTGATTTTTATTCCTCCAATCACGTCAGGAGTGCTGTGGGCAAGTCTTCCTGTCCCTGAAATGCTGGCAGGAACTTGCCCAGGAGAGTAAATGGAGCCCCATACACAAGCTCAGCAGAGGATATGGCCAGATCCTCCTTTGGCATTCGTGTGCATGCCTAGAAGCATCCAAGACAACTCGTCTACCGAATTTGGGCCTTTGAGGCGTGCCATTAGGGCTGTCTTCAAATGGCAGTGGAATCTCTCTGCAAGGCCATTGGACTGTGAGTGTTAGGCTGTGGTATGAAGTAATTGGGCTCTGAGGAGTTGGGCTAGCGCCGTCCATAATGCTACACGTACTGCGCTCCCATAACTGAAGTTACGTCAGCCAATAATCTAAAATGAACTACCCAGTTCGCAATGAAGGCCCTGGCAGGTCATTGTGAAGGTATCCAAGAGCGGAACAGCATCTGTCCATCTTGTGAATCTGTCAATCATCGTGACAGGTACTTGGTGCCTCTCAAAGGTGGCCGTGGTCAAGCGATGTCCACGTGAACGTGGTCAAAATTCCTGTGTGTCGGAGAATAGGCTGAGAGGGGCTTTTGTGTGTCTCTATCGAGGCCTGACGGTATGCAGAAGTTCTGGACCAGTGGCCGACCTGTTTCCACAGGTCATGCCATGTAAACTTGTCTGCAACGAGCTGCGTGGTTACTCGGATGGGTGTGCTAGGCCATGAATTGCGTCAAATACACGGTGTCTCCAAGTGGCAGATACAATGTGTCGAGGTTGACCTGTGGATACATCGCAGAGGAGTGTAGCCCTGGATGGACTGAACCTGCGTCCTCCAGCTTGAACCCTGAAATGGCAGTATGATAGGTGAAATCTCTTCCTTCCAGGTAGTACAGGAAATGGCGGGTGGCAAGGTAAAGGGCCAGGAACTCTCGATCGAATGCGTTGTATTTTCGTTCAGGGGGGCTTTAAGTGTCTGCTGAAAAAGGTAAGTGGTTTCCAATTTCCATACACGAGCTGCTCTAGGATACCACCAATGGTCGTGTGAGATGCCTCGACCATGAGGGCCTTGGGCACATTGACATATAGATGTACCAGCAAGGTTGCATTGGCAAACCCATCCGTGGCTCTTTCGAAAGGTGCTGTTGACTCCGTGACCCACTTTAGATCTTTGGGTGTCCGGACAAAAGTTTGAAGAGGAATTGCATAATTTTGGCTGCCATCTATAAAAATCGATTGTAGAAATTCACCATGGAGAATTTGTGTATGGTCTCCTCTTTGGACAGGAGTGGCACTCCTTCTGTGTCAGTTGATATGGTGCCCAAGGGTAGATAGATGTTGAAGCCAAACTGGCGTTTAACTGGATTGATAACCAGGCCATACTTGCTGAGCCGTTGACACAGGAGTGTGGTGTTTTCCTGACAAGAGTGGCTGGCAATGAGAACATCATCCAGATAAATGAACGTGAAATCCAGGCCGTGGCCCACTGAATCCATAAGCCTCTGGAACGTTTGCGCCAAGTTCTTTAGTCCAAATAGCATGCGTAGGAATTTGAACAGTCCGAATGGCGTGATGAATGCTGCCTTGGGAACATCATTGGGACGCACCAGAATCTGATGGTATCCCCTAACCAGGTCGATTTTGGAGAAGATTTTAGCGGCAAAATCTTACGTGGTAAAATCCTGGATATGAGGAACCGGATACATGCCCATGGACTGTCTGAACTCCTCCTTGGCGAGCTGCAGCTTAACAGGAAGCAGTCTGCGTGTAGCAGTGATCCTTCCATGGGAATATGGTGCTGGATGCCAAGAATTGAGGGGTGACAATGCTCAAAGATTCCTCCAAGATTTTGGCATACTCGTTCTGAGAAAAGGTCAGAATCCAGATGGGATCCTGGCAGAGTGGCTTGGTAAAGGTGAGTGATTCAGAAGTCTTTGAATTGACCATTCAACATCTCTTCAGTTCCTCCAGAAGGCAGTGACCTTGCAAGAAGTCCATGCCCAGCAAGGGTTGCAACACATCAGCCAATGTGGAGGTCTACTTAAAGCGACAGGAGCCAAAGTCAAGCGGGATGGTCCGCACACTGTACATTTTAATATTGCTGTGGTTGGCTGCAGTGAGGGAAGGCCCAGACTTTCCAGCATGGGTGTCCTGGCTCGTGGAAGGCTGAACGCCAACTTCTGCTCCTGTGTCGACGGGGAAACGCCTACTAGAATGCCAATTCCACAAGTAAAGGAGGCTGTCTCTGCTTGACCGGCCTGTATGTTTCCCAGGTTGAGCAAGGTGGGTGGCAGACAGCAGAACTCCATCTCTGGTGATAGTAGCATCAATGTTCCTTTTCCGGGCTTTTGTCTGCTGTAGCTGTCACCACCCTCTGGGGCGGGGAACAACCAAGTGTTGTGGCGTGCTGCAGCAATTCTGTCGACGGTTGCCTCGCCATATTGCTTGGTGTGCTATAGGAAGTCAGCATGGGCCATCTGCTTATGGGATTTTCTGAAATTGTCTGCCAGGAACAGACGAACGTCCTCTGGCATCTGCTCCAGAAATATTTATTCAAACAGCAGGCAGGGTTTGTGGCTGTCCATGAGGGCAGAAGGTGTTCGGTCGCCTGTTGACTGCGGGAAAGCCAGAAAGTACGGATGAGGATTGCTTTAATGGCCTCGTACCTGTCAATGGCAGGGGGTTGATACAGGAAATCAACATTTCTTCCAGCGGTCTCTTGGTTGAGTGAGCTGACCATGTAGTAATACTTTGTGGTGATGTGCTTGACATGGAACTGGGCCTCAGCCTGATCGTGCCAGACAACAATCTGTGAGGTCAAAAGGTCTTTGCAGGTTATTAGTTTTGAAAGTCTAAAATAATTACATTAAAAAAAAATTAAAAATCCTCACTCATTTTGTTTCAAGTGAGGTTCTTGGTGCGTGAGAAGTAAACTTTAATGATATCGGATTCCAAGGAGATGCTGTCGGACAAGTTTTGGCACAGTAATTGAGAAATATATTCCTAATAAATGCCTTGTGGAATTTGCAGCACTGGTGATGACAACATATTTAACAGAAGATATCAATCAATGTCTCAAATTTATAAATTACACAATTATTTTTACTCATAATGTTTTGAAAATTAATGATATTTCAGTTTCCACTCTTAACACAGTGTCAACATATAATATTAAGCAAATACTGTTTGAAAAGGCAGTTTTGCTATCCCTACACCATGCAGTATAAATGATAAAACTGATTAATTACCTCTTTGCTATCTTTCCCCTTTGCTCAACAGTATTTGTCTTGTACCCTGGGATCTTTTCGGCTCTTATTGCCTTTCTGTATTTACCAAGCTCAACAATGGCAAAATGCTGGACTCACTGTATTTTTGAATGACTTAGTTAATAGAGATTAAGGTGAGTTTTACCAAAGTGAAGATGAATAACCCGATATTATCTGTCTGCTGTAGTAGCTCAGTTACTCAGGAGCTATGCCTCACTGCTTTCTATCATTTCTGTTGACTGCAAACTTTGGGAAATGTAGCCATCCATTTTGGACATCTTCTAATGCTCTGTATTGTTGCATGTCAGAAAATATATGCAAAATGTTATTGTAACATATCAATGTTTGATGTTTTTAAAAAAAAACAGGGTGTCTTGCCCCCCACCCCAACCACAAAGTTTGAGCTGAGAAAAACTCAAGGCAAGGAAATCCAAATAATAGTTGTGTAAAACTATGAGGTATCCACTGTGAAAATACAAAGGTATCAAGGCTCAAGTGATTGGCTTTCATGTTCTGTCCTTAGTATCACTTTAATTCTCCATGCTGAAAAATTCTCATCCTTGCATCTTCCTTAAATTTACTTGTACATTCCACCTATTGTCCCATGATTCAGTTCTCTCCCACCCCCCACCCCCCACCCCCACTCCCCAAGGCCTGGGACAATGCTTCATAAATTCAATCCTTTTGGATTTTTCTGGTGTAGTTTTCAACCTGCAACATTGAGAATGGAAGCATTTCATTGCCAGAATCGGAATACATTTCATTTATATCTTAGTGCCATTCATTATATGTGAATCTCATCATAGAGGGATGCTTGTATATTGCGTTCAACGCATCAGAATTATGGAAGACTTCCTACCCTGAGGTATTGAAGGAGCGTGCTGCTAACAGAGGTTATACCTGTAAAGCTGCATTGCTGTTCTCTACGGGTCTTTGAGTCTTACTTCCTTATAAATCTAAAAAGTGGTTCAGGAAGCCCAGGAACATTTGGAAGACATTTTGTCTATTTCTAGACCTTAATAAGTGGACTGAAACTGTCTGATAACTTCTTTAAGTTCCCTTTAAAATGAATATAGGATTTTTTAAGTGTGTGAGAAACAGAAGTACCTTCACAGAAATTGCTCGAGACAAAAATTGAGAACAAAGAACATTTATTATGCAACAATGCAAAGTGGGTGTTTTCCCCTTACCCTGGGAATACACACACACACTGGGGCTCACCCAACTTTTATACAGTTTATTTCAGTATATTATCCTAAATAGAATAATACCTAGTGTTCCCGAGAATATTCTCCCAGTATCACAGTGCGGCTTTCGCGCAAACAGAGGAACTACTGACATGGTCTTTGCCCTCAGACAGCTCCAAGAAAAGTGCAGAGAACAAAACAAAGGACTCTACATCACCTTTGTTGACCTCACCAAAGCCTTCGACACCGTGAGCAGGAAAGGGCTTTGGCAAATACTAGAGCGCATCGGATGCCCCCCAAAGTTCCTCAACATGGTTATCCAACTGCACAAAAACCAACAAGGTCGGGTCAGATATAGCAATGAGCTCTCTGAACCCTTCTCCATTAACAATGGCGTGAAGCAAGGCTGTGTTCTCGCACCAACCCTCTTTTCAATCTTCTTCAGCATGATGCTGAACCAAGCCGTGAAAGACCTCAACAATGAAGACGCTGTTTACATCCGGTACCGCACGGATGGCAGTCTCTTCAATCTGAGGCGCCTGCAAGCTCACACCAAGACACAAGAGAAACTTGTCCGCGAACTACTCTTTGCAGATGATGCCGCTTTAGTTGCCCATTCAGAGCCAGCTCTTCAGCGCTTGACGTCCTGTTTTGCGGAAACTGCCAAAATGTTTGGCCTGGAAGTCAGCCTGAAGAAAATGGGAGGTCCTCCATCAGCCAGCTCCCAACCATGACTACCAGCCCCCCCACATCTCCATCGGGCACACAAAACTCAAAACGGTCAACCAGTTTACCTATCTCGGCTGCACCATTTCATCAGATGCAAGGATCGACAACGAGATAGACAACAGACTCGCCAAGGCAAATAGCGCCTTTGGAAGACTACACAAAAGAGTCTGGAAAAACAACCAACTGAAAAACCTCACAAAGATAAGCGTATACAGAGCCGTTGTCATACCCACACTCCTGTTCAGCTCCGAATCATGGGTCCTTTACCGGCATCACCTACAGCTCCTAGAATGCTTCCACCAGCGTTGTCTCCGTTCCATCCTCAACATTTATTGGAGCGACTTCATCTCCAACATTGAAGTACTCGAGATGGCAGAGGCCGACAGCATCGAGTCCACGCTGCTGAAGATCCAGCTGCGCTGGGTGGGTCACGTCTCCAGAATGGAGGACCATCGCCTTCCCAAGCTCTCCACTGGCCACCGTGACAGAGGTGCACCAAAGAAGAGGTACAAGGACTGCCTAAAGAAATCTCTTGGTGCCTGCCACATTGACCACCGCCAGTGGGCTGATATCGCCTCAAACCGTGCATCTTGGCGCCTCACAGTTCGGCGGGCAGCAACCTCCTTTGAAGAAGACCGCAGAGCTCACCTCACTGACAAAAGACAAAGGAGGAAAAACCCAACACCCAACCCCAACCAACCAATTTTCCGCTGCAACCGTGTCTGCCTGTCCCGCATCGGACTTGTCAGCCACAAACGAGCCTGCAGCTGACGTGGACATTTACCCCCTCCATAAATCTTCGTCCGCGAAGCCAAGCCAAAGAAGAAGAGAAATACCCTCCCCCTTACATTCTTCTGCCTCCTGGATGAGTTTGGCATTAGGCAAGCAATCCTGTCTGCCTACCTGCCTACGTGCTGTTTCTGTGAACTTGGAGGACCAGGGGGTATCCTGTCTCTGTCCCATCATGCCATTGTCCTTATTCACACCTTCCCAACCCTCAGGGCTTATTAACTTCTTATATGCAGACCCAGAACTTGCTAATTCTGTCTAAGGCTTACTAATTACATATGCGGAACTTCCTGATTCTGTCTAAGGCTAGAAGACCCTTATCTTATTCAAACTAACTTTACTTCCTACATTCTATTATCTATTATCTATCCTTTCATACTGGCTGTATTATCTCTCATATTTTCATATTAGATTTCTTCATCTTTCATATTTTCATATTAGTTTTACTCATCTCTCACAAGTGTAAGGATGTTTCAGATTTTCTTTTCTTTGTTATTTCAGTATTATAAGTGGTAAGAATTTATTTAGGACAAGGACATTTAGATAGTGTTCAGTATTTTTAATCTCGTGAAAGAATTTCAAACAGTCATAAATTGTCCTTGGATTTTTTAGTTGTGAAACAAACTGTTTAGTCTCGAAGTACCAGCAAGATTACATTAGAATTGGAGCTATGCCAGTGGGAAGATTGGTGGGTTAGTTTATAGCATGTTGCCCTCTTTTGGATAATTTTCTTATTTTGGGTGGGGGGAGGATTGAAATTTAGTTTGGAGTTGTATTTGGACCTTTCATAGACATGTTTATCAGTGATAGTAAATGTGGAGTATCAACAGTTGTATCAGTTGAATTATATACCTTTATTGAAAAAAATTAAGGCAGATTTGAGTAAATGGAAGGACCTACCTTTGACTTTAATGGAATGGGTGAATTGTATTAAAATGAATATATTTCCCTGTATACAATATCTTTTTCAATCTATTCTTTGTTCTTTAACAAAGGTTTGTTTTTAAGGAATTAAATGCTTCAGTTCAATTGTTTTTATGGAAAAGTAAGGTATCTAGAGTCCCTTTGCAAAGGTTGACCTGGAAATATGCTTTAGGAGATTTGCAGTTACTAAATTTTCAGAATTATTATGTAGCAGCACAATTGAAATTTATTAACCGAATATCAGATAGTGAGCAATTTCCAGTATTTCACAGATATCAGAGAGTAATGTTAAATACTTTATTTATAAATGGAAACCTTATTTTTTAAAGACTTATAATGTACCTGTATTTAAACATTTATTGGAAATTTGGTATAAGAGAGATCAAATAATTGGAACTAAAGGTGCACAGTCTCCTATTTATCAGAATAGGATTATCCCATTCTCCATGGATAGTCAATATTTAAAAGATTGGGAATTGAAGGGTATTAGAATGGTCGGAGATTGTTTTGAGATGGGTGTTTTTCTTTCTTTTGCTCAACCAAGATAAATTTGGGATATCAGTGAACTCGCTATTTGCTTACTACCTGTATCAAGTGCGAGCTTTGATAAAGGAAAATCTTGGACAGGAATTTCAGCTTCTGAGTTTGACTAGGTTTGAGAAGCTGGTTACAGAAAATTTAAAGAAAGGTTTTATATCAGAAATGTATGCGTTACTGCAAGAAAAGATGAACAAACTTGGTGTTTTTAAAATAAAGGATAAATGGGAGAAAGAATTGCAATTTTTTATTTCAGAGGAAGATTAGATAAAGATGTGTGAAGAAGGTGTAACCATGTTGCGAAGCCAAGCCAAAGAAAGAAAGAATAGTTCAGTTAACTATAACTTTTTGCTTCAGTTATATTTGACACTGGAGAAATTAATACAATATGGTTTTAGGGATACAGATTTATGTTTTCGGCGTGGAATACAGAAAGGGACATTTTTACATTTCGTTTGGTCTTGTGAAAAAAATTTTTGCACAAAGATTAGGGAATTTTTGGAATGTTTGTACAATATTCAGTTATTAGTTGACCCATTACTTTTCTTAATAAGATATATGACAAATTTAAAATTGTGTTTAAAATTGGATAAGTTTCAAATTGCATTCATTCGTTTGGTTCTAGCTGTGGCTAGAAAGTGTATTGCGGTAACATGGAAGGATGATGTAGAGATAAATATTCAAAGATGGCATAATGAGTTGAAAACATATTTCTTAAGAAAAAATAACATAATTTACATAATAATTACTTTTTTACTGAAATATAGGAACTATATTTAAAATTTATGGGTCTGAATATACTACTTTAATTATTTTTTATAACAAAAAGGCATTCACCATGGTATGTCAATAACTGACATTTGTAAAAGGTTCCGTTAATATGAGGGGTTAGGGAAGGTGGTTTTTTTGGTAGTTGGGTGATTGGTGGGGGGGAGGGGTAGACTACTAATCTATTATTATGTATTTTACAAATAATGAATTGTAATATGGGTTTTTATATATAATTTTGTATTTTATATATAAATAAAGTTTTTTTAAAAAATAGACATGTTTATCTTAATCTTTTATGGCTTACTTTGATTTCTCTGCTAATGTTAGCCACTTGGAATGTGTGTTTTTTACCAAAACAAATGTCATTATTAATTAGAGAAAATGAATATTGATATTAACTTAATTAGTTGGAATATTAATGGCCTTGACCATCTGTAAAAAGAAGCAAAATATTTGCACACATTAAACGGTTTAAGGCTACAGTTATACTTTTGCAGGAAACATTCAATGTAATAATTTGCAGCTTATTAGACAGTGGAAGGGGCAGCACTTTCATTCATCATTTCAGGCTAAAGCCAGAGGGGTGTTGACTCTTATGGGCCAAACCATTCTTTTTTGTTCAACTTAATGTTGTGTCTGATACTAATGGTCATTTTATGATTAAATCATGCAAATTATATAATAAAATGGTGGTTTTCACCAATGTCTCCTCATATTGATGATCCGGGATTTTTTGAACATTCGTTTTCCCTTTTGCCTGATTTAAGTGTATATTCCCTTGTGCTGGGTGGAGAGTTTAATTGCTGGCCTGACCCTATCTTAGACCACTCATCCTCCAACCCAGTGGTTCTGAACAAATCAGCCTTATTTATTCATTCATTTTTATTAAAATGTGGTATTTTAGATGTTTGGCATTTTTTGCATTCAAAGGATAGGGAATATACTGTTTTTTCCCCCATCTCCCTCATACTTATTCACAGAATGATTAATTTTTTTATTGATACTCAAATTATTCCATTGACTCGATCTTGTGAATTCAAAACCATGCTCATTTCTGATCATGCTCCGGTGTTATTATTGTTAAATTTCTGGTATGTCTCAAATTAATAGACATTGGCATTTTAATTCAACCTTATTATCTGATAAAAAACATTTTGAAATTTTTAGAGGAACAAATCAGTTTTTTGTTAAAACTAATATCTCTGACAAATCTTCTAGTTGGATTGAGATGTGTTAAAGGCTTATCTTAGAGGCCAAATTATTATCTTGTACTGCAAATGTTAAGAAAAAGTCTAATAAGTAAAAAGAAAATGAATTAGATGACAAATTGAAACAACTAGATGAACAATATGCTTTGGCTCCCAAACTTGATTTATATAAGTGTGTTGAGCTTAAATCTAAATTTGATTTTCTTTTGATATATCCAATTGAAAGTCAATTTTTAAAGAATAAGAGTCAATTTTATATAAATGAAGACAAATCCAGAAAACTTTTGGCCAATCAGTTAAAAGGGTTTGCCGCTAAACACCGATTTACAGAGATTTACTTCTGAATTTCTTAATGATTGGAGTTTAATGAATAGCTTTTCCTAATCTTTTTTCAGATAATCTAAAGCTGTTAGATGATCCGATATCACAAGAGGAAATAGCGAAGGCAATTTTTTCCTTGCAATCCGTGAAAGTATCCGGCCCTCATGAATTCCCTGGGGAGTTTTTCCATGGCATTGTCTCATGTACTTGCACCTTGCTTATGCTCTGTCCTTTCTGTCTCTTTTAAATTGGCAAATTGCCAATGACATTTTATGAAGCCTGAATCTCTCTAAATGTGCCTATTATAGGCTACTTTATTTATTAAATATAGATTTTAAAATATTAGACGTCAGATTAGAGAATATCACATCGTCTATTATTTCAGACCAGCTGAATCACTACATTTTAATAATTGTCAGTTATTGAATATTATATATTTCACTGTGGTCCCAGAGTGTTATTCCTTCTGATGCAGAGAAAGATTTTGACCGGGTTGAGTGGAATATTTGAGTTTTTAAAAAGATTTAACTTTGGATCTGGTTTCATTACATGGATTAAGCTATTGCTGTATATTTATCTCCGACAGCATCTATTACCAATTTTCAACAATCTAAACCTTTATCATGGCTGTCCTCCTTCTTCCTTTACTATTCGATTTGGCTTTAAATCCTTTAGCTATTGCATTTTGAGAGTCTGAGAGCATTTCAGGAATTTGTAGGTCTCTGTTTACACAGATGACCTTCTCCTTTTCATTTCCAACCCTGAAACTCTATTCCTTCTGTTATCCTTGCTTTCTCAATTTAGTCAGTTTTCAGGTTACAAATTAAATCATCATAAAAGTGAGCTTTTTCCTTTAAAAATCTTGGTACCTACTTATACTGATCTTCGTTTAAGTTTGTCAGAAATCAATTCATTTATCTTGGCAATAAAATTACAAAATTTATAAACATTATTTAAAGAAAAAATTCTTAATTTACTAAACCAGATGAAGCACCCCTCTCTTTGTTTTCAGTTGGATGAATTAATTCTATTAAAATGAATATTTACCTAAATTTTTATATATTTTTTAAGCTATACCAACCTTCATTCTTAAATTTTTTTTGACTCACTTGATTCAATTGATCATCACACATATGGAAAAATAAACCTCCTTATTTAAATAAAACCCACTTTCAAAAATCTAAAAGAAATGGAGGTTTGGCTCAACCTAATTTCAGATTTTACTATTGGGCGGTTAATATATGTAATATCATGTTTTGGACGTATTACAGTAATCAACTGGATTGCCCAACATTAGTTACACTGGAGTTGAAATCAGCAAGAAAATTCTCTCTTACTGTAGTTCTTGGATATGCACTACTTTTTTCTTTAATTCAATAAAATAAATTACTTGATGATTCAGTAGTTAAACATACAATGATGATAGGATCTGGTTGCTATTTTATCCAATTACTTTTTAAAACCTTGCATGAGTGATTTAACTTTTTATGACTAGAATGGAATAGGTATTATAAGTTTTAAAAGATTTATTTATTGACAATAGTCTTACTTCATTTGAACAACTGGTAAGCAAATTTCCAGATTAGAAATTTTCTCCACTCTCAGTTTTCTGAGTTTCCCAATGCTCCTGACCCGAATATTATTGATGCAAATTATAATTTACAACCTTGACAGAAAGGTTTAATATCTGCTATTTATGATATGTTGTTGAAATTGCATCAAGCTCTTTTAATAATAATTCAAAAAACATGGAAACAGGACTTGCTTTTTTCAATATTTGTAGAGAGTTGGGATTTGCTCATAAAATTGGTTAATCATAATTATGTACTCATCATTCTCTCTTCCAATTTAAAGTAGTCCATAGACTTCATACGTCCAAAGATAAACTTTCTCATATCTGTCCGAATAAGAGTCTAGTTGTGATAGATATAACAATGCGGATGTTACATTAATCCATATGTTTGGACTTGTTTGAGCCTTAGAAGATTTTTCAGACTTTATCAATAATTCTTGACTTAAACTTAGAGCCTAATCCTTTAGCTACTTCTTTTGACACTACTGGAGAGAATTATGTGACTTTAATGGCAACTAAATGTCAAATAATATCTTTTTCTTTCCTATGGTAAGATGTACAATACTGCTTAGGTGGAAGGATCCATCCACTCATGCTCAATGGTTATGTGAAATTGTGTCTTGCCTTAATCTAGAGAAAATCCAAAGATACGAATTTGAATTTTCAAAGTATGTGGGGACCATTTGTAAGAAAGATGGTCATTGTACAACAGCACTGCCACTGGTACGGACCCACATGGAGCAAGGAAGCGAAGATACAGTGGTCCCATGGGGTCCAGCTGCCCAGTCGACCGCCATCGACTCTGAACGGGCTTTGAATGGCCAGTTGAGGGAGCCGATGGTGGTTTTATTTGGAATCCCTTGACCTTGGGGTCTGCGCCCAAGATAGTGGCACCTATTGATTGGCAGCAGCCACGAGGGGCTGTGGCGGACTGCTGGGGACTTGAGGTGAGGAACCCACGGAAGCTGCGGGCTGCTGGAGATTGCTGTTGGGGGCCAGGCTGCGGACTGCCGGAGACCAGCTCGAACTGGCCGAGGGAGTACCAGGTATCGGAACCGGGATGCGAGGGGATGCCAAGGGAGATGAAGGGTCCATGACCGTGTCGGACGTTCAGATCTGGAGCTCTGTTTGGACTGGACTCTTGGAGGCTGCGGTTGCACTGGAGGTGAATCTACAGATACTTGGTGACTCTGGGGGTGGGGGGGGTGGGGGCTCTCTTTTGCTTTGCTTTCCCTCACTGTAGGTCTGTCTGTAAGAAATTTAAAAGATGCTGAGGCGATTTCTGCCAGTGGCTAATCTGTCTGCTTTGCAGCAGGCTCAAAGGCAATTTCATGTAATATGACACTGTTCTATTACTATATCAATAAATTGAATCTTGAATTATTTTCGAAACTTCTCGAACAATAACAATTTTGATGATTTTTTGGGCGCTTTCTTTTTCTGAAGTAGAGAAGTACTTTTTTTTGACATGCATCTCCAGTCTAGATAAGGGGATTGGATATTATATATTATAATAAAATATTTCACATCATTCTTTAATTTAGTGTTTAAAAGTGATTAAGGATAAGTGTACTGATTATAATAGATTTGCATAAAGTGTTTTTCTGTACTTATTTTGTATTCCATATACACGGTGTTTGTTTTTTTATTATTATAAAATCAATAAAAAGATTGAAAGAAAAAAATGCAAAATCTCACATTTGTTCGAAACAAGTTGAACTGTGGTGTGTGATAACCTTTCTGATCGGAAAGGCTCATGACTTTTATTTTGCCTCATCCAAAATCTGAGAGTTGATGTTGAAGGGAATAAACTACCGCGATCCTCTTCATTTTCTGATTTCTTATCCTATGTTGTCGATGGGCTTTCAGAAGTAGTGTATCCTCACAATTCCTGTCACCCACTGTTAATCTAATAGTTAAAGGTAATTGAAATATCTCTGAGGTCATGAATGCTTAATTTTTGAAGTTATTGATAATCTAAAGTGCCATGAAAGTATATGCTAGAGATATTTATCCTTCCTAAAAAATGACTTTGTCATTTTCTTCCAGGCTTACTCTCAATGGACATACTGAAGTAGAATGATGTCAGTTCATGAGAAAGGGCATCTTTGTTATGTCTTGGATTATGGGATAAATTAACAAATGATGTGTTCTGCTCCATTTCCAATTGAGGTCATATTTAGTTTGAGTTATGTAAGCAATTTAACTTTTGGGGGATGAATCTGACCATGCATTTCTAGCACTTGTAGAATATTATCTGCTTCATTAATACTTTTAATCTCTGTTTACGATTGTTTAAATTAATCTAAAATAACCTCGACTTTCATGATATATAACATTTGAATGATCTTTCATTACCCAAAATGAAATCTGAGTCACCCAACTTCGCCTATGATTAACCATCAATTTTAGCTTGTATTCAATTAGAATATGGAGTTTCATTTTGATTCTTTTCTGTCATGAAAACCAATAGAAGTGCATTTACACTTCCGATTTATGGTGCTATAATTTTGTTTTTATCTCCTAGTTTCTCTGGACAATGCATTTCTAGCCATTCAACTAAAAACTGGTTTACTCACATGGGGTTTAAAGCATCTGCTTTAAAACTGAGCAGGAGGCTTTGGGGATAATTGTCAATTTTTTTTTCTTCATCTCCAAGAAAAATTATTTAGTCCATTAAAAAGTGTTCCTTCTCTTTAAAACAATCAGGTCACCATTGAAAGGTTCACCTCACTTTCCCCTGTCTCCTTCCATAAAAAGTAGTTTGTATATTTTTAGTTCACTTGGCAAATACCGAAATTGAGCTTGATGGAAAGTTTTCTGGAAGAATCTTCTGTTTAAATTCCCAGCATTTCATAGCTACAGTAGATTTACAATACATGATAATTGTGTTCATATACCCCTTATCGACATGTGTACCTGCTGCACTAGTCTGAGACCAATTTATCCGACCAAGACTTTCCAGACGTTACAGCTGTCTTATCTAAAATCAGTTTCAACATAACCCTGTAATCGTGAAGTGGCTGATAATTTGATCGACGTTCATTATTATTTTGCCTGTAGAAGCCATTGGATAGGGAGCATGTTTATGACCAAGTCAGTGCAACAATTGGCTGGTTTTTCAGTTGAAACTGGAATGTCCTGGATTTTGTGATTATAGGTGAAGCTGCTGTCAGAGTGTACTGTTTGGAGGCTTTCCTTGTCACATTTGTCAGAAATTGATGAATTGATTAAACCCTTTGTTATTTATGAACTGTACTGAAAACACCAACAGAAGTCAAAGGAAATTCTTCGTATTCCAAAGGTCTCTGTTTTTGATAGAAGAATCATAGAAAAACATCTTGTCTGGAAGCAGGAACTGCACTGCCCAGCTCTGCAAAAAAATGCAGAGTTGTGACTGGCAGTTAAACCTATCCTTCCCTGCATTGATTTTTGTTTGTATCTTTCTCTGTAACTGGAAAGCTCCCATCCCAGTCATACTCCCTCTTCTGTCAGGCAGATGAGATACGAGCTTGAAAACATGAAGCTTCAGATTCAAGGGCAGTTTCTTATACCCTGCTTCTTTCAGATTCTTTTATAACAGTTGTAATACGTTATGTTTCCCCCCGTATTTGAAATTTGGTTGACCGAATGGCAAGTTCTATCGTCCCAACTGTTTTTCGGTGGCTACATGACATCACAAGTTGGAAAAACATTTTTCACCCGACGTGCTCATGTGTGACTCTGATGGGCTGTTAGTGTCAGTTTGGTAACAAAAGAGCTCAGAACCAGCTAAGAAGGCAGACACTGAATGGCTTGATGCAAGCTCAGAGAAGCAGGTTGGAGTCTCGAGCAATCAGTGAGTGACTGGTGGAAGTCGGCGGGTCAGGCAGTACATGGGGAGATTGCCCTCGTTTCAGGTAACTCCCTCCCCTCTCTCTTTCCATTTCTTTTTTTACCCTCCACTGTACTTGGTTCTCTGCTGTCCTGGCATCATCAGGGCCTCCTGGGCAGGAGCGGTGGGGGGGGGGGGGGGTCAGTAATGGCGGAGGGGAGGTGTCGGGGATTGGCGACGGCGGTGGGGAGGTGTCGGGGATTGGTGACGGCTGATCATCAGTTTTCTTTTGTTAACCAATACAAGTGTTTTGCTAATGTTACCTGGCTGTTTAAAGCCATTATTTACTGATCTGAAAAATCCACTTAACTGAAAAATGTTCGGTCCCAAGCTTTTCGGATGTGGGGAAACATACTGTACTACCTGTAGCACTTTTTATTATTGTACTACATACTGTACTTAAGTATATGTAGGTAAACACGAAAATATGCTGACAGTGTGGTTGAAGTAAAAACACAAAGCTGGAGAAAACCAGCAAGTTAAACAGTGTACTTTAGGTAGCAAAGATAATTGCTTGATCCTGAATAGCACACTAAACTAGACCTTTCACTGTATCTCAGTAGACATGGCAATAAACCATTCATTCATCTGTTCCTTCATGAACTGATGATCAGAACACAGACATAATTACAACTCAGCAGTTCATTAATCCTCAAAATAATTTTATATATGTGTATTGTAAAATTCTTGGAAAAATATTGGTTTTAAATGTAACTTCATATTTCATTTGGAACTAATGCTACATTCTTTAAAAGTTCTATAAATTATTTAACATATGAGACAAAAATTGTGCTTTTTTTAAACCTCGTGGTTCGATGCCTGCAAGAATACTTCAGTGTGGTGTCAGTATGCTCACTGAGCAGGACCACTGAACTGATGGCTGACTTGAAAGGCTCTGCCACAGGCATTGCCGACATTCGCAGCCGGCTCCCTTCTAGATTATTGGTGACTGCAAGTGTTTTGTTGACAGTCAATCAGCCTTTGCTTCGATCAGTGGTTCTAAACCTTGTTTCCCCCCCCACTCACATAGCACCTTAAGTAATCCCTTACTAACCCACAGAGCACTCATCCTATACCATAGGTGGTCTGTGATTAATAAGGGATTACTTAAGGTGGTATGTGAGTGGGGGAAAAAAGTCAAGAACCACTGGTTTAGATAGAGTAGGGAGACTCTATTGCATATCTTTCCATTTATATGGGGCCCTAAACTAAAATTAGTATTACATTCCTTGTGTTGATGTACTTTTATGAGCACAGCACTGAAGAAGTGGATGAACTTTACAATAGTTCTGCGTGCTTGATTGCTTAATGAGAAAAGACAGAACTCGTGTTAAATTTGAAGCTGACCTGACTTAGGGAAAGTGTTTGAAAAAGAGTTTGCCAAGTCGTGAGAGCAATTCTTTTCCAATAAAATTTAGATACTTGCCTTTTTGTATTTACTTCATGTTCTGTTTTTCCCTTATTGAATTTGTTATATAATACAACAATTGGATGATATTGATCTTGAATAAGTTCATCAATACTTTAGATTTAGTTTTTCAATTTTTCTTTCACAGCCATCTGCCTCAGAAGAATTTCAGCTGAAAAAGGCACTGTTGGAGCACACCAGTTTGCAAGATGAGGTGTTTGAGAAAGGCTTTGTCAGAAAGGTATCAAATTTTTTTTTTAGTGAGCTGCCATGGGATAAAGGGTAGAAGATTTCAAAAGTTTGGTGATTGTTTTCCTGCGGTGATATTAAGGTTTAAGATGAGATGGAAAAAATTTAAAGTGGACTTGAGGGTCATAAAGGGAGTGGGAAGATGGAAGGGAGATGGAATGAGCTATCAAAGGAAGTGCTAGTGATGATATTACAGTTTAAAAGACATTCAGCAGGTTCATGATAGGAAAGGTTGACAGCAGCATCAGTGGGAGAAGAAGAGTCGACTTTTCAGGATAGAACCCTTCAACTTTGGCGTATAGAGCAAAGTACAGTTCAAACAGTGCAGGGGCATCTTCATTTACTAATGAAAGGTTCATTCAAGCATCTGATGACTGTGAAAAGAAACTGCCCGTTGATCTGGAGGCTTGTGTTTTCATTATGATAGATTGTTTATTTTATTTTGTATTGAAGGAGATAAACTGTGGGTTTATTTTTTAGTGTAAACACAAACCACAACACAGATCTCCTTTAAAATGTCAGACAGTCCAGGCTCTCAGTGCCTTTGTAAAGACAATGTGAAAGACTTCACAAGTAGGTGTTAATTGGACATGCTGTGGAGTAATGGATTTTTGTTTTGAAAAGCAACAGGTGAACGGACTCAGAAGATTGGGTCTGGTGCCTCAGTCTGTCTGAATGCAGTTTGCTGTTCTAAGAAGATCATGTGGTTTTGCAAGCAGAGGGGGAAAGAGAGAGAGTGAGAGAGAAGACAAAACAGATTTTTCTTTAGAGAGAGATAGAACTGGTTTCTTCAGCATGGCAAGCTGGCAGTTTGTTTGAAACCCCATTTTGAAGACGGGTTGTGAGTTCTGAGTTCAGCCTGTTCAAAGTCCTTATAGTCCATACAAGAGGAGATTGCTGGCTGTATAATGTTTTGCCTGAGATAAGGGAAGCAGAAAGGGAACTCTGCAATGACCTGAAAGAAAGAGGTTATCATCTGGAAAACTGAAGTGGCTGATCGGAAGGAATCAGTTTGTGTGTGTCCAATGAGCAACAAATCTTGCTCTGAAAACCAACAAGAACCTTCCTGAGAGGTAACCATTTACCTTTCAAGTACCAAAGCCTGGTGAAGATTCATTAATGTTAAATTCTATGCACGGTATAAGAATTGCCTGAATTTGGAAGAGTGAGAAGTGAAATTGGTCTGTGAATCAAAGAACTTTTCTGAACTTGTACACATTACATACATGTGTACTTAGAATTAGAAGGGGGTTAAGTTAATAGTAAGTTAAAGTTTGATCCTGTTTTTATGTTGAAAGAAAATTAAAAGTAACTTTTGTTTAAGTAACTATTTGTCTTGGTGAATTTCTATTGCTGCTGGGTTTTGGGGTCCTCTGGGCTCATAACTTCATTCACTTTTATCTTCTCTCTGACTGGGTGGGGGAAATGGGAGTGTGATCATGGTAGAGAGATCCTTTAATATGTTGCCAGCTTTCCTGAGACAACAGGAGGTAATAGACAGTGTCGCTGGAGGGTAGGTTTGCTTGTGAGGTGGTTTGAGCACCGTTTGCAACTCTGCAGTTCCTTATGATCTTGGGCATAGCAAAGATGAGCAGCAGTGTAAAGAATTAAGAAAGGGATGGCATAATTAGTATAGCGGTGAGCGCAGTGCTATTATAGCGCCTGCCCTGCTGGATTGAATCTGGTGCTGTCTGTAAGGAGTTTGTACCTTCTCCCTGTACACCCTCAAATGCATGGGGTGTATGTAGGTTAATTTGGGTGTAATTGGGCGCCATGGGTTTAAATGGCTGGAATTGACTTCTGTGTTGTGAATAAAATTAAAAAAAAAAATCTGTTCGAGATGCTGTGGAGATTGCGTTGCTGAGCGTTTTCAAGAAAGGGATCAATATATTTTAGATATTAAAGAAATCAAAAGAAATGGAGGTAACACAGGAAAATGATTCAATAGATGATATAGGCACGAAGGGCCTACTTCGATTTCTTGTGTTTAAAGCGATAGAATTTTATTCTGAATTGGTTAATATCCTGTCTTTACTACTTACAGCAGAATGATTCTCAACACACCCTGACATTCCAGCACTGGTATCCAGTCATCAAACAAGAAGTAGATCATCTTGCTCAGCAACCTCCTTCAGTGATCCATCCAAGGTAAATACCACATGGAACATTGACCTCTTCAAGTCAAGTTTATTATCATCTGATTGCACAAGTACACACAGACGAAACAGCGTCTTCGTTGCAAAGCATGCAGACTCACAACCAGACATAACACACACAAGACAACAATACATATGGAGGACAAGTATTCATTTATATAAATAAATATTGTTTTGTGAATTTAAGGGTCTCGGATTGTTAGTGTGAGCAGTTCCTTTAGTTGTTCACCATTCTCACTGACTGTGGGAAGAAGCTGTTCCTCAGCCTGGTGGTGCTGGCTCTGATCCTCCTGGATCTCTCCCCCCGAAGGGAGCAGCCAAAAGATGCTGTGCACAGGGTGGAAGGGGACCTCAGTGACTTTGTGCACCATCTTCAGGCAACGATCCCAGTAGATCACATTGATGGGGGCGAGGGAAATTTCAGTGATCCATTCTGCCACTATAGATCTCTGTGGAAGAATATTTTAAGACGTCTTTCTTATTGGAAATAATGCTATTGCCTGCTGATACCTAGTCTGTTGTGGTCTTAGTAGTCTTGTATTTATTAAGAGAATTCCTCAACCTTAATTCATTTGCCATGACTATTTCTGAAAGCTTTATTTTTGCATCGTTTAATTATGCAAGCTTGTATTCATGTGTTGATATAAACTGGTTGTTCAGTAATTGAACTGAAGGCTGGAGGATTGTGAATCTTTTCATTCTTTAATGTGGCTCTTTTAGGATGTGCTGAGAAGACAGTAAATTGAATGTATCTCATTGTGGAGACCCACGGATGCCGGAATCTGGAGCAACAAACAATTTGCTGGAGAAACTCAGTGGGTTAAGCAGCTTCAACAAGCGAAAGTGATGTTGATGTTTTGGGGTAGTACATCATGATGAAGTGTTCAGACTTGATGATGTTACTCCACCCACTGAGATCCTCCAGAAGTTGTGCCTATGTTCTATCAAAGATTGTCTTTGGAAGTTCTTGCTTGTTTGGTCAATTTAAGTGGGCATCAATCCAAATGCATTTAATAGAGACACCAAGTTCTCCAGCACAGAAACAGTCCCTTTGGCCCAACTTGTCCATGCTGACCAAGCTGGTCCATTTGCCTGCATTTGGCCCATATCCCTCTAAACCTCTCGATTTCATGTACTTGTCTAAATGTCTATTGAATGTTTCAATTATTGCTACTTTCACTTCTCTGACAGCTCGTTCCATATACCCACTCCTTGCATGTGCATCTATGCCCTCCAGTTTAAGATTCCCCTACGCTGGGTAAAAGGCTATGACTATTTACCTCATGATTTTATTAACCTCTAAGGTTCCAGTTTTGCCTCCTGTGCTCTAGGAGGTAAAGTCCTGGCCTGTCCTGCCTTGTTATAATTCCAACCTATCAGTCCTGGTAGTATTCTTATAAATCTTTTCTGCACCCTTTCCAGTTTGATTTTTTTTGTTAATTAGACATACAGCAAGCACGGTTACAGGCCCTTTTGGCCCACATGCCCATGCCGCCCAATTAACCTCTCACCTGGTACATTTTGAAGAGTGGAAGGAAACTAGAGTGCTGGTATAAACTCTTAGCAGATTTGGACATGAGTCTCTGGTGTTGTAATAGCATGGCACTTCTTCTTTCTCTTCTTCTTTTGCTTGGCTTCGTGGACGAAGATTTATGGAGGGGGTAAAAAGTCCACGTCAGCTGCAGGCTCGTTTGTGGCTGACAAGTCCGATGCGGGACAGGCAGACACGATTGCAGCGGTTGCAGGGGAAAATTGGTGGGTTGGGGTTGGGTGTTGGGTTTTTCCTCCTTTGCCTTTTGTCAGTGAGGTAGGCTCTGCGGTCTTCTTCAAAGGAGGTTGCTGCCCGCCAAACTGTGAGGCGCCAAGATGCACGGTTTGAGGCGATATCAGCCCACTGGCGGTGGTCAATGTGGCAGGCACCAAGAGATTTCTTTAGGCAGTCCTTGTACCTTTTCTTTGGTGGACCTCTGTCACGGTGGCCAGTGGAGAGCTCGCCATATAACACGATCTTGGGAAGGCGATGGTCCTCCATTCTGGAGACGTGACCCATCCAGCGCAGCTGGATCTTCAGCAGCGTGGACTCGATGCTGTCGACCTCTGCCAACTCGAGTACTTCAACGTTAGGGATGTAAGCGCTCCAATGGATGTTGAGGATGGAGCGGAGACAACGCTGGTGGAAGCGTTCTAGGAGCCGTAGGTGGTGCCGGTAGAGGACCCATGATTCGGAGCCGAACAGGAGTGTGGGCATGACAACGGCTCTGTATACGCTTATCTTTGTGAGGTTTTTCAGTTGGTTGTTTTTCCAGACTCTTTTGTGTAGTCTTCCAAAGGCGCTATTTGCCTTGGCGAGTCTGTTGTCTATCTCATTGTCGATCCTTGCATCTGATGAAATGGTGCAGCCGAGATAGGTAAACTGGTTGACCGTTTTGAGTTTTGTGTGCCCGATGGAGATGTGGGGGGGCTGGTAATCATGGTGGGGAGCTGGCTGATGGAGGTCCTCCATCAGCATGGCACTAACTGCTATGTTAACCATGCCACCCAAATGACTTCTTTTCTTCAGCTGGGGGGGGGGGACACAAATTGCACTCAATATTCCCAGTGCAGTCACACTAGCATCTTGTAGTTTTAACGTGACTCCTGCACTCATTTCCCTGACTGTTGAAAGCAAGAGTGCTGAACTCCGTCACCATCCAGCATACCTGCAGCGCCACTTTCACAGAACTATCTACCAGAATCCCCAAGTTTTATTTGTTCTACAGCAGTCCCTCGGGCCCGTGCAAGCCCAGCCCTCGTTGTACTGAACAACACCTCACACTCGGCTGAGTTACTTCCATACAAATAGTGAAAGATCTTGAAAATTCTACCTTTTTCTGTGACAGACATTTTAATTTTAGCTTGGAATGTGGTAGTTTATCCTTTGATAGTATGTCAGGTAAAAAAAATAATGTAAACAGAAGTGAGATCTCAATAAATTAAAGTTGATGCTCTTCTGCTCCATCAAAGCCCATTGTAAAGTTATAAAGCATTCTACCAGAATTGAAATGTAACATCCACAGTGAATCAGACACGATTGCGGAATGCTCTCTGTTTGAACAGTCAATGCCAAATGATGGATGCAGACAGGAGACTGCAGATGCTGGAATCTGAAGCTGAACACAATGTTGTCTGACCAAGGAGAGCAAGGTGACCTTCCCTAACAACTATTGGCCAGTGGTATCATCTTTATTGCAATTAAGTGCTTTGAGAAGTTGGTTATTGAGTGCCTCCACTTTGACTGCAGGAAGAACCTGGTGCCACTTCAGTTCACCTACCATCAGAACAGGTCAACAGTAGATGCCATCTCACTGACTTCCACTCTGCGTTAGATCACTTAGACCCTAGGGATTACCTATGTTAAGATGGTGTTCATTGACCACAGCTCTTCATTTAACACCATTGTATCAGCAAAACCTCAGGCCAAACTAAAGGATCTTAGACTCTACTTCTTGTCAGCAGATCCCAATCAATGTGTACCAACAACATCGCCACCTCCTCGCTGACCATCAACACCTGGGCCACAAGGCTGTATGCTTAGTCCCCAGCTCTGTTCCTTGTACACTCATGCCTGCAGAACCAAGTTCAGCTCCAACTCAATCTGCAAATTCACTGATGACGCCACTGTTGGCCAAATATCTGGAAATGGTGAGCCAGAATACAGGATTAAATGGTGCCAGAAGAACAGTTTTACTCTGAACATCACCAAGTCCATGGAGCTTGTTGATTTCAGAAAGGAGCAGCTGACGGACTCCACACCTGTTCACATTGATGGATGGGAATGGGAGAAGATTAGAATCTTCAAGTTCCTGGAAATCCATATTTCAGAGATCTGGAGCCAGCACATTGAGGCAACCAAGAAGAAGACACACCAACATCCCTACTTTCCAAGGACACAGGAGTTTCTGCATCCCATTGAATACTCTATTAGCCTTCTACAGTTGCACTGTGGAAAGTATATTGACAAGTTGTGTTGACTTGTTTGGTTTAGCATCACAAGTCCCTAGAAGACCAAAAGGCTGAAGAAGTTAGCAATCAAAGCAAGGCCAATCACAGGTTCTGATCTCCCCTTGTTCACTATCAGGGACTGCACCAACACTACAGAAGGATTGTCTGCACAATTGCAGTCACTTTCTTACACTAGGACAACTGAATATTTATGGATTCACCATTTGTGTTTGTCTTTTTAAATTCAATTTACATTGAAGATTGTTTTTTTTTAATGAAGTTCCACTTTGCTGCAGTAAGTAAGAATTTGGTGCTAATGTAAATTATACACTGTGTATGGCAGTACATGCTATCCGCTGGAAGAACACTTACTCCAAATCAAAGGAGTAGCCATGGGTACCTGCATGGATCCCAGTTAAGCCTGTCTATGGGCTTTTTGGAGCAATCCATGCTGCAAGCCTACACAGGCAAGATCCCTCCACTCTTCCCCTTGTAAAATGAGCTCGTCAACTTCAACCACTTCGTGGCCAACTTCCACCCGAATCTCATACTCACCTGGTCTATCTCTGACAAGACTCTCCCCTTCCTGGATCTCTCTATCTCCATCTCGGGAGACAAACTTTCTTCTGACATATATTACAAGTCCACTAACTCCCACAGCTACCTTGACTACACTTCCTCACACCCTGTCCCCTGCAAGGATTCTATCCCCTTCTCTCAATTTCTCCGTCTCTTCCGCATCTGTCCCCAAGATGAGGTCTTCCAGTCCAAATCTTCCAAAATGTCTGCCTTTCACAGATGTGGTTTACCCTACACCACATTCAACTCAGCCCTCACCCACATCTCCTCCATTCCCTGCTCATTTGCCCTGTCCCCCCGCCCACCCCCAGATGCAACAAACCTAGAGTCCCCATTATCCTCACCCAACACTCTACCATCCAACGCATTATCCTCTGGAATTTCCAACGCTCATAACAGGATCCCACTACTAGACACACATTCTCCACTCCTTCCCTCTCTGCCTTCTGTTGGGCACGCTCCCTCTGTTACTCCCTCATGCACTCGTGTCTCTCCACCAATCTCCACCCCCCAGCACCTTCCCTTGTGGCCGCAGGAGGTGCAACACATCCCCACACCTCCCCCCCCCCCCCCACCCCACCCCACCCCTCACCACAGTCCAGGGCCCAAAACAGGCCTTTCAAATGAAGCAACACTTCACTTGTGTATCCACAGGACTGATTTACTGCAACCAGTACTCCCTTTGTGGCTTTCTCTATATCGGAGAGACTGGGCACAGAGTGGGAGATCACTTCACTAAAGCACTATCAGTCTGTCTGCTGCAGTGACAGAGACCTCCCAGTAGCCAATCATTTTAGTTCTGCATCACATGCACATGTCTGTCCATGGCCTTGTGCACTCTCTTACCAAGGCCACCTGCGAATTGGAGGAACAACAGATTTTCCATCTGGGAACTTTCCAACCAGATGGCATTAACATCAATTTTTCTGGATTCTGCCGACCTGCTCTCCTCTTCCCCCTCATTCCCTTCCCTTTCCAGTTCTCCTCCCTCCCTTCACCTAACAATCTGTCCTCTCCTTGATCGCTGCTGATCCCTCCCTCCCTTCTCCACCTATCACCTCCTGCCTTTGCAACCACACCTCTCCCCTTACTCTTTTGTTTGGATGCTTGCCGACATTTTCCCAAACCTTGATGAAGGGCTCAAGCCTGAAATGTCGGTTCTGAATTTTTACTTTTGCTATATAAAGGACACTGCTTGACCTCCTGAGTTTCTCTAGCATTTGTGTGTTTTTCCTCTCACTGATTCATTTTACACTGTACTGCCATATTTTAATGCAGCCAGAAATCTTTCACATATATCTAGATTATAGAAATTAAATCATGATGCCTGTTGCAGATTAAAAAAGAGCTTGTTTATTCCCTCATTTTAAACATTTTTCTTATGGAGGTGTATTAGAAAATGGAACATGCATGCCCCCTTGTGGCTGAATCATGAATACTATTTCTCTTGGTAATGAGGAAATCCTCTTGAAGGCTGGAGAGAATTGGGTTGAGTTCTTGGTCTCTGTCCATGTGTAAAATCAAGGGCTGGGGACCACTGTTATTTGTGATGTTTATAAATGATCTGGATTACATATAACTGAATAAAAGTTGCAGTTGGCATACAAATTAATGTATTGTAAGAAAGTTTAAAGGATGAAGCAGGACATAGTCTAGTTGGAAATTTGGACAGAGTAATGGCAGGTGGAGTTTAATCTGCAATAGAATGAAGTGTTTTGTTTTCGGAGGTCAGTAAAAGGCAGGAATTAGGGTTCAAGTCCATAGCTCTCTGAAAGAAGCAAAACAAATCTACAGGGTGATAACTCAAGCATTTGCCATGCTTGCTTGGTTGGAGAATTGAGTTTTAAAAATTGCTAAGTCATGTTGCAATTACATAAAAATTTTGCTGAGGCCACATTTGGAGTACAAAGTGGAGATCTGGCTTGCCCCACTCTAGGAAGGATGTGTAGGTTTTGGAGAAGGTGCAGGAGAGGTTTGACAAACTTGAATTGTTATCTGAGGCTGAGGGAAGACCTAATGGAAGTTTATATAACTTTGACCACTTGGAAAAGAAATACAACATTACTGATAAAAAAGATCATTATTTTATCACATGTGGTCATTAAGTTGCTGTTTGTTGCAGTAGCATATAAACATTTTATATTTTGGATATTATGTAGTGGGAACTGTAAAAATAAATCCTGGACATCTAACTAATACAGAGAAACAGCTGTTTGCGTTGAATGAAGTAAATGTGAAAACCTGGAGACATCGTGGTTGAAGTAAAAGCACAATGCTGGAGAAACTCAGTTGATCAAATAGTGTACTTCATGTAGCAAAGATAGATACATAACTAATGTTTCGGGCTTGAGCCTCTGGAAAGATTGTTAAATGCAAAATGTTAGTTGCTTAGCAAAGTTTCTCTTTATCTAATAATTGACTCGATTCACTGAAGTAGCTGACCAAGAACAAAGTAACCCTTCTGATATAAAGAGACCCCACTAATTTTAACCTTCAGAAATTTACAATATCATATAAACATAGAGAATGGTGGAAATGGTCAGCATCTGGGGAGGAAGAAGCAGGAAAGAGGCATTGGCCAGCAATTTCTGTTGAATCAATTTCAAATCTCTATGATCTGCAGATTTTGCTTCTACATTTACATAGTTCTTTCTTCTTCTTCTTTGGCTTGGCTTCACGGACGAAGACAATATAGTCAAATGTCCTTAAATCTTCATGGGGCATTATCAAGCAGAATTTTACACTGAACTATGTTGAAGTGAAAAGCAGACATTTCATAATGTGATATGGAAATAAAACACAAAAGTCTGTAGACACTATGGTTGAAGAAAACCTGAAGGGCTTAAGCCTGAAATGTTGGTTATGTACCTTTATCTTGGCAATATGAAATACACTGAGTTTGACCTGCTGAGTTTGATTTTCACTGAACCTGTTTTGAAATTCCGCAGCTGTCTTTTATACATGTACGACAAGGTGATAGCTCCAAATGTTTCACTGGCTCCACCTTTGCAACGATGTAGAGATGCCACAAAGTCAGTGAATAAAGAATCCATGATGGACGTATCAACAACTTTGGAAGAGGAGGTGAAACATCAGAAGGAAAATGTGGATAAGAAGCTGATTTCCAGTTTTGCATCATGTCGAGATGAGGAAGGAAATAACACTTCACTTGTCGATTCCTACAGTCCTTGTGAGTTCAATGTGTTGATTAGCTATTGCAATATGTTTTGGAATGAGAGCAATTTCAACTTGGTTTTTAAGTGTCAATAATAATCTTCAGCTAAGTGGGAATTTGAAAATTTGTTCATATATATGAGTTCAGATTCTTCAACAACTTTCAAAAATAAATGATTATCTTATTAAATACTTTTCAAAATCTACTGGTAGTTTTGGACCAAGAGCTATTGCAGAGGAGATTTGGAATGTACTGTCAAGGCTAATTAATTTTAGGGATGATCGATAATATGGGATAAAGGTTTCATTCTCTCATTTGCTGAGATATGTCAAATGATGTCCCTCTTCTGGGGCATTAATTTTTTCAGCAAATAGATGAATGGTCTGGATGAAAGAATAAACAATTGTACATCTGACTTTGCAATCATATGAGAGTAGAAATCACAGTAGATTTTGCAGCGAAAAGAAGGAAATTATATGACTTAGGAACAGAAATAGGCTATTCAGCCCATCGAGTCTGGCCCACAATTTAGTTGTAACTGATCCATTTCCCCACTCAGCCCCACTGACCAGCTTTCTCCCCATAAACTTTGATGCCCTGGCTAATCAAGTACCTGTTAATCTCTGCCTTAAAGACACCCAATGACCTGGCCTCCACATTAGCCTGTGGCAACAAATTCCACAGTTACCACCCTCTGGGTGAAGAAATTCTTCTGTATCTCTGTTCTAAATGGACACATCAATCCTGAAGTTGTACCCTCTTGTCCTAGACTCTCCCACTGTGGGAAACAACCTTTCTATATCTCTGTTCATGCTCTTCAACATTTGAAATGTTTCAATGTGATTTCTCCCCCCTCCCCTCCCCTTCATTCTCTTAAATTCCAACGAGTACAGGATAAGTGCTATCAAATGCTTCTCATATGAAAACCCTTTCATTCCCAGAATCATCCTTGTATGGAAGTTAAGGCAGTGAGATATCTCCCACTTGAATCAGAGAATGACACTAAACTATTAGGCTCTATTTTTTTTAACTGGTGAGAGGAGAGGGGTAAAAGAAGAGCAAAGCAATTTAAATATTCAAATACCTAAATAATTGGAGTCTGATGGACAGTAAAAAGAACATTTTTAACAGTTAGTGGAAGCTTATTTTTAACTTTGGAGGGAATTCAACAGTGAAAAATGATGTTTAAGTAATGCAGAATTGTGGTCAGACTCGACACGTTGGTTTCAATAACTGACAATGACTCGAGATACTGATTTTGGAAATGCAGATCCACCAGAGTAGATTCTAGGGATAAGAGTTAAACTGAACACAGAGCTTTTATTTCTTTCCATTTAGAAGGCCAAGAAATTATCTACTTAAATACAGTAGAAATCCCTGTTATCTGGAACTCAAGCAACCAGCAAAAATTCGAGGAAAATAAATAGGTAAAAAATACGCAAATTTAAAATGGGCATGCCTTGCCATTAGTTCACCAGGCCATGCAGCGCACAACCTCAAGCAATTGGAAAATTCACTTATCCAGAATCTACCAATCCTCAGAGTTGCCGGGGGTTTTACTGTATTTAAAATAATGGTAGGCAAACTTTCTTCCAGTAGAAGAATATATTAACAGGATTCCTAATCTTAATATCTGAGCCCAGTGACTTAGAAGTGAAATTAGAAAGCAGTAGAATTAGGACACTAATATCTTCTTTGGCTTGGCTTCGTGGATGAAGATTTATGGAGGGGTAATGTCCACATCAGCTGCAGGCTCGTTTGTGGCTGACAAGTCCGATGCGGGACAGGCAGACACGGTTGCAGGGGAAAATTGGTGGGGTGGGGTTGGGTGTTGGGTTTTTCCTCCTTTGTCTTTTGTCAGTGAGGTGGGCTCTGCGGTCTTCTTCAAAGGAGGTTGCTGCCCGCCGAACTGTGAGACGCCAAGATGCACGGTTTGAGGCGAGATCAGGCCACTGGCGATGGTCAATGGGGCAGGCACCAAGAGCTTTCTTTAGGCAGTCCTTGTACCTCTTCTTTGGTGCACCTCTGTCACAGTGGCCAGTGGAGAGCTCGCCATATAACACGATGGACATATACTGAATGGTATACTGGCTAAAGTCTCAAATTGGTCAACTAGGCTTTGAAACATAATTTATAATTTGGATCTTTGTACATGCTAATTTTTTTTAACCATAATTTCTATTTGTTTGAACAGTGATTTATGGAACTGGTCATAATAATTCACCAGGGACTAGATGGGCCAAGGGGACTGTTTCTGTGCAGTTCTCTAGCTGACTTTAAAAAAAATGAACTTTTACGAATATGCAATAGAGCTTTAATTTTTAAAATGTTACTGTAAATTGTGTGGTTTAATTTAATATTGCCTATTGAAATAATTCCTTTATGAATATGTGTTTAAGAATTTCCAGTTACAGAAAGATGTAATGTTAACCTTTTAATTTCTTTGTCTGGTCAGTAGGTCACCAAGCTTCAGAGTCATCCACTGCAGATGAGGGGAACATCAAATCTGAGTGGGCCAGCAACAAAAATAAAGAGGGGACCCTCATGCATCTGAATAGCATTGATAAGGAGACTTATAATTCTTCGGTGCACGGTGGAATGAGCAGAGACGAGGAAAATGAAAAGATAGTGGAACAAATCATGAAAACCTACTGTAAACAGCAGGAGAAGTTGAATACCACGATACACCAGAAGAAGCATTTGCAAATGGTAAAGAAGTGAAATAAGTTAAACAAACATTTTAACTGCAGAGAGAAATGATACATAGAGAAATGAGCAAGGGATTTTTGGACTGCTGCACAAGTTCGCAACTCACTGAGAATGTTTCTCCTTATCTCAGTCCTAAATTGCTCATCCATTTTCCTTAGAACAAGGCCCTGTTTTCTGGGCTTCCCCAATGCTGGGATCATTCTTCCTGCATCTAGTCTTTTCAGCCCTTAAAATTTCAATGAGATCTCTGCTTCCAAGGTCCAGAACATACACTGAATTAATTTCCACATTCTCTCCCTTGTATGGAAAACACCATCCTCATCCCACTCTGGCAAACCTTTGCAGTGTACCATGTTTATCAGGTATATCCCATTTTAGGTAAGCAGGCCAAAACAATGCTGCAAGTATGGTCTCACCAAAACCCCTGTAATCACAGAAAGGCATATTTGCTGTCAAATTCTCTCAAAATAAGGATCATTATCTTTCACCTGCCTATTGGCCTTCAGTGACTCCTGTATCAGGGCACCTACACCCCTTCAAATATTAACATTAATGAATCTCTCATTATTTAAAAAAGTCTTTGTCTTTCTCTCTGATGCACGAAAGTTGATTACTTTTGTTTCCCCGTGAAAGTCAATCAGTCGTGTTCCCACCCACTCACTCAGATTGCCCATGTATCCTCTTTAAATCCTTTTCTTTACAGCAACATTCAGTTTGTTAAGCACACTTTGAATTATGCCATTAGATGGATCGTGGATGGGGTCCACAATCCTTGTGGTATCCCCACTAGCCACAAGTAAGGAGTGAAACACGAAAGTCTGCAGATGATGTTATTCTAGTCAAAACACAGAAATGCTGGAGGAACTTGGTCAGTCTCGCAGATCCCATAGGAGGTAAAGATGTATTACATTTTTGAACCTGAGCCCTTCCTCAAGGCATGCCTGTCTTTTTTCACTCATACCTTGAGGAAGGGCTCAGGTCCGAAATGCATATAATATATCTTTATCTCCCATGGACGCTACAAGACTGACCAAGTTCCTCGAGCATTTCTGTGTTTTGTCTACCTGAGTAAGCTCTGCTCATTCCCACTCTTGCCTTGCTGTCCAACAATCAATTCTCAATCCATTGTCCCGATGTTGTACCCCATCCTATATGCGCTGACCTTGTGCGATCTCAATGAAAGCTTTCTGAAAATAAATAACTCCAGTAGATTAGTCAATGAGATTTTCCTATCACAAATTCATCTAATTTTTACTGAGGAAAATATGGTCCAGAGGTATGCATTTTGCTCGTGCACACGACACTGCACTGTCTATTACTGAAGGTGGGTGCTGTGAATTTTATTATTGCAAGGAATGGGAAGAAAAAGAAAAAGGAAGGCCTTGGAATGTTGAAGATGAAGGTTTTTTGGATTTTAGGACAGTGGCTCTCAGCTTTTTTGTTCCATTCACATACCACCTTATGTAATCCCATACTAACCGCAGAGCACCTATGCCATCAGTGCTCTTGTGGTTAATAAGGAATTACTTAAGGTGGAATGTGAGTGGGTAAAAAGGGGTTGAGAACCACTGGTCTAGGAGCAAAACTGAAAAGTAAAGCTGCATGTGGGAGCAGAGTGGTGCAGCTTGTGGAGGAGATTCAGCCTGGATTCAGTCCTAATCTTTGGTGATCTCTCCCTGCAGTGGCATGGCTTTCATCTGGGGGCTGTGGACTCAATTAGTAGGTTAATTAGCTCCGGATATGGGCGTGGGAGAAGTAGTAGTGAGCGGAGTTGATCGGTCTGTGAGGACAATAAAGTGAGATTGGTGGAGGATCAGTGTGAAAGAATATTTGATAGAGCAGACGGTGGGATGAGAGTCTGTTTCTGTGCTACATGACCATCAGAGTATATCAATCAAGTTTGAAAATACCTTCTTCCTGAAAATCTAATAGGTAAAATTTACAATTAGCAAAATGACTAGAATCTGCAGCATTTAGAGTTTCCTTATAATTTAATGTATTTTGCACAAAGAAGGGAAATGTCTACTAAATAAAGAAAAGTACAAAATATATTGGAAACTATTCAATTCACAGGGTAACACATTATATGACAGACTAATTCTTTAAAACTGATGTAGTATTTAAAAATGATGAACTTTTCCTGAAAGGTTCTTGGTAGACAGATTTCTGCGACTCCGCTGATTCCATAGTCAAGGTAGATCCAACCTACAACGAATGAAGGATTGCTATCTTCTAAAAGCATATTTCTCAGTTGGTAAACCAACTCGGCAATTTACTGAGCAGGCGGCCTTTTGCTGGAAATGTGAAATAAAAATCAAAAATGCAAGAACAGCATGAGAGAAGAGAATCTGTCTATCCTTTATTTTCCCTCAGCTGAGGCTGTAAGGAGTGTATCACATACAGACCAGGCCAGGTGCAGATGACAGATTTACTCACCTGGGCCAGGTGGATTTGTACAAGAATGTACAAATGTACATCACTTCTGGTTGGTAAAAGATAGCCATGAAAAGTTCTGCTAGATCTGTTTTATTGCAATTGAATCTATTGTACATTTTCTTCCCCCACCAAGAACATTTGATTATTTTGTGTCTTGTCTATTTGTACAATAAGGCATGTGCAGAGTTGATGTAGAAAGGTGGTTTCCCATGATGGGAGGGTCTAGGACAAGAGAGCGCAACTTCAAGATTGGAGGTGCCCACTAGAGCAGAAATGTGGAGGAATTTCTTCAGCCAGAGGGTGGTGAATCTATAGAATTTGCAGTGGTGGAGGCCGGGTTATTGGGTGTGTTTCAGGCAGAGGTTGATAGGTTTTTGATTAGTCAGGGCATCAAAGGTTACAGGGAGAAGACTTGGCAGTGGGACTGAGTGGGAAAATAGATCAATTCAATGGTGGGGATAATAGCCTATTTATGCTTCTGTGTCTTATGGTCTTGTAACAGGAAGATGACCAACAGGTGCATAAAGTTCCAATTTGTTGATTTATATATTTTTAAAAAGCTAGTAGTGAAGATGAATATCAGTTGTTGAGGCCTAACCAGCTTTATTTTAATGTCAAAACTAGCTTCTATGGTTATTTTTGCGATCAATGCCAATCGGTGCCTATTTGAATAGGAAATGTAACCATTCACGATCTCATTAAATGATGAGTTTGATGCTCCTCAAACTTCTGTTCCTCCTGGTTAGTGTGCAGCACTAAGTGCAACTGTGCAGGTATGTAGACGTATAGTTATAGAGGTACGCACATATATGTGCTCGTGTGCATGCCTGCACGTACGTAGGAGGTAGCATCGTGGCTAATTTTCTAAACTTGGTATCAAAAGATGTGGACCATTGAAACAGATAAATATTTAATGTTCGGATCCCTCTGTACAACTGGGGGGAATTTAGCTTCAAATAACTAAATTTGTTTTGTTTTAATCTAGTGGCAATAGTCATGAGACTATTGGGTATTAAAAACTGAGTGGGTTTACTCATGTTGGCATAATCAGACACAGACATATCCTGTGAGTGAATAAAGAAAACGGGAGCAGGCAGAAGAAAACGCAGCCTGCCCTTGAAGCCCTTTGTAGCACGATTTAAGACCAGCTTTCTTTTCTGCCCAGGAAGTGGAATTATTGCAAGTCACAAAGAGGATGAAACTCAAAGAATTGAGTGTGGAGAACCTGGGGCTGCAACAGGAGCTGGATTCTCTGCAATCTGACCACGCGCAGCGGATGAGTGCAGCTCACGATGAACAGGCAGACTTAGAATGGCGACTGGAGCAGCTGAAGCAAGGCTGTTTGTGTGATCGTACAGCAGAAAAGAGCCAAGAGGCTGAGTACACTGCACAGGTAGATTTGTCAAAGGTGTTGCCCTCAGCAGAAACAAAGAAAATGGGCCCTGTTAATCCTAAATTTATTAAAATTAATTTAAGGTACAGGTTGACCTGCTAACCCCGTACGTCTTTGGAATGTGGGAGGAAACATGCTCCCGACAGACAGTGCTGGATTATAACCCGAATCACTGGCTAACCACGCTGCCCAAAAATGTAACTTCGACTTTAGATTAAAACATGCAGTAAATTCCAAAGACGTACAGAGGGTAGTAGGTTAATTAATCATTGGTGTTTTTGGGTGCCATGGGCTGATGGGCCGGAAGGTTCTTGTACTGTATATCTAAATTTAAAAACTTACATTAACCAGGGAGAGAAAAGATCAGCAAGGAGGGTTCCTCCATTCAGTCGCTGCAGTAAGATGGTTTCATGTCATCATTTGGTTGCCCACTATTCTGAGCACAGAAGAATGGTTTTTGAATTTCCAAATCATGGTACTGGAACTTGAAGAATTTGTGTTTTCCTGCTGCACATTCTAATTCTCTGCCCCAAATTGTATAGGATACCCTGCCAGGATTTGGGTATTTGACTCGCTTGATTTATCCATAGAAGAGTCTTGGGAAAAACACCTGACTGATTTTTAATGAAAGTGAGCTCTATCAGTTACCAAAGATCCTTTGGATCTGCACATTTTCTTGGACTCTTGAGATATTTGAATTTGAGCATGTGAAACAGTAGTAGTCTTGTACATACCTGTTGTGTCCAACTCTTCTTTGTAAACTTGATGGATTTAGAAAACATCACCTAAAAGTTGATAGGGCCAAGGCAATTATTGGCATTTACATGGAATCATACAAATTAGGTGTAGGAGTAGACCCAACCAGTCCTTTGAGACTGCATCGCCACCCAATGCAGTCATGGCTGATCATGCAACTTCAGACCACTATTTCAGCTCTCTCTTCCGAGGCTTTACACAGTAGCCATAACAGCTACATCCACTTCCCTTTCGAGTATGTCCAACTAACTGACCTCAACTTTCTACAGTCGGGAGTTGACAAGTTCACAACTCTCTGAGAGAAGAGGTTTCTCTTCAGCTCAGTTCAAAATGGTTTACCCCTTATCCCTGGACTGTGAACTTGTGTTCTAGACTTCCCAACGTCGGGAACATTCTTCCAGGATCTAACCAGTCTGGTCTTGTCGGAGTTTTGTTAGTCTCTGAGATCCCCTCTTGTTATTCCGAATTCCAGTGAGTATAACTCTAGTTCATCCAGTCTTTCTTCATGCATCAGTCCTGCCATCTCAGGAATCAGTTTGATAAACCTTCACTGCACTCCCTCATTAGCCAGAATGTCTTTCCTTAGATTTGGAGACCAAAACTGCACACAATACTTAATGTGTGGGTTCACCAAGACCTGTACAGTGAGACCCCCTTTTTCTATATTCAGAATCTCTCACCATTAAGGCCAATATGCTGTTTCCCTTCTTCATCACTTTGCTGTACCTGAATTCCAACCTTCAGTGACACCCCCCCCACCCCACATCTTGTTGCACCTTCCCTTTTCAATTTGTTACCATTCAGTTAAAAATCTGCCTGCCAAAGTGAATAATCTCACATTTTTATACATTACACTGCACCTCCTATCTATTGGCTCACTCCTAATCTGTGCCAGTCACCCTGCAGCTTCCCCACAGCCCACACTACCACCCATCATTTAAATGTTAAATTTAGATATTCAGCAATAGTAACAGCCAATTTCGGCCCAAAAAATTGTGCTACGCAATTACACACAACCCTCAGTATGTGTTGAAGGGTGAGATGAAACTGGGGAAAATCCATGCAGTCACTGGGAGAACTTACAAACTCCTTTCAGACAGTGTGGGATTTGAACCCAAGTCCCGATCACTGGTGCTATAAAAGCGTTTGTTAACCGTGCTGCCCTCGTCATATTAAATTCAATTCCTTTGTCCAAATAGTTAATACATATTGTAAATAACTGAATATTGTGAACTGAATACCCCACTAAATATTGCGGTATCCCACTAGCAACTGCCTGGCAATCTGAAAATGACCCATAATTATCACTCTTTGCTTCCTGTCAGCCAACCAATTTTGCATCCACATCAAAGAGAAATGAGAAAAACCTTGAATCCTTACTATAAAGTAGGAGCAGAACATCATTAAATTCATGCATTTCCTTTTAAAAGAAACATGGTTATGTACAGTTCTTGGAAGTCATTTGAATGATTGATGCAGACTTTGTTATGCTGTGCTGTTTGAGGTTGTAGAGACTGTGAGTGAGCTGGTTGGAATAGCCTTGGCGAGTCACTACAGAAATGTTTCTGAGGTCGATCGACGTGAATGGGATTCCAGATTAACTGTCTTACTTTTTCTTCTTTTTCCCACCAACCTGGTTCCTCTCCTTCCTTCACTGTGCTATATAGTTAGCTGAGTTGAGACAAAGGCTGGACAGAGCAGAGGCAGATCGCCGTGAACTTCAGGAAGAACTGAGATGTGAGCGTGAAGCTCGAGAAAAACTGGAAGCCATGGTAAAAGAACTGAAGCTTCAGATCTTAGAAAACTCCAGAAATAAAGCTGGCACTGAGGTGAACTCTTTAGCAGACTAATGAAAACAAAATCTCTGAGGCACCAGCGATTTGACGTGAAGTCATTTTTTTTTTAGAATTGCTTTCAAGAGACTGGTGATGCAAGTTTTACGTCAACTCTGGAAAGAAATCGGTACAACTGAACGGCAGTTGTTTCGGCGGGACTGGATGGTTGTAATTTAGTTTAGAGCAAAACTCGAGAAACCGAAGTTTAATCGAATTTTGTATATATACATATATATAGATATATATCTAAAATGCACATGTTAAATATCTACATAATAAAGTGGCTAAGCATGGGAGATGTTATTTGATAACTTGAAAATTTATATGCATGTTGAGTCAGTCAATTGTAAGAATCTGTTTTCTGCTCTCTTACCCATTGCCTTTATAAATGGCTTTTGTTAAAATCACCAATTGCATCAGTCCCAGTGCTTTGTTTGTCACAGAATCCTGTTTACTTCATAATTCCACAACATGTAGGAATCCTGTTTTTGTAACTTGTTGCAGTTCAGTTGTTCGGACAACTTCGTTTATTCTCGAGATTTGCATGTGTTCTTTCTTAATGCTCCTGTCTCCAAGTTCCTCTGCTCTGATGGTTCCAGTGGCAGGCCAAGGGATTTAACTTTGGAATGTCCTGAAGGGTGCATATTCCATCCTAAACTATTGATGAAGCCTCAGATTTCACTTTTATTCAAAAGACGGATGTGATCTCTATTGCATTCCATAATATATTCTCAGAAAGTGTAAAATATACAAGCCATAGAAAGTATGGTTATGGTTTTGCATCATTTCTTCTAAAAATTACTGTAGATGATCATTTAATATGAAATCCAACCTTTTATCTGATAGCTTTTTTTCTGTATTTATTTCCCATCTTCTTGAATGGACTTTGCGTGTTCCTGAGGCAGTTCTCTCAAGGCATTGTTTCCTATCCGACTTACTCGGGTGCTTGGATGGGAGCCATTGCCATGTGACTCTTTACTTGAGCTTAGTTGTGTGCTCTCAACACCCAGACACGTCCCTTGCAATTGAAAGCCATTGGGCATGAATGAGGGGTGGATCCCTGAGTGGCTTGCAGGTTGCCTTTCAGTGTGCCGGGAGATTTTGGCCAGCAAAGCAACAGTTTCACACTGAAACAGTGTTGACTTGGCCTATGTAAGGAGAGGGATGGAGTTGTCTGTAACAAAGCATTTTAATTGATTTTACAGTGACTGATGACAAAAGTTTGATTGCTTCCCTAAAATAATAAATGAAAATGAAAAAAGGAATGAATAGATTTTTGGAAACAAAAATTATGAAATATGATGTGAAACCAGCTCTTGAATCTTCTGGTGCACTGGCTTTTCACTGCAGATACAGCTTTGTATGCTTCAGTATATTTAATACACACACATGGAAAAAGGGGATACTTTATCGTGAACTTGCGCCCTTAACAATAGGAACATCACATGTTAAAAATCAACACTGGAGTTAGATTATTCACAGTGCTTTTACATTTACTCTGTGGGAGAAGTTGTCCGGAACTACAGTATTCACCATGCTCTTGTGAAAACTTCTAACATTTTGTAACTAGGGCAGGAATGTACAGCGATTGAAGATATAGCTGTTATTGGAGGATTGTTTAAAAGGACAAATACAAACATTTTGATGTTTTTAATCTTGTTTTACTCTGTGGAGCTAATTGAATTGTTACCCAGAGCACTACTTGACAGCAGGGAGATCAGAATGAGGTAAAAATGCAGAGATACTGGAGGAGCTCAGCCTGTCTCTTAGTGTCCATAGGAGGTAAAGATATATTACTGATGTTTCAGGCCTGAGCCCTTCATCAATACATGAGCATAAAAATAGAATCAGGAAAAAAAATCAGACAAGTGAGTCCATGCCCTGTAGTGGTTTCATTCTTGTTTCTGATCATTAACCAGTATTTGTCAAGTTGTAGGCTTTACTAAAATTATAACTGTTTATTTTGGGCATGGTTATATCTTACAACTTGGACACACTTAAAAATGTTTTTTTTTCCACAATGTGGTCATTTCATGATTGAAGATTTATTTTCCGCTGAGAAAAACGGTGGAAAAGTAAAGATCAGTGATGCGCAGCAGTTTAAAATGCCATTTATCACATTCAGTTAGATTCTAAATCTTGCTCATATATATTTTTGTTGGTGCTGCTGACCTGACAGAATTTTCCAAACACTTTTAAATCGTGTTTTTGAGAAAAATAATCCAAACACTTTTTGATTTGCCTTTTTAACAATTAATTTTGATGCCCATGGCCCAATATCACTAAACTTAACATTAAACTTCGGAATAGCATAGACCTACCACACACAAATGTGCTGGAGAAACTCAGCAGGCCTCGCAGCATCCACGGGAAGTAAAGGCTAACCAACGTTTTGTTCAAAACACCGAAATGCTGGAGGAATGCTATTCATTCCAGCGTTCACTGGAAGTAAAGTTCTATGTTGATGTTTTGGGCCTGATCTCTTCGTCAGGCCTGATACATTGTTACTCTTTACTTCTTGTGATTTGTCTACTGCATTTGACCCAGCAACTGAAAACTTTCTTGTTTAATAACAGATCTATTGATGAAAGAAGTAACATATAATAACATAGATCTATTGATGAAAGTAACATATAATAACATAGATCTATTGATGAAAGAAGTAACATATAATAACATAGATCTATTGATGAAAGAAGTAACATTTAAGAACATAGATCTATTGATGAAAGAAGTAACATATAAGAACATAGATCTATTGATGATAGAAGTAACATATAAGAACATAGATCTATTGATGATAGAAGTAACATATAAGAACATAGATCTATTGATAGAAGTAACATATAAGAACATAGATCTATTGATGATAGAAGTAACATATAAGAACATAGGTCTATTGATGATAGAAGTAACATATAAGAACATAGATCTATTGATGAAAGAAGTAACATATAATAACATAGATCTATTGATGAAAGAAGTAACATATAAGAACATAGATCTATTGATGAAAGAAGTAACATATAAGAACATAGATCTATTGATGAAAGAAGTAACATATACTATATACCAATCTTACAATGAATATTTGGCTCTAACGCTGCATCCTCCTTTACTTTTGTTGTGCTTGTTTAGAAATGTGAATGGTAATTTCTCAACATTCTTCTGTGAATGTTCTTAATGCACCGGCATCCTTAGATTGCCCTGCTGAATCCTTGCATGTGGTATTAATATTTCAGCTAACCCTATGATTCTTTATTCTTTTGGACTATATTCCTTTCTTCTGCTCGTGTGTTGCATTTTCCATCGTAGTTTTATTTATGTAAGATAATGTGTTTTGCTGCTATATTGGAACTGATAAAGTACTCTTGTAGGATAATATAGCCGACACTTTAGAGCAGGGTTTCCCAACCGGGCGGGGGTGTGAGATAACATTTCAGTTTTTTTGTTTATATTAAGGGTACTGTCCTATATATTCAAGATAAAAATATTGATTTTTTAAAAAGTCCAAATTAAAGATGGGGATGTCCTCTTTTTTCTCTATTCAATAGAATGAGATTCTCAATGAATTTTAGTGTTTCGACGCACTGTTTCCTTTTAAATGGCATCGCCCTATAACTTTTTTTGGATCAGTGCCTATAATATGGGGGCCAAACTTGTTGTTTCGTATTTTGTAGCGAATTACATTTGATTGTTATTTCTTATTATTTATTTGTGTTATGTAAATTATTGATGAACCTTTCATTATGTCAAAGAAAAGGAAATGGAATTATGATGATGTGCAGTTTGGTTTCACCAGAACAACTGATGATCTGCAAAAACCCCAGTGCATGCTTTGTGACGCTGTCTTTTCAAATGCAAATTTGAAGCCATCTAAGCTGCAGGGAACACTTCAACAACCGGCATGGTGGAGCAGATGTTGCAGGCCATGATGTTGCATCATTGAAAAGTAAAAGGGCCCGCTTTGATTCTCGAGCAACCCTTCCAAAATTAGGTTTTATATCTGCTGACAAACCACTGCTGATGGCTTCATACCACGTGGCGTATAAAGTAGCCAAATCCAAGATCCCCATACAATTGCAGAAGAGGTGATAAAATCATGTGCATTAGAAATGGCAACAATTGTTCTGGGAAAATAAGCCTCAAACAAGTTTAAATTAGTGCCGTTATCAAATAATGTTATTCAGAACTAAATTGGTGATTTGAGTTTGGACATTTTGGACCAAGTTATCACAGATATCAGGGCTAGTCCCTTGAAAATCTCTCTCCAGTTGGACGAAACAAATAATGTTGCAAATTGCAGTCAACTCATCGCATTAGTGAGGTATGTCCATAATGGACGATTTCCTGTTCTGTGAAGATCTGAAAACAACCACAAAAGGAAAAGATGTCTTCCAGTGTGTGAAGAACTTCTTTGCGAAATATGACTTAGATATCCAAATTATTGGTTCTGTGTGTACTGACGGTGCCCCTGCTATGCTAGGAAATAAATCAGGATTTTTTACACTGATGAAACAAGAGATTCCGCACTTGCAAGGTACCCACTGTTTTCTACATCGACATGCTTTGGCATCAAAAACGTTGCCTCCAAAGTTGAAAAAGGTCCTTGAAATTTCTGTGAAGACCATCAACTGGATTAGGGGTCGAGTTGCTTTGTGAAGATTTTGGAAGTGAGCATTCAGTTTTGGTTTTCCACATGGAAGTCCGCTGGCTGTCATGTGGGAGAGCTTTAACGCGCTTCTTTGAACTGCGAGAAGAAGTCAAAGCTTTTCTTAAAGAACGTGACTGATCTGCCAGGAGAAATGGAATCACAAGAATTCACTTGAGTGATATTTTTACTTGTATGAATGACCTGAATATCTATTCAAGGGAAAAACATAAACATATTGAAATGCCGAGAAAAGTTAAATGCTTTCAAGGAAAAGTTACATCATTGGTTTCGACGAGTTAAAAGAGGGAATCTTTCAAAATTTTCCATCACTCGAAGAAATGGTTGATGGCGATGAGTCCCTAATTCCAAGTGTGTGTGAAGAAATTGTGGATCATTTGGAAATACTATCAAAGTCATTTGATGGATATTTTGGAGGAGGAGAACTGGAAACTTCTGAAGAATGGATTATAAATCCATACTCCTTCAATTTGGATAATATGTCAGATGATGAAGAGCTGAAGAAAGATCTTGTTGAATTGCGCACAAATCGTGTTTTTGAAATGCAGTTTGAAAGCAAAACTTTGGAACAATATTGGTGTTCGGCAATGGACATGTTTCCAGGACATTGTGCAAAAGCACATGCACACCCCATTCGCGATGACATACTCATGAGAGTCTGGATTTAGTGTCCTTTTGTCAATCAAGACAAAATCTAGAAATCGCTTGGGTGCACAGGCAGACGTGCGGATTGGTATCAGCCACAAAGTGCCACGTTTTGAAAGACTCTTAAGCAATAAACAGGAACAAAAGAGTCATTAAATTTAACTTGGCTTATGAACATTCTTTAATTTTTTAAAAGAAATTTCATGCATGGATGAAAATTTAATTTTTTTGTAGGGTTTATGCAACTTTTAATTTGTTGTAATATTTTTTCTTTTCCACATGTTTCAATTTTGTTTATATATTATTAAAAATTATACAAATTGATTATATAAATTTGTTTTGGTCACCTTCACCTCTATTCTTAAATAAATTATTACTTTAAGGGGTGCGAGAACATATTAAAATTTTTTAGGGGTGCGGGGCATAAAAAAGGTTGGGAACCACTGCTTTAGAGGAAGATTTAATTTCTCAGATTTAGTTGTAGATGTGCACAATATATTTTCCTGATTTAGATCTCACAACATCTATAGTTTTAAATTCTGTTGTGAAAATTTTAGTTTATGATAAAAAGCAAGAATTGCAGATGCTGTAAATCTGAAACAAAAATGAAATAATAGAATCTCTCAGCAGATCAACATCTGTGGAGAAAGCAGTGGTGTTGACCTTGTTTTTCTCTCTCCGCATTTGTTTCCCTTCTGGTTTAGTATATAATTGTTAGGATTTATATTTTTATTTGTAACATTTTGTGTACGTGTTATTAGTGGTGCTCAACCATTCAAATCTGGCTGATGCATTTTCCCTTTCAACCCATTCTCCCACCTTCTCCCCTTAACCTTTTCCACCCTTACTAATCAAGAACTTATCCACCTCCTCTTTAATCTACCCAATGCCTTCCACAACTGTCTGTTGCAACAAATTTCACTGATTCATTACCCTATGATTGAAGAAATTTCTCCTCATCTCTGTTCTGAAGGGGCACCCTTTTATTCTGAGGCTGTGTCCTCTGGTCCCACCACAGAAAATGTCTTCTCCACGCCCAAAATAGAACTGCAGTATCTTATTTACCTTTGCATGCCCACGGGGTTTTCGATACCAATGGAGGCAATGTGTTAAAGTCTTGCTTATTTTAGAAAACTAGTGCACATTTTATGTCATTTTCACGTTTAAAAAAAAACTAGTAAGAGTGCCTGGATTTATCTGAAACGTGACAACCAACGACTGAATTGTGGTTCAGTGGTTTTTATGAAGTAATAATGAGTATTTTCATTAAAGTGTATTGATACAGGTCTGATATCCCTTATCTGAAAATCCAAAACGTTTTGAGCATCGACATGATGCTGTAATTCCACATCTGACCTCATTTGCCCATGTAGGGCTCTGATGCTGCCAGTTTGTCACCCACCAGACCTATGTGTTGTTCAACAAAGATATTGTTGAAAATGTCAAAAACCCCTATGGGTAACAGTGATTAAAAAAAAAGAGGAAGCATTTATGTTTATCTAGAGCACAGAAAGTCAGGCTGTTGGAGAAACTGGTGCAAGTGTGAACCATCTTAAAGAGGAATATGATGTTGGAACGACCACCATCAATGACCTGAAGAAATAGAGGGTTAAACTGTTGAAATTCTCTGTTGAAAGTGATGAACAGAAGTTGATGAAAAATAGAAAAGCGCTGCATAAAGCTAAAAGTGAAGATCTCGATCGTGTATTGAAGGACTGGATCCATCAGTGACGCAGCGAACACATGCCACTTAATAGTATTCTGATCAGGAAACAAGCAAAGCTCTATCATGATGAACTGAAAATTAAAGGGAGCTGTGAATATTCAACAGACTGGTTGAATGAATTTAAGAAAAGACACGGCATTACATTTTTAAGGATTTGTGGTGATGAAGCATCTGCTGATCACAAAGCAGTGGAGAAATTCAGTGACGAGTTTGCCAAGATCATTGTTGTTGAAACATCGCTGATTTGGTGTTATTGCCACAGAAAGACACTGACTACAGCTGATGAAACAGCCCCTACAGGAATTAAGGATACCAAGGACAGAATAACTGTGCTGGGATGTGCTAATGCAGCAGGCACGCTTAAGTGTAAACTTGCTGTGATAGGCAAAAGCTTGTGTTCTCATTGTTTTAAATGAGTCAATTTCTTAACAGTCCATTATTATGCAAACAAAAAGGCATGGATCACCAGGGACATCTGATTGGTTTCACAAACATTTTGGACCAGTGGCTCGTGCTCACTGCAGGGAAGCTGGACGCTCGACATCTGTTCTGATCATCCTCCAGGAAGAAGAAGTGGATATCGAAGAAATTTTTAGCATCGATAACGTTGTTCACTGACTGATGGTGAAATAGCCAAATGGTTCTGAATCAAGGTGATCGTGACTTTGTTAACACTGCAGAAAAAGTGCCTGTAGACGATATGGTGTAAGTGTGTGATGGACTTATTGAAGGACTAGAGCAATATGCATTCATAACAGAACAAGAAATCATGTCGGCTTATGAAATCAAAGAGACTTCTCAGACAAAAACCAGTGTTAATGAGGCAAATGTCTCTGGAGAAACTATTTAAAAAAAGACATCCAGCAGAATTTCTAGTGTTTGGTGCTGCATATATTTTGGTAAGTACAAAACATTATTTTCATGCAAATTTTCCACTTGTGGCATCATGTTGGTGCTCAAAAAGCCTGCAGTTGTTTGTTGTTGCTGTTTAACAGCTGATACAGGTTTTTTGCTGATGCAACTGTGCTGCTTAGTTTCCCTAAGCACATTATTCCAAAATCCAGAAAAAAAATCCGAAACAATTCTGGTCCAAGGCATTTCGGATAAGGGGTATCATACTCAGCTGTAGTGATTGAAATATTGCCAGACTTGTTCTTTGTGGCCAGGTAATGCATCCCAGCTCCCGAGTAAATTATCCGAGAACCACTAGACGTGAGCCACACAGCTAAGAATATTCGATGCACATTGCATGTGACAGATCGACCAATATACAATGTGATAAAATGCTTCCAATAACTCACTGCATAACTGGGTATTTCTACTTCCCCAGTTCAGAAAGTAGTGTTGATATAGCATAAAAAGTAAAATCAGGATCAAGAAAATTCAAAAGATACACCACCATGAAATAAAGAAATAATTCTATATTTCAATTCCAGTGGTTATATTTTGTAATTCATTTTTGAGATTGACACATTTCTACAAATGCGATGTAACATTGTGTATAGTAAAGTTATTTTACAATATTTCAAAATATTGCATATAGTTACATGTATATAAAAGGAAATGGTTGAATTCGTACAAAGTCAGGGAACAGAGTTGGATAAAGCCTTGTTTATATCAGGTCCTTCTTTAAATTAGATTGTATATGTGTATATTTTGACTACATCTACCTGGGAGGTGGAAGAAAAGGGATATTTTGTTCATGGTGAGTTGAACTCAGTGGCAATACTTGTTAATATGTGGTGGATGCTGTGTGCCATTATAAAGATGCACTTGATTGTGTCTGTCAATGCCACCTTAACTTGGAGGCATCCAACTGAAGAAGTAAGTAGTCTTGTGTTTGCCTGCAACTGCATCATTCTATGGACATTTTCCTAGTATTTACCTCATAAAACCAATAAAGATTTACTATTGTTTTATCAATATAAATTCAGTGGTAAACTTAAAATATTTACATATGTACAGTACCCAGCTAATGTAATGTAAAATGTCTGTTGTATTTATTTTCCTGAATCTTGTACGAGCAGTGTACTGAACCAAAATTGTGATAATTGAAGCTTTGCATGTAACCAATAGTTTACATTTTTGTACATTGCTTATCTTTGTAAGGTTCCATATTTAAGCCATGATTAACGAAAAAAAAACCTGAAACCAAAACAACTTCAGACAAAACTGCATGCACAGTAGGTCTGAAATATAAATGATTAAAACTATTGGAGAATATCTGCAGTAGTTTAAATTTTTGTGTTTTGTACTGAAATGCCACACTGCAGAAAGCACAGGAGACTCTAAAAAGGAGTTTGGGGACATCTGATGTCATTCCATTTGTTTTGAAATGGAAAACAAGAGTGCACCACATCAGCAGAAGATTGTGCTTCCAGGTGTGAAGTGGCCATTCTATTCAGTCTTTCCTTGTGGTTCATTTTCCTTCTTCTAAAGCAGTGGTTTTTAAACGTTTTCTTTCCACTCACATACCACTTTAAGTAAATCCTATGCCATAGGTGCTCTGTGATTAATAAGAGATTACTTAAGGTGGTGTGTGAGTTGGGTGGGGGGGGGGGGGGAAGATTGAGAATCACTGCTCTAGACTCAATTGTTTCTGAAATATTTTGCTTGAGAAAAATTGTCATTGGCCCATTTCCTTTGGAGTTATGAAACCGTGCACATAACGAGTCAATGAGGTACGATTAAAACAGTGATTTTCAAACTTTTTTTCTTCCCACCCACATACCATCTTAAGCAACCCCTTACTAATCACGGAGCACCTATGGCATAGGGAATACTTAAAATGGTATGTGAATGGAAAGAAGAAGTTTGAAAATCACTGCTCTAAAGTATTCAATGTACCCTCCCCATTCTTTAAAAGGAAAAAATCCTGCTTGGGTAAAGGAAGCAGAACTGTCAGAGCTCCAGGGATGTAGATAAAGGAGGAATTCATTCCTTTGTGCTCGCAACCTCCCAAGAAGTGGAAGGATGTCTTGGTCCTGTATCTCTGCAAGTAATTCTGTGTGATATTTTAATGACTTATTCTGCTTACATAGTATTCATTTGCTGTTCTTAATATTACAAAGGGATTTTTACAAAAATGGAAGTCACAGTTAATTGATAAAGCTGAAAGTTTTAAAAAATCATACAAGGAATTGTGACTTTTTCCAAAAGCAGAATAAATTTGATTATTTTAAAAGAATAAACGAACCTACTGTATAGGCCCTTTGGCCCATGATCTTGTATCAACCAATGTAAACCTACTCCACAGCAATCTAATCCTTCCCAACCTCACACCTTTATTTTTCTTAAATTCACGTGCCTAAGAATCTTTTGAATATCCCTATTGTGCCAGTCTCCACTACCACCCCTGCCAATGTATTCCACACCCTACTATCTGTGTGCAAAATATACCTTTGAAGTCTCCCCGAAACGTTTTTCCACTCTGGTATTTCTTACTGTTGTCCCATGGAGTAAGGTGCTGGCTGTCCATCCTATCTTTGCTCCTCATCATCTATTAAGTCACCTCTCATCCTTTGTAACTCCAAAGAGTAAAACAATAGCCCTGTTAACCTTGCTTCATAAGATGTATTCTATCCAGGCAACATTGTGGAAAATCTCTGCATCCTCTCTAAAGCATCTATATAATTCCTGTAATGAGGTGACCAGAATTGAACACAATAATGTTATGAGCCCAGACATCCCCAAAATCCAGCAGCAATAGAAATTCACCAAGACAAATGGTTACTTAAACAAAAGTTGCTTTTAGTTAACTTTAAACATGAAAACAGGATCAAACTTTTAACTTATTACTATTAAATTAACTTAACCTAACAAACCCCTAATTCTAAGTGCACGTGTATGTAATGTGTATATAAGTTCAAAAAAAATCTTTGATTCACAGTTCAATCTCACTTCTCACTCCTCCAAGTTCACCGGTATCAGGCAATTCTTATACTGGGCACAGAATTTAACATATATGAATTTTATCAGGCTTTGGAGCTTGAAAGGTAATTGGTTACCTCTCAGGAAGGTTCTTGTCGGTTTTCAGAGAGAGATTTGTTGCTCATTGGGCACCCACAACTAATCCCTTTTGATCAGCTACTTCAGTGTCTTGCTGAAGAAACTTGCCCCATCAGGGTTTTCCAGATGTTAACCTCTTTCAGGTCACCACAGAGTTCCTTTTTGTTTCCCTTATTTCAAGTGAAACATTATGCAACCAGTCCTCTCGTATGGAGCACAAGGGCTTTGACCAGGGCTAAGCACTCATAACCCGTCTTCCAAATGGGGTTTCTCCACAAGTTTGCCAGCTTGTCCTGTTCCAGTCCCAGCTGGTGCTGCTGAACTGTCGAACTGAATTCTCTCTCTCTCACTCAGAGAAAACCACATGACCCTCTTAGAACAGCCAACTGCACTCAGACAGACTGCAGCTCCGGACCTAATCTTCTGAGTTGGTTCATCTGTTGCTTTCCAAAACAATAATCCATGTCCAATTAGCACCGACTTGTCCATAGAGGCATCCTTCAAAGTTTTTGAAAAGACACCCAGCACCTGAACCGTTTGGCTTGAGGAGAGCTCTGGCATTTTAAATGATCTATTTTGAAGTGCTTGTATGTGATCTACACCAAAAAAATCCTGCCACAATTTATCTCCTTCAAAACATATAAGATATAGCACAATCTGTCGCAATACTCTGTGGTGTAACTAGAGTTCTATAGAGCTGCAACATTACCTCACGATTCTTGAACTCAGTCCCTGACTAATGAAGGCCAGCACATCACGGGCCTTCTTAACCACCCTATCAACTAATCCATGGGCCTGGACCCAAGATCACCCTATTCCTCAACACTTAAGAATCTTGCCATTAGCCATGTACTCTGCCTTCAAGTTCGACCTTCTAAGGCTCATCACTTAACTGGATTGAACTCCATCTACCACTTCTCCCAACTCTGCATCCTGTCTGTATCATGTGTTGTAACCTGTGACAACCATCTATTAACTAGCTAATTTCTGGAATAGTGATGAAATGACATGAAAATGAAGCAACTCCGAGGTTAAAACCTTCATGGTCAATGGGACTATGCAGAATAATGATTTGGCATGGACTAGATGGGCCAAAAGGTATAATTCTGTGCTGTCATGTTCTCTGGTTCATCTGTCGGGTTGGTAGCAGCATTGAAAAATATCCTTTTGATCAGTCAGCCACTGGGAATCAGGCCTGAAACGTTGGTGATATATCTTTACCTCTGGTGGATGCTGTGGGAGCAGCTGAGTTCTTCTTGCATTTCTGTGTCTTTACTATAAATACAGCACCTGCAGACTTTTTTGGGTTTCATTCTACTAGGAACATTTACTCAGCTCTTACCATTGGCAGTGCTTTGCAGACAGTCAGAGCTATAACAACATGGCCTTGTCACTGTCACCAATGCTGCTTCTTGGGTTACATTGTTGGAGACTTGGTGGCTTCAGATTACGAGCAAATCCTCCTTGGCAGGAAGTGATGTGCAAGTGTGGGGAGATCCTAAATGGAGATTGCAAGCTGGGGCACCAGGTTGGCAAAACCTTGGCCATAATTATAAATAGTTTGAGGGGACCACATTACATTCACTGATACCCCCACTTGTTTATTGTTTCCCATACCTTCCTTTTCCTGATGAACTCCTTTAATACCACCTTGATTCTGCTTCTGACGAGACACACCTCAATCATATGCAATGACTTTGGGTCTGTTCCCTGTTGATTTGCCAATTAAGGACATTTGGTTTTCCTGATTTGCTTCTCCAAAACTTCTTGTGATTCGGTACAATTAATGTCCAAATGAGAGGAACTTTTCTGCTCATTTTCTGGAAGTCCCTATTTCACATCATCTCTCTTCTGCAATCTATCTGATCTTGACATCTCAAGGAGCAAAAGCAATTGAAAAGAAGTATTTGACTAACTTAATAAACTTTTTTTTAACCACCAGAAATATATCAACAGGCACTGTGGTATACACTGACCATCATCCCAGAGATTTGTCATAAGCACGGGGTTATGTTAGTGGGAGATTTTAATTTTCCTAATAGATTGGGAAACACATTCTGTGAAGAGGCTGGATGGATTAAAATTTGTAAAATTATGCACTTCGGATCCAGTGATCGTGGATCCATTAGTTTCAACATAATTATGGAAAGGGATAGGTCTGGTCCAAAGGTGAAGGGTTTTGAGTGGAGAGAAACCAGATTTGAAGAGATGAGGAGGGATTTGCAGGGAGTGGTTTGGGATGATTTATTTTATGGGAAGGAGGTAGAGGAGAATTGGAGGTCTTTTAAAGGTGAGATTTTGAGGGTGCAAAATCTTTATGCTCCTGTTAGGATAAAAGTTCGAGAGAGCCGTGGTTTTCAAGGGAGATTAGAAATTTGGTTTGAATTAAAAGGGAGGCCTATATTAAATATAAGAAACAAGGTATACGTGAGATGCTTGGAAAATACATGGATTGCAAAAAGAAGCATAAGAAAGAAATTAGGATAGCGAAAAGTAGGTACGAGGTGGCTATAGCGAACAGGGTGAAAATAAATTTGAAGGGTTTTTACAAATATGTAAATGGTAAAGGAGAATGAAGGATAAAATTGGCCCCTTAGAGAATCAGAGTGGAAGACTGTGCGGAGCTGAATGGTTATGTTAATTTCACCTGCCTCTATGATTTCCCTCTGTGCTCTGCTCATTCAAGTATCTGTCCAGATGCCTCTTAATTGTTACTATGCCCACCTTCTACTGAAATTAGCCAGGTGGACATTGAGAAAATATTGAAAAAAATCCAGGCAGCTTGATTGGAGATTCCGAATCATGGGTCCTCTGCCGGCACCGCCTACGGCTCCTGGAACGCTTCCACCAGCGTTGTCTCCGCTCCATCCTCAACATCCATTGGAGCGCTTACACCCCTAACGTCGAAGTACTCGAGATGGCAGAGGTCGACAGCATCGAGTCCACGCTGCTGAAGATCCAGCTGCGCTGGATGGGTCACGTCTCCAGAATGGAGGACCATTGCCTTCCCAAGATCGTGTTATATGGCGAGCTCTCCACTGGCCACCGTGACAGAGGTGCACCAAAGAAAAGGTACAAGGACTGCCTAAAGAAATCTCTTGGTGCCTGCCACATTGACCACCGCCAGTGGACTGATAACGCCTCAAACCGTGCATCTTGGCGCCTCACAGTTTGGCGGGCAGCAACCTCCTTTGAAGAAGACCGCAGAGCCCACCTCACTGACAAAAGGCAAAGGAGGAAAAACCCAACACCCAACCCCAACCAACCAATTTTCCCTTGCAACCGCTGCAATCGTGTCTGCCTGTCCCGCATCGGACTTGTCAGCCACAAACGAGCCTGCAGCTGACGTGGACTTTTTACCCCCTCCATAAATCTTCGTCCGCGAAGCCAAGCCAAAGAAAGGGACAAGGGCAGCAGTTACCATCTTGAAGAGTTCCGGCAAGAAACATCGACCACTTTTTTCCCATTGATGCTCCTCGATCTGCTGAGTTCCTTCAGCAGATCTGTTTTTTTAAAACTATACTTATCATGTTAGTCGAGGGTTAGGAATTTACACTTAATTAGAAGGAACTATGGGGTGGGGGGGTCTATCAGCAATCATTTGTGGGAGGACATTTTTCCTGTTAGAAGTGTTCTGAATGTGGGAAAACAGTATAATTTGAAAGTTCATCGATGATGTGAAGCAGATTTAGAGTCAAGAGAGACACTTGGCAGATGAATCTAATAAGCTGAAGTGCTGGAGAAACTCAATAGATTAAAAATTAGGAACAACAATATAACAGTTTTAAAGTGTTCACCAAAAACAACGGTGTCTGTCCTACACGATTCAGAAACACCAAAGTTTTAAAAGAAAACCTGAAGCCCGTAGTTTCACCTATGGAACAATCAAGTCCAAAAGCAAGATGACAATGGAAAATCCTTCATCTGTAAGGACAGATCGTTCCAATGCCCAGGGTTTGCAAAAGATGTGGAGGTGGTTTGCAGTAGTGATCAGATGATTTCATGGACTGGAATGGTCAGGACACTTCTCAGAGCAAAGAAGATTTGCAGGGATTTGACAAAACCATGAAGTACTTTAATGTAAAAAGAAAGAAATAATTTCTAATTGTCACTAGAAAAATGACAATGAGTATATTTTAAACATGTATTTGCAAGATCTACATCCATGTCACCCACAATCCAGAATTTTATCTATATCCCCAAGGACACCATTTGAGAAGCCATTTAAAAAATCAAAGCACCTTGTCGAACCTGAAGTTGTAAATAGGCCAGACGAGGTGACGATGACAAATGACACATTCTTATTAAATCTGTTTGTATTGATCATTGAATGTATTTATTTAAGTACATGTTTTTTCCCTCAGTTAGTAATGATTTATGGATTCAGAAGAACTATACCACGTTTAATTTTATGTCAAAACATCCCGGGTTTATTTTCCGATGGGGATAAGAGTTCTTTTGTCATTCTGACATTGTAAGGGAAGAGGTGCATCATTTTTTTTAAATATTTTGGAAATGTATTTATATTCTTCATATTTGGAAACCTTGTGTTCTCTATACAATGTGTTGTTCTATAAAACTCAATAAAAACAAAGAGAAAAAAATGGTGGCGCTGCTGAGCCATGCTACTGCTGGCGTGGACCTGAGAGAACGGGTGGGGAGGGGGATGTTGGGGGAGATACACATTGCTGCTCTACAGGGTCCATCTGCCTGGCTCCGCTGCTGATGGCTTCTGCACAACTTCAAATGGCCTGTCAAAGGAGCTGATTTAATATCCTGGAACTGGATGACAGCGCAGTGACCTCGAGAGGTTGTAGACTCTGGGAAAGCAGTGGACTGGCTCAGGGCAGCTGAAAGGTGGAGAATACTCGCCATTGAGAAGGAGAAGCATGGGAGATAACCCCACAGGATGGTGACCATGGCCATGGACCATCAAAGGGCTGTGTGATTGAAGGACTCATACAGGCTGCAGGATTACTAGTTCATGGGAATCAGGGATCAGAGCCAGGATTTGAGAAGATACCAAGGCAAGAAGAGCCCCCAAAGCACCTTGAATACTGAATTCTTCCTGATCATATCAGAGGTTTGGATTTGGAGCTTGAGTTTGCCAAATAGCTCAAACGGGTCTGTGTGTCTTCGAGGCTGCAGAAGCACTGGAGGCAAATCTACGGACAGTCAGTAACTCTGAGGGGACTTTCTTTTGCTTCTGTAAGGGGCAACAGGCAATACTAATGGTAACTCTGTCTTCCTTATGGCAAACTAAAGAAAATTTCATTCAATATTACATTTTCTGTTTTATTACATGACATAAAAGAATCGTGAATAAAGGTCATTAATGATCAAACATTCTTTTTTTGACAATTCTGTAATCTCATAGGTGATGTGAAAGGTTAACAGAGCTAAGGCCTTTGTCTTTGGGGCAAAGAAGAACGAGGGGAAATTTAACAGAAGTATATAAGATTTTGAAGCACTTAAGATAGGCCAGGCAGCCAGCATTTTTTTTGAGGTGCCAATAACAGATACCAGAGGACACCTGTTTAAGATGAGTGGAGTTTTGGAGAGATGTCAGAGGTGGGGTTCTTTTACACAGAGAGTGTTGAGTATCTGGTGTGCCTTGTCAGGGGCAGTAATGGAGGCTGGTACAAAAGGGATATATAAAGGACTCTTAGCTGTGAATATGGATGTAAGAAAAATAGAGGTTTATGGACGTATGGTAAGGAAGGATTAAATCGTTGTGGAGTTGGTTTACACAAGTTGATACAATATTGTGGGTGAAGCACCTGTACTTATGTCTTATGATCACCATTATGTATTTGCCAGGTTTTTACTTAATTAATTGTATTTAACTTTTGCTGGTCTGAAAGGTTTGGAGCATCTGAAAAAATTCTAAAGAGAGAGAGAAATCGAAGACACCATACGGTGGTTAGTACAACAATATCACAGCACCAGCGACCCAGGTTCGAATCAGCCACTGACTGTAAAGAATTTTTTATGTTCTTTTCCGTCACCTCCATGCGTTTCTTCCTGTTGTTCTGGATTCGTCCCACCCTTCAAAAATGTATGGGGGTTGTAGGTCAATTGGCTCATTGGGGTTCATAGGCTCGGGGGTGGAAAGGCTAAATTTAATAATTTCATGCACGTAGGAAATATTAGCAGTGGACGTACACATCATGCTCTTATGCCACTTTTATATTCAAAAGGTAAGGTACAGCAATACTTATTGTTGTGATAGGAAGGGTAATAGATCTTCCAATATACTTGGGTGCTTGTATTCCAATTTAAGATTATCCAAGTACACCCTCTCCAGAGATTACGGATGAGCCAAGAGATGTGCAACCTGTTGAAGACCAGCTCTGTGGCGCACAGATCTGGTGATTCAGACACATGGTGGTACAACCTCTAGAAGGCCATCATCAATGCAAAAATGCAATTCTGGACCAAGCTAGAGTCTCATACGGACACTGTGGCAGGGTTTGCATGTCAACATATCCAATAAGGCAAAGTAAGGTAGTATCGTAAACTGTGATATGCCTCTTCATTTATGGGAGAGCAGTGATGAAGGGTTACTATCTTCAAGCTCAAAGCCTTTTATTGCTGACTTCGAAAGGGAAAATTATGATGTACACTACTGAGCCCCCACAGTTGCTCGTAACTCTGTGCTCACAGTTTGACACTGATGTGAAATGAACCTTTCGAAATCCTCTGAAAGCATATGGCCCAGACGATTCACCTGGCCGTGCCCATAAAATCTGAGTGAACTGGTTGGAATTATTGCAAACTTCTTTAACCTCTTGCTGCTGTTGTGTGAGAATCTTGCCCTCTTCAACAGGAGATTCCATTTTACCAGGGTCCAAGATGACCTGCCTTAATGGCAATCGGCCAGTGGCACTTAAGTCTACCAGCATGAAGTGCTCTGAGAGGTTAATTGTGGCGCAAATCAACTATCTAAGGAAGGACCTGGACCCACTTCAAATTACCTTTTGTCACAACAGACCAAATGTATGGGGGTTGTAGATACCATTTAACTGTTTTCCACCCCCTCCCCCAACTCTGCATTAGATCACTTGGACCAGAGGAACACCTATATAAGGATGTTGTTCATTGATTGCAGTTTGCTGTTCAACATACCTGCAAATCGAATAATCAGACATGGGGATCTGGGGTTCTTTGCATCTGGATCCTCATTTTATTCATCAACAGACCCCAATCAGTGTGGACTTGCAGCACCACCTCCTGTCCATCAGCACAGGAACCTCAAGGTTATTCCATTGCTCCATTGAAGGTTCCCTTTCTTGTCAAGTTCTTTGGCTTGGCTTCGCGGACGAAGATTTACGGAGGGGGTAAAAGTCCACGTATATACCTAACATACCTTTGCCTGCGGTAAGGCAGACAAAAAGTTGCCATTGAAATTGCCTGGTGCCCTTTTACAGTAAGAGAGCAAGAGAAGCAAAAGAGAGTCACAAGTGTCTGTGAATTTGCCTCCAGCCACACAGACTCCTGTTTGATTCATTGGTAACCCGACCTCCAGATCCAAAGCTCTGACATGATGATGAAGCTTTCAGCTAACAATCTTGCTTTCAACATCAGCAAGACCAAAGAACGTATCATGGACTTTAGGGTAGGGAGGATGAGGGAACAAGCACCTGCCTTCATTTATGGGCAGCAGTGATGAAGGGTTACTATCTTCAAGTTCCTGGAATTTCTCATCAGAAGTGTAGCATGTCACAAGGTAACACCAGCACCTCCACTTTTGCAGATGTTTGAGGAGATTGGGCATGTTGTCAAATACTCTTATCAGATTTCTGCAGTTTCATTTTATTTACAACATAGGAGAAGCTGATTCTGACCTTTGAACCTGTGCCACCAAACTGGAGCACCCGGAGGAAACCCTTGCAGACACAGGGAGAATGAAAAAGCAACTTGCAGGCAGCACCAGATTTGAACCCACGTTGCTAGCACTGTAACAGCATTGCGGTATCAGCTAACCGTGCTGCCTTTTGGTAGAAAGTGAGCTAACTGGTTGCATTACAGCCTGGCCTATACATGTGAGTGCCCAGGAGTGCAGAAGGCTTCAGAAGGTGGCAGACCTAGCCAAGTTCCTTGTGGGCACCGACCTGAAGAAGGCAGCCAACATCATAAAGGATCTCCTTCGCCCAGGTCAGAAGCCTGAAGTCCAGCACCTCTAGGTTCATGAACATTTTTGCTCCAAAGGCTATCGGCCTCTTGAACCGTTCCATACTACATAACCATAAACTGCTCCGGAACCTCCAACAGACTACCTACACTATTTAAACTTTTTTTTTTCATGCATTAACTGTAACTGAGTATTTACTCATCCTTTATTGTATCTTTTAATGTTTTGGAATAGTGTGGTAACTTAATGTATACCATCATAGTTGATGCATCTTGCTGCACCAAGTAAGAATTTCAATGCATATGTACATTGCAATGGTGTACATGACAATAAACTTTCATCATTATCAATCTAATTTTGCCTTATCCTTCACTTCAATGTCTTATGTCTGCACTCCCCTTGCTTCTTGATGCCTTTTACATCTAGAATTCAGCCTCCAAAAATATAATCGGTGATTTAACCATCAGAACCCTCTTTGGACAACAACAATTCATGCAATCTGGACATGTGAGAGAGTAGAAAAATTTTGGGATGATCTCAATCAGATATTAAATAAAATAACAGAAAACAATATACCAAAGAATCCAGAGATCTTTCTCCTAAGTAACATAAAAAACAAAGAATTTGGAATTGATTTGGAGGATGCACAAAAAAGATTTGTTAAGATAGCCCTAGCCGTGGCAAAAAAATGTATTATGTCAACCTGGAAATTGGAAGAGAATTTGAAAATACAACAATGGTATATAGAAATGAATAAATGTATTCCATTAGAAAAAATAACATATAGTTTAAGAAATAATATTGAAATATTCGAACAAGTATGGGAGCCTTACATTAAATACAACAGCGAAAACCTACCGGGGACAAACATTACCTAAGTTGATGGAAGGAGAAGGAAAGAAAAGAATGGACTCAGTAGAATTTCTGGTGTATTTTTGTTGAATGACAACATTGTCTGACTGGTTTAATGCAACCTAGATTGTATACCTAAAATGGATGAGAGGGGTGGGGGGTGGGGGGGTGGGGGAGAAAAAGTCACTGTATATGTGTGAAAAAGAAAAAGTGTGTATCATGGCTAATGTGATTTATGGTGTGAAAAAAATAAATAAAAAAAAAAAGAACCCTCTTTGGACATGAATTACACAGGTTCACCATCTCTGTGTGAAGAAACCTCTCCTGTACTCTACTGTTTCACATTGGTAGCCAGGTATTCATACTTGCTACAGCCAGCTTGTCAAGCCCTGCCCATTTTGTTTTATCAATGAATCTTCTCTTATTTTCCAATGTATTCAGGGCTATTTGATGCAGCCTCTCCTTGTTGGAGAGCTGGAGGCAAATCCATGACACTCAATATCTGTGAAAGGACTCTCTTTTTCTTCTATTTTTCTTGCTGGAAAGGACATCAGGCAATATTAATGGTGACTCTTTGTTTGCCTTACAGCAGACTAAAGCAGATTTTGTGAATACAGGTAAGTAATCTTCTATCTGAAATTCTGAAAACCCCTGAAAACTGAACATTTTTTCCATGGCTGTTGTCTGCACACCAAAGCTCGCATTTGGCACCAAACATAGCCTGATATGACATGCGCTTCAATATCCCATGTTGGAAATTAGTGGAACCTTAGGGAATCCTTGCTTTATAGGTGCCAGTGGAAAAACAGAGTCCAGCGCCTCTGATTCGCCATTTATAGATGCCCGATTTGTCGAAGATGGCTCAAAGTACGGACCCTCCCCCCCCCCCATCCAGTGTCCAAATTTCGAGCTCAGATGGGCAGTAAGCTGGGGCAAGTATCCAGGGTTGGGAGTTTGGATGGGCCCGCAGCCGGGGCGTCAGGGGGTTCAGATAGTTGGGCAGCTAGGACATCGTGGGTTCACGTGGGCAGGCGTCAGGGTGAGAATCTGCACTGGGGAGTTCGGATGGGTGGGCTGCTGAGGTGTCAGAAGCTCCAGTGGGCAGACGGCTGGGGTGAGGTGCTCCGGGACCACCTGTAGGTGGGTGGCTGGGACAGCAGGAGCTACAGTCGGCGGACCGTTGGGGCGAGGGCCCACAGTCGGGATGTCGGGAACTCGGATGGCCGCTGCAAGCACCACTGTCGAGTGCTGCCACCACAACCCCCCCTCCCGAGTCCATCACCATTACCGCAATCCCCCATCCAGAGACTCTTCTAGTTGGAGTGTGTCTTTCTTTTGTATGAATCTGAAATGAGCAAAATTACTTAATGTACTGCTCTTAATAATATTCTTTTGTCTGAAAAATTCTGAATTGTCTTATCCCAAAGGTTTTATAGAAAAAGTTCTGTACCTGTATTACATTTTTATTACATGACAATAAAATCTTGAATCTTGCGTTGCAAATTAACCGTATCATTCCTTTCCAGGTTAATGACACCTTTCCTGGAGCTGAGTGATCAGAACTGTGTAAAACATTCCAAGTCTCACCAGCATCATGTTGAGTTGCAACAGGATATCTCTGATGGCAAATTAATCCAACTGTGGTTCCCAGTATTTTGACCAAGAAAACAAAATTCTCCATGTGTTTGTTGATCTTAGCGAGACTATTCTGAATCAGTTCTCTTACTGAGATTGAGATTAAGGCAAAAGATTTGGAGAAGTGGAATAGGCCTTGAACTTGTTTCAGCACTTAAATTGTTTCTATTGTTCTGTTCAATGCCAACCTTTCCTAATTCTTCATATCTTTACCCATCAAAAGTCTATTTCAAAGTATTCAATTGAAGGTGAGACGGGAGGAGCCTCGCATCTTACTTCATGAGATTTAAAAACCCAATTTAGAGGCAACCTCCCAAATGTCTTTACCCATCGAGACATTGATGATACAATGTACGTTCCCCAGTTATTTATTCTCCTGTGTAATGAATGCCTCAGTAATTAATGCCGCACTAATTTGTTCAAATTTGTTGACCTGCAATGTTAAATCATCCGTTTACCCAATTGACATTAGCAAGCCTGCAAAGGGGTATAAAGAGGAAAGGGATATGGAATGAGTCACATCTGCCTTTCCAAGATGACAATGTCTTTCTTGTCTTTGAGTCTCTTTCTTTTGTTGTGCCGTCCTGCTGGAACGGGTGAAGTAATGTGCAGGCGTTACGCCAAGTTTGACCTTTCTGGAGTTTCCAAGCAGGGGGATATTATCCTGAATGGATTATTTCCTGTACATTTTAGAATAATTCAATCAAATGTCTCCTTCATTGCTGAACCAAAACCACCTCCCTGTGATGGGTAAGTCCTGGGGGTATTGCGATTTGCTTTGGAGTAGATTTTCTGGGTGACATTATAAAGGTCAGTTGGCATTAAAATAGCACTAGCTACAATCAACTAGTTAATCCATGCTGAATGTAACTATATAATATCAACAAAGAGGCGAGGAGATTCTTTCACAAGTGATATTGAGGAATTGAAATTCTTCACACCTGTCCAGTGATCATGACTGATCTGTTATAGGAACGAGCTGGGGATTGATGAGGCCAGGAAGTGGTGAAAATATTCAGTAGTCAGGTAATATCTTTAATTCATTCAGGGGATGTGGGTTTCACAGAATGAGGCAGCATTCAATGAACCATCAGATCATATCCGACACTATTTATTGTTAAAATTGAGCGCGCGTTCACCACTTCAGTTGGCAGCTCATTCAACACTCCCACCACACTCTGTTTGACAATGTCCCCCCTCATATTCCCCCTAAACTTTTCCCCTTTAACCCATGTTGTCTGGAATGTATCTCACCTATCCTCACTGTAAAAAGCCAACCTACTCTGTCTACCCCTCTATCAAATCTCCCCTCGTTCTTCTACGCTCCAGGGAATACAATCCTAACCTGTTTAACTTTTCCCTATATCTCATTTCCTGAAGTCCGGGCATTAGAGATAAAGATGTAAAGTGAATGGGAGTGGGAGGAAACAACAAAGGAGGAGGTCCATGAGATTAATTGACAAAAATGTCAATAATACAGGAGGAAGTAAATATTAGGCATCTGTAAAAATAATGACATGAATCTGACAGAGGTACAAAGTTGAACTGAAGGATCATTGTTTGAAATTGATGACCTCAATGTTAAAGTTGGGAAGCTGAATTTTAGGAAAAAGGTGTACTGTTAGTTGAGATAGTAACAGAAAATTTTGGAAACATGCTGAGGGCCAGGCAGCATCTGTGGAGAGAGAGGCAGAGTTAAGTCAAGTTTATTATCATCTGATTGCACAAGTACAACTCGATGAAACAGTTTGGCCATCCGTGTAGAACATGCAGACAAACAATGAGACATAACACCCAGACAGGCAAATGATGCATATGCAGGTCAAGTACTTCATCTATACAAATAAATCAACATTGTTTCATGAATAGGAGAGTCTCGGAGGGTCAGTGTGAGCAGTTCCTTTGATTGTTCAGCATTCATTCTCTCTGCCTGTGGGAAGAAGCTGTTCCTCTGCCTGGTGGTGCCGGTTCTGATCCTCCTGTATCTCTTCCCCAATGGCAGCAGCTGAGAGATGCTGTGTGCAAGGGTTGAAGGGTCCTCAATGATTTTGCATGCCCTCTTCAGTCAACGATCCAGGTAGATCACGTCAAAGGGGATGCTTATGCCATTGGAATTGAGTGAAAGGGAAAACTATTTAAGCTTACGTTGTAGAGAGGATGGGGAGGAATGGACTTGGGTGGCATGAGCACTTGTTTCTTAACCTCGTGGTTTTCAAGAGCGTTACTCACTCTAATGTAGGAGGCTGAAGAGTGAGCTTTACAATATGAACAGGAGAATCGATAACGTGAATGCTTACCAAGGGTAGATGAGATGAGGGAATTGACATCAAAGCAGATTCGTGTCTTGATCCATTTGAATGGGGCTGTGTATTCACTAACATATGTGAAGTGCATCAGGTGCCTAAGTCACTATAACCATACTCAATGCCTGGGCTTGTTGTTCATTCATCAGATGGAATGTCAGATGCAATGTGCAGGCATAGACATCAGGAATAAGCTGAGCAGGACTGCATTTCTCTACATTACGGCCAGTTAATGAAAACCAAACACATCCAGTTATTTTGTTCAGTTTTCTTTCTGAGTATTTTTTTCATTTTAATTACTTATCGAAGTAATGCCATAAAAATTTTTGGGACACTCTTTATGCAGAGGGATTAAAAGGTAGAGCGTGAAGCTGGGTTGACACTGCACATCTATGGCAATATGTGTTCAGCGATTGAGATTAATAATTTATCAATCTTTCTCTTGTGATTTAAAGGAGAGAACATGGTAAATCTAGCCAAAATAGTCCTCTCTGTTTGACAAAATATCAATATTATTAATTTACATTACCAATAATTGGTAATTCTGTCCAGCCCGCTGGAATAAGTATCTCAGGATTGTATGCGATTTCATGAATGTACTCTGACAATAAATCTGAACTGATATCTAGCTCAGTGTCTATTTCCAAGTCGATGGTATGCTACTTGAAGGAATTATTTTGATTAGCTTGAGAAAAGGTGTCAGTGTTATGAGGAGACGATGGAACGCAATCGGATTGCCCTTCAAAAGAATTAATCCAGTCTCTATGGCAATGTACTCACTTTTCTTGCCACAGTAGTCCATGACGTGTTATTCAAAATGCTCTGATCTGCCAACATGATGGAAGTGCCTAACCAAATGAACATTTTAGCTTCAATTCCAGGTCCTTTCGCTGGATGCAGACAATGCTCTTCACGGTACAAGAAATAAACCAAGACCCTTCTCTCCTGCCAAATATAACTCTTGGCTATAATATTTACGACACGTGCACCACTCCAGTTCATTCGCTGAGGGCGACGTTATCGTTAGCCAGTGGGCCATCTGAAGATCTCTCCCATTACAAGTGCAAGGGAGCTTCATCCATTCCTGTGATTGTTGGTGATTCCGGGTCCACTCAATCTCTGGTTGTTGCAAGCACAGTGATGCCATTCAAAGTTCCAATGGTAAGATCCCAATGGCACATATGTGAATGTTTGAATGTGGGTCATTATGGAATGAGCAATTGAATTGACTATGGACATCACAGGGCAAACAGTTACTTTTAATGGGTGGCCTTTGTTGTTGGGCAAATGTGCAGTTAACTCTGCACTCATTCACTTGTCCAATTTGTTCAAATCAACCAAACTGTCTCACCAAAGCAAGTTCCACTTGCCTGTGTTTGGCTCATATTCATCCAGTAATTCTCAACCTTTTTCAGTGTGAGGCCCACCTGACTTCTGGCCTAACAAACCATGGCTCCCTAAAGCCAACGACTGAGTAATATTTTCAAGTCAAAGGCAGCTCTGCAAGAAACACATCTTTTTCTAATTTAAAGTCCTTGATTTAACAGTTTTAAAGACCCACATGAAAGAAGCACAGAAGTAGACCTTTTGGCCCTTCTCCTCTGTGCTGATCCATTTTTCTGCCTAGTCCTACTGACCTGCATCCAGTCCATAGCCCTAAATACCTCTCCAAATCCATGTACCTGTCCAAATTCTTATTAAATGTTACAATTGAGCCTGTTTTCACCTTCTCAGTTGGCAGCTCATTCCATACTGAGCTACTCTCTGTGTGAAGAAGTTCCCATGAAACCTTTCGCTTCTCTCCCTTAACCTATGTACCCTGCTTTGTATCTCACCTACTCTGGGTCTCACCTCCTCTGGAGGAAGATTATAGCATTCTGTTGTGCAGAGGTGCTTGGGAGTCCTTGTGCATGAATAACGAAAAGCTGGTCAGCAGGTGCAAATGGGATATTGGCCTTCATTGCTGGAGGGATGAAATTTAAGGGCAGGGAGGTTCTGCTGCAACTGTCCAGGATCCTGGTGAGGCTGCTCCTGGAGTACTGCACGTAGTTCTGGTCTCTTTATTTGAGGTGGTGCAAAGGAGGTTCACCAGGTTGATTACGGACATGAGAGGCTTGCTTATGAGAGATCGAGTAACCCGTAACTATACATTGGACTTCCTTCTCGAAGCCCATCCGTTCAAAGTTCCCAATAATATCAATTGTGCAAAAGGACAAGGACATTATTAAAGGAATCGATAAGCAAGATGCAGGGAGGTTGTTTTCACTGGCAGGTGAGACGAGAAACCAGGGTCATCGCCTTAAGTTTCAGGGGAGCAGATTTGAGAGAAGGATGAGGAAGAACTGATTTTCATGGAGGGTAGTGAATCTGTGGAATTCTCTCTGCAATGAAGCAGTAGCTCCTTCTTGAATCAATATATTTAAAACAGAGTCAAATAGATATTTTGCAGTGGGGGATTTAAAGGTTATGGAGAAAAGGCAGGTTGGTGGATGAGCCACGATCTCATGGAATACCAAAGCAGGTTCCATGGGACAGAAGGCCGGCTCCTGCTCCCAATTCAGTGATTCCCCACTCACATACCACCTCAAATAATTTTTTACTAACCACAGAGCATCTATGGCATCCAATATCCTCTAGTTTTTGATTCCTTTTTTAATCTGGGGAAAAAAGGCTATGATTATTTATCTATGCCCCCGTGATTTTTATAAACCCTTCCCATGTCAGCCTTCAGTTTCTGAAGGTACAGGGGAAAATCCCCTCACACACTCTCCAATTCTAGTTATGTCCTTGTGAACCTTATCTGCAACATTTCCAGCTCAGTGACATCCTTCCTGTAGCTGGGGCACCAGAACTGCGCACCGGGCTCAATCATATGACGGGTGATGTGTGTGTTCCTCCAGGTCAGCTACTTCTCCTCCTGCACCTGCCTCGGAAACAGGAACGAGTTCCCAGCCTTCTTCAGGACCATGCCGAGCGATGTCCACCAGGCCCGGGGTTTGGCTCAGCTGGTACATCGGTTCGGCTGGACCTGGGTGGGATCAGTGGCTGGCAGCGACGATTATGGCCGCAGCGGCATTCAAGCATTCAGTGAGCAGGTTAGTCGGCTCGGCGTGTGCATCGCCTTCACCGAAGTCATTCCCAAGGTGTACTCCCGGCAGAAGATCCTTCAGATCACGGAGGCAATCAGAGCGTCGACGGCCAGGGTCATCGTCATGTTTGCCATTGAGGGGGATGCGTACCCTTTAATCAGAGAAATTGTGAAGCAAAACATCACTGGCAGGCAATGGATTGCAAGTGAGGCATGGGTTACATCAGCTTTAATGGCAACCAGAGAGAATTTCCTCTCTCTGAGTGGAACAATAGGATTTGCTATCCACAGGGGGGAAATCCCAGGCCTGAGGGATTTCCTTCTCGAAGCCCATCCGTTCAAGACTCCAAATAATATCTTTGTGAAAGAATTGTGGGAGACAACGTTTAAATGTTCCTTCAGGACGTTAGCTGAACTGAAGAAGCAGTGGGAAGTGGCATCATCTCTGAAAAGGTGCAGCGGATTAGAAGATTTAAACAGTACTTACAATATATATTCTGATGTGTCAGAATTACGGATTTCATATAATGTGTACAAGGCAGTGTATGCTGTGGCCCATGCTCTTCACAATTTGCATACATGTGAACAAAGTAGAGGCCCATTTGACAATGGAACATGCGCAAATATCTTCAATCTTCGACCAGGGCAGGTAAGGTATTTCAGGCATTTTACAGGAATGCTCATTGCACCAGGGTCAACACATCTGAGGAGGGGCAGAGGGAAAGGGAAGTAAATTAAAGGTGAGATTGGCACCTGGAGGGCCATGGTTTGGGTGGTCGTGTGGGGAATCACAGACACCAGTTCTGCCCCAGTTACTGTGAAGGCTTCAAGATTCAATTGATTATCATGGTAATAAAACAGTGTTGTATTACATGAAATTTCTTTTTGCCTGCTGCATGGCACAGATTCGCCACCGGCAGGAATTGCCTAACCATCTCTTACAATCAGATTTACAGTCAGAGAATGAGAAGCAAAAGAGAATCACACCAGAGTCACCGAGTGTCTGTAGATTTGCCTCCAGTGCTTCTGCATCCCCCACAGCCACACAAAGTCCAGTCCAAACCATCAGCAACCCAAGTTCCGGATCCAAACCTCTGACATTCTCACCCTCAGCACCTCCTCACTTCCCAGTTCTGATGTCTGGAACCCCTCCAGCCAGTTCGAGCCAATCTCCAGCAGTCCACGGCTTCCACGGGTTCCTTGCCTTGTGTCGTCAGCAGCCTGCCGCATATACTGGTCCTTTAGCTGCAGAACCTCCTCACTGGTTCACTGCCGTGATCACCAACCTTGTGGGTTGTCTCCTCCACTACTCCTTCTCAGAGAGTTCATGATCTTCCTGTCCTCTGGTGCCCTGTTCCAGTCCTCCACATCCCTGGAGTCTGCAGCCCCTCGTGGCTGCCGCCGATTAATAGGTGTCACTGTCTTGGGCACAGACTCGCGGTCACGGGAGCTCAATTGAAACCACTGTCACCTCCCTCAATGGGCCATTCAAAGCCTTCTCATTAATCCTGGGCCAGACTATGACTGGTCCATTCTGCTGCCCCAAGGGACTGTGAACATTTTGTACTGACTGCAGTCAGGGTGGAGAATTGCGGTGATAGGATAAATATAAATGCAGATACTTCTTTAGGAGGAAAGGCACTGAAAAGTGGTGCTGGTGTCTGGAAAGGTGATGGTGTTCCTCAGGGGGTTGGTGCTTGGAAAGGAGATGGTGCTCCACATGGGGTTGGCATTGGAAAGATGATGGTGTTCCACAGGGGGTTGGTGTTGGAAAGGTGATGGTTTTTCACAGGGAGCTGGTGTTTGGAAAAGTGATGGTTTTTCACAGGGAGCTGGTGTTTGGAAAGGAGATCATATTCCATAGAAGCCTGAGGAAATTAGGAATATGGCCTGAACTCATTAACAACTTTAACATGTGCATTTGGAAAAGTGATGATGTTTGGAATGGTGATGGTGTTCCACAGGGGGTTGACATTGGAAAGGTGAAGGTGTTCCACAGGAGGTTAGCATTGGAAAGGTGATGATGTTCCATAGGGGCTTAATGTTTGGAAAGCTGATGGTGTTCCACAGGGTGTTGGCATTGGAAAGGTGATGGTGTTCCATAGGGGCTTATTGTTTAGAAAGGTGAAGGTGTTCCACAGGGGATTTGCATTGGATAGGTGACGGTGTTCCATAGGAGGTTGTGTTGGAAAGGTGATGGTTTTTCACAAGGGGCTGGTGTTTGGAAAGGTGATGGTGTTCCACAGGGGGTTGGTGTTGGAAAGGTGATGGTCTTTCACAAGGTGCTGGTGTTTGGAAAGGTGATGGTGTTCCACAGGGGGTTGACATTGGAAAGGTGATGGTGTTCCACAGGGGATTGGCATTGGATAGGTGATGGTGTTCCGTAGGGGCTTAATGTTTGGAAAGGTGATGGCGTTTCACAGGGGGTTAGTGTTTGGTAAGGTGATGGTCTTTCACAAGGTGCTGGTGTTTGGAAAGGTGATGGTGTTCCACAGGGGGATGGCATTGGAAAAGTGATGGTGTTCCATAGGTGGTTGGTGTTGGAAAGGTGATGGTGTTCCATAGGGGCTTAGTGTTTGGAAAGCTGATGGTGTTCCACAGGGGGTTGGCATTGGAAAGGTGAAGGTGTTCCATAGGTGGTTGGCGTTGGAAAGGTGATGGTGTTCCACAGGGGGTTGGTGTTAGAAAGGTGATGGTTTTTCACAGGGAGCTGGTGTTTGGAAAGGAGATCATATTCCATAGAAGCCTGAGGAAATTAGGAATATGACCTGAACCCATTAACAACTTTAACATGTGCATTTGGAAAAGTGATGATGTTTGGAATGGTGATGGTGTTCCACAAGGGATTGACATTGGAAAGGTGATGGTGTTCCACAGGAGGTTGGCATTGGAAAGGTGATGGCGTTCCATAGGGGCTTATTGTTTAGAAAGGTGAAGGTGTTCCACAGGGGATTTGCATTGGAAAGGTGACGGCGTTCCGCAGGGGGTTGTGTTGGAAAGGTGATGGTTTTTCACAAGGGGCTGGTGTTTGGAAAGGAGATCATGTTCCATAGAAACCTGAGGAAATTAGGAATATGACCTGAACCCATTAACAACTTTAACATGTGCATCTTTGGAAACACCCTGTAAGGCACATCACTGCATAGTTGAAGAAACTGCCGAGAGTTGTTCACGCAGCCCAGTCCACCATACAGACTTCTCCCTGGATGCCATTGATTCTTCTAGTGTTGGAAAAACCACATGTTAAAAGACTCATCCCACCCTGGCCACACTCTCTTTATCATCACCATTGGCACAAAGATTCCCGAGTGCGAGATCACGCACCACCACATTCAAAGACAGTTTCTCCCCCCTGTTATCAGACTCTTGAATGAACCCCATACTACTGAAAAAAGGTTGCCTATGCTCTGTACTGATGATCTCTCAAAGCTACTCCCTGTGCTGTGTTATACCCGCTCTATGCTTTGATGAGCTAGACTGCTCGCAAAAGCTTTCTCACTGCATCTTGGTACGTGAAACTTGAACTGGGAGTACCTCTCACTAGGATATGTACCTGAATGTAGGTGTCTGATTATATGAAGGGAAATTGCTTAATGGGCCAAAGAATACACATATGCACATTGTGAGATGAAAGCGAGGGGATTCTTATACATTGGTTCAACATTTCTGCTCTGTAAGTTCCACGCAGTTCCATGAATAATTGTGAATTTGAAAGGATTTGAAACTATTGATTAAATTCCAAGTGAAATGGCCTAGGCTGATTCTGTCAATTGGTTTTGTAAAGATATTGCCATTTGCCCTAAACTCTGTCACCTTTTGTGAAGCTTGTGCATTATCTTGAGGGATTGAGATTCATCAGTAAATCGGGAGAAGAGATTAATTTTGATGAAAATGGCGACAGTGTCGCAGCGTACGACATTGTGAATTGGCAGGGAAGTGAAGAAGACTCGGTCAAATTAGTGCACGTCGGCCGTTTCGATGCCACTTCAGAAACTGGCCTTGAACTAAATGAAAAGGATATCGTCTGGGCTGGTGGAAAGACTGAGGTAACCCACTTACTCTTCATCTGCTTTGAAGCTACATCAGCATTTTTATTCATTCATTGAGTCCATGTTGAAACCAGGTAGATGGGTAGGAAGAGCTTGGGCCAAATGCCGGAGAGTGGGACTAGTCCAGGCTGCCAACTTGGTCAGTATGGATAAGTTGGGCCAAAGAGCCTATTCCATCTTGTGTGGCTCTTTGAGTCGACATGGGCATTCTTTCAGCTTTCTCAAAGCACATACTTTAAGGATTTAAAATAGAGAGGTATGGGAGCATTTAGTACTTTTTTAAAGGAATAAATGGGTAGCGCAACATCGAAAGCCAAAGGGCCTGTACTGTGCAGTAGTGTTTTATGACTATATGAATTGACTGTTGATGAACAGTCCGATTAATATATATAATCTCTGGGAAAACACATTACAAAAACTTATAACTTACTTCATCACTATTGTAAAAATCTGTTTGACAGGAACATTTTCTGCTCATGACAGAAATAACCCCTGAATTAATTTTTTAGGCATGTAGGTTTTTGTTTTTTAAAAAAATCAATTACCTAGAAAACAAATGAGCATAGAACACTGCATCACAGTACGGGCCCCTCAGCCCTCAGTGTTGTACTGACCTATAATGTCCCTATTGTTGCTGCCTCCAGCACCCACCCTGGCAAGGCCTTCCAGGCACCCACAACTCTCTGAATAAAAATAACCTTACCCCTGATGCCTCCCCTAATCTGATCAATTGAGATGGCCCTTGATGTTATATATTTGTAATTATGCAAATTTTTTCAGAAATAACATTACATGAGCCAATGGATTGGACATAAATTTGGGCACATGACATTACAAACAGTTTAGAGAGTTCTACAAAGAGTCTATTTTAAGAATAGAGGAAACAGATGTGATAATAACGTTAGGGTATTTTTGTTTTATTCATGTACGGTGGGCAGAAAGCACCAACCTAATTATTCAAAGATGGGTTTCTTTCCCTGTTGTTGTTGGACTCTTCAATGGATCTCCATTAGTAGAAGATGCTGCCTTGCACTGTTTTTACCTCTTTAACTCCAACCCAACTCTACCTTTAGTTGACAATATATCCTGCACTTTTGTTTTCATCCTTGCTCTATATAATGTATGAAATAAAGGCTGACTTGCCTGAATAGCACACAAAACAATATTTTTCACTACTTCAGTCCACGTGACAGTAAGTGATTTATATAAATGAATCACAATCTCAGTTTTAGATACACTGAGCTTGATTTTCCAGGGAAGAACCCAATCGTGCCTCTTTGGCTGCCTTTTAAATGAGTCTATACGAAGGCACGTGAGGACAAATAAAATCTCACCACAAACTTTATCCAGTGGTGACCATCCTGAGCATAGAGTTGCACTACTGGAGACATAATGGTGCACATCTATTTCACAATGTCTTACACAAATGGGAAGCAAGGCAACGACTTGCGGCAAACCTTTCCACAGGATTGATGGAATGTAACCAATTCATCGGATAATGAACTGTTCTGAAATCAGACCCGAATTCGTTTTTTTTTGTTAATATGTCAGGTTCCAGTAAAAGCTGCCCCTCACCCCCCAGGAACAAGGAAAGCGAGTAGAAGTGGGGAACAGATTTTCTGCTTCTCTCTTTCAATCTTTTTATTGAGTTTTATAGAACAGTCATGCATTGTATAGAGAACGCAAGGTTACCAAATATGAAGAATACAAGTATATTTCCAAAAATAAAACAATAGCATTATACCCCTTCCCCATACAATGTTGTCGAAATGACAGAAAAAAAACCCCAAAGAACTCACACTCTTCTGAAAAAATCCTGGGATGTTTTGACATAAAACTAAAGGTGGTATAGTTCTTCCAAATCCATAAAACATGACTGACTGAAGTTAAAACCACGTACATAAATAAATACATTCAATAATCAAAACAAATAGATTTAATGACCGTGAAAATAGTCCATAAAAGGACTCCAAATGTTATTCAAACTAATGTTAATATACAATGCGGAACTCCTGATCTTTTCTAAATTAAGACATGACATAACCACTGAGTTCTAGGGGGTGAAACAGGATTTTCCATCCAAGTACCTGGTGCCATGAGAGTTGCTAGTATGGTCAGATGAAGAACATAGCTCATTAATATCACCTAACACTCCAGACAAAGCTGTTAAAGGATGAAGTTCAAGATTAACATGTAATATTATTGACAAACACAAAGAATTCCCTCCAATAATGTTGAAGACCTCGACAAGACCAGAACATATGTTTCAAGGTTGCTTCCCCATTGTTACATCGGGGATTTGGATCAGGAAATCCACTGAAATCAGGACAGAATTTGATTTTTTTACTCTTCTTGTTTTGCTCTGTCAGGTTCCCTTGTCATCGTGCAGTAAAAGCTGTCCCCCAGGAACAAGGAGAGCGAGTCGGAGTGGGGAACAGATTTGCTGCTTTGATTGCTTATTGTGTGCAGATGGTGAAATTAGCAATGCAACAGGTATGCAATTCTGATTGGGTTTTACATAGATCATAGAACTTTACAGCATAATACAGGCCCTTCAGCCCACAATGTTGAGCTGACCTATGTAAACTTAGTCCACAAAAATCTAATCCTTCCCTAACTCGCACCCATAACCGTCCATTTTTCTTCTGTGCCTATCCAAGAATCTTTTGAATGCCCTATTGTACCACCACCTCACCATAACCCTGGCAATGCATTCCAGGCACCCACCACTCCCTGAGTAAATCTCATACCTCTGATGTCTCCCCTGAACCTGACTGTACTCACCTTAAACAGATGTCCTCAGGTAATTGTAATTGTCACCCCACGATAAACGTGCTGGCTATCCCCACTATGTGCACCCCTTTTAAGCTTAGATACCTCAGTAAATCCCTCTAACAACAATTTGGCTGAGGAGAGAAGTAGATTTTTAGGCACCAAATTATGACCTTAATTATGCAGCCTGAAAAGGTCAATGGACGCCGATCTAAGAACTCGGGTCATAAACATAAGCTATTCTTTACTTCCTATTGAGGCTGTGCGACCTGTTGAGTTTCTCCAACAGTTTTGTGTACTGCAAAACCAAAGGAAATGTTTGATTATATATAATTGAAATTCTGTTTGATTGCACATTGATCTTTTAAAATGTTACCTGCAGATTCTCTCAACTGTGTCCCGTGTTCACCGGAAGACTGGCCCAACTCACTGAGGAATGAATGCATCCCCAAACCCATCGAGTACCTGTCGTTGGAGGACACCCTGGGGATCACCCTGACAACAGTGTCCCTGCTGGGAACAGCCAGCGTGGTGACTGTAGCAGGGGTGGTGTGGTACTACAGGAGAACCCCCATCGTTCGAGCCAACAACTCTGTGCTCAGTTTCCTGCTCCTCTTCTCCTTGGCGCTGTGTTTCCTCTGCTCGCTGGCCTTTATCGGGGAACCCTCCACCTGGTCCTGCAGGCTGAGGCACACCATGTTCGGCGTCAGTTCAGTTCTCTGCCTCTCCTGCGTGCTGGCCAAGACCCTGGTGGTGCTTGTGGCATTTAAAACCACTCTCCCCGGCCACAACCTGACCAAGTGGTTCGGGACCCTGCAGCAGATCCTCAGTGTCCTGCTCTGCACAGCCATCCAGATGGTGACTTGCCTGCTGTGGCTTCTCCTGGCCACTCCCTTCCCAGTGAAGCAGACCAAATATTACAAGGAGAAGATCATCTATGAGTGTGATTTAGGCTCAGTGGCTGCGTTCTGCTGTGTGCTGGGTTACATCGGTTTGCTGTCGTGCGCCAGCTTTGTTCTGGCATTCCTAGCTCGAAAACTCCCAGATAATTTCAATGAGGCAAAGTTCATCACATTTAGCATGCTGATCTTCTGTGCAGTGTGGCTGGCGTTTATCCCAGCCTACACCAGTTCTCCAGGGAAGTACGCTGTGGCTGTCGAAATCTTTGCCATTTTGGCATCGAGTTTTGGTGTGCTTATCTGCATATTTGTCCCCAAATGTTACATCATCCTGTTAAAACCAGAACAAAACACCAAGAAACATCTGATGAGCCGAACTTGTCCCAAAAAACCAATTCAGCTATAATTTTCTCATTGTTAAATCTATATCACCACATTCTACAAATTAACCATGATAGACTGTATTACAATGAACAGGAAGGTGATTCCAATGTGTGTAGGAATCTTTTATTTATCTTTGTTTGTCCTTGCTCCTCTGTTGAAGTATCGGCTGTAGTTAGTACATCTTTACCCCTCCACAAATCTTTGTCCGCGAAGCCAAGCCAAAGAAAGAAAGAAGACGTATAATATTCACACACCGCAGAATGGTTACTTTGGCCCAATTTGTCCATGCCTGAAGTTGATTGCTTTTTTTTTCTTACAAGCCCTTCTTCTCCATTTATCTGACCAAATCCTGCAGCACCAAGGATTCATCTGGTTTTCCCGTGCAGTGACCTTGTCAACCCATTACTGCAACTTTACTTTGGTTTTTCCACTGAAGTCATGAGCTCCTTAGCACAGATTGTCTCCTTCCTCCATTGACAGCTTCAGAATTTCTCAGGCAGAGACTAAAAGAAAGGACAAATCACAATCTGTGGGATGAGCAGCATCTGTGGGAGTAAAAGAATAGTCAGCGTTTTGGGCCTAAACTATTCATCAGGACCCCAACGAGTCTTGATGAATGGTTATGGCCCAGAATGTCATCTGTTCCTTTTCTCCAACTGATACTGCTCAATCTATTATGTTCCTCCAGTCAATTGTGTTTTGCCCTCGATTTAAGCATCTTCAATATGTCTCCAAAATAAGAAACTTTGCTGAGGGAATGTGTACCTTCGAGAGCCTACCTCCATTTAAATTAACACCACGCAATCCAAAAGAGCTCATACAATGGGAAGGTCATTGGAATTCAATGAGTGCATGCAGACATCCCTGTGTGTTTGTCCCACCTTCCCTACAGCTTGGTCATCCTTTATCCTATGGTTCAAGAGCAGAAGAAGTGCCAATTCTCTGGGAATACAAAAGCAGAACAAACAGTAGCAGGAGTCGGACATCCAATCCCTTCGAGCCTGCTCTGCCATTAAATAAGATCATGGCTTAACACCACCTTCCCCTCAGGAAGCCTTAATTGTCCTTCTACACAATAATCTCTGCAACTGAGTCTTAAATACACTTAATGAGGCAGCATCTGCTGCTTCCTTGGATAGAGAATTACACAGATTTTCTTCTCTCTGGGAAAACCCAATTCCTCCTCATCTCCATCCTCAATCTACACCTTTAAACCTTGAGACTCTCTCAGCTACCAGTGGAAAGAACTTTCCTGCCTTTACCTTACATGTCCCTTCCATAGTTTTGTACATTTACAATTAATATGTTTCTGTCATAGGCTGTTTCTCCAGCAATAGCTGGAGATGGTTAACTTGAACTTGGAATTTTGGTATCAGCAAGGTCTCTGCAGCTAATGCAATCACTTGAACAGGCAGCACACTTTAGACTGTAAGCATTGCTCCACTAATTCTAACATCAAGCCAAGGGTCACTGGAGGTGTACTTATATTTGAAAATGTGAAAAGAGGCACAGAGTGGATGAATTTTGTAGGGCCTGTTTCCAATGTGTGTTTTGTGTTGTGTGTGAACAGCGTTAGAAAGTGAAACTGGATTGAAACTTTCTAAACTCATAAATATTTCAAAATCGCTCATTGTCTCACTTAGTTTAACATTATTGGTTGTATTTTCAATTGTCACCTGCAGCAATAAACAGTAAAAAGTTTTACTTTGAATGGTGTCCAGCCATGTTAACTGATACTTAAGTACAACAAAAGTAATCAGGTAAAGCTTATCGAGAAAAGTAGAGTTAAAACAGTGCTAATGCACCAGCTTTTACCAACTAAAGGTCAATTTAACAGTCTAATAACAGTAGGAAAGGAACTGAGTTCTACAGTAGCAGTTGAGGCTTCAAAATGGCAAGATGGCAGGCTTGTTGAAAGACCCCATTTTAAAGATGGATTGTGAGTTCTGAGTTCAGCCTGTTCAAAACCCTTGTAGTCCTTACAGGAGGAAATGGCTGGCTACAGTGTTTCTCCTGAAATAAGGGAAACAAGAGGCACTCTGTGGTGATCCGGCGGCTCACCACAAGGTTATCATTTGGAAAATCCATGATGGGGCAAGACACTGAAATGACGGATCAGAGTAAATCAGTTTGTGTGTGTCCAAAGAGCAACAAATATCTCTCTGAAACCAACAAGAACCTTCCTGAGTGGTAAGCATCAGAGCCTGGTTAAGATTCATAAATGTTAAATTGTGTGCACAGTCTGACAATGGCCTGATGCCAGTGAACTTGGAGAAATGAAAACTGAATGTTTGGACAGCGAAACAGAGAACTTTTCTGAACATTACATACCCATGTCCTTAGAATTAGAAGGGGGTTTAGTTAGGTTAAAGTTATAGAAATAAGTTAAAGATTGATTTTGTTATTATGTTTAAAGATAATTAAAAGCAACCTTTGTTTAAGTAACCATTGTCTTGGTGAATTTCTATTGCTGCTGGGTTTTGGAGTCCTCTGGGCTCGTAACACTGGGAATAGGCAGGCAGAGGACTGGTTTTGGATTGGGAGTGTGGCTTCGTGGAGCAGTCAGAAAAGTTTGAAACTGGCTGGGTGAGATCTTCCTGTTCAGTAGGACCACCCCACCATTGATGATTTACTTTGTGCTTCACCTCCATGTACCTTGGAAGATTATAAAGATCAGGCTGCCCTCAGCACCAACCCGGCTTTCAGTTCAAGAAAACTGATTGGTCAGTTAGAATTGGCTTCAACATCCCTGGTCTTCAAAGGAAACCAAGTGTATCCTTAAAGAAAAAAAAAACCAAATGGACTGGAACCTTCACATTCCCTGATTAACACACCACAGTAAAACGTCAATATAGTCCAAAAATTGATTTTATTAGTTTTGTACTCTGGATCAACACTTATTATTCAACCTTTGGATAAAATATAGAACATGATGAAATGAATAGTCATGTGACTAATTATTGTGTGACAAATTAGTGGCACATGAGACGAACTGGTACTTTTATGATCAGATTTGACGTATTGCACTGAGCAATGCTGAGTAAATAGAGGTTATTTTCATAAACATAAGGATAATGTACACATTCACCAGCGTTCTTACTTGCTTCAGCCTCACAGAACAGAAGATATACCAGACATTCAATTGCCACACTGGTCTAAAAGAGATGATAAATGTAAAGGATCCATAGATGAATATTCACAACTGGAGATAAAAGATATTTCAATAGTGAAAACAGTTCTTTTGACTTTTCTGGAATAGCTGTTGGTGATGTTTAAGATAACGTGGAGAGTTTCCAGAGAGTGAGAGCCAACAGAAAAACTTTTTTGACCGCTGGATGTGCTCCTTTATAACGCTGCTGCCTTCTAGTGTTAATTTAATGTGTGCCTGCTGCTTCTTTGTGTGCATTCAGTATGCGTGTGGCTGCAGCCAGCAAGAACTTCATTGCACGATGTACTTACGTATACGACCAAAAAAAAAACTTTAATCACACGGACTATCCATCCCGTAATTTCCTCTGCACTGGGAAATGAAAAGATTGAGTCTGCCATATTAGTGCCTGGAAACTCAAGGCTACCCCTGCTTTTATTCATTACTCTGATGCATTTGAGAGATTTGCCATTTCTGAATCGCTGGTGCAGATACACAGTCGCCAATCCAGTAATGTCTCCACTACATTCCGGTGGTGATGGAGTGTCAATTATTAAAGCGACTAATTAGAAGGGTTTCAGAAGCACAGAAATCCCAAGTCAGGCGCTTTTATGTGAAGATTTCCTTCGACCCTTTCTGAAGAGATTTTCCCCGTTGATTGAGCTTCCTGTTGGACGTTCGTAACTTCCACTGTCGAAAGCAGGTGAGCTGGATACGTCACGGTGGTACCGGACCTGATCCGCCCAACATCAGAAGAAGCACCAGAAGGTGGTGGATGCGACTCAGACATCATGCAACCTCCATCAGCATCATCTAACGAACCCTCCTGCTGCCTAGGATAGGCAGCCAACATGTGAAGGACCCATCACTCACCGGACACACCCTCACAAAGAGGCTCAAGAGTGTGAAGTCAGGCACCAAGAGGCTCAATAAGGAGAAATAGTCTTTGAACCTCCTGGTGCCTGACTTCATGCTCCTGAACCCTTCTCCAGTGGAAGAGGAATATGAACGTGTGTCCGGTGAGTGATGGGTCTCCTGAATGAACCTCACGAGAGTGACCTCATGCTGCACTTGCTATGAACTAGTTGATCCTTTCACTGCAACAAGTGTAATTTTACACTTGAATTTCCTCTTTGACCAGCTGTATGCAAGTTATTGCTGACTTGCCCAAATGCTTGTGGAAGAACCATTCTCGCTGGACAAGGTAGAATGTGCCAAGAACTTGAAATGACCTATTTAAGAAGGGATCTTTCCCATCAGAGTCTTCTTTGTATTTAGCTCAGGCTTCAACAAGATAACGTAACACTTGGGAACAAAAATGCAGAAAAGCAAACCAAAGCTGGACGACAAAATGGCAAAGATTTGAACAGTAACAGCGTATTTGCCAGGAGAACTGACATAGACTGGAATGAAGGTCAGCCAAACAGCACAGAAGATAAGCATGCTGAAGGTTATGAGTTTTGCCTCATTGAAATGGCCGGGTAGCTTTCGAGCTAGAAAGGCCAGGACAAAACACAAGCCGGATAAAACCCCAATGTAGCCCAGCGCACAATAGAAAGCCAGTGCAGACCCCACCTGGCACTCCAGGATCACCTTTGTGTTGTGATAGGTCATATCTTTCGCTGGGAATGGCGAGGCCCTTGCAAGCCACATGGAGCAGATCAGAACCTGGACGAGAGTACACGCACAGACTGTGAATCTCTGTTGGGAAGCCCCGAACCACTTCATTGTCCCCCTCTGAGGAACGGTCGCCCGGAACGCCTTGAGTACAACGATCGTTTTCACCAGAATGCAGGACAGGCAAAGGACGAATGCGACGCTGAAGAGCGTGTGGCGCAGTGCACAGGACCAGACGGACGGCCTGCCCATGAAGGTGAGCGAACACAGAAAGCAAAGCACCAAGGCAAACAGCAATAGGAAACTCAGTTCCGAGTTATTGCCTTTAACGATGGGAGTGTCCTTGCAATAAAGGAAGACGCATGCAATAGCTAGTGTGATAAATACTCCGAATAACGCCACAGTCATCAGTATAACTCCCATGTTATCTTGAAAGGAGAGAAACTCGATGTCTTTCATTACGCAGCGCTGCCTGTCATCGTTGGACCAATATTCCAAGGGGCATTTCATGCATTCCACGGAATCTAGGAGAATTCAGCCATGTGTTAACAATGAACGAGAATTGCTTTATCTTTAAAATCATACCATGTGTAATTCTAAACATTGACATTAAAATTCCCTCCTGCATCCTCTCAAGCTGCGTATTTCAGATTGTAAGAACCTACGGGTCTAGCTTGACTTCTCGTCGCCTCGGGAAACCAGCCAACGTTATCAAGGAACTCACCTTTGCCAACCATACTCTGTTTAACCCCCCCCCCCCCCCCCATTTACAGGAATAAGATTCATGAATGTGCGAGAACCCACTACCAGATTCAAGGATACTTTATTTTCGCCTCCTGTCAGACTCACCAAGTTATTATCCCATTGGTATTTGCACGGTTCTCACCGATCTCCACCTGTAACCCTGAATTCTATATTTTTTGGGGGTTGGGGTTGATGAGTAAGTATGAATGCACGACGAATGTTTATCCTGCATCTTGGTAAACATGACAATAAACAAACTTCGTGGTTTTAAAAAAAACCTCTTAATTTCTGCTAGGTTTTCTTTTCCAGTTAACTTGCATCTGTTGCTGGACCTCAGTAAAATCGAAAAATATCTATGGTACTTAAATTCGAGTATTCCAGGCCCGAAATATTTATTGCCTTTTAGTTCCAATGGACGATGCCTGACCTGCTGGGTTTCTCCAGCACTTGTGTTTATTGCAAACCGTTTTTGTCACTCTTTCATAGGATTCAAAGTCATAGACGGATGCCAATCAGCCCCTCTAATCCATTCCATCTCACAGTTATCTATTCTCCCCTCATTCCCACATCCGAGGTTCTACCACTCACCTACACGTTAGTCCGAGTTAAACATACCGTCTCCGCACGTTTCTGGGACGTGGGAGGAAACCAGAGCACCCGGGGGAACCCTACGCAATCACAGGGAGAGCGGGCAATCTCCACAGACAGATAGCGCCAGAGGTCGGAATCGAACCCGAATCTCTGGGGTTGGGAGGCAGCAACTCTACTAGCTGCACCGCTGTGCTGTGCCCACCAGGAAGGTGGTCCATGTATTTCGTCCCTGGCGTGTTTTTGTCATGGAAATAACAATTAGCATCAGACTAAAGGCCTTCCCAGCTAAATGATTTTTGCTAACCTGTTGCATTGTTGACTTCATCTTCGGCACATGGGATGCAGTCAAAGCAACAGATGGGTTGTCCATCTTGTACAGCTTTCCACTTACCAGGAGGACAGCTTTCACTGCACACTGAGTGTGGCACCTTGGTAATGTGAGGAAAGAAAAATGTCAATCGAGTCATAGAAACCTTCAAGCATGGAAACATGACTTTCAGCCCATCGAATACTTTCTGACACTTGCTTACACTAACCTGACATTTAATTTTGGCTTTGCTTCCATCAGCGCCCTCCAGATTCCAACTGGTTCAATTTACAGTGGCCAATTAATACAGCAACTAGCATGACTTGGTATGTGGGGGGGGGGGGGGGAATCATAGCACTGGGCGGAGTCCTAAGCAGCCACAGGGAGGACGCGCAAACTTCACACTGGCAACACCAGAGTTTAAGATTGACATTAAAAGGCGTGAAGTTAGATTCCTGAACCCATTTGGTGCAGAGATTCAGTGGAATCACGTGGAATTATTTGATTGATATAGACGACGAAATCAGACTTCAGTCTCACGACCTCTGTGTGTAGATGAAGCATAGTAAAAGAGCCAGGATCTCCAGGTGTTTAGAACACCGGTTGTTCTTTTTTGACCCATCAACACTGAAGAGCAGGATCCATGGCATTATTTTCACTATACGATGAATTACTTCCTAAATATTGGAAGAGTCAGAGACCATGTATCAACCCAACTCGCCCATGACGACCAAGATAGAATTCTGCGCCAGTCCTATGTGCCTACATTTATCCTTAGCATTCTAAACCATATTGTCCCAAATGCCCATAGCAGCGTCCACACCCACCTTTGGCAGGTAGTTCCAGAAATGAGTCGCCCTATGAGTGAAATGAGTGATGGATCAGGTTCCCCTTAGATCTTTCCCCTCTCACCTTAAATCGATGCCCTTCAGTTCTGGAATTGAAGCTAACCAACTGGTCCAAACTTTTAAAAATGTATAACTGCACCTGCAGCCAACCCACTATTCAAATAACAACATTTATAATGAAGCCCACACTTCAAACAGAGACTTACCGCACTTTTGTTTCCATGCCACAGAATAATCTCTTCATTTATCATGAACTCTTTCCCTGGTGCTCCAGATGCATCAAAGTAACCAACTGTCACATGTTCGACAAACCCTTTGTCATTCAACTGCCAGTTTATAATGTCGTACAATGCAGGCGGGTCCCCATTTGGATCAAAATAGACATGTTCCCCGAGGTGGCTTGTAAATCTCACAGCTTGCAAGTGATGGAAGAGCTGGCAGCCACAAGGAGAACATCAGAGCAGAATTTTCTTCATACGGGTTGTTAAGGTTATTTAATAGTGCAACAATTAAAATCTAACATGACAATCTATATTCAGACAATGCAAAAACATAGAACACCCCAATGTGCTTCATATGAACATTTAAATAATAATTAACACTGATGGGACGTCAGGAGAGATGGGGAAATATCTTGCTAAGCGGGCAAACCTAAAAAGAAACCCAAATATCGTGATGCGTCGAGTGCATGGGAAGTTCCCATTTTTGACCTTAATATCTTCTACATTCTCAGTTCCCTCTGTGGTTTTCAACCGATCTTGCTTTTCTAGTGCAATATTTCTCAAGGCGTTGGTCATGTAGGGGAAGATTAACCAACAAATCTTCAATTATGGGCGATGATTGCTGTTGTATAGAACATGGAATATTACAACACAGTACAGTCCTTTGGCCCCAGATATTGTGCCAATCTAAACAAACTTACTCCAAAATCTAAACATTCCTTGCCTCATACTTATGTTTCTTCAATCCACGTGCCTGTCTAGGCGTTTTAAATATCCCTATTGCACCAGGCTCCACCACCATCCCTGACAAAGTATTTCCGGCACACACCACTCCTTGCTGAAAACAACCAGACCCCTGACTTTTTTCCAAACATTCCTCCCCTCACCTAATAAATATGTTGCTGTCGCCCCGAGAACCAAGGGCTGCCTGTCCGCCGTATGGTCAAGCATCTCAGCAGCTTTTAAGTAGTATTAAGTCACCCCCCACCCTTCGCTGAAAAGAGAAAACCCTTATTGAACATGGTGAATGCTAACACAATGTCGACATAAGTTCATGACTGCGTGGAGTAACAGACAGCGACAGGAGTGCCTCTGTTTCTCACCTCATGCTTCAAATTATTCACAGTGACGCCTAAAGATCACCTATGGATGAGCGATCGGTTTCACTCCCGAGCGATAATGAATATTTTTGGGCAAGACGCAGCACGTCAGATTATTTTAATGTCAAATGAGACAAAAACCAGTGATCTGTTTGAGATAAGACCGATAAAGGTATGAAGGTGACCTGGGGAATGGAGCTGATGTGCGGGGAAGTCTCAACTCGTTTGTAATAAAGAGCAAATTAGGCGCCAGTCTTCTCTGCTCCAGGGTCAAATAAATTCCATGTTTTGTGCATTTGTCTTGGTACTTTCAGTAATCATTTTGGAGGAACATTTAATTATGAATGCATCTATAAGACTAAAAGGCATTAACTTATACTTTAATTCACATTACATTCTTAAAAATAGAAGGCATCTCCAGTAATGTTCAATTTATGATTAACCTAATATTCATTGAACACTACAGTACAAAAACAAGCCCCTCGACCCATCTAGTCTGTGCCGAACTACTATTCTGGAGAATTCCGATGATCTGCGCCCTCCACACCCCTCCCTTGCATTTACCCATCTAAATATTTCTTAAATAGCAAATCTGAGCTGGCATTCACCCCACGTCACTTCTATTAATTACATTAGGGAATTATTTACCATTACATTTTCTTACCTGCCATGGATCAATGTTTGATACATTAGCACAGAGACGGACTCCCAATAATTGATCTCGACAAAATAGCAAGCTGTGCATTCCATGGGCTATGGCATAAACTGCTTTGTGGACGTTATACGTCACTCTTAAATCACTCACGTCAAAGAAGGAATTATTCAGCTTCAGTAAATCTTCTTGCCCTGAACATCTCACTGCATTGGGAAGATCTGTCTTAAAAGTGCAACCAAATAATGTTTCCCAGAAAACATTCATAAAATTATCAGTTGAATTTGAAGGACGCAATCTTAAAAGAAATCTTCTAAATTCGGGGATCTTCATTTTGTGACTTGCAAATCCGATTGTTCCCCCGAGAGATTTGAAATTTTGCATCGCGGATGGTCGAGCCGCTGTGATCCATGCTTCACTTGCTATCCATTGAATCCCAGAAATGTTTTGCTGAACGATTTCTCTCAGCAAAGGGTAAAGATCGCCTTCCGAGGCAAAAGCTAGGATAACCTTTGCAGTGGACGCTTTTATAGTATCCACGATCGTGAGTATCCTTTCTTTGGGATATGTTCTGAGCACTGTTTCTGAAAAAGCAATGCAAACTCCAGCTTGCTTTACCTGCTCAGTAAACGCTTGAATTCCATTTCGCCCATATTCATTGTCTCCTGCGATGGTTGCAATCCAGGTCCATCCAAAATGTTTCACAAGCTGTGCTAAAGCTTTGGCTTGAAATAAATCACTTGGAACAGTTCTAAAAAATGTAGGAAATTCTTTCTTGTTGCTAAGGCATGCACAAGTCGAAAAATAACTGATCTGCAAATAATTAAAGAAAAAAAATATAAACCAATGGATTCTTATCCATATGGAGCTATGGGTATTAATCAATAATTGTTTCTGTTTAGTGTGAATGGCAAAGTAAAGATGTTTGGAAGTGGCACTTACATTTTTCAAACATGACGTTGGGATTTCATTTCGTAACAGAATATTGCAGCACCGGACAGGTCCTTCTGCCTACAATGTTGTCCGATCCATGAAATCCTACCTAACAAACTAAACATTCCTGACCTCAGACCCACAACCGAATTCCATCTCTGCATCTTTAAGAATCTTTTAAGTTTACTTATTTTACCAACTTCCATCATCATCGCTGGTCATGCATTCCAGGCCCCAACGACGCTCGGTGTAAAAACGCACCTCTGATGTCTCCCCTTAAACCCCGCCTCACCTTGGACAGAGACCATATGCCATCATGTTAAAAGACCCCCCCCCCACACACACGCACCCCTTCCACGTTACCCTCCTATCAAGTGTGTGATAGCGGACCACCGGTTTCAAGAACAGTTTCTTTCCTGCCATTATCTGAACGAACACAATATAACAAAATTATATTGCTTTTGTTCTGTGCCATTTGAACTCCATCTTTAACTCTGTGCGACCTCTTAGTTACATAGATCATGGAAAATTAAACGAAAACCTTGCACTACGACGTTGTGTCGACCAATGTAAACCTACTCCAAACAATAACACTTTTTTTCCCGTCTCACACTCATAACCCTCAATTTTCTTATATCTACGTGACTGAAAGATTTTAAACGTCTCTTACCATTGAAATTCCAAAGGGTGCCACTGCGCGTGAAATTGAGATTGATTGGGATGATCCAGATTCCCCAACGATAGCTGGAATGGGAGCAGCTCCCTGGCATTTAAACTCTGCAATATATTTTTCCTGACCATTGATCAGTGTTAGGGCTGCTCGTTGAGACTGCGAAGGCGAAGCACAGGAATCGTGGATCCTATATCCAAGCGTGATATTTGGGAGGAGGGTTGGATCCCGGTTTATCTCCTTTATGGCGAAGATCATGATTTGCGTCCAGCGAAACACCCTGAGGTCAAAACTGCAAGACAGACAGGGGCACGATTTGTAAACTTCACAAAATTAAAACAACACCTCTCATCAGGCTGCTGAACGAAACCCACTTCAGTGCTCTCCTGCACACTTTCTATGAATTAATTGATATTTTCCTCCCTTTGCAACTCGCTATTCTTCTCCACAAATGCCGGAGGAGCTCAGAAAGAGCTGCCGAGGAGGCAAAGCTGTATCACCGACGTTTCAAGTTATGAGGGAAAAACAGGCAGATACCTGAATTACAAGGCTGGGGAGAAGGGAAGAAAGGGCAGCTGGAGAAGAACAGATCAACAGATAAAAGAAGTTATTGGATATAGATAGGAAGACATAAGAACTGAATGGGGAGGGGTGCTTCTCTCTGAAGTATAACTGGGGAAAGGAGAAAGAAAGAAAATAAAAGAGAGAGAGAGAGAGAGAGAGGGACAATTACAGAGGTAGAGGAAAGGAGTTATCGGGAAAGATGGAGGCGTGGATACAACGGAAATTGGAGAAGTCGATGTTAATGCCATCTGGTTGGAGGATGCCAGATGGAATGAGAGATTTTTTTTTTCTAATTTGCAGATGCTCTCAATTTGTCAGTGCATTCAACCATGGACAGATATGTCAACAAGGTTTGGGGTGGGGAATTTGGGCTGATGTGCAGATAAAGGATATGCGGGAGAGGGCCTAATTGATGGGTAAAGAAGGAGGATATGGCGGATGATGTGGCATGGAAGACCTCATCCTGGAAGTAGATGCGAAGGAGATGGAGGAACTGAGAAAAAGGAATGGAATCCTTACAGGGGAGAGGGTGGGAAGAGGTGTAGTCGAAGTACCTGTGAGCGTTGTGGGTTTTTACAATATGTCCGTCGAGGGTTGGTCTCCAAAGATGGAGACAGAAAAATGGAGAAAGGGAAGAGTGTTGCTAGAGATGGATCAAGTGAATTTGAGGACAGCAAAATGAATAAAGTTGACGATCCCATCATGGGTGCATTTCAGCACCAGTGTAATTGTCGATGTAGCAGAGGAAGTGTTGCGGAGCCTTGCTTGTGTAGCCCTGCAGATCACCCTGGAATTGTGGTTCTACTTTGTAGGTCTGCAAGAGCCGACCTGCTGCTTTGTTCCCCGAAACACTTTTCTTTCCACTGTGCCATGGGTAATGTGAACTTGAACGTTCTCAAAACACTGACTTATAGCGGAAGAAACAGAATAGTGTGAAGGCGAGGAACGGAGATGGAAATTAAGAAGAGCGTTTTCACAGTTGTGGTTAAACATTATATAACCCTAATTATTATATTTCCTACCAACACTCGAAATTGCAAATCGGTCATAATTCCTGCTCCACAATATTGTAAATAGGGTATCAAATATGGATTAAAATGCCTAATGAACTCAACATCTATGCTTTAGAGAATCTTGAAAACAGTCCCATCTTGTCATTTTGACCCTTCTCGCCATGGATACAGTTTGAGTCTCTCCAGCATCTCTCTGGAAAAAAAACTTGATTTCTCTCCTCGACTGGTTGAACTTGTTGAGTATGTTGAGCAATCACTTTTTAAAATAATCCTAACACCCACAGTGTAGTAGCTATTTCCACTGTGTCTATGAAATAAACCGAATTGAAAAGCACATTTCTATAATTTATAATTTAAAATATTCACGCCTCATATAGTTACAAAATCAAAGGAAACAAAACTTGGAGTTTTTAAAAAGTAAGACAATAATAATGGAGAATGAACCATCATCAATCGGAACTTGTAAACAACAGTGATCAGCATTAATGCCCCAATTTCTGACCTCACCTGACGCAACGTGAAGGGACCGGTTTGCTTTTAAAAGTCGGCTCTTCCTCCAAAGCCTTGTTATAGATGGGAAATACACCTCCAATGACAATGTCTCCATCCTCATGCAGGACAGGTAAGTGAAACTCTCCGAAAAGTTTACAAGTCGACTCACCTGCTCCCAGGAACGGGAGAGCAATGTAAACCATCCATCGAAACAGGTGATACATTACAGTGTATGGAATGGCACGGCGTTTAATAAACACTGGGGCAAATTTGACGCTTTAAATAGGCCGATAATATCCACACGTGGATCTGTAACAGGTTAATCGATTTGGACCCATCTCTGGAAATCCCAAAGTGATGTCGTCTATTGCTCATCTGTCTAAACTGCAAGAGATGCCTTTGGGGATCTCGTGCCTCAAGCAGTTTTCTCAGCTGGGACATCAAGTCAGGTAATGAATTATGAGAAGACCTATCGATTAAAATAAATATATTGCTTGCTTTACCTGATAAATATTACGGAAGAGAGAACGAGATCTGATCCAACACATTTCCGAAAAACCTTCTCGAACTCAGTGAATAGATTAGTCTGGATACATAGTCCAAACCCCTGGCTTTCTGGTTCTATCCTTCCCCCAAAAATGCAGGACATTCCTGGAAGGCTCAATATTTCTCCCTGAGACCCCGAGAATGGATACATTAGTTCATCTGTCGCAAATGTAAAATTGCGCTATCAGGACTTCAATGAGCGATTGAACTAACTTAGATTGTAGTTAACAGAAAGGCCAACCGGAGGTTACAGGAACATTGAATTGCATTGAACTGTTCATAGTTACCTGCTTTGGGGTTTTTTTTGCATGATATCCATTCATGTCAACTCATACCGCAGATGGTGTAAGAATAAAAATGTAGGAATACAAGAAAAATAAGAGTGCAGAGTATAGTATCACATAGTGTCAAAGCCTTCGACACCGTGAGCAGGAAAGGGCTTTGGCAAATACTAGAGCGCCTCGGATGCCCCCCAAAGTTCCTCAACATGATTATCCAACTGCACGAAAGCCAACAAGGTCGGGTCAGATACAGCAATGAGCTCTCTGAACCCTTCTCCATTAACAATGGCGTGAAGCAAGGCTGCGTTCTCGCACCAACCCTCTTTTCAATCTTCTTCAGCATGATGCTGAACCAAGCCATGAAAGACCTCAACAATGAAGATGCTGTTTCCATCCGGTACCGCACGGATGGCAGTCTCTTCAATCTGAGGCGCCTGCAAGCTCACACCAAGACACAAGAGCAACTTGTCCATGAACTACTCTTTGCAGATGATGCCACTTTAGTTGCCCATTCAGAGCCAGCTCTTCAGCGCTTGACGTCCTGTTTTGCGGAAACTGCCAAAATGTTTGGCCTGGAAGTCAGCCTGAAGAAAACTGAGGTCCTCCATCAGCCAGCTCCCCACCATGACAACCAGCACCCCCCCCCCCCACCATATCTCCATCGGGCACACAAAACTCAAAACGGTCAACCAGTTTACCTATCTCGGCTGCACCATTTCATCGGATGCAAGAATCGACAACGAGATAGACAACAGACTCGCCAAGGCAAAGAGTGCCTTCGGAAGACTACACAAAAGAGTCTGGAAAAACAACCAACTGAAAAACCTCACAAAGATTAGCGTATACAGAGCCGTTGTCATACCCACACTCCTGTTCAGCTCCGAATCATGGGTCCTTTACCGGCATAACCTACAGCTCCTAGAATGCTTCCTCCAGCGTTGTCTCCGTTCCATCCTCAACATTTATTGGAGTGACTTCATCTCCAACATTGAAGTACTCGAGATGGCAGAGGCCGACAGCATCGAATCCACGCTGCTGAAGATCCAACTGCGCTGGGTAGGTCACGTCTCCAGAATGGAGGACCATCGCCTTCCCAAGATCGTGTTATATGGCAAACTCTCCACCGGCCACCGAGATAGAGGTGCAGCAAAGAAGAGGTACAAGGACTGCTTAAAGAAAGCTCTTGGTGCCTGCCACATTCACCATCGCCAGTGGGCTGATATCACCTCAAACCTTGCATCTTGGCGCCTCACAGTTCGGTGGGCAGCAACCTCCTTTGAAGAAGACCGCAGAGCCCACCTCACTGACAAAAGACAAAGGAGGAAAAACCCAACACCCAACCCCAACCAACCAATTTTCCCTTGCAACCGCTGCAACCGTGTCTGCCTGTCCCGCATCGGACTTGTCAGCCACAAACGAGCCAGCAGTTGACGTGGACATTACTCCTCCATAAATCTTCATCCGCGAAGCCAAGCCAAAGAAACAGCTGAACAGTACAAGGGCATTTCAAGGGGTACAGATGTTTTTTAATCTCCTTACTTAGAACATTTTAAACGTTAACTGGGCTGGAGATGTGCATCATTTGCAGTAGTAATTAAATGTTATTTTACCTTGATTTTCTAAAAAAAATTACTGTGGATCCCATAGAAAAAAATTACCTTGTGAAAGGAGGCGATGAAATTGAGGCAGGGAAGTTGTTTCCACTGGCATTGAGACCAAGGCGAAGGGACATCATGTCAAGATTCCATTGATCAAATACAAGATATAGAGGAGGAGGAACTGCTTTTCCAAGAGAATGTGAATCTGTGTAAGTGTCTGCCTCGTTGAATATATTGAAAAAGTGGATCGATATATTTTCAATGAGCCATAGAATTAAGGATTATGGGAACAAGGGAGGTAGGTGGATTTGAGACCATGGCCAGATCAACAATGATCTTGTGAAATGGTGGAGCAGACTCAATGGATCGGTTGTCCTCCTCCTGCTCTTATTTGTTATCATTCGCATGTTGATAATTACTAATAAATGAACAGTAAATGTGTGAAATGTTCATCCTAGGAAGAGGACAAAAGAAGCAGGTTTTGCTTTTGCTCATCGCTTCAATCAAACTTACATGGTAATAGAACAAACGAGACAGTGAATTATAGAGATTCAAAGGTTTCTATAGAACAGAGAGACTTAGGGGTTCATGTGGATCATTCCCTGAAGGCAGTGACATGGGTCAACAGGGTGGTGAAGATCATATTAGGCGTGCTTGCCTTCATTGGACAGGGTACTGCAATTGGGATATTATACTGCAGCTGTACAAGATGTTGGTAAGGTATAAAATGTTTTGCTATAACTTGGATGTCCGATAGTGATTTGGGAATGGATAGATGGCTTGCAGAAGTTCGGAGTTGTATTCCACTTGAGAAGATTACTTATAATTTAAGAGATAAATATCTTACATTTTCTGAAATATGGAGCCCACTGTTAGTATAAAATTTCAAATGACTCTTGACCATTCCATTTCTCTTATAGGTCTCTATAAGTATCAGAAAGTATCTATTGAATCAGTGTAGGTGGAGGCCTGAAATAGGAAATGGGAAATCATTTACTGAGAGGAGTCTATTCCCCCAATTATTCCTAGAAATAGCGAGGAAAAGACAAGCAGGCAGCTTTCAGAATGGAGCAGAAATTAGAGGGTTGTTGTTATGGGAGAATTCAACTTCCCTAATATTGACTGACAGCCTATGACTACAAGAGGAATAGTTGTCATAGAATTTGTCATGTGCGCCCAAGAAAGATTCCTTACAAAGTATGTGGACCAGCCAAATAGAGGAGAGGCCAAACAGGACCTAGAACCGGGTAATGGACCTGGTCTCGTGGCTGACCTCTCAGTGGGGGAGCATTTTGTTAATGATGATCTTAAGATCCTAAACTTTAGCATAACTATAGACAAGGATAAATGCAAACAAAATAGAAAAGTGTTTAATCGTGGTAGGGATAATTATAATAGAATGAGGCAGAATTAGTGACAGCAAACTGGGAACAGGTGTTCACGGGAGAAAGCACCACCATTATGTAGAAAATATTTAGGGACCACTTGAGCTAGGTTCAGGACAGATTTATCCACTGAGTGAAAAGATATTAGGAAGAGGGCATTGTGGTTGACAAAACAGGCGAAGCAGCAAGTTAACAATAATAAGAATAATATTAGATTTAGGAAGCAGGAAACATTAAGGGCTCATGAGAATTATATGGTAGCTAGGAAGGACAAATTAGTCCGAGGGAAGCACAAGAAGACCTTGTAAAGTAGGATTAAGGAGAACCCCAATGCATTCTATGAGTACTTGAATATGAGAAGGATGACAAGAATGAAGGTGGGGCCGCTTAAGGTTGATAGCGGCAACATGTACCTGGAGGCAGACGAGATTGAAAAGGTCATAAATGAATACTTTGCTTCACTATTTACCAGGGAAAAGAACCCTGATCAAGGTGAAATCGGTATAGAACAAGCTTGTACACTGGTTGATGTTAAATCTAAAGAAGAGGAAGTGTTGGATCTTATTAAAAAAAATATTGTGAATGATAAGTCGGAGGGGCCGGACACAATATACCCCAAGGTTCTAAGGGAAAGGAGGGAAGAGATAGGTGGGACTTTGGCTGTATTTGAGTCCTCATTGGCCTCAAGGGTCGTGCTGGAATATTGGACAATGGTAAATGTAGTCCCCTTGTTAAAAAAGGTAACTGGGAAAATCCTGGGAATTACAGACCAGTGAGTCTTATATCAGTTGTGTAAAACCTATTGGAGAGCATTCTGAAGTGTAAGATTTATGACCATTTGGAGAAGTGCTGTCTACTCAGGGATAGTAAGCATGTCTTTGTGATGGGAAAGTCGTGCCTCACGAGCCTAAATTTGAGGAGGTAACAGGAGAAATTGATGAAGGTAGGGAGGTTACATGGATGTTAGTAAAGCATTTGACAAGGTCCCCCATGAGAGACTCATTGAGAAAGTCAAGAAATATTGGATAAATTGCTCTGTGGATTAAAATTGGCTTGTATGTAGAAAGCAGAGAGTAGTAACAGACAGAATGCATTCTGCCTGGATGTCAGTGAATAATGGAGATCTGCAGGTTTCTGTTTTGGGACCCCTGCTCTTTGTAAATTTTATAAATGACCTAGAAAAAGAAGTAGAAAGATGGCTCAGTAAGTTTGGGGGTGATACAAAGATTAAAGGAGTGGTAGATAGCGCTGAAGCTTGCCATATGTCACCAAAGTATGTAGATAGGATGCAGAGCTATGTGGAAAAGTGGAAGATGGAGTCCAATATGGATATGTGTGAAGTTATGCATTTTGGAAGGTCAAACCAGAGACTAAGAACCGGATTAATCATCGGATTCCTAACAGTCTGGATGAACAGAGGGATCGTGGGGTCCAAATCTATACATCTCTCAAAGTTGCCATGTAGTTTGCTAAGAGAGTTAAGAAGGCCGATGGGATGCTGGGCTTCATTAATAGGGGCATTGAGTTTAAGAGTAGAGAGGTCATGTTGCAACTCCACAAATCTCTGGTGAGACCACACTTGTGTTTAATATTGTGTTCAATTCTGATTACCCCCTTATATGAAGGATGTGGAAGTTATGGAGAAGGTGCAGAGGATATTTACCAAGATGTTTTCTCGATTGGAAAATTGGTCTTATGAGGCAAGTTTAACAGATCTGAGACTTTTCCTTTTTGGTCGAAGAAGGATGAGAGCAAACTTAATAATTCTTAAAGGCACAGATAAGGTTTTCACCAGTGGCTTTCTGCCAGGGGATGAATAGCAAGCATCAGAGGACAGCTGTACATAATGACAGGAGGAAGGTTTAGGGCAAACATCAGGGGTACGTTGTTTCACACAGAGAGTTGTGGATGGTTGGCATTCCTTGCCGGGGTGGTGTTGGCGGTTGAACCATTATGGGCATTTAAGAGGCACATGGATAAAAGTAAAATAGAGAGTAATGACATGCAAAAGGTTCCTTAATTTTTGGCAGGAATATATAGGTAGGCACAATGTCGAGGGCAGAAGGGCCTGCACTGTGCGGTTATTTTCTATTTTCTATATTTTATGTTGAATGTCATGAGACAATATTCATTGTTCGTTGTTCATTTCCCGCCAGTGAGGTTCTTACTAACTTGACAGCTATCCGGGTATTGAATACAGAATGTGGGATGCAAGCACCAACTGTAGAAGATGTTGGTAGATCCAGAAGATCACTTGAGATGGAGAACAGGATGGCAAATGGAGATCCCAAAATATATTTGGAAAGAAGCTCGCAAGGGGCAGCTTATTTGTTTCTTGATTGGCGACAGTGCACCGAAGGCAAGATCAGTAGCACCACAGGTCTATATAGGCTTTGTCCATCCATACTCCTTGTCCCTCCATCCTTCAACCTTTTTCTCCATTTCCCTTTCTACCACGTCTCCCTTTCTCCTCCCCCTGCCACCTCCTATATATTGTGGAAAAATATAACAAGAGAAAGGATCAATGTGTTGCAGTTGGAATCTTAATCTGGGGTAGGCTATAAACAGAAGGTGGCAAGGGGAGCCACTTACTTTGTCCACCTGGAGAGTATTGTACAGCAGGAAGACCTCGTGCTACAAGTTGTTCCAACAAAGTGGCAATATGGGTAATCAGGCTGCTTGCATTCTTTCGTCAGGACATTTACAAAAAAATCTTAGATGTCATGTTACAACTGGACAAGGCCATGCGTGCACCTATGGTCACGTAGATGTAGGAATGTTGTGGTGAAGTTGGAAAAGGGTGTAGAAGGAATACTGTGACTGGAGGGCTTGAGTTAAATGAAGAGAATGGCACACAATTGCTGGAGGAGCTCAGCAGATAACACAGCATCTATAGTCAATGTCTCTGGCCTGTGCTCTTTGCCAGAAATGTGCACAACCAGTCAGACACCTGACTGAAATGATGGGTGAGGGGTGATGAGGAGAAAAGAGAAGCGAGGTGGGGGAAGATGTGGAACATAGGCAACAGGTAAGACGTAATAGTTGGGAGGGTAGAAGAGAAAAAAAAAGATGATGTGATAGGGGAGAGGGTACACTGTTAAAACGGATAGCACTCTGATGGGAGAGTAAGAAGAAGAGACTGGACAGGATGAAGATTCCACATTCCTTGGGTGTCAATGTGAATTGTAGAAATTTATGTCATGAGGGGGGCATGGTTATGGTGAGTGCTCAATTTTTTTTCCTCAGGTATTGATTTAAAGGACAGTTAAGTTTTAAACGGGAACCTGAGAACCAGCCTTTTACACATTTTGGTTTGGAACGAGTTCCACAGCATGCAGTAAAGGTGGCAATGTTTATGTCATTTGGACAGGTTCAAGGATTGGAAGGGTTTAGATACGGGCTAAATGCATGCTAATGGAACTAGCTTAGGTAGGAAACTTGGACTGCAAGGAAATATTGGGCGGTCTAATATATAGTATGAACCTTCTACATGTGGAGTAAAAAAAAAATCACGGATCGTTCCTAACTTTGTATTTATCCTCGGACTTTTAAAGGGATATTCATTTAGTCCCGCTGCCTTAAAAATAATGCTTATCTTTCCAATTATCAATCCAATACATTTTGAAATATGATGTTAAATGTCGTTCTCCCGCCATTTCAGGCAATGCATACTTTTCCCAACGTTTGATTGATGTATCCAACTATAACGAAAGAAAGTATACACGTCTCAACAGTGGGAACGAACTAAAATATTTATTCCCGAGCAACAACAGAAATGCATTAAAAATGAATTGATAAGATCCCTCAAATACAATCCTCGATGGCATTAAACTTTATAAAGTAAAACAAAATAACTAATTTTAAAAATCTAAAGTAGGCTTCTTCAACGCTATTGAAAGCTTTTAAGAAGCCACTTTACCCATTAAATGTTTCTTTGTATTTCTCTCCGGCTTGAACAATATGATGTAACATTTCGGGGCAAAAATACAGAAAAGCAAACCAAAACTGGACGCCAAGATAGCGAAGACTTCCACGGCCACGGTGAATTTCCCGGGAGAACTGATATAGGCTGGAAAGAAAGATATCCAGACGGCGCAGAATATGAGCATACTGAATGAGATGTATTTGGCCTCGTTGAAATTATCCGGCAGGTTTCGCGCTAGAAATGCGACCATAACGCTAACCAATGACAGACAGGCAATGTAACCGAGGACACAATAAAATGCAACATCAGATCCTACGTCACATTCCAGGAGGGTCACATCTTTAAATAATTCCATGTTTTTGACAGGAAGGGGCGGTGATTTGATCAGCCAGACGGTGCATATCAAGCACTGTACTAGAGTAAGAAGACAGACAGTCAGACGTTGTTGAACAGGACCAAACCATCTGGTCACGTTGTCGCTGGGGAGCTTTGCCTGAAATGCCAGGACCACAACAATAGTTTTTCCCAAAACACAGGAAAGGCAGAGGACAAAACTGATACCGAACAATGTGTGGCGCAACATGCAAGACCATGCAGTGGGTTCACCAATGAATGCAATTGAACAGAGGAAGCAAAGGGCCAGGGCGACGATAAGGAGGAAGCTGAGTTCCGAATTGTTGGCTTTGACGATCGGAGTGTCTTTGTAACGCATGAAAATACCACCAACAGTTGCAGCGAAGCAAGCTCCAATCATCGCTAGAAAGGTCAGAATGATCCCCATGACCTCGACAAATGAGAGGTAGTCAATTTGCTTTAGAATGCACTGGTCCTGCCGAGCATTGGACCAGAAATCGTCGGGGCATCTACTGCAGTCAATCGAATCTTGAATGAAGAAAATAAATAGTCTTAAATCTGAGGACGCCCGCTAATAACTAAAATTAAGCAGATGCAAGAGGGAGCTGGTATCCGGGGCCAAAAAAAAAGAGCTGGAGAGACTCATGGATGGAATTAGGTAGCCAACCGGTCAGATCGAAAACCTGTTTCAGGCTCGACAGAAGAGGGGGAAGAGGCAGTTCCAAGGAAAGTGGAGCGGTCAGAACTGGCAGCTGGATTGGGGTGGGGTGGGGGGGGGGGTGGTGGGAGCGTTGAAGAACAACGGACTTTGTGTAGAGATTGGATCATCCTGAATAAAAGGAAGGAAATAGAGATTTGTACAATGCACATATGTCCACAGGCCACGCAGCATTCACTCGAATGAAAGGGTAATCTATGTTTCGGGTCCGATCCCTCCATCAAAAATATGAAAAAGACAGGTCTAAAGATGAAAGCTTTGGACAGGACAGGAGAAAAAAAATGGGAGAAGGAGGGGAATCGTGGAAGCCCCTGCTGATGGTACTGCACAAAGGAGGGTCGGTGGTCTGTTGGATAGAGTGGGGATGGATACAACTTATACAAACCTGTGGTGTTACTGATTTCCCCCTCGGCGCACGGGAGGCAATCAAAGCAACAAATGGGCTGCCCCCTGCGAGATGCTTTTCTTGTACCAGGTGAACAGCTGTTGGAACAAACTGCCCGAGGGACCTAGTGGAAAAGAACGAGGCGTCAATGTCGCATTTTTCAAAGAAATGTCATAGGACATTTTCATAACTTACTTGCTCTGACGTGCACCTTGATATGCAGAGCTTTCCACGAAAGTACAAGTGCAAATCAGCCGTGATCATAATTTTTAGCAATATCTCTTTCTTGAGTAATCAGGCGTCTCCCTGGTTATTGTCCGGACAAACCTCTGCGTTTTATGTTGGTGAATAATAACATCTAAGACTCCTGCTCATGGTTGCAATTCGACATCTGCTAATGTCTGCTTCGTTTTTGGGAAATATATATGGTCACCGATTTCTCTTTGTTCATTTCGCTGCACCCTACAAACGCGATGGAGTTTCCTTGTGGTACTTACAACATAACAACCTCCCTTTTAGGTCCACGATGTCGCCTGTACCTCACACCATCCATCCAATCATTGCACATTCGCGTGGCTGCTGAGAAACGTCTAAACTTTACCTCGTTGCTATTCCCATTCCCTACAACTGCCACGAATCAATCTCCTCTCCGGTAATCCCCTGCACTCCCAGTCCGAAATGAAAGCCCACGTTTATTTCGCTGCAAAAAGTAGAACGTGCAGTCATGGTGATATCTATCATGAGATCGAGTCCGTTCCGGAGGATAATCAGGGAGAATATTTCCTCACACAGAAAGAGTAATTCAAACCTTGATTTCTCTCCCTCACAATTGTGGGAAATGGAGGAAAAATTAAGGCTTTAAAATATTGGGACTCGTATTTCATTATCAAAGGACACGGGACGAATTCAAGGAAATAGCGTCTATTTTACAGAGCGTAGAACACTACAGCACAGTACAGGACCTTCGTCCCTCAATGTTGTGCCGACCTACATATTCCTAAAAAATGGAACCCTTAAAGGCCTCGTAACCCTTTACATTTCTTTCGTCCATGTGCCTGATTAAGAGTCTCTTAAATGCTCCAAATGGTTCAGCTTCCATCACCACTCCTGGCAATGCATTCCAGGCAACTTCAAATGTCTGTTTAAAAACTCACCCCTGATGCCTCCCTAAACTTTCCTCCATCCATTTTGTACTGATGTCTTCTGGTGTGTGGTACTCCCGCCCTGGGGGAAAAAAGGCGCTGGTTGTCCATCTTATTTATGCCTTTCAGATTCATGTTGGCTTTCGACATTATCCAATTGGATAGAGCAGGCGCCAGGAGAATTACTTATAAATTCCCGTACATCCCGAACTTACTGTGTTCCTACCTTCCAGAAAGTAAGTGGACATTTACGTCAACTAAAATCTTCAAAACTGTCTTGTTAAAAAGAGTGAAGTTATTACTAATTACCTCGCTGCCACCGCCGCTCCAAACAATCGATCCGTCATTTATCGTGACCTGTCTTTCTGGGGATGCCGATTCGTCATAACGTCCAACGATCAAAACAACCGCTTCCCCCTCACCATTTAGCTGCCAGTTGACAATGTCGTAAGTCGCCATGGAGTCCTCGTTTTCGTTGAACCGTACCCTCTCCCCGACTTTAGTTGTGAAATCTATCGATTGCAGGTAATGCAAAACCTTCAGTAAAGAGACACGGAGAAATAAAAATGTCAGACCTAACCCAGAGCAGCATTTTAAATCAGACTGTGGATGAATTATTGTAAGAGCTGGACAGTCACCTACCTGCCACGGCTGGAAATGTGTAGTGTTGGCGCAAGATCGATTGGCAAACGGACCTCTGCCGCTTTCACAAGTGAACATATTGTGAAGCGCATGGGCTATGGCGTAAGTCGCCTCATAGACTTTGTTGGTCACCCTCAGCTGAGATGCATCCGTGTAGGTGTTGGACACAGTTTGTAGACTCTCCCTTCCTGTGCATTGAGGAGCCTGAGAGGTCGACGTTGCGCTCCCTGTGATGAGCTCCGTCCTTTTAAGGCGACAGCCGAACGTTTCTTCCCAAAATGCTTCCACTAAAAGGTTACCAGGATAGTCGGATGGATGGAGACGGGTTAAAAAGTCCTCGAACCCTGGGATATTCACTTGACGCACGGCAACACCGATGGCCCCTGTAATAAACTGCTTGTTCTCTTCGGGTGGTAGAAGCGCAGTGGCGATCCACGCCTCACTGCCCACCCACTGGATGCCAGATATATTTTGCCTGGCAATTTCCTTCAATAAGATGGCCATGTCGTTCGGATCGATAAAAGCGACGACTATTTTCGTGGAGGATGTCCGTATGATTTGGATAACGTGAAGTAATCTTTCTCTCGAATGTGTCCTGTGGAAAGACTCGGAGAAGGCAATGCAAACTCCAAGCTGTTGAACCGCCTCTGTGAACGCCTGCATCCCAAAGTTACCGTAATCGTTGTCGCTTCGAACTGTCCCAATCCAGGTCCATCCAAACGTCTTGATCAGCTGCGCCAACGCCTTGGCTTGGAAGTAATCATTTGGAATCGTTCTGAAGAAGGAAGGAAAGTCCCTCTTATTGTTGAGGCATGTGCACGTGGCCGTATAGCTCACCTGGTAAAGCAACCACAATAGAAAATGGAATCAGAATGATTGGGGGACATAGAACGGAAACAAGACCCTTCTGCCCAATATCCATGCCGGCCAAAACATTTATCCAGACTAGACCCATTTTCCTGGCTTTGCCCCCACCTCTCCAAGTCTTTCCTATCTACGAACCCGTCGAAATGCTATATAAACAGTTTAAATATACCCACCTCTCTCAGTCTGTTGAGTAGGTGGGCAGAGGAAAAATGATGGTGCTCCCGGAGCTGTTGTGGTGGCAGCGCTGTCGCTGGTGCGGATCGGCAGAGAGCGATGAGCGGAGTCACACCCGCCCAGCCCGTCTGCTGTGATCACTGCACAGGCTTTAAACCGCCTATAAATGGATCCGACGGTGGTTTTATTTGAAATCCCGCGACTGCAGCGTCTGCGACCAAGATGGCAGCGCCCATGATAGGCAACAGCCACGAAGTGTTGCAGATTCCAAGGAAGTAGAGGATAGGCACAGGGCACTAGAAAACGGTGTGACCATTCTGAGAAGGAGAAGCCGAGGAGACGCCCCACGGGGTCGGTGACCACGGCGGCGGACCAATGAGGAATTCTAAGGCTGAAGAATCCACAAGCTGTTGGTGACTCAATGAGAGATATCTATGCAGGCGGCGGGCTGCTGGCCACTGTGGCCCTGGGATTCAGACCGTGCGACGTAGTGCTGGAGACTGGCTCCAAACTGGCTGCCAAGGTACCCGATATTGGAAGTGGTATGAGAGAGGGTGCCAAGGGCGCTGAAATGTTACTGATCGTGTCAGAGTTTGAAATCTGGAGCTCGGGCTGTTAATGGTCTGGACTCAACTCTGAGTGGCAGCTGGGGCTGTGGGAGCGCTGGAAGCGAGTCCGTGGACTTTGAGGGGACTTTCATTTTCTTCTCTTTCTTTGGATGTAAGCGACGCTTCAGGAAATTTCTGCCGATGGCGAATCTGCCTGCCTTATGGCAGACGAAAACAAATGTCGGTAATATTGCATCGTCTTTATTATATGACAATAAATGGAACGTTGAATCTTGCATATTGGTTTATTTGATGGAATGTAATGTTGAGAAATGTGAGGGGACGCAATTTTGGAAATCTAATATGGGTGGGACATTTATAGTGAATGCAAAGGATCTGCAGAGTGTTTTACAGCTCAGGCACCTGGAACCTTGAAAGTCGTGTCAGAGCTACATCGCGTAGTCAAAAAGACTTTAGCCACACTGGCCGTTATCAGACTGTAATGTGTATAGAAGTTGGGAGCACATGGCACAATTGTAAAATAGTTTGCTGAGGCCCTCTTTGGATTATTGTGTTCAGCCTTGGTTAACTCGCTACAAGACAAAGGTTATCAGCTGGAGAAGTTTCAGAAAAGGTTTACGAAGACGTTTCCAGATGTTAGGAGAGATTGAGTAGGCTGGGGTTTTATTTGTGGAGCATAGGAAGACGAGGAGCAATCTGGTTGTGGTACATACAATCATGGGAGTGTTTAAGTGAACGCACAAATAAATTTGCCCAGAGTAAGGAAATTTATAAACGGAGGACAAAGCTATAATTTGAGGAGATGGCGCTGGAGGATGGGGGTGAAGGGTGGGAGATTTCAGAAGGTCGAGAGTATATGGAACGGGCTGCTGGCTGAAGTAGTTGAGGCAGGTATTATGCAACGTTTAAAAATATGATGGATAGCATAAAGGAACCAAGGTTGAGATTAACAAAGGCGCTGAAACGTGATGAGGGCTTGGGGATCTTATTAGCAGGAAGTAACAAGGGCGCAAGGCTCGATGGACCGAATAGCCTAAATCATCTCCTCTGTTTATGGTCTTATGGAGTTGTCACCAGTGCAGTAAAAATGGGGCTGGACTCTAGAATAATCCAGATGCCTCTCGAACCCGTCAGTTGTCCATGCCGATTGTTTTGGGCTGGATTCCAACATATACAGTTTCTTATGTCTCTTGCCACCATATTTCTTGAAAACGGAATGCTGCGTGTCATTTAACTGCAACGAGAAAGGCTTTAACAAAAAAAAAAGACTCTACCAGAAAATCACATTTGATTAAGATGTCTTACCATGGGGACTTTGAAGGGAGCTATTGAAGCTGCGACCGCCAGGGACAGCGAAGACCCTGATGCCGCCACCATGGCTGGGACTAATGAAGTCGGGGGACAGGACTGTTGAGGGAATGTCGCCTCTTGTCCGTTTATCAGTTCGAAAGCCGCTTTCACTGAGAAACGAGGTACACTGCACGAATCATAAATCCTGTAGCCCAGTGTGATATTTGGAAGGAGGGCCGGGCTCCTGTTTATCTCTTCAATCGCAAACACCATTGCTTGAACGAAGCGGAACATCCGAAAACTGAAGCTGGAATACAAAAAAATACTTTCAGATTAGGACTAATCCATGACGATTATTTTTCTGAACATTCTTTTATTTCAGCAAAAGCCCCCGACTGAATGTCATTGAGGAAGATTTTGAATCAAAAGATTTGGTGAAAGGGTCGAGGTGGAACGGCAGTGGTGGAGAAGAGGCTGGAGAAGACGCTGAGGTCTTTACGCAAGGCTTTGGGAAAGGCAATTTATGCCAACCATTGAAGTGTGTATGTATATGGGTCCATTGGACGAGGTCAAGTTGGAAACTTGGCCGGCATGGACCAGTTGGGCGGAAGGGCCCGTTTCCATGCAGTAAGAAAATGCTATCATTGCTCGTTCCATTTGACCCCAGTTGTGGGCAAGTATTCTCGAAATGATCTTTCTCACACCAAAGGTGACATTTTACCCAAGGAGTTCGAGTACAATTTTTGAAGAATTTCGAATTCTGTGGGGAGTGCACACACCTAATATTGGAAAAAGAAATGGCCTGGTTTGTGCCGCGTTGAGACGAACTCGAGCTGGTCTTCATTGCCAACCTCATTTTCCCGTCTAATGATCCTGCGCAGATGCTACCATTTCGCGTGTAGTCCCTGACGACGATTTGCAAGACTGCCATTGACAAAGGAAACGCACAGCAGTTCCCAATTCTCCCCATTGTAACAGTAAATTCTCGGACAGAGATCAATGTGGGTATGAGCGACATGGACAGCAGAGCAGCGAGAAAGGAGAACAACACACTTGGGTACTCGTGTTTCAGAAGTGTGGCAAAAGTACAAAAAGAAGGACTTGGGTCTAACTGTTGACTAAGTCGCCTGTCTGTTCCAACACCATTTGCCCGCGTTTGACCACATCTCGCTTAATCTTTCGTTTTCATATACTTATTTGAAGTGCTTTCAATCCCATAGTTATAGCTTCTTTAGCACCTCCTCTAGCAGCTCGTTCCATTTACCCACGTGTGAGAATGTCTGGGATCAGGTCTCCTTTAAATCCTCCCTTTCTCATCTCAGAAGAAGAGAAAGACAAATTATTTCTAGTAATAGAATTAATACAAGTACAGGTTAACATGATATTTAGCAACTTCGCCCCAAAGACAAGAGCGTTCAGTATTTGTTGAAAGAGAGATAGTAATCAGTTAAGTGGAAGTCTCTTCACCATTGTTGGTGAAGGGACAATACGAATTAGTTTGAAGATTGGCGTTCCCGGCGTTTTTTTTTTGTTTTTATTTGTGTTTTACAGTAACTCATTGTTCCTTTTTTCCCCCGGTTATTTCTTGCATTTGTATGCAAAGTATTTATTCATTCGCCTTCCCTCACTGTTACAAAATGCAGAACTGGCTTGTGAGATATGTGGCCTTTATGTTTACGGATTCCCGGGATGCTGAAGTAATACTACGCATGTTCCTTCATTTAGTAGGATTCAAAACATATTTCTCAAATCTGGATTTATATAAAATAAAAAAATACTGTATTGTTACAGCTGCTTCTTTTGGACTACACGAAAATAGTAAAAAAGACTCGGGACTGGGACGGTATGACTGAAATTATTTTCATTTGATGTTTGATTTCCTTTCATAATACAGTGAAGAGTGAGTAATTTCTGTATTTTCCTGGATTAACTGAGAACTATTAAGCTGATCTCTGGTATTGTTTTTGATATTTTTAATTTTGGATATAACCACGTTAGTTATGCCATTTCTACAAATAATACATCTGCAGTTTCGATGAGAGTGTTGTTTGTAAAATAGGTTTAAATGCATTATTATATTATAATCTCTGATAGGGATTATTTCGACTATATATTTTTATTTCCAACCATAAACAGCGTATCTTCCCTTCTCTTATTCATCACAATTGCGAACACAATTATCATCAGGTGTACATATAGTTTGGTAGAATCCATAGGCTACAAGACCTAAAGAGATAAAGCAGAATTCGCACATTTGGGCCATCGATTCTGCTCCGGAAATCGAATCATGGATAATGAACTCTTCCTTTCAAGCCCATTTCCCTATCTTCTTCTCCCCTATCTTCTTTGCCATCTTACTCACAATAACCCAGCAAGCCCCGCTTTAATCCACCCAATGATGGCCGACACAATCATCTGCGGCAGTGATTTCCACAGATTAACCACCCTCTGGATCAAAACATTTCCCCTCAGAGACGAGGGAACGGAGATGATAAGCGACTCATGCCCATCTTGGTGTTAATCTATGACCAGAACTTCAGCGAGGTGCAAGCATTGACTGTTTAAAAGCCATTAAACTGGACGTATCATACTCAATTTCATGCACTCGTCGTATCATACCAACTAATTCAAAAACAGTAATGCGAGAACCCGAACCACGGCATAAAGAGTCTGTGGGGAAAAAAAGCGCAACTTTCAGGTGGAAATCGCTTTATCGGCATTGGGAAGGAGAGGAATTGAAATGACCTTGATGTAGGATTGAAAAAGGTGAACACATCACTCGGTCAATGGAACTCACCTTTCGCACTTTTTAGTTGTTGGTCTGGTTTCAAACGATAGTTCGGATTTCATCGCATGAGAGTGAAGTCCAAAAATTCCGCCAATGTTGATGTCTCGATCTTTGGACAAACTGAACAAAGGAAACGTTTCCCTTCGTTGACATATCAGGTTCTCAGTGATTAAAGTGGGGGCTGTAAGAGCAAATAATAACCCCCAGAGCAAAGCGCGGCACATATTTAATGTCGTTTTGCCTGCATAGCGCCGTGGAGTTTTATATTGTGGATCATGATTGAGCGAGCAAATGTGCTTTCCCTGGTGAAAGAAATAACACACAGAAGGGAGGAGAATAACACTTGAATCTAATTTGTGCGAGACAGACAAAGGAACACAATTAACTGTGTCACGCTGCAAGAAGTTCGCAAATTGGACACACATGAATATGGCCCTGTTCTTCTTTTCTTTGGCTTGGCTTCGCGGACGAAGATTTATGGAGGGGTAATGTCCACATCAGCTGCAGGCTCGTTTGTGGCTGACCAGTCCGATGCGGGACAGGCAGACACGATTGCAGCGGTTGCAAGGGAAAATTGGTTGGTTGGGGTTGGGTGTTGGGTTTTTCCTCCTTTGCCTTTTGTCAGTGAGGTGGGCTCTGCGGTCTTCTTCAAAGGAGGTTGCTGCCCGCCAAACTGTGAGGCGCCAAGATGCACGGTTTGAGGCGAGATCAGCCCACTGGCGGTGGTCAATGTGGCAGGCACCAAGAGATTTCTTTAGGCCCTGTTAATATTTGTGGAAAACAAATACCAGCGAAAGACCAGAATTCATCGTGACGCAAGTAAACCTGGACAACTAGGAATTTACTTCCTGAACATTTTGGGTGTATTTTATGAATTTTGGACTTCTTTGGCTTGGCTTCGCGGACGAAGATTTATGGAGGGGGTAAATGTCAGCTGCAGGCTTTTGGACTGGTGATCAGGAAAATCACATTTGAATTTTCCTATCACGTGCCGTCTTTTAGATATCCCATTTTTTGTGATTTCCTGTCATATTTTAAGTACACTAGTATATTGCCAGAAAGCAAGCTGTTTTGGGTAGTCCAAACTTGCAGGAGATATTCCAATGATGTCTGAGGCCTGGGCTTGTGAAGACAAGATAGATGTATTCATGCAATAAAGAATCTAATATATACAGATTTTGTGCATTAGAACATAGAACACTACAGCACAGCACGGGCCCTTCGGCCCTCCATATTGTACCAACCCATATATTCCTTAAAAAAGTTCTAACCTTCACTACCCAGAAACCCTCTATTTTTCCTCCACCCATGTGCTTGTCTAAGAGTCTTTTAAATATCCCTAATGTTTTAGCCTCCACCACCATTCCAGGTACCCACAACATTCTGTTTTTGAACACGTATCCCTGACGTCGACCCTAAACTTCCCTCTCTTCACTTATTACACATTGATAGAGATTGAACGCACGTTGATGCACATGTTCCACAGGCAATACATAGTGAGTGTACGTAATAATAGCATTTATTGACTTCAGGTAATTTCAATACTGGAGAAATGTCTTGTCAATGCGATACATTCTGCTACACTTTTGGCACCTTCACGCGCAAAGAATCAGCCTGACTGAACTTATTAAGAAAGCCTATGAGCTCTACCCCGGTTGTAAAATTGGTGACCAATTGGTGACCTGGCTCTTCTCATTTGCTGTGCAAAATTTGTTGTCAACCTGAGAGCTTGGCTCAGAGGCACGTTATGCGATTAAACCTGCAAAATTTAATAAAAGTTAATTGAACGTTTCTCCAATTTCCCAAGTAATGCAGCAAATCTGAAATGATCATTGAATTCCCCTTGAATTTGTCTTTCATAATTTCCTTTTGAAACTTTTAAAAAAATATTGTGCAGTGCAACCTGTCTGTTACTAAATCTTTGTTTTCCCAGGCCTGAAATAAATAGCACGAGGGGACATATCTTGAATGAGGTTAGGTTTAAGTACATGGGGAATGTAAGGGGTGTGTATTTCCCACAGAGGGTAATGAGTGAATAGAACACTCTTCCGGCATTTGTGGTTGAGCCATATACATTAGAATCGTTGAAGAGATTATTAGATACATACATGGAATTCAGAAAAACGGAGGGTTATTCTGCATGTCTATAAGATCAGTCGTTGATAGAGTAGGTTATTAGTTCGACACAACACTGTGCACCTTGGGGCTTGCACTGTGCTGTATATTTCTCTGTTCTATGTTCAGTCTCCTCTTTCATAATCACAAAATGCTCCAACACATTTGTGATCTTCATATTATGCTCCCTATCACCATCCTTGATGTCTTCCTGTGCTAAATATCAATAAAAACAACTCATGTAGAGGTAATCCCGTAACTGGACACATTTTTCCTCTCCTCTCCTTTCTGCCTTCCATAGAGACCGCTCCCTCCATAACCCCCTTGTCTACTCTTCCCTCTCCACCAATCGTCCTCTTGACATCTACCCATCAATGTGACCAAAGATGCACCACTTGTATCCACACCTCCTCGTCACCACCAGTCGGGGTTCTGAACACTTCTTCCAAGTAAAGAAATATTTCACTTTTAATTTTGCAGGGGTTATCTACTGTGTTGTGGTCTCCTCTACATCGGATAGACTGAGCATAGATTGGGAGATGGCTAAGTTAAGCATATTGGCTCTGTTCAACTCAATAGCGCGGATCTCTCAGTGGCCACTCATTTCAGGACCCCGTCCCATTCCCTTGCTGTTAAGTCTGTCCATGGTCTCAAGCACTATCAGACTGAGAGCACCATAAAATTGGAAGAACAACACTTCATCTTCCTCCTGGGCAACCACCTACCGGATGACATTAACATAGACTTCTCTGGCCTTCATTAACCACCTCCCACTTCTTCGACCTTTCCCCAGCTCCGTCAGTCTCTCTTTCCTTTTCCATCTGTGTCTCTTCACAGAGAAAATCAAATCTCATTTTTCGTCTTATCAAAGCCAATTAACACATTTTGTTGGAGTGGTCTCCTCCCCAACCAGCTTTGTCTTTATTCTGATCATTCCTGTTCTCGATATATTATTTGCTTATCCCTTGAAGAAGGGATCAGGCCCGAAACAACTGTAATATATTTTTACTTCCTATGGACACTGCGAGGCCAGCTGAGTTCCTGTAGCATTTACGTGTTTTCCAAAAATCAGAGCGTCTGGACGTTCATGTTGCACTTCATTAATAGGAGGATTGAGCTCAAGAGTTAGACATCGTGTTTCCAGTCCACGAGTGTCAAGTGAGACCACACTTATAGTACTGCATTTTGTACTAGTCACTTAATTATAGGAAGGACATGAAAGCTATGTAGAGAGTGTAGAGAAAAATTACTAGGATGTTTCCTGGATTGGATAATAAGTTAGGACGCCATGTTAAAACTGCAATAGATCCAGTAAATCAATCAAGCAATATAATGGACGATGTTATGCACTTAAAGCGGAAATGAGGAGGAAAAAGATCAAGCGATAACTTTTGAAGATCAGATGAAGGAGAAACATTCAAGGTTCCATGAATATATTGTGGAAAAGGATACTTAGTGAAAGAGATGTCCCCTCAAAGATCCCCCATATTTATTAAGTGGGAAAAGATTTTAAGAGAAATGATCATTGTGTGGCATTTGGAATGTTAATCTGGGCTAGCCTATACACAGCAAGTTACAAGGGGAGCCACTTCCTTTGTCCATTTGGAGAGTTTATAACGGGGAGACCTCGTGGTACAAATTGTTCCGAGGCAGGTGGAAGATTAGAAGAGAGAAAAGCTGAGAAACGATAGGGCCGAGGGCTAAAACTGATAGCAGTGTGGTGGGAGAGTAAGAAGAAGAAACTGGATACGCTAGGGCTTCCCCAACACCGCCCCCTCCCGCATATAGGAGGCTGGGCGGTGATCTATAGACGTTTATGTCATAAGGGGCCATCGATACTATTTGCGCTCACATTTTCTTTCTCAGGGTAGTGTCCCCATAGACTACCAGGTATTCGTTTTAAGTAGTAGAGTTAAGGTTTGAAATGGAACTTGAGGGGCAACCATGTGGGAATATGGAAGAAGCTTCCACAGTATGTAATAGAAGAGGGTACAATGACAATGTTTCTACTATATTTGGACAGGACCATGGATAGGAGGGATTTAAATAAATACGAACAAGTAGAACAAGCTCAGGTAGACAACGTGGGACACTGGGGAAATTGAGCGGACCTTGAGATAGTAGGAAATCTGACAGATGAGCAGGAAATCTCACGGGGTTTTCATTCCTTATATTTTTTTCTCGCCCATGAAAGACCCATCCAATTAGTCCCGCTACATTACAAAGTATTGTTACTGATGATCAAACTAATACATTTTTATAATATGCTGCTAAATGTAGTTCTCCAGCCATACAGACAATTTCCAATGTTTGATTGGCGTACGAAAGAAATCTATGACGTCCTCACAGTGAGAACGAATCAAATTATTTTTTTCCACATTGACAACAGAAATAATTGAAAAACCATTGATAATATTCCTTAAACACAATTCTCAATGCCAGTAAATTCGATAAAGGAGAAATAACTAACATTCTTTTTATCTAAATTTGGATTCTTCAACGTTATTGAAAGCTTTTAAGAAGCCACTTTACCCATTAAATGTTTCTTTGTATTTCTCTCCGGCTTGAACAATATGATGTAACATTTCGGGGCAAAAATACAGAAAAGCAAACCAAAACTGGACGCCAAGATAGCGAAGACTTCCACGGCCACGGTGAATTTCCCGGGAGAACTGATATAGGCTGGAATAAAAGATATCCAGACGGCGCAGAATATGAGCATACTGAATGAGATGTATTTGGCCTCGTTGAAATTATCCGGCAGGTTTCGCGCTAGAAATGCGACCATAACGCTAACCAATGACAGACAGGCAATGTAACCGAGGACACAATAAAATGCAACATCAGATCCTACGTCACATTCCAGGAGGGTCACATCTTTAAATAATTCCATGTTTTTGACAGGAAGGGGCGGTGATTTGATCAGCCAGACGGTGCATATCAAGCACTGTACTAGAGTAAGAAGACAGACAGTCAGACGTTGTTGAACAGGACCAAACCATCTGGTCACGTTGTCGCTGGGGAGCTTTGCCTGAAATGCCAGGACCACAACAATAGTTTTTCCCAAAACACAGGAAAGGCAGAGGACAAAACTGATACCGAACAATGTGTGGCGCAACATGCAAGACCATGCAGTGGGTTCACCAATGAATGCAATTGAACAGAGGAAGCAAAGGGCCAGGGCGACGATAAGGAGGAAGCTGAGTTCCGAATTGTTGGCTTTGACGATCGGAGTGTCTTTATGAAACCAAAAGATAGCACCTACTGTGGCAGCGAAGCACGTTCCGATCAACGCCAGAGTGGTTAGAATGATCCCTATGACTTCTGTAAATGAGAGGAAGTCAACATGCTTTAGAATGCATTGGTCCTGCCGAGAATTGGGCCAAGAATCGCTAGGGCACATCATGCAGCCAATGGAATCTTGAAGGAAGAAATGGAAATTCTTTTTAATGTTAGGGTGAAATCCCCTGCTAAGATCTGAAAAAGGCAGATACAAGAGGCAGTTGAAATTTCAAGCAATACAAAAACAACTGTTCCAGGGACTCTTGGATGCAAATGGACAATGAAGTTGTCAGGTGGAACCCTTGCTTCAGACCTCAGAGAGCCGTGGGGTGGGGGGGGGGGGGGGGAGGGTTCAGTGCTATTGGAAGTGGAGTGGTGTGAAGGGGACAGGTGTACAAAGGAGGAGTGTAATTTGGTGGACGCATTGTGTACAGTTTGTCGATAGATGCGGAAGGGCGATAAGTGAAAGGAGACAGAAATGGAGGGGATAGAGATAGATGCAATACACAAACGTGTTCTGAAAACTCCGCATATTACGCAGCATTCTTGGGAAGTATAGCGTAACCACCGCTTCGGGACTGGGACCTTCATCAGTAATAAGACAATACAGGCCTGAATATAAAGGTGATGGAGGGGAGACGAATGAAGAGGGAGGTTAGGGGAGAAAATCGTGGAGGTCGCTGCTGAAGGAACCACACTGATGGAAACAGTGGAGAAGGACATAACTTTTATATACCCGTGGTGTTACTGATCTCGCCCTCGGCGCAGGGGAGGCAATCAAAGCAACAAATGGGCTGCCCCCTGCGAGATGCTTTTCTTGTTCCCGGTGGACAACTGTTGGAGCAAACTGCCCGAGGGACCTTGTGCCAAAGAAAGATAACGTATTAACGACTTTTCCTCCAATAAATATCACGAGGAATATGCGTAACTTAGTTGTTTGCCCTGCACATTGATATGCAGAAATATCCTGCATACGCTTGTCAAGGACTTATTGCGAAAGAGCAAATACAAATCAACCATAATCATCACGCTTAATAATATCTTTCTTTGAGTAATCAAATGTCTGACTGGCAATTGTCCTCACAATTCTCTGCATTTTATGCACGTGATTGACAACATCTAAGACTCAACCTTAGACCTGCTCGTGGCTGCCCTTGACCTCTGCTAATATCTGTGTTACATTGGAAAAATATATAAACTCAACGATTTCTCTATCGCGACTTCACTGCACCCTCCAAACACGATGGAGTTTTCTTGTGGTACTTACCGCATAGGAAGACCCCAATGCGCCCACTCATGTCGCATGTACCTGACATCATCCCTCCGCCTCTTGCACATTCACGTGTCTCCTAGAAACTTCTGAACGCTACCTCATGTCTTTTCCCATTCCCTACAACTGCCATGAATCTCTATCCATTCTTCTAGTCCCTGGCCCTCCTGATCTCAAATGAAAACGGGCATTTAATCTGGGGAGAAATATTACTCACACAGACCGTGGATATCAAACCTCGATTTCTCTCCGTCGCAATTGGACAGAATGGAAGAAAACTCGAGGCTTTAAAATATTCTGACGCATATTACATTATCAAAGGACTTGGGAAGATTCCGAATTTCATTAAGATAATAAATCGAGCAGTGAACTGATAAATTACAGTCCGAATCTCACCCTTTTCCTTGCTTACAGAAGTTGGACCCATTTGTCGTCCCAAATCATCAAAACCTGAAAGAATAAAGCTACGTTATCAGTAACTACCTCACGGGGACGGCCGCTCCAAACAATTGACCTGCCATTTATGGTGACCTGTTCTTCAGGAGATGCGGATCCGTCAAAATCTCCAACGATCAAAACAACCGCTTTCCCCTCGTCATTCAGTTGCCAGTTGACAATGTCGTAAGTCGCCATGGAGTCCTCGTTTTCGTCGAAATGTACCCTTTCCCCGACTTTAGTTGTGAAATCTATCGATTGCAGGTAATGCAAAACCTTCAGTAAAGAGACACGTAGAAATGAAAATGGCATCACTCACCCAGAGCTTTGAAAGGACAACATTAAAAAACGGACTGGACTGGACCTATTGGTCAGAGTTAGTCAGTCACCTACCTGCCACGGCTGGAAATGTGTAGTGTTGGCGCAAGATCGATTGGCAAACGGGCCTGTGCCGCTTTCACAAGTGAACATATTGTGAAGCGCATGGGCTATGGCGTAAGTCGCCTCATAGACTTTGTTGGTCACCCTCAGCTGAGATGCGTCCGTGTAGATGTTGGATATTGTCTGTAGACTCTCCCTTCCTGTGCATTGAGGAGGCTGAGAGGCCGATGTTGTGTTCCCTGGGATGTGCTCCGTCATTATTAGGCGACAGTCGAAGGTTTTTTCCCAAAACTCTTCCACCAAAGGATTACCAGGATAGTCGGACGGATGGAGACGGGTTAAAAAGTCCTCGAACCCTGGGATATTCACTTGATGCACGGCGACACCGATAGCCCCTGTAATAAACCGCTTGTTCTCCTCTGGTGGTAGAAGCGCAGTGGCGATCCAGGCCTCACTGCCCACCCACTGGATGCCAGATATGTTTTGTCGGGCAATTTCCTTCAATAGTATGGACATGTCGCTTGGATCGATAAAAGCAACGACAATTTTCGTGGAGGATGCCCGTATAACGTTGATAACCTGAAGTAATCTTTCCCTCGAATGCGTCCTGTGGAAGGATTCGGAGAAGGCAATGCAAACCCCAAGATGCTGAACCGCCTCTGTGAACGCCTGCATCCCAAAATTGCCATAGTCGTTGTCGCTTCTAACTGTCCCAATCCAGGTCCATCCAAACGTCTTGACAAGTTGTGCCAATGCTTTGGCTTGGAAGTAATCACTTGGAATCGTTCTGAAGAAGGAAGGAAAATCTCGCCTGTTGCTGAGGCATGCGCATGTGGCAAAATAGCTCACCTTGTAAGAACATAAGAACAAATGAAACAGTCGAGGATGCTCCGCCGTTCAATAACATTATTGTTGGTCTGGTAATACCCGCCTTTCCCCCACATCTTCCAATCCTCCAACTATGGAACATTTACCCAAACTGGTCTTAATAGTCAGACAGAATTGGAGGAGTAAATATGGAGAGATATAGCAGACGGATGTAAGAAGCCGAAAGTTGTGGTGGTGGAGATTTATTTTCCCAAATATCGAATGGAACTCCCGTACTGTAAAAGGTTTGGATAGATTGGAGTTTATGAAATGTGTTCACGATAGTTTTCTAAATCAATACATAGAACTACAAATAAGAGAGGATGCAGTACTTGATCTACTATTAGGGAACAAGACATGTCATGTGACAGATGTATGTGTGGGTGAACATCTTGTGTCCAGTAACCATAATGTAATTATCTTCAAGTTTTTTTTAAGGTAAAGGATAAATGTGGCCCTCACGTTGGAATTCTAATTTGGAGGAAGGAATATTTTGTGTAAATAATAAAGGAACTAGGAAGAATGGCTTGGAATATGTTGTTTTATGGCAAGGTTACCAGGAAGGTGACATTTTGAGAGTACAGAGTCCGCATGCTCCTGTTATGATTAAAGGCAAAGTCACCAGGTGTAGGGAACGAAGGCTTTCTAGGGTTAATGGCGATCTAGGTAAGAAAAAGAGGAAGATGTATAGAAAGTATAGACAACAAGGTGCTTGAATAGTACCAAAAAGCAAGAAAATACTCAAGAAAAAAAAAATCAGGAAGGCAAAATGTAGACATGAGGATGTTCTAGCAGATAATAGAGAATACACCCGAAGGAGTTCTGTAAGTTTATTAAAACTAAAAGAATATTAAGGGCAAAATTGGTCCCCTAGACGATTAGAGTGGTCAAATATATGTGGAGCCCCACACAATGGAAGAGATATTAAAGTTTATTTTTGTATCAGTATTTACCCAGGCAACTGGGAAAGTGCGTAATGTAAATGTTCAATTATTGTCACGAAATACTACATTTAGATTGTAACATATATGAATATTTTAAATTTTGTCTACTGTAAGGAAGTCAGAGAGTCATCACTTTGTCAAGCCTGCCTCACAGAAATGAAGCCCCAGTGAGGAACGAACTCACGAACCCTGGTTTACAAGACCCCTGAGGTATCGGAGCCACAGGAAGGGAAACAAACAGAAGAGCCATGGAACAGATTAAGCAGAAAGAGGTGCCTGCTCCCTTACAGTGAATAAAAGTAGATGTATCACCTGGGCCAGATATGATATTCCTTCCGACCTTGAGGAAGACTAGTGTAGAAATTTTATGGGCCCTGGCTGATATATTGAAATGTCCTTGGCCACGGGTGAGGTGCCATAGGATTTGAAGGTAGCTCATGTTGTCAGGTTGTTTACAAAAGTGCTCCAAAATTAAACCAGATAATTATAGGCAGATGAGCTTGAAGATAGTAGTGGGTAAATTATTGGAAGGAATTATGAGAGATACAATATATAGGTATTTGGACTGTCATGAGGTGATTAAGGATAGTCAGCTAGGCTTTGGGAGTGGTAGTCATGTTTAACGAATCTTCTGGAGTTCCTCTAGGAGGTTACCAGAAAGGTAGATGAGGGGAGGGCTGTGGCTATTATCTGTATGGACTTTAGTGAAGTCTTTGACAAAGTCCCACATGTGAGATTAGTTTGGAAGATGATGATATTAAGTATTCAAGGAGATGTTGTAAACTGGATTCGAAATTCACTGTGTGTGAGAAGACAGAGTGTGGTAGTGGATGGTTTCTTCTCAGATTGGAGGCCTCTGATTAGTGGCGTGCCTCAGGGTTCCATCTTGGGTCCATTGTTGTTTGTTGTATATACAGGTATCAATGATCTTGATGATAATGTGGTGCATTGGGTCAGCAGGTCTGCTGATGACACAAAAATAGGAGGGGTTGTGGATAGAGGGTAAGATTTTCAAAGATTGCAGAGAGATATGAACCAGCTGGAAAATGGGCCATGATGGATTTTAATGCATACATGAGTGAGGTTATGCATTTTGGAAGGGGAAACCAAGGTAGAAGATACACAGTAAATGATTGGGCACTTAGAAGTGCGGAGAAGTAGAGAGATCAAGGAATACTGATACATTATTCCCAGAAGGTGGCGTCGCATGTGGACAGGTGCGTAAAGAAAGGTTTTGGGATCTTAGCCTTTGAAAATCAGAATATTAATTGTAGGAATTGGGATGCTCTCTTGAAGTTGTTTAAGACATTGGTAAAGACAAATTTGGAATATTTAGTGCAGGCCTGATCGCCTAACCCCAGGAAGGATATCAATAAGATTGAAAGAGTGCAGAGATTTACGAGGATGTTGATGGGCCTTCAGGAGCTGAGTTACAAGGAAAGATTAAATGGGTTAGGACTTTACTTCTTGGAGTGAAGAAGAATGAGGGGAGACTTGGTCGATGTCTACAAGATTAAGACAGGTATAATCAGAGTGGATGTGAATAGGCTTTTTTCCACTTAGGTTGGGGGTGATAAATACAAGAGGCCATAGTTTTAAGCTGAAGAGGGAAAGGTTTAGGGGGAACATTAGAGGAGGTTTCTTCCTCAGAGAGTGGTGGGAGTGTTGAACAAGTTTTTAACAATAAATCGGCTAGGTACAAGGATGGAAGAGGCCCGAAGGATTATGGAATGGGAACAGGTCAGTGGGACGATGGAGATGATGGTTGGCACATACTAGAGTGGCCAAATGGCCTGTTTCCTATGCTGTAGCGTTCTATGGTTCTATATGTTAACTGACGTTGCGTCCACTGTTTCCATGGGCAGAGAATATAATAGCAACCGCAATTTAAAATTGAACCAATGTCATAGATGTACACAGGACTGAAATAAACCGTTCTGAACAACAGTTCCATGCTAATCGTGAATTATATACATCGAATATCCATTTTCCCCTATTTTGACATATCTTTCCAAGACCTTTCTATCTACGAACCGGTCTTAATGTATCACAAACAGTTTAACTGTTCCCACCTCTCTCACCTCGCAAGGATGCCTCAGGATCTTGATCTGTTGGGCAGGTAGGCAGAGGATACGTTGATAGAATTTAATGCTTAGAAATGTGAGGCGTTAGGCAAAGGATTGGCGGTATGTATTAGGGGAAAGGGGTTCGGTACATGAAACCTTGAAACATTAGTTCCAGGTACATAGTTTGGTTTTTAAAAAAAGTCTTTTGGCAAATTGGTCGTTATGATTCAGCATATTATGAAGTTTGGAGGACATGGTTCCTTTGCAAATGACTTTGGAGTACTATATGTTCAGCCTTGGTCACTGCACTACAGAAAAAAATATTATCCAGCTGTAGAGAGTTCAGAGATGATTTACGCCGATGTTACCAGGCCTTGGGGACAGGTGAAGAAGGGAGAGATTGAGCAGAAAAGGAATTTTTTTTCTTGGAGCATGGGAAGAAGAAGAAGAATTTGACCGGTTAACGTATTGGTTCGTTGGCTCAGAGTAGTGGAATCGCTAACTAAAGGACATGGGTATAAGATGAGGGAGTGGGGTTCGGGGAGATATTTAATAGGATTCTGAGAGGTAACAATTTTACACAGAATGTGGTAAATATATGGAATGGGCTGCCGGCAGAAGAGGTTGACGATTGTACATGCAATGTGTAATAGATAGGATAAGAGAGCCAAGGGTAAGATTAGCCATGATACTGAAAGGTGGAGCTGGCTGAGAGTGTTTATTGGGAAGAGGCGCGATGGGCCGAATGGCAGAAATCGTCTCCCCTCTTTCGGGTCTTATGGTGTTGTCTTCAGCACCGTGAATTTTATGCAAAAGATGCTGATCTCTGGAGGAATTCAGATGCCGTTGGACCCCATCAGTTGCTTCAGAGGATTGATTTCCGCTGGATTCTAGCATATGCAGTTTCTTGTGTCAGTTGCAATCATATTTCTTGAAATCAGCAAGTCTGAAAACCATTTATGATGATTTCCGACGAGATGATGGTTAATTGATATGTCTTACCATGGGTACCTTGAAGGGAGCTATTGAAGCCGCGACCGCCAGGGACAGCGAGGACCCTGATTCCGCCACCATGGCTGGAACTAATGAGGTCGGGGGACAGGACTGTCGCGGGAACGTCCCCTCTCGTCCGTTTATCAGTTCGAAAGCCGCTTTCACTGAGAAGCGAGGCACACTGCACGAATCATAAATCCTGTAGCCCAATGTGATGTTTGGAAGGAGCGCCGGGTTCCCGTTGATCTCCTTAATCGCAAATATCATTGCTTGAACGAAGCGGAACATTTGAAAACTAAATCTGGAGTTCAAAAATATTTGTGGATTAGGAGTAATACGCTCCGAGTATTTCGCTGCACGTTTTAAAAAAATTTAAACAGACACACTGACTCATCTGTCATTGAAGAAGATTTGGAAAGGAAAGATTTGGTGAGGGTCAGTGTTCGAACGGAGTGGTGGAGAAGAGGCTGGATAAGACGCTGACGTCTTTACGCAGGGGTTTGGGGAAGGCAACTTCTGCCAACCACTGCAGCGACTTGTGGATGGATATGAGTCAATTAGACAAAGTCTGATTGGAAATTTGGCCGTCATGGACGAGTTGGGCACAAGATCCTATTTCCGTGAAATATGAATCTAGTATCTACTTGCCATGATACTGTTGTGGTGTAATATTCTCCAAATGTTAAGTTTGTCACGGCTGAGATGATATTTTATCAAAAGGAGTTGGAAATCTCAGTCAAATGATTTGTGTCGTATTGAGACGACTCTGGCTCGTGCTCTCTCCATTATCAACATTATTTTCTTGCCTAATAATCAAGTGCATATTGTACAACAACGCGTGTAGTCCTGACAACGATTTGAAAGAATGGGATTGCCAAAGGAAACATACATTCGTTCCCAATTCTCCCCACTGCAGCACAGTAAATGCGCGGGCAAAATGGGCTACGTCTTGCAATTAATGGGATGAGCGACCTTGACAGCAGAGCGGCAAGATAGGAGAACCACACACCGCTCGACCTGGCACTCGTGTTTCAGAAGTGGGTCATTGGGGTTGACAGCGTACAAACAGGGTCTTCGACCCAACTGGTTTAAGCCGACTGAGTCGTCGATTTGTGCCAGCTCTATTTGCCCACATTTGACCCATATCCTGCTTCACCTCCCTTCTTCATATACATTTCTAACGTGATTTCAATCCCATAGTTGTGGCCGTCCTATGGTGAAACCTGGTGTTTTTTTTAACATCAATATAGAATTAATATAAGTATCGGAAACTGCAGTTAAAACGATATTTATCAATTACGCTCCAATAATAAGGGCGCTCGTTGAATGAGAAATATTGAGCATTCATTTCGAATACTCTTCACCACCACTAGGGAAGAGAGAAAAATAAAGGTCCACGTTTGCAGTATTATTGTTTTAAGATCAGTTTTCCAGCAACTATTCCTGGGTATTTATTGCATTTGTTCTCAGTATGATGGCCCTTTCATATGCGTTGCCTCGCTGTTCAGTCAACGCATATGTAATAAAATACGTTTCTTCACTTAGTTGGAGTTAAAACTTATTACTCAAATCTTAATTATACAAAATAAAACCCAATTGGATTGTTTGATGACTGGAAAATAATTTTTAGAACCGTCAATACTGGGCGGTAGTGCCGGAACTATTTTCATTTAGTGCTTGATAAACAAAAATTATTTCCTTTCCTGAAACAAGTGAAAGGTGAGCATTTTATGTATTTTTTAATCAATTAATTGCGGATTGGTTTTTCTTCTTTTAAAATGTTGGCTTGTACAACTAATCTCGCATATTAATGATATAAATACTACAAAACTTCTGCAATTTCAAGGAGAACATTGTCAACGTGTCAACGCATTGTTCTGTTTATGATCTCTGCTGAGGATTACTCCGACAAAATGTATATTTCAAGCATAACCAGAGTATCTTTCCTTCCCTTATTCATTACCATAAATATAGCCAAAAATATTCATGTTTTGGTAGAATTCATAGACACAAGTCTATGAGAAATCTATACAGATAGAGCAAAATGAAGCAATTTGGGCAATCGATTTTGCTACGCCGTTCTAATCTTGGATAATGAATTCTTCCTTTCAACCCTATGTTCCTGCCCTCTCCCCAAAGACTTGACACCTTTCTCACAAGAAGATAGCAATCTCTGCTCTAAATCCACCCAGTGACGGCCTCCAGAGCCGTTAGTGACACCGATCTCTACAGAGTTGAGGATAGATTCATGTCCATATTGAAGTTGATGTGTGACAACAACTTGAGAGATGTGCTTTAGAGTGAGATGCAAACATTCAGGCGGTCATTATACCAAGTTTCACGCATCCCCTTCTCACACGAACCAATTTAAGAAAAGAAACAGAAAATACGAAACATGTTGGGCAAAGTTTGTGAAAAAGTCAAATTTTAGGTGGAAGACCCATCATTTTGGGAAGAAGAGGAATGCAAATTAGATTTCCGTTATTTTGAAAGTGGTTAACACATCAATCAGTTCACTAAACTCACCTTTCGCATTCCATATTTCTCGGTTTGGATTCAAATGAAAGTTCAGATCTCACCGCATGGGAATGAAGACCAAATATTCCCCCGATGTTGATGTCTCCGTCATTCGACAAACTGAATAAATCAAACGTTTCCCTGATTTGACATAGCAGGTTCTCAGTAATGAGAGTGGGGGGAGTAACAGCAAACAAGAACCCCCAAAGCAAAATGTGGCACATATTTAATGTCGTTTTGCCACACAGCGCCGTGGAGTTTTATATTGTGTGTCTTGCTTGGACGAGCAAATTCTCTTTCCCTGGTGAAAGAAGTGACTCACCGGAGGGAGGAGAACGGTTTCCATCTAATTTGTATGAGAGACAAAGGAACGTAATTAACCATGTCACGCTGAACGTACGCGCAAATAGGAAATACATGAAGGCTTTGCTATTTGTGGAAAAGAACAGTTATAGCAATATGCCAGCTTCCATTTTGACCCATTAATGTGGACAGGGGTATGCACTTTGCCACCTCTCTCGAAGTGAATGACCACCCCCCTCATCTTATCGACGGCAAGTGAGACGTTGCTATCTTGTCACTATATCTTCAAACTCTTTCCTGTATTCGATATCATCGTTGTCTGATCGGTCACACATGGCGGCGTTGTAATAGACAAATTTGAAGATTGATTTCCAATGCTATTTAACGTTACATTTAAAGGAGACATTGGATATCGGCGATCCGGTTAATGCTTCGGACGGGGGAGGAGGGGGGGGGGGGAGGGTACCGCGGGGTGTGGATAATCAAGTTGTGCATTTTCATGCAATTCTATATAGGAACATTGACCACCGCCAGTGGGCTGATAACGCCTCAAACCGTGGATCTTGGCGCCTCACAGTTTTGCGGGCAGCAACCTCCTTTGAAGAAGAGCGCAGAGCCCACCTCACTGACAAAAGGCAAAGGAGGAAAAACCCAACACCCAACCCCAACCAACCAATTTTCCCTTGCAACCGCTGCAATCGTGTCTGCCTGTCCCGCATCGGACTTGTCAGCCACAAACGAGCCTGCAGCTGACGTGGACTTTTTACCCCCTCCATAAATCTTCGTCCGCGAAGCCAAGCCAAAGAAGAAGAGAAGATATAGGATATGAATATATATCTTTTTTTTCAACGATGAAATAACTATTCAGTGAAATCAATAATGATTTCGTGATCATAATTATTGGTTTTAAAGTAGTTTTGGAAAACGATAAGACTGGCCCACAAAATTGCATTCTAATCTGGGCATGGCTAAGTTTGATGGCATGAAAGAGGCCCCTGCAAATGTTGACGGAGCGGCTGTTTGCAGGTTAACTAATGTGCAACAAATTAAAGACATTTGAGTGCGATTAAGGGAGAATTTAGGGAAGGGGTACGCTGACAGTATCAGGGAATCATGACTGATAAGCGATAACAAGGGCCTTGTTAGGAAACAGAAGGAGGAATATGCCAGACGAAGGCATCTGTGATCAGGCAATCCCTGCCCAGAGTTAAAGTATAAACGATATGGGATTATATCTCAAAGGGAAATTCGTATGGAAGAAAGGACATCAGATTGCCTTGGCAGATAATGTACAAGACAATCGTGTGGGATTCCATACGAATATTGGCGGGAAAAGGTTGCTAAGAAAACAACAAGAATCAACCTCGATCATCCCAATGAAGTGGAAATTGAGACAGGCGAGATCTTAAATGAATGTTTGTCTTTTAATTTTCCATGGAAAAGGTCATGGGAGTTTGGGAATTCGGGAAATTAATGTGATGGCTTGAAACACGTCCACATGTCAAAGGGGGATGTGATGATATTCTTACTGTTCTTGTGTTCAGGTGGATAAATCCCCAGGCATGACGAAGTATATCTCAAGGCATGAAGAAATTACTACGTAATTGGCACCATTTTTGTGACTCCTCATTTTTGTAACTTACTTAACCTACTTAATCCCCCCTTTAATACTAAGTGCAGGTGTGTGTAATGGAATTACATATGCTTACAAAATTGTTTTGGATCACAGTCCAATCTCACTAGTTGCAGGCAATTCTTGTACTGTGCACAGAAGTTAGCATTAATAAAATTCATAAATCTTTGGTGCTTAATAGGCAAATGGTTACCACTTACAACATTTTATGATGATGCGATTAAACACATTGATGAAGGAAGAGCAGAAGTTGTAGTGTATATGGGTTTCTGCAAGGCATTTGATAAGACACCCCATGCAAGACTTATTGAGAAAGTAAGGAGGCAGGGGATCCAAGGGAACATTGCTTTGTGGATCCAGAACTGGCTTGCCCACAGGTCATATTCTTCATGGTGGTCGGTGCCCAGTGGTGTATCTCAGGGATTGGTCATGGAGCCTTATGCTTTGAGAATTTTATAAATGACCTGGACGAGGAAGTGGAGGGAAAGGTTAATAAGTTTGCTGATACATAAAGTTTGGAGGTGTTGCGAATAATATAGTGTCAGAAGTTAGAGTGGGACATTGAAAGGATGCAAAACTGGGCTGAGAAGTGGAAGTTCAACCCAGATAAGTGTGAAGTGGTTTATTTTGATAAGACTCTTTTAATGTGGAGAATCAGAGGGATCTTCGAGTTGGAGTCTATAGGGCCCTCAATGAAGATGCGCAGATTGACTCTGTGGTATAGAAGGCATAAGTTACAAGAACCAGAATTTGATATTCTTGGCCCTATTCATTACTCAGCAGTGGATGAGCTCTGGATCATATCCCCCGACTTCCTCCTGAAATCTACAATCATCTCCTTGGATTTGCTGACGTTTAGCGTAAGGCTCTTGTTGTTACACCATTCCTGATTGCCATTTGTGATTCTGCCGTCAACATATTGTTATCAGAAAACATGTAGATGACATTGGAATTGTCCCTGGCCACACAGTCATGCGTGCATAATGAATAGAGCAGTGGACTAAGCAGGGTGCACCTGCATTGGTAATCAGTGAGGTGGAGATGTTGTTTCCAATTAGTCCTGACAGTGATCTTCTGATGAGAAAGTTGCAGAGCCGGGTATAGAGGTCTAGAGTTTGTGGGTTCTTGTCCACCACCTAGGGAATAATGGTTTTCAAGGCCGAGCTGTAGTCGATGAAGAGCAGCCGGATGTATGAATTGTTGTTTTCGAGGTGAACCAGAGCTAAGTGGAGAGCCAGGGATATTGCATTAGTTGTGCAGCGATTGTGAACATAGGAGAATTGCACTAAGTTCAGAATGTTGCTGAGGTACTAGCGTCTCAACGATTTTATCACAGTAGAAGTTAGTGCTACTAGGCGGTAGTCGTTGAGGCAGATCACACTACTCCTCTTGGGCACCGGGATGATTGATGCCTTTTGAAACATTATCCTTAAGTGGCCCTACCTCACTCTCGTCATCCTTATGTTCACGTAGAACGCCTTAGAGGTTTCGTTAATTCTACTTGGCCAAGGCCTTTTCATGTCCCCTGTTAGATCCACTTTTTCTTAAGTTCGTCCTGGCTACCATATAATTCTCACGAGTTCTTCCGATTTTCTGCTTCCATACCTTATGTATGGCAGGTTGTGTAAATTTTTCCCTGTCTCCGTGGGAATAACCTGTACAGACCCCCCCTCCCAGAGGTCACATATTATCTACATTACCTCCATGCGTTCTCCCGATTACATCTTTCTCCAATTTACTTTGCCGAGGTTTTGCCTCATCCCTTCGTAATTATCTCTTCCTTAATTAAACAATTTAAGTTTTGTATGTTTTTTCTTTTTCCTTGTCAATAGCTTAGGGAGCTGTGGTCACTCTCATAGAAAATTTTCTCTACAAGAAGTGTGTCACGTGATCAGGTTCATTCCCCAGTAGTAGATCTACTAAGGCCTCTCCTCTAGCCGACTAGTCCACTTTCAGTGTCAGGAATCTGCCAAATTCTGCCCCTTCTATCCCTCTTGTAGAAAGGAGGTGGATGCCAATATTTGGGTGTTTGAAGCCTCCAATAACAACTCTGTGATATCTCCAGAATCCGTCCATTTATCCGTTACTCAGAGTCCCAATGGATATGTGGGGATCTATACACTTGGGCCAATATAATTATTACTTCTTTCCTCTTTCTAACGTTCACGCACAGTGAATGGAAGGATGTTATTATACTGGAAAGGGTGCAAAGAAGGTAGGTTGCGATGCAAAGGTCTTAGACGTGACCAATATGTATCCAAATATGACGTAGATAGAGTGGATGGTCACAGAAGTTTCCCCAGGGCAGGTAGTCCAAAAGTAGCGGCATGCGTTTAAAGATGACCGTAACCGCTGGAGCAAAAATGAAGTGTCAACACACGAGGTCCGTTCGTCCGAAGCATCTGTCCTCCGCCTTTGAAGATTAATTTTGTCCCTCTTCCAGACAACCTCTTTCACATTTTCTTCACCACAATATAAAACATGTGGAACCAGCCACTGTGCATAGAAGATTTACGAGGATGTTGCTAGGACTCGGGGGCTGAGCTTCGGGGATAGATTGAGCAGGTTAGGTCTTTATTTCTTGCAATAGAGGAAGATGAGGAGACATCGCACAAAGGTTTGCGAATATGGGAGGAATAAATCTGTGAACGCACTGGTTCGGTTGCCCAGCCTCGGGAAATCAGTAACCAGATAGACATAAGATGAGGCGAAGTGCAGAGATTCCATTAGATACCCGGGTGTAACATCATCACGCGTGATTATGTGGAAAAGGCAGTCTGAGGAAGTGGTTGAGGGAGGTACTATGCAGGGTTTAAAAATATTATGGATTCATAGATAGGATGAATAAACATGATAGTAAATAAACATGATCCTAAAAGGTGGAGTGGGCTGGGGGAGCTTCTTGGCAGGAAAGAGCGAGGGGACCAGCCATGATTAATAATGGAGCGGATTCCTTGGGTCGATTCGCCTGGTTTTCAATCCTCTGTTTACAGTCTTATATATTTGTTCCCAGCGCTGCGTATTTTATGCAAAATCTGCTGAAATTAGACGCCGCCTGACCCCTTCAGTTGGGCAGTGGATTATTTGGCTCTCGATTCCAAGGTATACAATATTATTTACGTCTCTTTCAACCACACGTTTTCATAATGAAACGTCTGAGAATCGTTTATGATCATTTAGGACATAACTAAGATGAGAATTCTACCAAAATATTCTACCAAGGGAACCATGGATGCCGCGACCGCCACCGATTGCTAAAATCCGGAATCCGCCACTATGGCTGGGATTAATGAGGCCGGGATACAGGACTGGTGCGGTAATGTCACTCTTGTCAGTTTATCATTTCAAAATCCGCTTTCACCGAGATGCGAAGCACGAATCATAAATCCTGTAACCTAGTGTGATATTTGGCAAGGAGCACGGGAATCTCTTCCTTTCTTTTTAAAAAAATATTGATATTGATTTGATCTTATAAATGTACAAACAAAATTTTAACGAAACCACGTAACAAGTTACAAACGAAATGGATGGAACTACATTAGACATTTCTTTGATCCACCTGAGAAACAAGGTATTGAATTTATCTATGACCATCATGTAAAACACATATTTACCAAGTTAATCTAAATAAGATAAAAAAAAGAAAGCAAAAAAACCCCTAAAAACTATATCTAATCTACCCCTCCCTCTAATCAAGGTAAAGAAAAAAAAGGGGAAATTGTGGATCGGATAGCGATCTCCAGACATCCGACAGATAACTTCCGGAACATTCAAAATTATTATTTCTTCCAATTATAAGGATATTCTATGAATGGGCCCCACATCTTTAGGAACTGAAATTTTGTATCTTTAATGCTGTATATAATTTTCTCCAAACTTAAATAGGACATTGCATCCTGTGTATGGGTGGGTGAAGAGTCATCTTTCCTTTGAAATAAAATTGCTCGTCTGGCTATCAGCGTGTAAAGGCTAAAACTGTCTCCTGAGTTGCAGTAAGAAGTACATCTGCCTCGCGTAAAATTCTAAACGAAGTAATGAACGGGCAATGTTCTATATTGATCTCAAAAATCATTAATAACGTTTGGAAAATGTAGATCATGGCAGATGGAATAAATGCAGCCTGGAAATCCGTGAAATTCCGGACGGAGATTTCTGGTACCCTAAACGTCGGATACCTATCTTTACTTCTTATAGACGTTATTAGACCCGCTTCCACCATTCCAATGTTTTATAGTTGTGATTTATCTGACTTTGATATGGAAGTGAAAGGTTAGGTTAGTAGATTACGGATTACAGGAAGGTTGGAAGGGTTGTGAATAGTCTAGAAGGTTGTGGTAGTTTACAAAGTTATAGAGAGAGGGTGTGGAGTTTGAGCAGAAAAGTAGCAGAATTGTTCAATGCAGAACTATATGAAATATACCCTTAGATCGATCGAGATGGAAGGATGTAGATGATTTATGGAAGGAATCACAGCAGTGTGAAGAGCAGAGGAATGTTGGGGTAAAAGTCCAGTCAGAGATTCCACAAGGATGCCGCACAGATTGACGGTGTGTGTGATGACCTTCATTGCTCGGGGATTGAGTTTAAGAGTCGTGAGCTATAGCAGATGCTCTGGGTATTCGGGTTAGTCCGCCATTGCATTTAGTTCTGGTAACTTCGTTATTATGGAGGATGTTAGCTCGATTGGTAAACATGTCTTCTGAAGGAAAGTTGAGTGAGCAAGGAAATTGTGGAGCAACGGAGGATCAGAAGCGACTTAACAGAGGTGTTTCAGATTATGAGACGCATAATTCGGAGGAAGCCAACACAGAGTACTGGAAGTACGGCAAAACTTTCACTTAGGTGAAACATAACTTCCTTATCTTTCTACAGTGCTGTGTCCAATTGAAGGCAAACATTTATACACCTTTGTTATCACCTTATCTAGCTGTGGAACAATTTTCAAGTAGTTATGAACCTTAACCCCAGATTAATCTCACATCAATGTTTCTCACTATCTAGCCTTCCATGATCTGAAAACACTCTCCAGGATTAAACCTCCAAGGCGCAACACCTCAGAATTGTTCGGATGAAACGCCATCTGTCATGTATCAGCCTATATATGTATCCAATCTGTACCCTGTTTTATTTTGTAATATCCCTTTGCGATATACACAAACGCACAAATCTTAATGTCATTTACAAACATTTATACATCCAAGTTATTTACAGATGTCACACTAAGCGAGGGTCCCAACATAAACACCACAGAACACCACGAGTCACTAACATCCAGCCCACTACTACCCTCTGTATTGTACGAGTAGCCAAATCAGCATCAAAACCATCATTTTCATATTTTCCATTTGCTTCTTGAAATAGCTTTCATTTTTGCCTTTGGGTCATAAATTTTAATGTTCCACAAAAGGCCAATTATCACCATTGGGGACAGAATTAGGTTGTCCAGAGAAGTCAGACGGTTGTTGTGATGTTTTATATTCTGCATGCAGCTCCGAGACCAGTCGCGTTCCGCAGGGATCCGTTCTGGGACCCCTCGTCCTTGTGAACCTTTTTTTTAAATGACCTGGATGAGGAAGTGGAAAGGTGGGTTTGTAAACTTGCGGATGACCCGAAGGTTGGTGGTATAATGGATAGTCTGGCTTACTAACCCTTTCCTCTACATCTTCGTCCAGGTCATTTAGAAAAAAAATCAAACAGGAGGTAACACACCCAACCTTTAATGGATCCCATACCTCATGACTTTCTGAACCATTCTCTCACGGTGGACTTTTTCCCACAACATCTACCGTGCTACCTTCAGCAATCTCTTTTGTTGCCTCCTTAAAATACTCAATTTGGCGCCTGAGGTACGACCTTCCCTTTATAAAGCCATTCTGACTATACCAGAACAGACTATACTTTTCTCAATGCTCGTAAATCATGTCTTTCATACTAATCTCCCTATTACATTTATTTTTAACATGATGACCACATTTGCCATTCTCCAACCCTCCGGCACCAGCCTCTGGCCAAGGAAGATGGTAGTCCCCAAGCAACTTCTTCCTTCCCTTCCCATAGCAACTTGGGGTGTGTTTCATCCAATCGCGGAGACTTACTAATTCTAATGTTTCTCCTGTTTCTTAAACTCAACAAGGTTCAACACAAAAGCAAGTTCTATTCTAACCTCACCTTGATGAAAGTCCTATTCTCTTGTGAATACTGAGAATTTTGTTTGTACCTCACTCTTCCCCCAAATTCGTCAGCCTCCAGGCACCTGACCTCCTCTATCCTTAAGCAACTCCTCATCCTTCACTTAGGTGAAACATAACTTCCTTATCTTTCTACAGTGCTTAGAGACGTCCTTAATCCTACTTGCCAAGGACTTGCATTGTCCCCTTTTAGCTCTCCCAAGTCCAATTTTTAAGTTCCGACCTGGTTACTTATCAGTTCTTCCTGTTTTCTGCTTCCTAAATTTAATATATTCTCGGCCACTAAAATAGCTGCCTCATCTGTTTTGTCAACCACAGTTCCCTTTTCCGATCACATATTTCCTGCCTCAGTAGGACAAAGTTATGTGGGATCCCGCCCGTGATCCATAGCATCCTCCATATTACCTCTATGCTTTGTCTTAAGAACATCTGCCCCTAATTTACTCGCCCGGGTTCCTCCCTGATACCTTCGTAATGAGCCCCTCCGCAATTAAAAACTTTATATTAATTTGCCTGTTTTTTTCCATGTCCATAGCTATGCTAAACCTCAGGAAGTTACCAAAATGTTTCCCCACGAGAGGTCTATAACTTGAACAAGTTCATTAACAGGTTCTAGATCCAGTACCGCCTCGCTTCTCATCGGCTGGTCCACTTACTGTTTCAGAAATACTTATTTGATACATCTGACAAATTCTGCCACAGCTACTCCTTTTGCAGTAAACAGGTGCCAGTCAGTATTTGGGAATATTATTATCTCATAATAATTTCTGCACCATTCATAAATAAACGATGTATCAACAGTGGGACTGAATGAAAATATTTATTGTTCAGCAAAAACTGGAAAACATTTAAAGTCCATTGATAATATAATCGAGGGCATTGACTTTGAATAATGACACCAAAATGACTAAAAAAACGACTTTACAAGTGACCGAACGTTCTTAGGAAGCCACTTTACCCATTAAATGTTTCTTTGTATTTCTCTCCGGCTTGAACAATATGATGTAACATTTCGGGGCAAAAATACAGAAAAGCAAACCAAAACTGGACGCCAAGATAGCGAAGACTTCCACGGCCACGGTGAATTTCCCGGGAGAACTGATATAGGCTGGAAAGAAAGATATCCAGACGGCGCAGAATATGAGCATACTGAATGTGATGTATTTGGCCTCGTTGAAATTATCCGGCAAATTTCGCGCTAGAAATGCGACCATAACGCTAACCAATGACAGACAGGCAATGTAACCGAGGACACAATAAAATGCAACATCAGATCCTACGTCACATTCCAGGAGGGTCACATCTTTAAATAATTCCATGTTTTTGACAGGAAGGGGCGGTGATTTGATCAGCCAGACGGTGCATATCAAGCACTGTACTAGAGTAAGAAGACAGACAGTCAGACGTTGTTGAACAGGACCAAACCATCTGGTCACGTTGTCGCTGGGGAGCTTTGCCTGAAATGCCAGGACCACAACAATAGTTTTTCCCAAAACACAGGAAAGGCAGAGGACAAAACTGATACCGAACAATGTGTGGCGCAACATGCAAGACCATGCAGTGGGTTCACCAATGAATGCAATTGAACAGAGGAAGCAAAGGGCCAGGGCGACGATAAGGAGGAAGCTGAGTTCCGAATTGTTGGCTTTGACGATCGGAGTGTCTTTGTAAAGTAAAAAAATAGCACCTAGTATAGCAGCGGTGCCAAATCCGACCAAGGCCAACGTGGTCAGAACGATCCCCATAACCTCCGTAAATGAAAGGAAGTCAATCTGCTTTGGAATGCATTGATCCTGCCGCGAATTGGACCAGGAATCGTCGGGGCATCTCATGCAGCCAATGGAATCTCGATGGAAGAAAAGGAAATTCAATTTAATGAAAGGACGCCTGCTAAGATCTGAAAGAAAGAATATCTATTACGAGGCCCAAGAGACAGATTGAATTTGGAAAATAAAAGCTATCTTTCAGTTCTGCAGGTACAGCAGCCAACTGGGACTAGAACAGGACAAGCTGGCAAACTTGTGGAAAAAAAAAACCATTTTGAAGACAGGTTGTAAGTTCTTATTCCATCCTATTCAATTCGCAAGACACTGAAGTGGCTGATTACAATGAGTGAGTTGTGCGTGTCTAAGGAGCAACATACCTCTCTCTGAAAACGGACAAGAACCTTCCTGAGTGGTAACCATTTACCTTTCAAGCACCGGAGCCTGGTGAACTTCATAAATGTTAAATTCTGCACACAGTCTAAGAATTGCCTGCAACCAGTGAACTTGGAGGAGTGAGAAGTGAGATTAGACCATTTGTCTTGGTGAATTTCTATTGCTGTTGAGTTTTGGGGTCCTCTGCGTCCTCTGGGCTCAAAACAAATGTCACTCACAATGGGAAGTAAAGGGACAGCAAAGTTTCCAGCTTGGACTCTTCCTCAGAACTAAGGAAAAAAACATTAATGGCAAAATAAAATGGTGATAGGAGAAATTGAAAGGGGAGGAAATCTGGTAGCCGTTGCTCGGGGAAAGGTTGGTGCAGTGGTTAACGCCAAAGCTTTCCAGCGCCAGCGATCGGGCTATGGGTTCGAATCCCGCGCTCTCTGTGAGGGGGTTGCACTTTTTCTCCGTTTCTGCATGGGGTTTCCCCCCATGGCTCTGGTTTTCTCCCAGCGTTCAAAACGTACTGGGGATGTAGGTTAATTGGCTGTAGATTCGTTGGGCCGTAATGGCCTGTAACCGTGCTCTATGTCTAATTTTTAAAAATGAAATAAATAAAGGAGGAAGGGTCGTGAGCTACCGAAAACATCGGAGAGGAACACGGTTCGTACCTACCCGTGGTGTTACTGATCTCGCCCTCGGCGCAGGGGAGGCAATCAAAGCAACAAATGGGTTGCCCCTTGCGAGATGCCTTTCTTGTTCCCGGTGGACAACTGTTGGAGCAAACTGCCCGAGGGACCTCGTGGAAAAGAACGAGGACATATTAATGTCGTTTTTTTCTTCAAAGTAATATTGCAGGGAATTTCCATAACTTGGTTGCTTTGAAAAGCCTTTGCTTTGCAGATCTCCCCGAACACGCTTGTTATGGACTTCCCGGCGGATGGACAAACGCCAATCAGCCGTTGCCATAACTGTTCTACAAGATCACATGACAAAGGAACAGAACCAGGCCACTCGGCCCATCGAGTCTGTTCCGTAAATCTACACTAAGTTCCAATTTCCGGCCTTTCCCCCATATCTCTTAATGCCCCCACTAATGAGATACTTGTCTATTTCTTGTTTAACTACTCCCAGTGATCTTTGTATAATCAGATGTCTCACTGCTGACACACTCCTCTGCATTTTATATGAATGACAGAGTCCATGTTCTACCTTGACACGCACTGGTGGTTGCCTTTGGACACCGATTGCAGGTAATGCAAAACCTTCCATAAGGAGACACAGAAAAAGGAAAGTTACCTCAGTATGAATAACATTTTTAATCGCACTGTGCTAATGTCTGTTTCATTTTGAGGATATATATATAATTCTTTACCTCGACGTCGCTGCGCCGTCAAAACGCGATGGAGTTTTCTTATGGTACGAAGCAGAGAACAGTACACCTCAGGAAAACGCCCTTCCGCCACCTTGTTATTCGGTCTGGGCCGAAATGTCGTTTAAGGCTATCCTCAACTCATTCATACTGTACATTCATGTACATGTCCAAGAACTTCTGAACGGTACTCGCTTTCATTGCACATTCCCTAAAATTGTCCTTGAATCGGTTAACACTTTTGTGTCGTCCCCCTCCCCCCCATTCCATGGTCCAAGACCGATAACTGAATTGTTCTACAAAAATAAAATCGTTTTGTCCGTGACAGAATCTAGAGTATGAAGACGTGATAACATCTATCATATGATTTAAGCCGTTTTAGAAGATAACCAGGGACAATTCCGCCCCCCCCCCTCCGGCAAGGAGTAATTCGAATTCTCTGCATCAGTGAAATAGAGGTAACTCGAATATTTCCTTTTTTCCCCAGATTTTTTATTATGAAAGGACAAGGCGCAGGGGGAAATAAATGACGCCGAATTTCATGTTGAAATTGAATAGAGCAGGTTAACTGATAAATAGTATCTCAAAATACATTTGGTTCGTTACAGGAAGGAATAGACAGTTCAGTAGTCAGGAATCTTCAAAATTGTTAAAAATAGAGCTGTTGGCTAAGACTCGTTACCTCGCTGCCACCGCCGCTCCAAACAATCGATCCGTCATTTATGGTGACCTGTTCTTCAGGAGATGCGGATCCGTCATAACGTCCAACGATCAAAACAACCGCGTTCCCCTCGTCATTCAGCTGCCAGTTGACAATGTCGTAGGTCGGCACGGAGTCGCCGTTTTCGTCGAAATGTACCCTCTCCCCGACTTTAGTTGTGAAATCTATCGATTGCAGGTAATGCAAAACCTTCAGTAAAGAGACACGGAGAAATGAAAATGGCATCACTCACCCAGAGCTTTGAAAGGACAACATTAAAAAACGGACTGGACTGGACCTATTGGTCAGAGTTAGTCAGTCACCTACCTGCCACGGCTGGAAATGTGTAGTGTTGGCGCAAGATCGATTGGCAAACGGGCCTGTGCCGCTTTCACAAGTGAACATATTGTGAAGCGCATGGGCTATGGCGTAAGTCGCCTCATAGACTTTGTTGGTCACCCTCAGCTGAGATGCGTCCGTGTAGGTGTTGGACACAGTTTGTAGATTCTCCTTTCCGGTGCATTGAGGAGGCTGAATAGCCGAAGTTATGCTCCCTGGGCTGTTGTCCATCCTTTTCAGACGACAGCCAAAGGTCTTTTCCCAAAATTCTTCCACCAAAATATTACCGGGATAAGCGGATGGATGAACACGGGTTAAAAAACCCTCGAATTCAGGGATATTCACTTGACGCACGGCGATGCCGATGGCCCCTGTAATGAACCGTTTGTTCTCCTCGGGAGGGAGAAGCGTAGTGGCGATCCACGCCTCACTGCCCACCCACTGGATGTCAGAGATGTTTTGTTGAGCAATTTCTTCCAATAGGATGGCCATGTCGCTTTGAGCGAGAAAGGCGACAACTATTTTCGTGGAGGATGTCCGTATAACGTGGATAACGTGAAGTAACCGTTCCCTCGAATACGTCCTGTAGAAGGATTCGGAGAAGGCAATGCAAATTCCAAGGTGCTCAATAGTTTCTGTGAACGCCTGCATCCCAAAGTTACCGTAATCATTATCGCTTCTAACAGTCCCAATCCAGGTCCATCCAAATCTCTTGACAAGCTGAGCCAACGCTTTTGCTTGGAAGTAATCACTTGGAATCGTTCTGAAGAAGGAAGAAAATTCTCGCCTGTTGCTGAGGCATGAGCACGTGGCGAAATAGCTCACCTGCGAAAGCAAACACAATGAAAACATGTCATCAGATACAGCACAGGAACAGACTCTTGCGCCCAGAGCGCTCGGAGAGACGGGTTGTCCATCCGATCCTGTCTCATTTTCCTGCCTTCAGCTCATATTCCTTCAACCATTTCCTATCCAAATTTGACTTCGTGTCATTTTTTTATTGCTGCAAATCTACCCACATTCACAGCTTCCCTGATATGTTATTCGGTCTGTGTGGAGATTTGCCTCTCTTTTTAATGTTGCAATGGTGCCCACGTTCCCTGTTTGCCCGTCACTTCCTTCCATATTGTTCACACGCTGTGTCTGGAGATTTATCTCTCTTGGTAAATGCTTTTATATTTTACCCCTCCCACTTAAAAACCGTTACATTTTTGCCTTCTCACTTTCACCGAGGAAAAGGCGGCGAACGATTCACTTTATTTACGCTGCTCGTGATTTTTTTCCCATTTTTTTATGCTCGCTCTTTAGCCTCCTACCTTCCAGGGAAAACTCGACCCAATTTATTCAGCCACCCCTTGAGAATCAAGCCCTCCCGTCCTCTGAAAATCTTTTGAAAATATGTTTTGGACCACTTCTTGCTTCATAAATTCCTTCCTGGTTGAATAGGTATGGACATCGTCCTCCGAGTGTAGACAAATGAACGTGTTGCAAAACGCAAGTGTTTGCAAGGCAGCAGGATCCTTCGATTATATTTTTAAATGCAAGATCATACACAGCGTGAGGAATGGACTCCATCTACATTCAGAAATGTACAGTAGCAAAGCAATGAGAACGCGTCCCTCTGTCTCATCTTCTCAATGCTGACGACGTCGTCGACATTTGCTTGTCTAATGTCCCCCCATTTGGCCCCAAAACCTTTATACCGTTCCTACTCGTGAACCTGTCCAAATATCTGATGAACGACGTCAAAGAAGCAAGTTCATCGGCCCATCTAGTCTGTGCTTATTGTGCTAGTCTGAAGAACCTGCACCCGGAACATAGCCCACCTGACCCCTTCTACCCATGTCCATCTCCATATTTTTCTTAACTGTAAAACTGAAGCCTCCATTGATCAATTCATCTGGTAACTCATTGCACCCTCTGACCACTTTTTGGATGAAGATGTTGCCCCTTATGTCATTGTGTCCGCCTCCTCCATCTCCTTCTTCACACGCTCTGTGCAAAAACGTTCCACCTGACGGCCCCCTTAAATTTTCCCTCCTAAATTATATCCCAGATGGGCTAGTTTTGCACTCCCCAACCCTGGAGAAAAGATTGTGACCATCAAGTTGATCGATATTCTTCTTGGTCTATAAACTTCTATAGTTCACCTCTCAGACCCATGAACTATTCCCTGCCTACACTATCTCTCCTTACAATATATTTACGGAAAGATTTGGTTATGGTGGTCCCGGTGGGGAGAGAGGGGGCGGTGGGGGGCGGAGTAAGAAGGGATTAAACTAAATTTACAGAGAGATGAGAGCTAGAGTGCCAGAGCAGATAGTGGAGCGGGAGTGGAAAAAAAAGTTTTAAGATTGCAAACAAAGCCAGGAATGAAAAGATTGCGCGTGGTGCGAATAATGTTCTGAGGTGTGTTTATTTTAATGTACGGAGTATTGAAGGAAACGCAGGCGACCTTAGACCGTGGATAGGCACTTGGAATTGTGGCCATTAGTGAAACTTGGTTGAGGTACGGGGGCCGTGGAGGAGGATCAGCTCAATATTCCAGGGTTCCTGTAAAATCTTCTGCATCTTTCCAACTTAATTACATCACCTCACTGACAAAAGGCAAAGGAGGAAAAACCCAACCCCCAACCCCAACCCACCAATTTTCCCCTGCAACCGCTGCAACCGTGTCTGCCTGTCCCACATCGGACTTGTCAGCCACAAACGAGCCTGCAGCTGACGTGGACATTTACCCCCTCCATAAATCTTCGTCCGCGAAGCCAAGCCAAAGAAGACATCACCCTAACCCTAACCCTAGTTCGGAACTAGATCAGTATTTCATTTACCACCTACACAGCGGTAACATGACATCTGATTTCGTGTGCTTGCTGCCATGACCGATTAAGGCAAGTACCCTCTCTACCTTTTCTCAACTTAGAATAACGCAAATATCTCAAGTTCCCCACCCGCCTCCCCATTCCTACAACGGGTTGTGGTTTAAATTGTCATTATAAATGACCACTTTAAATGACGGAAGAGTCTAAGGGGAGTTGAGGAAATATGAGGGAGTCAATGCCTTGTAGAAATGCAGGAAAATGATGGAATGGGGTAGGGGAGCGACGGCAGCTGTCACGTGAATTATGGGCCGAATGAACTCCTTACGTTTGGAAGTAACTCTGCAAATGTGTTGACCATCGTACAACGAAAGAAACAATAGTCATTTGAATCATGTGGCAGCGAGAAAACTAATATCTTGCAATGAAATTAATGGAAAATAGCCTCATGTATTCAAGCAGAAGGAACCAGAGCGCTCCCGGTTGTAATCGGGGCCACGGAATTTATGCAGAAAACTAAATTTCTGCGGGACCTTGGATGGTGCTGGATCCGTCGTTTCTCCCCATGAGCTTTCTGTTTTGTGGCAGATTCCCGTATCTGCAGTCTTGCATCTTCTGTCCGCAATTTTAAAATTGATTGAAAAAGCGTACGTCCATTAATCAGTTTGACTATTTAGGAAATGAAAGTATTAAAAATAAACTAAAGTGTCAATTATATTTGCTTGCGATCTCTTACCATGGGGACTTTGAAGGGGGCTATAGAGGCCGCGACTGCCAGGGAAGTCGACGACCCCGATTCCGCTACCATGGCCGGGACTAATGAGGCCGCGGGGCAAGAATGTTGCGGAAATGTTGTCTCTCGTCCATTTGCCAGTTCGAAAGCCGCTTTCACCGAGAAGCGAGGCAGATTGCACGAATCATAAATCCTGTAACCCAGTGTGATATTTGGAAGGAGCTCCGGGTTGCTGTTTATCTCTTCAATGGCAAATATCATGGCCTGTATGAAGCGGAAGGACCGGAATTCAAAACTGCAGAGCAGAAACATTCACAGATGAGTTCTACTACATGCCGATTAGTTCTCTGCAATGATTTTCTTTTAAGAAAACATTTATGATCAATTTATGATTCAGGCTGATGGGGAACTGAATGATTCATAGGAATAAAGAGGCCGAACAGAAGCCCTGGAAAATAGAGAAAACACAAAGTTGTGTTCATGTGATCTATTCCTGTCATGAATTTGTATAGCTCTATGAGATCAACCTTCATTCTCCAGCGCTCGAAGGAAGAAAGCTCCAGCCTTCTCAGCGTCTCCCTTTTACACAAGGCCACGAGTTCTTACACTGCCTTCGTAACTATGCTCTGCACCTTCTCCAGTTTGACAACATTGACCAAAATTGAACACAATGTTCCAAATGGGGGACCTCGCCCACATATTATGCAACTGCAAAATTACCTCCCAAATTCTAACTCAATACTGTGCTGATGAAGGTGAATGTGCTATAAAAAACCTTGCTGTCCAACCTAATTACTTGCGACACCACGTTCAAGGTACTATGCTCCTCTAATCTCAAATCGCTCTGATCTACAGCACTTGCCAATTCCCCCACCCTTTATCGTGTAGATCCTACTCACGGTGGACTTCCTATAGGTGGCACTGCATTCATGCCTGGTCTTTTCAGCTTCAGCTTCATTTTTCGGTGTTGTGTCCACCAGAAGAAATGTAGCTCTGGAAACGATTGGAAAGACTAACATTGACAAAGAAAAAGCTGAGAGTTTTTTACACATCGGGAATGCGGTGCGTTCAAGGAAATTGATCTACCTGGGACACTGTATCCAACGAATTGGACCAGGACATTGACGGCAGAGTCGTGAGAAATGAGACCAGTCGAAAGAGATTCCTGCTTCAGAACTATGGAAAGAATCATTTTGTCATGGAGTGTATAGCGTGGACACAGGCCCGTGGAGCCACAGGTCTGACCAAGATGCGCCTATGTGTTTGGCCCATTTGCTTGCGTTTGGCCAATGTCCCTCCGAACGTTTCCTATCCATGTACCTGTCCAACTGTCTTTTAATGTCACAATTGTACCCCACCCGATGCCTTTCCCTGGCACCTCTGAAAAGTTAATCCTCCAGTCTTTTCTAGATCTTTATTCTCTCATCTTAAACCTATCAACTTAAACCCCTACCCTCTAGTCTTGGACACCTAAACCGGCTACAAGGATTCAATTTGTATAAGCAGGTCACAAATATTGTGTTCCTCTCTGGCTACACATACACGGTTGGTGGAATTTTGTGCTCGTTAATGTTTCATTAAAACCAGACTAAATGGAAAATATATGTTTAAACTCATTAAAATAAAAAATGAAATTTAGGCTGGTCAATTCCAGACGATAACAGCATTCATTATTTGATGACAGAGAAACGGAGTTAACGGTTTCATTAAACGACCGCTTCGCAGAACGGCAGAAGAGAGGCTAAGAGTTCTAAGTGGGCCGAATGTACTGGTTGTTTTTCTCAGATATCTTTTTATTCAGGATATAGAAATTGTTATCAGAATCTAACCCTTGTTCGCTTTATAGCTCAATCCAAAGTTTGGCTTTCGAACTCCTGCCACCTGGTGACGCATTTCTGCAATGCTGATCTTTAAAATGTGCAGTTTTCTGCGTTCAGATGAATTCAAAACTAGGAGAGGCATAGATTGGGCGGACCCCTAGCTCTTTGTTTTTCCAGGCGAGAGTAACAAGCACCAGAGGGCATGGCTGTAAGATGAGGGGTGGAAAGTTTAGGGGAAATCCCAGGGTTAAGTGTTTTACAGAGAATTGTGGGTGCTTGAAATTGGCGATGGTGATGGAGCCTGGAGGAATAGTAACATTTAAAAGATGCTTAGATAGAAAATCTAGGGACATGGATGTGAAGTTTGGCTTTATTGAGTCTCTTTATTTCGGTCAGCACAGCATCATGAGCCTAAGAGCCTGCTCGGTACTGTAATTGTTGTTCTATGTTCCATGTTTAAAAAAAAACATATTTCACAAAACTGAATTCATACAAGGTTAACAAAAAAAAATAACTAAAGCAAATTTTGCAAAATTCTGACCAGAAACGTTTCCCTTATGGTCATCGTAAATACCCTCTGTCGGATTCCATCATCTAAATAGAAATTATCTGATAGATTCGTATCATTAATTTGTTTCCATGCTGGGTCGATACTGCGACAACTCTTTTCATTGGTGATCGATAAGTAATCATGATTAAACTTTCAGAAAACACGTGTAAAGTGAGCATGTTATGTCTTTCAAGTCGCTACTATAAATCACTCTTGAGATTTTTAATTAGGAATTTAAGTTCCCAGTCTGACATTAATTCTGTGAGTTCAGAGACAACGATATTCAGCAATGGTTTGAACTGATTATCCCTGCTGAGATTCGCTTTGATTAAAGATGAATTTCTTCACATTTTTTCTCTTTTACATCACCATCACAAACTCAATCATGGCTAGGTATACACAGACTTTAGTGGAATCTACAAGATAGAAAATGGAGTTGATTCGATACTGATCAATTTCTACTCAGAATGATAAAATAGTGGACACTAAATTTAGACATGTACTTTTACATAGCACCAAGCATTTATACGGCCATTGATCTTCTTTCTGCCATAGGTAGCGTTACACCCTTCCGTCTCACGCTGACAGATTCCATATCAAATACAGAAAATGTTCAGTTTGTCAGGCGCTGTCTGGGGAGAGAGAATCCGGGTTAATTTTTTTAGGTGGAAACTGCACGGGGAAGGAGACGATTTCAAATTAGTTTTCAATTACAGAGGAAATGATGATCACCTCCCCCTGTTCACTAAACTGACCTTTTGCATTTCACAGCTCCTGGCCTGGTTTCAAATGAATCTTCCGAGATTTCCGCATGAGAATGAAGAACAAAAATTCCGCCGATGTTGATGTCTCCCTCCTTCGATAAACTAAACAAATCAAACATTTTCCTGCGTTGACATATTAGGTTTTCAGTCTTCAAAGCTGGAACCGCAGCAGGTAGCAGTAACCCCAACAGCAATGCGAAGCACATACTTGAGGTCGTTTCGACTCTTGCCGAAATAACACCGTGGAGTTTTATATCGTGCGTTACTTTTGGGCGAGTAACTTGTTTTCCCTGATTAAAGAAATAACACCCATGGGAAATAAAATGACACTTTAATCTAATCTGAGATAGTGAACAAAGAGATACAATTAACAGAGTAAAGCTATAAAAAATCCGCAAATGGGAAACACATGAATACGGTTGGTTGACCTGTAAGGAAAATAGCAATGAGTGGTGGGCATTGCAAGCGTTAAAAATTCACCAGCTTCATCATATCTTTCTGCTGTCCCACAGGTCACGTTGTATATCTGTAAACAGTACTGACTTGTTCATGAAAGAGTGCACATCAAGTTTCTTGATCCAGTGTCTAAATCTGAAACATTGACGGGCAAAGGAAAACGACACATTTTGCAGACGAGGAAATATCTGTGCAGTGAAAAATAGAGTAACGTTTTATGCAAATGAATTTTCATTTGAATTGGACAACTTGTAATTGCATTTCAAGACTTGTTAGTGGGCACTTTGGAATCAACTGCTTCACATGCCTCTCCTCAGGGCCACACAGCGATCCCAGAATTCGCTTTCAGCGCGCAGATCTAGCAACTTTGAATAGTTTTTCAAGAAGGCATTTAAAAATGCGAATATTTGCAATAATTTGCAACAATTACTAAGGTGTAAGTTTAAACTTCAAACTTGTTTGTCGCAAAGCTGTTAGTACAGCGAGAAGGGTCCTTTTGCGAGGAGACTAATAGACTCCCTAACATTCATATAGATGTGAAAAGAGTAGCATTTACAGAGCATGTGACAGTAATGAAAAAAATCAATTAACACGAAACAAGAGCAGGATGAAAGCACTGTTGCGGGGATCTGATGGATGCAGGAAGAATCAGTCCTTAAGCTTGTTCTTCTGTGATTTTGCACTCTTAAGCTTTCTTCCCGATGGGGGTAGGGAGAATGTCCTTCATGATGTTGCTTGTCGTTTGTAGACAGATAGTCGGAGTTCATGGAGTGAAGGGAAGTTTGCGTGATATTCTTAGCTGCGTTAACGACCTTCTGCAGATCCTTCCGATCGTGGCAGAGCAGCTCTCATCAGACTGTGATGCATTCCGCAAGTAGGCTTTCGATGGTCCACCTGTAGATCTTGTTGAGGGGCAAAGGGTGGGGGAGTGGGGACATACCGAACTTCCTAAGTCTTCTAAAAATGTGGATGCATGGATACTTTGCCGTCTCGTTAACGTGCTTCTACCAGGTCAGGTCATTGGAAATAATTCTACCAAAGCTCCAACCACTGCTTTAGAATGCATTGGTCCTGCCGAGAACTGGACCACGAATCGATGGGGCATTTCATGCAGCCAATGGAATCTTAAAGCAAAGGAAATTTGATTTAAAATCCTGCTAAGGATTTAAACACGAGCAAAATAAAACAAGTCCGAGATGGATTCATGGATACTGCTTCAGTGCTGACTGAAGAGTGGAAAGATCATAAAACCACGAAATATAGAGCTGATATACGTCCGTCAATCTTCCTATCAAGTATTCCCCGCCATTCAACCAGGAGCTGCTCCATTTTTCGATGCAGCTCGGCTTCTCCAGATAACAGTTGAACCTTTGAAAGTCTGTCTTAAGCACACGCAATGACTGAAGAATAGCCGATGGCCACCAGTTCCACAGATTCTCCACATTTCGCTAAAAGATTCCCCCGCCTCTCCGTTATAAGTGGATGCATTTCAATCCTGAATCTGTTATACGTATATCGCTTTGTGATATGTCTATGTTATGAAATGATTTTTATTATATTAGTAGTCTTTGTATGTAGGATTATTATTTTGAACTCAGTAAATATTTTAAAAAGAAATAAAAGGACCCTGAACCCTCTTGTTCAGCATTAGTCCACCATGCAAAGTCACATTTCTGCATTCACTCTGGCGTTCACCGATCGGTATGTTTCAATCTGACCCTCCCCCATTGTTTTAATTTGCCACGAACCGGTGTTAAAGGAAATGTAGGGGTCAGAATGTTACAAACGGCCTAAGGAAGGCAAGGTAATGAGGAGCCTTTGTGAAGTTTGTAGATAAAGGCAGGGGGATTAATGGATGGAAGGAGACAAGGAGAGACGAAATGGGCATGTGCAATGCACCTAACTGCTGGATAAAACCCGCAACACACGCATCATCCTTAGGAAGTAAGCTTGGGCCCTTCGTCAGGTGTAAGAAATAAAAACAGAAGGTCGCCCGAATAAATAGGTGGGGACTGGGAGAGAAGGAGAGGAGACGAGGGAGGAAAGGGAAGGAGAGGAAAAAGGTGGAGGACCCTGCTGAACAAGCAGATATGGAAGGGCCATGCCCCGATGGAAAGAATGGGGAGGGGAATAACGGTATCATACCCTAGGCAATGGGGTGGAGTTGGTTTTTCTGTGTTAATTGAAGTCAGGAAGTATGTGTCTGAGTCTGGTGTTCTGAGCTCGGTGTCACACGTGCGAGGTCTTGGAATCTCCCAGCCTCCCGGATGGCCATATCTTCCCTATCGGAAGCTCCAGTGACGGCGTTAGGGAAATGGAGTTGCAGCTCGATGACCTTCGTCTGGTCGGGGAGAGCGAGGAGGTGACATAAACGATTTATAAGCAGGTGTTCACATCAGGGCCACCGGAGACAGACTATTGGGATACAGTGGGGGGGGGGGGGGGAATGGGTGGGTAAAGGGAAGAGTCAAGTACAAGAGAGTAATCATGTGACTGTACTCCTTGACAGTAAGTACTCCTGTTTGAGTACTGTAATGTTGGGGGTACGGAAGTGTGGTTTATTTTGATAAGATTCTTGGCAATGTGGAGAATCAAAGGGATTTTGGAGTTGGAATCCATCGGGCGCTCAAAGAAGATGCGCAGATTGACTTTGTGGTCCAGAAAGCATGAGGTGCAATTCTTCATTAATCCTGGGATTGAATTTGGGAGCCAAGAGTTAATGTTGCAGCTATAGAGAACCCTGGTCTGCGATCTTCTGATCGTCTCACCACCGGAAGGATGTGGAAGCCATACAAATGTTGCAGGGCAGATTTACAAGGATGTCATCTGGATTAGGAAGCATACGTTATGAAAACAGGTTGAGTGAAGTCGGCCTTTCTCCCTGGACCGAGGGAGGTTGATGAATGAGCTAATACAGGCAGAACTTTGTGGGCCGATGCCATGTATTGTGCTGTAGGTTTTCTATGTTTACCTCACTGCGACCGCCACTCCAAACAATAGATCCGTCATTTATTGTGACCTGTTCATCTGGAGCAGCGGATCCGTTATAATGTCCAACTAATACAACAACCGCTCTTCCTTCGTCATTCAGCTGCCAGTTGACAATGTCGTAAATGTATCCTTTCCCCGACTTTAGTTGTGAAATCTATCGATTGGAAGTAATGCAAAACCTTCAGAAAGGACACACAAATTAAAGATTAATTTTGTCCCTCTTCCTGACAACCTCTTTCACATTTTCTTCACCACAATATAAAACATGTGGAACCAGCCACTGTGCATAGAAGATTTACGAGGATGTTGCTAGGACTCGGGGGCTGAGCTTCGGGGATAGATTGAGCAGGTTAGGTCTTTATTTCTTGCAATAGAGGAAGATGAGGAGACATCGCACAAAGGTTTGCGAATATGGGAGGAATAAATCTGTGAACGCACTGGTTCGGTTGCCCAGCCTCGGGAAATCAGTAACCAGATAGACATAAGATGAGGCGAAGTGCAGAGATTCCATTAGATACCCGGGTGTAACATCATCACGCGTGATTATGTGGAAAAGGCAGTCTGAGGAAGTGGTTGAGGGAGGTACTATGCAGGGTTTAAAAATATTATGGATTCATAGATAGGATGAAGAAACATGATAGTAAATAAACATGATCCTAAAAGGTGGAGTGGGCTGGGGGAGCTTCTTGGCAGGAAAGAGCGAGGGGACCAGCCATGCTGAATAATGGAGCGGATTCCTTGGGTCGATTCGCCTGGTTTTGCTCCTCTGTTTATAGTCTAATGGATTTGTTCCCAGCGTTGCGTATTTTATACAAAATCTGCTGAACTACTGGAGGAAATCCAATGCTGCTTGACCCCCCCCCTCAGTTGGCCAGCGGATTATTTGGCTCTAGATTCCAAGATATACAGTATTATTTCTGTCTCTTTCAACCACACGATTTCATAACGAAACGTCTGCGAATCAGCTATGATCATTCACTGCGAGGAAGAAGTTAACTCAGCAGAGAATTCCACCAAGATATTCAAAGGGAGCCCTTCGAAACAGAAAAAGTTTGAATACCACTGTTTTAATCATTCCAAATTGACTCGTTATGTGCACAGTTTCGTAACTCCAAAGGAAATGGACCAGTGACCATTTTCTCAAGCAAAATATTTCAGTAACAACTGGGTCTCGAGCCGTGATTCTCAACCTTCCCTTCCCACTCACATACCACCTTATGCAATCACTTACTAATCACAGAGCACCTATGGCATAGTGGAAAGAAAAGGTTGAGAATCAATGGTAAAGATTTATCTACTGTAGGTCGGCACAATATCGTGGGCTGAAGGGCTTAGACTCTGCTGTGATGTTCATTGTTCTAATGTTAGGCCATGCTGGATTAATGGTTGAAGCATTGTAAACATTTCTATTAATGTCCTTTGCAAAGTCTAATTTTGTCCCTTCTGGCTGTCTCTTGTTCTGCAAGGTGTGAAATCAATTAGCTCTGTGATTATTCTTCTCATTTCAGCATTAAATTAATATCTACATGTATTAAGTTGAGTTGTTTCGTGGCACAACATGACTCCCTGTGTATCTAATCTGTTGTTCAACATGAAATAAGATAAATAACACTAATAGTGTTTTGGATGCCATGTGGGGCATATAATGAACTGTTCTTCACAACTGCCCCAGGCCTTTTATAATGAATCATTTATCATCCTATTAACTGTAAACACACAAAGCAGTATTACTTAATTGCCCAATGAGTTAATTGCAAGTTTAAAATGCAAGTGTAAAAATTTATAAACAGAGAAATTTAAATAATCCAGTGGTAAAACTGCTACCTCCAGTAGCCTAGAACTAATCTTGACCTCCCTCTGTGTGGCGTTTGACGCTCTCCCTGTGACTGCATGCATTTCCTCTGGGTACTCTCATTTCCACTCACATCCCAACAATTTGTGGTTTGAAAGTTCATTAGGTACGTAGATGGGAAGAGTTCAGAAGCATGTCTGCTGAATGCTACATATAGGCCCATTTTAAGTGTAAAATTTGGTTGGCATAGACAAGTTGGGCTGAATGGCCAATTTCTGTGCTGTGGAATGCTATAACTATAAATGGCCACTGTAATTGACTGATGTGTTTGTGTACGGGGGGAAGTTGATGGGAATTTGGGGAGAATATAATGAAGTGGGGACAAATGGATAGGCAGCATGAACTTGGTGGGCTGAAGGGTCTCTTTCCATGTTGTTTGGCTCCATGGGAATGATTCAGAACTGGGAGAAGGTTCTTATTAACCCATTACAATGTTTGAAGAACGATCACTATTTTTAACATTTACTTTCAATCACATGGCAACCGTTTCCAGGATTCCCAGCATTCATTCTTTGATTTTGAGGAACTATGAACTTGAATATGTGTTATCAAAAACTTATGATGACAATATAACAATGTGGAGTAGTAAGGCACAGGAGCACGTCCTTTGGTCCACAGTCTCTAAGCTGACCATAATAACAAGCAACTCGCTCCATCTGGTTGCCTGTGGTCAACAAATCTGCTGAAATTGAGAAGAATTCATACAAATTCTCTTTAATTTCATTTAGTAAAATTAGAGAGAGTTTTACCTCGGATTTAAAATACAATGCTTAACAGTTCAGGCAGCATTTATGGTGAGAGAGGTGGGAAAAAACAATGGGAGATCTGAGATACAAAGATGGATAGTATGAAGTGAAGGAGGGCACATGAAGCTGTCAGTAGAGAAGGACCCATGAACAGAGAAATTAGTGAGTGAACATCAGGGTTTATCAGATCCTTTCATTTAAATTGGCAATACTGCTGCAAACTGGAGAAGCTGATTGTCTGAAATTAGTCCATGAAGTGCCCAATAAGAGAGTAAAATGCTGCTCTATGAGTTTGTGACTGACTAGATTTGTGAGTGGATACCGAGTTCAATAATTTCAGACAGTGAACTTTTCCAGTTTGTTTCGGAGTTGGTCATTTGTGAAGCTGCTTGAACTAGTGAGTTCCAGCCTCTGCAGTCTCTTGTGTCCTCCCGATGCTGAATTGGCTGCAGCGAGTTCGCCAATGTTGTTTAATTTTGTTATTCACTGCGTTTTCTGCCCTTCTGCTGTAAACTTTTCAGTAATGATGTCTTAATAGGATTCATTAAAAAAATTGCATCAGGGAATGTTGGACCTGGAAGAAACATGCATTGCCATTTATCCAAATTCATGCATTGCTTTTGTCGTTAGATTTAGCTGGTTAATATCTTTTAATTGTTCTTTCTTTACTGAACAGTAATTCTCAAAGGTGCTGTGGGTTATATTTTCCTCCCCTGGCTTCAGGGATGTGTCACTGTTTTTATGAAGAACGTTTTAGTCCTGTATAAATGGGGAGGATCTCACCCTGCCACACCGAGGTAAACACAGGATGGCGGTGCTTTCGCTTGCTGCCCTGCTCCTTTTACATCCGACTCTTGCAGCGGCCGACCTGAACTGCAAGGTTCGAGCAAAATTTAACCTCAGCACTGCCTCTGAGGATGGAGACGTGATTCTGGCTGGGCTGTTCCCGATTCATTACCGGATAATGCAACCAGATTTCTCATTCCGAGTTGAGGGAGTGACACCAAAGTGTGAGGGGTAAGTCCATACTGCACTGTTTGTGAACGTACAGAATTCCTGTCACTGTTGTGTGAGCTTCTCCCCAGTTTCCAAGCCTCTCCTTCATTTGATAAACATTTGTAAGTTCACCAAAAATATTAATATTGATCAGATCATTCATTAAGAAAATTTTTTCTTGGAATTCATTATATTATTGCTCAGGATACATTTAGTTCATGTTCAAATTCTTTATTTATATAGCACATTTTTTTCAACTTGCATTGACCAAAGTGCTGTACAAACCAAGGCAATCAATCAAAATTAGTACAGCTATTTACAAAGGATTAAGACATTATAAACAGAGCACCATTGCAGTGAATAGTGCAGCGCTGTCAGAGGTTAGGAATGAACAAAAGGTTTCAGACATTAAATGCTAACGACAGAAGGTACATTTTTTAGCCTGGATTTAAAGCAGTTGAGGGAGGGGGCTAGTTTAATGTTCAGGGGAATGCTGTTTCACAGTTTTAGGGGCTGGACCTGCGAAGGCTCAGTCTCCCCTTTATGTGCACTTAGTGTGTGAAATAGCCAGACGTCCTGTGGTAGCTGACCTGAGCTGCTTGGGAGCGGAGTAGGGCGTAATTTTGTATAGCTCTGTCAAATCTCCCCTAGTTCATTGACACACCAGGGAATAAAGCAGGTTGTTTCTTTTGCTACAGATGTTAACATCTGCAGTCACTTGAGTTAAAACAAAAACATAAGGGGCAGATTGAGTGCACAGGGGATAAGGACAAATGGAATTTCTGTTTGATTAGCCCGTGTTTTACACATCAAAACATGATTCTGATGGGTTTGGATAGTGTATACATCTGGAAGCTGTTCCTATTGGAATATAGCTCTAGACTGTGGACAGGAATTTGTTATTTAGATTCCGATAAAATTGTACTAACAATAACCACACCATCAAAGCGAGTATAAGACAGCTTTAATGAACTAATATGTACACTAAGACGTCTTGTCTCTCTGCAAGACGAACCTGGAAGGCTAGACTGTAGCTCTGGACGGCTTTATAGACAAGGTCACCGGGATGGCCCCTGGTGACCTAGTGGTGTAATTACATATCACCACATATAATAATTAAAAAGGGATATGCAACCCCTCTCTTAGTGCTGTGAGGGGTTACATTTTTTGGAATATTTGAATGTAAGGGTGATAGAAACTGAAGCAATCAGGGCTTTTAAGAAGGAATTGGGTATGGATTTGAGGGAACATAATTTGCAGGCTTTGGGAAAAGATGGAGCAAATGAGATTCATGGCATTGATCTACCTGGAACTGGCATCGATTTTTGAACTGAATGGCCTGCAGCCAGGCCATGATCATGATTTATTATAATATACCATGACCATAAGACCTAGGAGCAGAATAGGCTATTCAGCCCAATGAATCTACCCCACCATATAATCATGAGCTGAAGTAAAATGCAAAAGTCTTCAGACACTCTGCTTGAAGAGAAAGCACAATGCTGGAGAAACTGATCCATTTTGCCACTTAGTCAAACTGCCCGGGCTTCTCCCCATAACCTTTGATGCCCTGTACAATGTAAATTTGCACTGAAAGTCTTACTGGTTGCAGCCGAACAGGTACTTAGTAAAAAAAATCATATACATTGCATTATTCAGATGCAGATATATATACATTGTCATGTAATATTACACAAAGCTACCTTTAATCTACCAGAAGGCAGACAAAGATACACCGTCAGCATTGGTCAGCATCCCTTCCAGTAAGAGAAAGAGAATCAAAAGAGAGATGCCCCCCCTCCCCCACCAGAATCACTAGATGCCTCTGGATTTGCCTCCTTCATCCTCTGCAGCCGCACAAGACTTCGGTTCAGTTCAAACCATTGGCAACTTGAGCCCAGATCCAAATGTGATCTAACCTTGATGTGACTGTTTTATTCTTCCAAAATAACAAGCTCATGGAGTGTCGCACAGGGTGGAAAAAAGCCCTTCAGCCCAACTTGCCCACACCGACAAAATTATCCCACCCACACTAGTCCTGCCTGTGTTTGGGCCATATCCACCCTATCCTTGTAGCTGTCCAATTTTTCTCTTAAACTTTACAATAGTACCTGCCTCAGCCAACCTTAATCAGCACCCCACTCTATTATCACATCACCCTCTGTGTGTTTTACAAAAAAGTTACCCCTCCGGCTCCTGTTAAATCTCCCCTCCACTCACCATAAACTTATACCCTCTGGTTACCGATTCCCCTACTCTGTGTCAGAGACCCTGCACTCTCCCAATCTATTCCTCTCACGATTTTCAACACCTCTGTGAGATTACCCCTCATCCTCCTGCGCTCGAAGGAATAAAGCCTCAGCCTGCTCAACCTCTACTTGTAGCTCATGTCCCGGCCACATCCTTGTAAATCTGTGCTTAATTGATCTGTGTCAGTATATCCCACAGTTCCCGGTGGAATGTACATTTTCTAACGCTGGCCACTTTCTCCTGAGCCTTGGTGGGAGACGCATTTATTGATTGGTTGAAATGAGCCCCTGTTTGTCCTGTTATGCTTCCCATTCCTTTCAATCTCATTCCCAGTAAGTATTAAATAAAGTGCTGTCAGCAAACTTCTTCTGTTCTTAAAATTCAATCAATTGACTCCAAACATTGATGGTAAATAGTAAAGCAGCCTGGGGAGTTGTGATTTAGACAGGTGCCTTGCAACTGTGAAGCAAGGAACTTCTGCTGGAGATGCCACACCTGCACCCACACCTCCTCCTTCTCCACTATCAGGGGACCAAATAGTCCTTTCAAATGAAGCAACACTTCACTTGTATATCCGCAGGAATGATCTACTGCACCCGGCGTTCTTGTTGTGGCCTTCTCTACATCAGAAAGACTGGGCACACACTGGGCGATTGGTTCACTGAGCACCTTTGCTCTGTCCGCATCACTGACAGGGATCTCCCAGTGGCCAACCACTTCAATTCCGTGCCCTACTCTCATGCTCGGGTGTCTGTCCATGGCCTCATGTATTGTCCCAGCAAGACCACCTGTAAATTGGTGGAGCAACACTTGATTTTCCATCCAAGCACTCTCCAACCAGATGGCATTCACATTGACTTTTCTGGTTTCTGCTCGCCTGCTCTCCGTTCTCCCTCCCTTCCCTTTCACTCTTTTCTCTTGCCTTCTACCCACTACCCTCTCCTTTCACAGAACCATCCCTCCTCCTCCTGTTTGCTGCTGTGCTCTCCCTCCCTTATCCACCTATTACCTCCTGCCTGTGGGACCGTGCTCCTCCCCCTGCCTCTTCTCCCTGCAACCATTTTGTTTGGGTGCCACCCCCATATTTCGTCCATACCTTGATGAAGGTCTGAAAAGTTGGTTATGTATCTTTATTTTTGCTCTGTAAAGAAGGCTCCTTGACTTGTTGAGTTTCTCCAGTGTTGTGTTTTCACTTTATCCACGGCGCCTATCAACTTTTGTGTTTTACAATTGTGAAGAAAGGCCTTCTGTCGGCAACCTGCCCTGTCTCGGTGGACAGAAGACCTGCCATTAAGTTAGAGGAGGTGATTCATTTTTCACCCCAGGGGCCTGACTGGTAATCTAAGCTTCCATTCCAATCACAGAACCACAATACTGCGCCACTGCTGGAGATCCTGCCAGTGGTCCCGAGGCATTATTCAAGGCACAGAAAGAGTGATTGCCTTGTCAGTATTCATCCATCCTAATCTCAGTGTTACAGTTTCACACATTACTGCTTTTTGTTGGACTTTATTTTCTGAACAGTAGCTACTGCGCTTCTTAAATAGCCAAATTGTCTGTGAAGTGTTCTTAATGGAATTGCTTGTCATATTCACTGAGATACAGTGGGAAAACTTTCTTTTGTGGTCTACCAAACAAGTCCTCCTCTACATAATACAGCAGGTGGTGCAAGAATAAAAACACGGTGTTGCCGTGAAACAAAAGCGAAGGGAATAGCATTAATTAAAGAGAAAAGTTGCCGCTAAACAGTGTAAAACATCAGTTTTTACCAATGTTCAAGAGTCTGATAACAAATAGAAAGAAACTGTCTATGAATCTGGAGATCCTTGATTTCAAACTCTTAGCTTCTGCCTGGTGGAAGGATTGAAGAGGGTGGGATGTAAGATGTTGGCAGCATTCCTAATGCATGGGGAGGTGTCGATGGAGTCGATGAAGGGGGGTTGGTTTCTGTGATGGCCTGAGCTGTACTCACAACTGTGCTGTTTCTTTTTTTATGAATATTTTACTTATATTTTCATCCAAGCTTCTTCAGCCCATATACAGTGTCCTGCCAACAATGGCAGTTCACATTCAAATATACATATATTCATTTTCTTTATGTCTAAAATACAGGCCCGTGTCTCTACCAGCCCCACAACTCACTCAAACTTCAACCAACAACAACAAAACTTTAACACCAGGAAAATAAATAAAAATATAAGGGGCAGGGATTGTCACAGCTCAGTGGGCGGCCACTGGGCTGATATTCATTCCTGACTTTCATTCCTGATCAGGATCAGCGCAAGGGAGAGGAATCCAGTTCTTGTGGTCTTGGGCAGGGTAGTTCCTCTCCGGCACGGCGATGCATCTGGACAGGATAGCTGCTATGGAGAATCTATAGAAATAAGTAAAGAACACTAGGGCATACAGAATTTTCTCAGGTTTCTGAGGAGATAGCGGCATTGGTTCACTTTCACTGGGACCATGTAAATGTCAGCCCTTAAAGTGGGAATGGTAAACTTTTCGGTTGCAATCTTAAAAAGGCCTTTTTAAATCTTGTGGAAATTCTAATCTCTATTCTCTTCTGAGATCAGTAGAATGGTGCTTGGGGCACAAGGCGATAGAGGGAGATGGGGTGCAAACAAGGAAGAAAGTTGGAAGGAATGAAAGGGAAAGAATAGAGTGCTTTGCTTTGTATCCAATCATACCAGGCATCAGAAAGTGCAACACTGCACACCTTGATGAACAGAGGGTGATATTGCGGATGGATTGCCCATGACCAGAGGCATTCCAGAGTGATTGGTGTTGAGACCTCTGCGGTTTGTGAGAGGTTTATTTTAAAATCCAAAGAGTGTGGGTTCTGGGCTCAAGTTGGCGGCGCCTGAGTTTAGCAGTGGCTTCGAGGGGTTGCAGAATCTAGGAGAGCAGAGGACTGGTGCATAGCACCAGAAAACGGGGAGACCACCTCCTATTTGAGAAGGAGAAGCAGACAACCCATGGGACGGTGACCGTAGCGACGGACCAGCGAGGGTAGGGCAGCGAGCTGTTGGTGTCTTGAGGAGAGGAACCCAGGCAGGCCGCAGGCTGCTGGCGACTGTAGTCAAGGAATTCACACCTGGCTGCCAACTGCTGGAGACTGGTTCTAGACTGGCTGAAGGGTTGCAAGGTATTGAAACTGGGATATGAGAAGGCGCTGAGGGTGCTGGAGGCTTCCTGATTATGTCAGAGGTTTGTACCTGAAACTCAGGTTGCCGATGATTTAGGCTGAAAGCTGTTTGGCTGTGATAGCTCTGGAGGTGTCGCCATGGACACTCAATGACTCTAGAGAGACAATCATTTGGTTCTCTTTCTCTGATTGAAAGGGACACCAGGAAATTTTGATGATGGCGAGTTTTTGTCTGCCTTAGGTAAATTAAAGGAAATTTTGTGTCATATTAGATTTTCTATTTATTACATGTCACTAAAAGAATCTTGAATATAAATGACTTGGATGACAAAGTAGGTGGATGGGTGAGTAAGTTTGCAAATTATGATAAGATTGGAAGAGTTGTGGACAGTGCAGAGTTATCAAGAATATATAAAGCTGTATATCAATTTCAGAAATTGCAGAGAAATGGCAGATGGAGTTTATCCAGACATGTATGAGGTATTACTCTTTGGGAGGTCAAATATAGGCAATTAATGGCAGGACTCTTAAAAGCATTGAGGTGCAGATGGATCTGAGGGTTCAGGGCAATAGTTGATTGTAAGTGACCACACAAGTAAATGGGATGGCAAATAAGGCCTATGGTGTTCTTGCCTTCATACCACCCTGTCATCTACTGGGCTTGGCATTGTATATAAAAGAAAATAAGGAAGTCATGTAACATGCAGTGCCGGATTCGAATCTGGGTTGCAGGTGCTGTAATAGCATTACGCTGGGTCCCCAGTGGAGGTCTCTGTATGCAAGAGTCCTGCCACTTTATATTGGGGACCTGGAGTGGAGAAAGTTGCACCAAGCAGTTCCGTGCTACCACTTCCCGAGTCGGTTCACCGACACCTTGGCCGCCTGTCACTTCTGTGGACGGGAGGAGATGGTGTACCATATTTGTGTGGAGTGTGAGAGGCTGCAGACCCTCTTTGCCTACCTGAAGGGGCTGCTCCTCAGGTTCTGGCTGCACTTCAGCCCCACCACACTCCTGATTTACGGTTACCCTGTGTGGAGGGGTCAGGCACTCAGGGGATCTCCTTGTGGGGTTGTTGGTAGGCCTGGCCAAACTGGCTATTATTGACAGGTCAACAGTCGAGGGTTCAGGGCGAGCTGACTGCCTGCTCCTCTTTTGGGGTTATGCCCGGCTCTGTGTGTTGTTAGATACAAAACACGTGGTATCTTAAGGGTCGTTGGCCAAAGTCTGGGAATGGTGGGACCCCCAGGGGATGAAGTGCATTATCGATAGCTTCAGCAGGATTTTAATTTGAAAATGTAAATTATATATAATTGAGGGGCAGTGATGCTATACCGATTCTCGTGAATATCCAGCAATGTTTAGACGTGTTTGTATTCGTCGATTTTTGCGTTTGAATAAACTTTTGTTTAAAAAATGTAATGTAACGCTAATCCCTGCCTCCCCTTTTCAATTGCACTCATTCTGAAGGGGCAATTATTTAACAGCTTTGCCTTCCCTCGACCACTTTGAAGCCCATTCTATTTGTTGAAAGGATAAGTCAAGTTCTATTGGTTTCCCCTCATGTGGACCCACTCTGTGAAAATGTATTTATGCCCAGTTTCAAAGTATGGCTGAAACCTCCACCTACTTGCCAATTATCCTCTGGTCACTGAAGTCTCTCTTCAGCTTTGATTTCAGGAGTTTCCGCTGGGTGCAGACAATGATCTTTGCAATTCGGGAAGTAAACAAAGATAGCACACTCCTGCCGAGCGTAAAGCTGGGCTATCGGATTTATGACACTTGTGCCACACACTCTCAGTCTCTCAGAGCAGCCTTGGCGTCAACAACTGGTGAAGCAGAAGAGATGGATGGTCATGCCTGTGAAGGATCTGCTTTCATCCCTGTAATTGTTGGAGACTCTGGATCCACGCAGTCCATGATCATGCAAAGGATCCTGGGCCCTTTCAGAGTTCCAATGGTAAGTTGATTTTAAGACAGTTTGATCGGAGGTTTTCCATTCACAAAGCCAGCAGGATGCATATTCACCTCAATTTCCTGCAAAGAAATCTTGGCCATGTTGAGACAGAGAGCAGAACAGTGCAGAAACAGGCCCTTCAGCCCAACTTGGCCATGCCAGCCACGTTCCCTGTTCCCTTCCCGTGCTAAACCTATTTGCTTACAAGCCAAACGCACCCCCTGAAACTTTCCTAGTCATGTACCATGTATTTTAAATGCCTGACTCAACCGCTCCCTTTTGCAGCTCGTACATCCCACCATCTGCATGGAAGTGTTATCTCTGAAGCCCCTTATAAATCTTTCCCATCAATGTTAACCTACGCCCTCTAGTTTTTGACTCTCCTACCCTGAGAGAAAGTCTGTGACCACACACTTTACCAATGTACATTATGATTTCATAAACCTCTATAGTGTTACCCCTGTCCTCCCCTCCTCCATTACAAGAGAAAACATTTTTTAAAATCTTTTCTCTTCTTATACCTCAAGCCCTCCAATCCTACTAACATCCTTTTAAATACTTTCTGCATCTGAGCTCGCTTATTAACATCCTTCCTACATCAAGGTGACCACAATATCCTAAGTGTGGTCTCATTATCGTCTTTAGATCCTGCTAGCCTAACTCCTGTACTCAAAGCCAAGCACTTCAGTCTGTGTCGCCCTTTTGAGGCGATGACACAGTTAAGATTGCTGGATCAACAGCTTCCCAAAGGAAGGGCCACAAATGGAGTTAAACAAGAAAGTCTGCAGACACAGGAAGTAATGGGACTCAGGCCTGAAACAGCGTCCGCCCTTTTACTTCTGATTGATGCTGTGAGACCTACTTCTCCAGCACATTTGTTGTTTGCAAAGGACCATAAATAGAGTGGGAGCAGTGCTTTAATTGGAGAGCTCTTTCAGAAGGTGAGCTGTGTAACTGTGTAGGATTATTGATTTATTCATGGTTTTTATCCCCACAGGTCAGCTACTTTGCATCCTGCGCATGTCTGAGCCGCAGGAACGAGTTCCCAGCCTTCTTCAGGACCATGCCGAGCGATGCCCACCAGGCCCGGGGATTGGCTCAGCTGGTACATCGGTTCGGCTGGACCTGGGTGGGGTTGGTGGCTGGCGGCGACGACTATGGCCGTAATGGCATTCAAGCGTTCAGCGAGCAGGTCAGACGGCTCGGCGTGTGCATCGCCTTCACCGAAGTCATTCCCAAGGTGTACTCCCGGCAGAAGATCCTTCAGATCACAGAGGCAATCAAAGCGTCGACGGCCAGGGTCATCGTCATGTTTGCCATTGAGGGGGATGCGTACCCTTTAATCAGAGAAATTGTGAAGCAAAACATCACTGGAAGGCAATGGATTGCAAGTGAGGCGTGGGTTACATCAGCTTTAATGGCAACCAGAGAGAATCTCCTCTCTCTGAGTGGAACAATAGGATTTGCTATCCACAGGGGGGAAATCCCAGGCCTGAGGGATTTCCTTCTTGAAGCCCATCCATTCAAAACTCCCAATAATATCTTTGTGAAAGAATTGTGGGAGACAACGTTTGAATGTTCCTTCACGACACCAGGTAGTATCAAAGGGAACAATGCCTCTCACAGCCAATGCACTGGTTCAGAGGACTTAAACAGGATGTACAATATATATTCAGATGTGTCCCAACTGAGAGTTTCTTACAACGTTTACAAAGCAGTGTATGCAATTGCTCATGCCCTCCACAATCTCAACTCTTGCAAAAATGATCCTGCACTAAATAGGACCTGTGCAAATATTTTTAAGTTCGAACCATGGCAGGTAGGATGTTTAAGATTCTGGGAGAAATTGGTGCAATCTTGCATGACAACGCGTTTGGCTAGCTATCGGTCTGTGTCATCAATGAGCAATGCCCCTCTCCATGTCAATTGCCTGGTTAGTCGACTCAGCTGTGTTTCCCTTGGGGCATACACCACCACTGGAGCCCCACTGAGCAGATTGATCCCAAGTCCTCTCTGTGTGAGCTGAGCTAATCTCACTTTAAGGCAGTTGTTTCACTTACATCCCACTTTAAGTAATCCCTATGCCATCTGTATTCTGTGATTAAGGGATTACTTCAGGTGGGATGTGAGTGGGAAGGGAAGGTTGGGAATCACTGCTCTTGACCCAATTGTTACTGAAATATTTTGCTTGAGAAAAATGGTCATTGGCCCATTTCCAGTTATGAAACCATGCACATAACGAGTCAATGAAGGACAATTAAAACAGTGGTTTTCAAAAAACTAAGCCCTTCCTATCTCATGCCCCTCTAGTTTTCTTTTATCCATGTGCTTGATGTCAAGTGTCTTAAATGTGCCAAATATTTCACCTTTAACCACCACCCCTGGCAAGGTATTCCAGGCACCCACAACTTAATAAAAATCTTACCTCCGATGTCGCCCTTAAATTTCCTCCCCTCACTTTTATGAGACTAAAGTAGAAAGGTATGAGAGGGTGGGGGCTGGGGAAGGGCAAGAAGTGCACAAGCTGGGAGAGATGGAGAGACAGTGATATTTTTATCAGAATAAGTAGCCTCCTCGATAACCCACAAGATAAAATTCTGCGAGGCAGTGCAAGGGTGGAGGGTCAGAATCTTTTCCCCAGCATAAGAGTGTCACACACTAGAGGTCACGTATTTAAGGTTAGAGTGTGGTGGTGGAAGCAGAGGAGTTTAAAGGAGATGTTGTGGGGCAATTTTTCTTTACATAGAAAGTGGTGGTGGCCTGGAATGGTCTGCCAGGAGCAGTGGTGGAAGCAAGTACTATAGTCGTGTTTAAGGGGTTTAAGTGTTTAAGAGGCTTCTAAATAGACACATGAATATGGAGGAGAATGGATCATATGCCGAGAGCAGAGTTTTAGTTAACCTGTGGATCATATTCAGTACAGACATCGTGGCCAAAAGGCCTGTTCCTGTGATGGACTTTTATGTAGGATAGATTTTCATCCTTATTCCGTTGGCACATAAATGGTGACTCCATGGTGAAATCTTCGATAAAGGCATGTTTTGATTAGACGATAAAGAAACAATATATGTAAAACACAGAAGTCTGAAGACACCATGACTGAAGAAAAAATACAGTGCTGGAGAAACACAGGTAGTTAAACAATGTACTGTATGTGGCCCAAACTTAGTAGGCACCTGCAGACATTTATTCATTCCTTGATGAAGGGCTCAAGCCTGAAATGTTGATGATGTATCTTTATCTTTGCAACGTCACGTACACTGTTTGACCAGTTGTTTTTCTCCAGCATTGGGTTTTTTAAAAAATAATATATTCCTGAAACTGTTTTATAATATATATATGGAATAGCAGAGAATGAGGAGCAAAGAACAGGCCATTCAGCTCATCAGGTCATACTGATATTTGTACATGAAAGTTCTCGCCCTCGCCTCACTTAACCCTCCTGAGATAACTTCTATTACTCTCTTGCTTTCATGCACCTTTGGCACTGCACTGGTGCTTCATGGTTAGAGCTGTTAATCCAAGCTCCATGGTGCCCAAGATATCCAAGCAGCGAGGCACCAATTGCTTCATATTTTTAATTTTGTTCAGGGGCCGCGAGGGCTCACCCATCAGTGATTCCTTCCAGAAGGCTGATGTGATGCTCTGCAGTCATTATGGTGAACATATTCCTGCACCAGGTGTAATGTGGCAGAACTGAGCTTGAAGGTATTCAAATTCAAGTTTATTATCAGATTACACCTGGTACAGTGAGAAGGATTCTTCCATGAGATAACTCTCACATGAGTACAGCTGAACAAAGAAGGGCAATGCAAGAACATAATTACAGAGGGTAGAGTTACAATGAAAAAGATCAATGAGTGCAAAGCATGGTTGTGGGGTTTATTCAGGAGCCTGATGGCTGCGGGGAAGACATTTTATATCTATTGGTTTGTGGGGGGGTGGGGGCGAGGCTAGTCTGGGTTGTGGTGGATCTAGACCGCAGGAGGTGTAGCTGGAGTCCATGGAGGGGAGGGAAGTTTGCGTGATGTTCTGTGGCTACTTCCATCTTGGGTGGAGCAGCTTCCTGTGCCACACTATGATTCATCCATTTCATATGCTTATAATGGTCTACCTGAAGAAGTTGAGAGACATGTTGGACCTTTTTCTCCAGAGTGGTGAGTACCTGGAATGTACAACCTTAGAGAGTGATGGAAGCTGAATAACTGACAGCACTTGACCATGAGATCATATGATATAGGAGCAGAAGCCGGCCATTTGGCCCATCAAGTCCACTCCACCATTCCTTCACGAGATGATCCATTCTCCCATTCAGCCTCACTACCCTGCCTTCTCCCCATAACCTTTGATTCCCTGACTATTCAGATACCTATAAGTCTCTGCCTTCAATACACCCAATGGCCTGTCCTCCACAGCTGCCTGTGGCAGAAAATTCCAAACGTTCACCATTCTCTGGCTAATGAAATTCCTCCGCATCTCTGTTTTAAATGGGTAGCCTTCAATCCTGAAGTTATGGCCCCTTGTCCTTGATTCCTTGGTCATGGGAAACAACTTTGCCACAACTATGCTATCCAGGCTTTTCAACATTCGAAATGCATCTATGAAGTTTCCCCCACCCCCCACCCCAGCTCCCCATCCATCTGAACTCCAAGAGAACAGTGCAAGAGCCATCAAGCGTTGTTCATGTGCTAAACCTTTCATTCCAGGAACCATTCTTCTGAATCTTCAACGCCACCACATTTTTCCTTAAAAAAAGGAACCCAAAACTGTACCCGGTACTCCACATGAGGTCTCACCTTTGAGGAAACTCTAGATGGGCACTTGAATTTCTTAAGCATTGAAGTGTATGCGTCAAGAGTTGGAGAATGGAATTAGTGCAGATGGAGGCTCACTGGTTAGCATGGATATTGAGGGATGAATGGCCTGTTACTTTGTTGTGTGTTTCTATGTCTATGTGGTAGACAATTGTCACTAAGTACTTGTGAGACACAGAGATGGACTTACAAGCCATTTAGTTGTTAGAGCAAGTGGAAATGGTAGATGGACAAAATTGGTGGGTTTCTATACAAATAAGAACCATGTTACTATTGCATTGTAGAACCTTATTTCTAGACATGGAATCAGCAATGTTTGGCTTATTTTCTCATATTCACTGAGGGAGTGATCATTTCTTCAATGTTTCTTTAACAAGTGTCAACAAATGCACTTTTGAATTATGTGTTCTGTACAGTTTATACAAAAATGTGGACCATAGAACTTACCGCACTGATCCAGGCCATTTGAGCCAGCTAGTCATGCTGAACTATTTTTCCACCTTGCCCCTGCATCCAGATCATAGCCCTCCATACCCCTCCCACCCATGCAACTATCCAAATTTCTCTTAAATATCGTAATCAAGCCCAGGTGCATCACTCCCACTGGGAGCTCGTTCCAGACTCTCACTACCCTGAGTATAGAAGTTCCCCCTCATTTTCCCCTTACCCATTTCACTTTTCATCTTTAACCCAAGGTTTTAGTTCTTGTCTCACCCTCCGAAAATGTCCGCTTACATTTACCCTATCTATACCCCTCAAACGTTTGCATGCCTCTATCAAATTCCCCTCTTTCACTGACACTCCAGGGACTTGTCCTAGCCCAGCCATGCTCAACGGAGGTTGGGGGCCACAGCACATTTAAGGGGATGGGGGCATGGATTTAAATCCTTAATAAGGGGAGACCTAAATGTATGGGGGATTATGGAAACTATAATATGTATGTTCACATTTTCGTCTTTCCTAAATGTTAATTAAGAATGATGTCTTATTTGTTTGTTCAGAACAAGTCACAGTTGTTACTCTCAGAGTAAAAGCCTTGCTTCCTTTTCACCTCATGCTATATAACTATTTTTTATGTCTTTGCTGTCGACAGTATGAGAGAAGTATGGAAGAAACCTGACTGCTTTACAGGAAAGGGGGATATAAACTTTGAGCAGAGTCCTAAGGGGGCTGTCGCCAATAAAAGGTTAAGAATGGCTGTCCTCATTTGTTCAACTTCATGCCTTAAGTTCCAACAACATCCTTGTCAATTTTCTCTGCCCTCTTTCAAGCTTGTTGCTATCTTAGTCAGTAGGTGACCAAAACTGCACACAATATTTCATATTTGGCCTCACCAACATCAAGTTCAAGTTTATTTATCATCTGATTGTACCCGACAAAGCAGTATTCTTTGGTCCTCAGTTCAACACACTGCAAACACATATAGTGAGAAATGATACCCAGTTCAACACACACACACATATATAAAAATCATTGAATAAATAGTGGCATCTCGGAGATTTATATGAGCAGTTCATCAGTCATTCAGCATTTTCACTGCCCGTGGGAAGAAGCTGTTTCTCAGCCTGGTGTTTCTGGCTCTGATACTCCTGTGTCTCTTGATGAACGATCAAGAGACAGTTGGAATCTTATACAGCTTCAACTTAACATCCCAATGTAGTTGTGGTTAGGATGTGGCAAAGTAAAACTATTTTTTATGAGCTCTGCTCTGTATTCCTTTCTTTTTTACAAAAGCTCCTCCATTACCTGAAAGAGGTGAACTACACAACCAATTTGGGGGAAGACATTCACTTCGATGAGAATGGGGACCCACTCGCGTCATATGATATCATAAACTGGCAAAGAAAAGCGGATGGATCTGTTAAGTATGTTCATGTCGGCAGATTCGATGCAGCGTCAGGCTTGGATGGCTTCACTCAGATCAAAGTAGAAAATATTGTTTGGCATGGCGGCCAAACCTCGGTAAGAGTACTCACTTGACGAGAACTGAAACACGAGAGCACTGCAGATGCTGTGATTGGAGTTAAAAGCACAGAAATGCTGGAGGAGCTCATGCTCGTGGCATCCAGAGGAGGAAAGGATGTATCACCAACGTTGTGAGACCTGCGGAGTTGCTCCAGCATTTTTTTCAGTTTTCACTACATCCTATCTGCAATGAGGCGACTGGAACTGAATGCAATGCTCCAAATGTGGTCTAACCAGAGTTTCATGGAAATGCAAAGACATCAGAAAGATCAAGGACAAATGAAAGGTTTGAGGTTTTCCTGATCTTTGGATGCCGTTATCAAGTGCTGGCAGAGTGGCTGAAGTCAAGAAGAATGTGAAAGACCAAGAGAGGTGGAATTCAAATTGACAGTCCTGGCAATGTGCTTGTTCATTCATTTTCCAGAGCTCTGCTAATATTACAAAAAAATAACATGGCCCTCAATGTTAACAAATGAAACAAGGTAAAGATAAAACTATAGATGATCGTAAAAACACAGAAATACTGGAGGAATTGATCAGGTCTCGCGGTGTCCACAGGAGGTAAAGATCTCTTTGTGTTTTTACTAAGATGACTCCCTTGTTGACTCATTGCCAAAACCTGCAGGCCTGCTGTCAAGATGCTGATCCCCCTAAAGTCTGTGGCAATGATTTTGTTCTTCAATCACTGCACCTGCAGACTTTCGTATTTTACTACAGCTGCAGTGACTGTTACGCCTGATCCCTAGTCAATGTGCAGCTTCTTGGGCGTGGCTGAGATTTTCTTAGATTTTCTGCCTTAGCAGACGGTGGTTATGTTAATTTATACCATTGAGGTTGGTGGCTGAGGCAAGTAAGAATGCTGGCGCTTCTATGCATTTTAAATTATGTATATGGCAATATTCTCTTGCCGTCACCCCATTCCAAGGTAAAAAGGCCTTGCTTTTCCACGACTCAGGTGCTGCGGTCAGTCTGCATGGACAGCTGTCCTCCAGGCACAAGGAAAACTGTTCCAAAGGGACAACCAGTTTGCTGCTCCGAATGCTCACAGTGTCCGGATGGGGAGATCAGTAATGACACAGGTAGATTATTCACCCTTGGTCAAACCCTTAACTTAATTACATTTTGACCCAGTGGTTGAAGGATATAGGTGATGGAAATCCTACTTTGACCTTTGTGGAGCACTTTTGCTCTGTCTGCTGCAAACAGTACGTACCTCCGAGTGGCTAACCACTTCAAGTCCACATCCCGTTCCCACAGTGAAATGTCTGTCCATGGCTGTACACTGCCAGGTTGAGGCCTCTCATAAATTGGAAGAACTACACCCAATATTCTCTCTCTGCAGTCTTCAACCAGACAACCATTTCTGTTAATCCCCTCCTCTGGTCTCTCTTCTTCCCTACCTCTCTGTCTCCCTCTTGGCTCCCCACTTCTTTCTTTTCCTTCTCCTAAGAGAGCTTTCTTTCTGAGCTCTCTCCCCTATCACTTCCCCTATCTGAGTTTCATTCTCTTCTACTCTCCTACCTGTACCCACCTATCACTTCCTACCTGTTAGTCTCCTTCCTCTCCCCACAACTATTTATTCAGGTATCTGCCTGTTTCTCAGTGCTCCTTAAGAAGGGCCGAGGCCCAAAATGTCAACTCAGGTGTGCCTAAGAGACTGAGGAGATTTGGCATGATGGTGGATACTCTATCGAACTTCTACATGTGCACTGTGGAAAGTATAGCGACTGGTTGCATCACAGCCTGTTTGGGAATCTGAATCCAAGGCTCACAGAGGTCTGCAAAGGCAGTAAACACAGCCAGTTCTATCACAGGCTCTGACCTCCCATCGACTGCAGACATCTCCATGAGGCCCTGCCTCAGGATGGCAGCCAACATCATTAAGGACCCCTATCGCCCTGGTCACAACCTCGTCTCACAGGTCCCTTCAGGCAGAAGATACAGAAGCCTGAAGACCAGCATGTCTAGGCTCAAGAATTGTTTATTTCAAACAGCCGTCAGGTTCTTGAAAATCCCCTTATTACACCAAATTTTAAATTTAAATTTAGAAATATAGCACTTTAACAAGTAATTTCGGCCCATGAGCCCCTGATGCCGAATTACAACCGATTAACTTACAATGCCTACAGTGTTTCAAATAGTGGGGTGAAACTGGAGCCCCTGGGGAAAACCCACACAGACACGGGGAGAATGTACAAACTCCTTATTGGCAGTGCGGGATTTGAACCCCTGTCCCAGTCGCTGGCACTGCAAAAGCATTGTGTTAACCATTACTCTAACCATGCCACCCCAGGGATTCATCTGATACCACAAAAGGTCTGTCTGCAGTATTGTAGCGCCCTTTTTCTTGCATATGGTTGCTGAGAATATTTATTATCCATAGTTTGCATTTATTATCTTTTCAATTCAATTCAATTTAATGAAAACATTTTTTGTTAAGTACATGTTTGCATCCAACAAATAGGAATGTCAGTGAATATGTACATTGTACAATGTGTATGATAATAAACTCCCCATCATTGTCTCCACTTTGGTTTTATGGTGTCTCCATCAAACACGTCAGAGGAGATTCTTATTCTGTGTTAAATGTAGTTTATTTTTCTGATCTTCAGATTCTCTCAACTGTGTCCCGTGTTCACCGGAAGACTGGCCGAACCACCTAAGGAATGAATGCATCCCCAAACCCATCGAGTACCTGTCGTTGGAGGACACCCTGGGGATCACCCTGACAACAGTGTCCCTGCTGGGAACAGCCAGCGTGGTGACTGTAGCAGGGGTGGTGTGGTACTACAGGAGAACCCCCATCGTTCGAGCCAACAACTCTGTGCTCAGCTTCCTGCTCCTGTTCTCCTTGGCGCTGTGTTTCCTCTGCTCGCTGGCCTTTATCGGGGAACCCTCCACCTGGTCCTGCAGGCTGAGGCACACCATGTTCGGCGTCAGTTCGGTTCTCTGCCTCTCCTGCGTGTTGGCCAAGACCCTGGTGGTGCTTGTGGCATTTAAAACCACTCTCCCCGGCCACAACCTGACCAAGTGGTTCGGGACCCTGCAGCAGATCCTCAGCGTCCTGCTCTGCACAGCCATCCAGATGGTGACTTGCCTGCTGTGGCTTCTCCTGGCCACTCCCTTCCCAGTGAAGCAGACCAAATACTACAAGGAGAAGATCATCTATGAGTGTGATTTAGGCTCAGTGGCTGCATTCTGCTGCGAGCTGGGTTACATCGGTTTGCTGTCGTGCGCCAGCTTTGTTCTGGCATTCCTAGCTCGAAAGCTCCCGGATAATTTCAATGAGGCAAAGTTCATCACATTTAGCATGCTGATCTTCTGTGCAGTGTGGCTGGCGTTTATCCCGGCCTACACCAGTTCTCCTGGGAAGTACGCTGTGGCTGTCGAAATCTTTGCCATTTTGGCATCGAGTTTTGGTGTGCTTATCTGCATATTTGTCCCCAAATGTTACATCATCCTGTTAAAACCAGAACAAAACACCAAGAAACATCTGATGGGCCGAACAGTTCAACACATTTAATATGTTCCTCATTCTAAATATTTACATCTGCGTGATGTTCGTGCTGCGGGGAAGAACGTTGTCCTCAAATCGGAATTTATTGTCATAAACATGTGTCACAAAATTCATTCTTTTGACCCCCGCATCAGCAGACTTTCTTGTTTAACCCCAGCAAATACTCTCCTCACAACTGCCCACAACTCTAATACCATCAGAATCACTAAGCTGCCTCGTACCGTTTTAACTGAGCTTTTTCTCTGTAACACTACACTCTGCACTTCAGTTTAATTTTACTGTGTCTGGTTGTTCTTAAGTGTGAGTTGACTTGCCTGGGTAACATAAGAACATAAGAAATAGGAGCAGGAGTCGACCATTCGCCCCGTCGAGCCTGCTCCGCCATTCAATCAGATCATGGCTGATCTGATCATTGATTCACTCCACCTAGTTGCCTTTTCCCCATATCCCTTCATTCCTTTTTATTGTAAAAATCTATCTAATTGAACCTTAAATATGTTTAATGAAGTCGCCTCAATCACTTCCCTGGGCGGAGAATTCCACAGATTCACGACTCTCTGGGAAAAACAGTTTTCCCACATCTGCATCTTAAATCTACTCCCACCTTGAGGCTGTGTCCCCTGGTTCTGGTCTCCCCTACCAGTGAAAACACTTTTCCTGCCTCTACCTTATCTATCCCTTTCATAATTTTATATGTTTCTATAAGATTTCCTCTCATTCTTCTCAATTCGAGTGAGGATAATCTCAGGTGATTCAGTCTCTCCAGGTGGGTCAACCCCCCCTCATCTCCAGGATGAACCTAGTGAATCTCCTCTGCGCTGCCTCCAAGGCCAGTCTTTCCTTCCTCAAGTATGGAGGCCAGAACCGCACACAGTTCTCCAGGTGTGGCCTCACCAGTACCTTGTACAGCTGCATCATGGCTTCCCTGCTCTTGAATTCAATTCTTCCAGCAATGAAGGCCAACATTCTATTTTCTTTAATAACCTGTTGTACCTGCAACCCAACTTTTTGCGATTCATGCACAAGCCCTCCCAGGTCCTTCTGCATGACAGCACGCTGCAGTTTTTCACTATTCAAATAATAATCTGCTCTTCTATTTTTCCTACCCAAGTGGATGACCTCGCATTTACTAATGTTATTCTCCATCTGCCAGACCTTTGCCCACTCACCTAATTTAACTATATACTTCTGCAGCCTCTGTACAATTTGCTTTTCCACTCAATTTAGTATCATCCACTTGGCTACACTACATCCTTACTTTACATTCATTCTTACACCACCTGCTGCACAAGCAGAGCTTGACCAGCCTGGATAACACACAGAGCAACTGTATCTCAGTGTATGTGACAATAAACAATACAATTCGATACAAGTCAATTCAGTTTATCTTTGTGAATTAAGGATAAAAGGGATCAGCGGCAGGCCTGAAAGTTCTGCTGCAAACGCACACCCTGGCCCCGACATCCTACGGGGCTGGGAACCCTTTCCCTGGTCCCAGCCATCCACAGGACTGATCCTCCTTTGCGATCTCTCACTCTGGCTCTGGTCACCTCCCCTTTCCCCTTCCAACTTCTGCAACCTTCCCCTTCCTCTCGTCAACCCCTCCTACCGTCCACCTCCTCATCCACTCAATCCTCTTCCCACCTACACCCGCCCCCCCCACCACTCCCACTCCAATCCCTGCCTGCTCTTTACCATCCCCTCTGACCTTCCCTTCTCAGGGATGCATCAATCTATCCTCAGTAGAGGACTCACCTTTGTCCCACTCAACCCACACCTCAACGAGTTCCACACACATCCTGAGGACAAACTCTTCTTCCATCAGCTCTGTCTCCGTGCCTACTTCAACAACCAGGATTCTCCACCTCCACACCTCCCCCTCTCTCCCACGACAGACCCCTTCTCCCACAAACATTCTTCCTCATCCTGGACACCTTGCTCCGGCCTTCTGCCTGTTTTGGACCTTGTAAAAAAATACCTTGAAGAAGGGCTTTGGCCCAAAACATCGGTAATATGTCTGTACCTCCTATGGACATTGTGAAACCTGCTGAATTCTTCCAGCATTTCTGTGTTTTCACAACAAAGCATCACTATCACCGAAGAAAGCATTTAATCTCTAACACAAGTGCTCCAGCAGCTCATGCTTTCCCCAAGATTCCAGCACCCACAGCCTTTGCCTTTCGCCACTGCCTGGAAGTCAAGACCTCCGAGCCGCAGCATATGTAATCCTACATGGTTATATATAACAATTACAGTACGGAAACAGGCCATCTCAGCCCCTCTAGTCTGCACCAATTTAAGTGAACTCCATGAGTCCCACCTACCTGTTCCCTGTCCTTAGCCCTTCAACCCCCTCACATCCATGCACTCATCCAACCTTCTCTTAAATGACAGAATTGACCCTGCTGCAACCACCTCTTCCGGAAGGTCATTCCACTCAGCCACCACTCTCTGAGTGAAGAAGCTACCTCTTATGTTACCTCTAAAGTTTTTCCCCCTAACCCTTAAATTATGACCCCTCATTCCAATCTCTCCTACCCTCAAGGGGAAGAGCCTATTCACATCTACTCTATCAATTCCCCTCATAATTTTATATACCTCTATCAAATCCCCCCTCAACCTTCTATGCTCCAATGTATAAAGACCCAGTCTACTCAATCTTTCTTGGTATGCTAGCTATTTTAGTAAACCTTCTCTGCACTCTCTCTACCTTATTGATATGTTTCCTATAATTGGAGACCAGAACTGCACACAATACTCCACACTTGGCCTCACCAATGCCTTGAACAGTCTCAACACCACCTCCCAGTTCCTATATTCTATGATAGCAGATCAAAAGCCTTCTTCACCACCCTATCTACATGAGAATCCACTTTCAAAGAACGATGAACCGTTATTCCATTTTTAAGTGACCTGCATTCCTTAACGCTCTCCCCTTCACTGCATACATCATGTTTTGATTATTCTTCCCAAAATGAATCACCTCACATTTATCTACACTAAACTCCATCTGCCACCTTTCAACCCACTCTTCTAAGCAACGAGTCACATACAACAACGCAGGAAGTTAGAGTGAAGAGTAGGCCATCACACCTCAAACCTCACCCGCTATTCATTATAACCATGGCTAAGTAATGCTGGGCCAGTTCTTTCTTTTCTTTGGCTTGGCTTCGCGGACGAAGATTTATGGAGGGGGTAAAAAGTCCACGTCAGCTGCAGGCTCGTTTGTGGCTGACCAGTCCGATGCGGGACAGGCAGACACGATTGCAGCGGTTGCAAGGGAAAATTGGTTGGTTGGGGTTGGGTGTTGGGTTTTTCCTCCTTTGCCTTTTGTCAGTGAGGTGGGCTCTGCGGTCTTCTTCAAAGGAGGCTGCTGCCCGCCAAACTGTGAGGCGCCAAGATGCACGGTTTGAGGCGTTATCAGCCCACTGGCGGTGGTCAATGTGGCAGGCACCAAGAGATTTCTTTAGGCAGTCCTTGTACCTTTTCTTTGGTGCACCTCTGTCACGGTGGCCAGTGGAGAGCTCGCCATATAATACGATCTTGGGAAGGCGATGGTCCTCCATTCTGGAGACGTGACCCATCCAGCGCAGCTGGATCTTCAGCAGCGTGGACTCGATGCTGTCGACCTCTGCCATCTCGAGTACCTCGACGTTAGGGGTGTGAGCGCTCCAATGGATGTTGAGGATGGAGCGGAGACAACGCTGGTGGAAGCGTTCTAGGAGCCGTAGGTGGTGCCGGTAGAGGACCCATGATTCGGAGCCGAACAGGAGTTCTACATCACCTTTATTTACCAATGTCTGCAAAAATTTATCCACCTCCTCTTCAAGTATTTTCTCAAGGGAGGAATATCCAGCCAAAGTCAAAAAATTCCAATGCACATCAATCTTAAGTGGCTACCTCCTTATCCTGTCATGGTGTCCTCTCCCGCTGCTATTCCTCCTGGGATCTTGCAGGCAGTTTCCAGGTTGTGAAGCTCTCACTCCAGGTATTAGCCTGGAGATTGTCTTCAAAGCTAAGATATCCCTCTCAAATACACAGCAGAAAGCTAAACACAGAATTACGATCAAAAAATTCAGTATACCCTAAAATAACATTCATGTAGTTCAACATTTGACCAAACAATTATCTTCAAAATCAGCTCATGAATAAATGACATGCTGGAAAAGAACTGGAATTTCCCAACAGCTGATAGTACTTGGTGCCTGTGGATTTCATGGTCTGCTGCGCCACACCGTGGCTATTACGGGATCTGCAAGTAAATAAACAAATTCTCAGTGCTGGGGGAACTCAGCAGGGGTATATATATATATATATATATATACATACACACACACACACACACACACACACACACACACACATATATGTATATATATATATATATATATATATATATATATACACCCAACCCCAACCAACCAATTTTCCCCTGCAACCGCTGCAACCGTGTCTGCCTGTCCCGCATCGGACTTGCAGCCACAAACGAGCCTGCAGCTGATGTGGACATTTACCCCCTCCATAAATCTTCGTCCGCGAAGCCAAGCCAAAGATATATATATATATATACACACACACACACACACACACACACACACACACACACACACACACACACACAGACATATATATATATATATATATATAATCCACGTTTAGATCTTTAGCCTTTCCTCAAGGTGTGGGCAAAAAAACAGACAGGCAGGAAGAGAAGGCAGGGGGAGGCCAAATGTAAAAGGAAAACCCTCTACCCCTCCATCCACATTTCCCACTGCTTTAGAATAGTAGCCAACATTTTAATGACTATAAGGCACAGAAGCAGAAATACACCATTCGGCCCATCCAGTCTGCCCCACCATTCAATCATGAACTGAACCATTCTCCCCCTCAGCTCCACTGCCCAGCCTTCTCCCCATAACCTTTCATGCCCCGGCTAATCAAGAACTGATCAATCTCTGACTTAATGACCCACCCTGGCCACACTCTCTTCACCCACCTCCCATCAGGAAGAAGGTTTACGCACCATCAGATTCCAGGGTAGTTTCTTCCCTGTCATTATCAGATTCCTGAATGAACCTCACCCACACAACCATGTTACCTTTGCTCTGTTCTAAGTGATCTCTCTGAAACTCAGGGGTGGCCAAGCCCTTTTGGGTTTGGGTCATAACCAGTCACAGGCCCAACAATATTAGGCCTGGCAGTTTTCAGCCACTGTTGGCTCCTTTAATAAGCCGTTTAAAGGCTAATGGCAGTCGGACTGGGTGATTGCTGAGACTTGGCCCCAGGCTACCTTACAGCAGCTCTGGGACCAGGGCTATTTTCCTTTTTCAAATAGGTCACAAAAATGGGCAATGGCTGCAGTTGGCCCAGCGCCTGTGTTTTGACCATCCCTGTACAGTGTTGGTGATTCCTGTACTATGTGTGGTTTGGGCAGCTGGATTACACACAAAAGAAATGTTCTCACTGTACCTTGAACTGGAGTGAATGGCAGGACCCTGAAGAACATTGATGCACAGAGAAACCTTGAGGTAAAAGTCCATAGATCCCTGAAAGTAGTAACACAAGTAGATGGTTCCACGTGGTAAGGAAAGCATACTGAATGCTTGCCTTTATCACTTGGGGCAGGAATTAGAAATGTTGGGAAGTCACGTTGCAGTTGTATAAAATTTTGTTTCGGTGACATTCGGAGTGTGCAGACTGGCCACCCCATTACTGGAAAGATGTGAAGACTTTGGAAAGTGTGCGGAAGAGGTTCACCAGGATGTTGGAGATTACTAGCTACCAGGAGAAGTTGGACAAACTCGGGCTGTTTTCTTTAGAGTGCCAGAGGCTGATAGAAGTTTATAAAATTAGGAGACAGGGTGTACTGTAAGAATCTTTCTTTCCCTTGAATGCAAATGTCAAATATCAGAGGGCAGAGGTTTAAGGAGAGAGTGTTGTCTGAAGAGGGTGTGCAAAATCATTGAGGACCCCTTCCACCCATCACACAGCACCGTTCAGCTGTTCCCGTCGGGGAAGAGATCCAGGAGGATCAGAGCCAGCTCCACCAGGCTGAGGAGCAGCTTCTTCCCATGGGCAGTGGGAATGGTGAACGACCAAAGGAACTGCTTGCACAAACCATCCGAGACTCTCATATTCACCAAACAACTTTTATTTATTTATTTGTATAGATTAGTGATTCTGAAAGTGGGCACTGCCGGCTCCCTGTGGGTGGTGGAAAGATCCAAGGGGACGGTGAAGGAAATTGGGTGGGGGGGGGGGTGGGGGTGTGAGTGTTCCGAACCTTCAATATTATTATTCAGTCTGCTGCAAAGTTTAATGAAGAAACCAGTGCAGTAATTTTCTGGCCAGACTCCAGGTGGCAGTAGTGAGCAAAATAAATGGCGATAAGGCGTTCTTGTGAGAGCTCGTCTCGGTGACCGCCATGTTGTACTGGCGTCACTACTACCCTCTCAGCGCTGCCACCACCCTTCTCAGTGCAGTCACTACCCCCCCCGCCCCCCGGTGCCTCCACCAACCCTCCCTCTCAGCGTCGTTGTGTGGGGGAGGGGCGTTCAGGATGTGGCCTGGAGGCTAAGCGTCGGCTGCCCGAAAAAGTTTGGGAGCCACTAGTATTGTCTGTATGTGCGTTATGTCTGGTTGTGCGTCTGAGTGTTTTGGACTGAGGACCGGAGAACACTGCTTCGTTGGGTTGTACTTGTACAATCAGATGACTATAAACTTGATTGAACGGGAAAGATTAAAAGAGATTTACAAGGGAAGACTTTTTAAGCAGAATTGGGTGTGTGGAAGTGGTGGAAACAGATGTGTTTGGGCAGACGCATGAACAGGCGGAGAATGGGGAGACATAGTTAGTTTAAATTGGATGGTGCTGACAGTGTGGGCACGAGGCATGTCCTAACCTGTACCATGCCTCCCATTGTCAATTCTGGACTATTATCACATATGAGCAAGTTCAGGCGCTTCTGACCGAAATAACAGAAACCCCAGAAAGTGAAACTGGCATGAAAGGAAGTGACTTATTTCTTGATCAAAATTGTGACTGGAACATGGGCCCAATCATTGTGCTTCAAGTAGATGTGGTATGCAGGGAAATGGGGAATGCACAGATGAACTCCATGAAAGGAGGCTGGATGGTCTGAACAGCTTCTTCTTCTGCCACATTAGAAACATAGGACAATGCAGCACAGAAACAGGCCCTTCAGCCCTTTTAGTTCATGATGAACAATTATTCTGCTGAGTCCTACTGACCTACACCCAGTCCATAGTCCTCCATGTCCCCCAACCATGTACCTACCCATATTCATCTTAAATGTTAAAATTGAGCCTGCATTCACCACTTCAGCTGGCAGCTCGTTCCACACTCCCACCTCTCTCTGTGTGAAGAAGTTCCCCCTCATGTTACTTAAACTTTTCCCCTTACACCCTTAACCCATGTCCTCTGGTTTATATCTCCTTTATCCTCAGTAGAAAAAAGCTTATCTACATTTACTCTGTCTATCACAAGACCACAAGATAAAGGAACAGAAATAGGCCACTAGGCCCATCGAGTCTGTTCCGTGACTCTACACTAAGCTGAACTATACTCACACCTAGTTCTAATTTCCAGCCTTTTCCCCATATCCTTTGATATCCTTAACAATTAGATACTTATCAATTTCCTGTTTAAATTCTCCCAATGATCTGACCTCCACCGCTGTATGCGGCAATGAGTTCCACAGAACCACGGTCCTCTGAATGAAGAAGTTCTTTCTCATCCCTGTTTTAAATGGATAACTTCTACTGTTAAGTCTGTGACCCCCTTGTCCTTGATTCATCTACCAAGGGAACTATCTTATCTACATCCACTCTGTCAAAACTTTACAAAATTCAAAATGTCTAATTAGATCCCCCCTCATTCTTATATATTCCAAAGAGTTCAACCCAAGAGCTGCCAAATGCTCCTCATACGTTAGCCCTTGCATTCCAGGAATCATCCTAGTAAATCTCTGCACCCTCTCCAACATCACATCCTTTCTAAGGTAAGGGGCCAAAACTGCAGACAGTTCTCCAAATGAGGTCTCACCAGTGCCCCATAGAGCCTCATCAACATCTTCTTACTCTTGTACAGTATTCCTCTTGAAATGAATCCCAACATAGCATTCGCTTTCTTCATGATCATTCCCACCTAGTCATTAACTTTTAGGTTTCCCTGCTCGAGGACACCCAGGTCCCTTTACACTTCCGAGGTTTGAATTTTCAGCCCATATCAAACCATACAGGAGAAAGTATTAAGTTCTGAGTCGAAAATTGTTCCCCAACTTTGTCAAAGGTGACTGGTTGTTATTAATTTCCTGAGAAATCCATGAGAAAAAGGGAACAGAATTAGGTCATATGGCCGCCCAAGTTTTCTCCGCCATTTCATCATGGCTGATGTGTTCTTCTTTTCAACCCATTCCCCCACAAAGTTTGATGCCCTTTCAAATTAAGAATGTATCAAGCTCCTTTTTAAATATTAATCTTGGAGGACAGTGAGCTTGCCATTCCTTCCAGATCAGATTGGAGTTTCCAGTTAGGATATTTATTGTACATCTGTGTAAAAGCCATTTGGAAAGGTAGATGGAGAGACAAGGTTCAGAGGGACATGAGCTGAATGCAGGTAGCTTGTGTACATCCCTTTGTTGGCATGGATAAATTTAATTTTTTAAATTTAGACATTCAGTGTGGTAAGAGGCCGATGGCCCTGTGTCACCCAAATTAACCTACAACCCCAGTATGTTTTGAATGGTTGGAGGAAACTGGAGCAGGTGGATGAAACCCACGCAGACACAGGGAGAACGTACAGACTTCTTACAGACAGCAGTGGTTTTGAACCCGGGTCATTGCTGTTGTAATAACGTCACACTAATTGCTACCCTAACCCTGCTGCCCACTTTGCTTCCAGCCTGTTTCCGTGCTGTAGAACTCCACGACTCTAACACAATAAATGTTAACTCCTCCAAACTTCTGTGCTAAATCCCACTGAATCTCAAAAACGCGTCGTCCTGACCCGCACCTTGATTTTATATTATTTTATTGGAAATTGATATTCATATTATTAGCTTTGTGTTACATGCATTTCTGGTCACAACACTACAAGAAGGATATGATTGCACTGAAGATGCAGAGGAGATTCACCCGGATGTTGTCTGGATTGGAACATTGAGGGAGTGGATGGACTAGTCGTGTTTTCCCTGAAACAGCAGGAATGCCCCAACGGACCCAATGTAGGGCAGTGAGCTGGTATGGCAGAGGTGTTCGAGACGAGAGAGTATGGATACAAGGTGAAAGCTCGGAGGTTTCTTGCAGATGTTTCAGTGAGGAAGATCTGAAATTCCTCCCTGAAATCTCTCTTCCATAGATTCTGGAAGTTGAATTCCTTTTGCAGACCCTGGATCGAATTTTGCTTGAGCATTAGTAAGAAGTAGGAGCAGGATTCAGCCATCGAGCCTTCTCCACTATTCAGTAAGAGTGTGGCTGATCTGGCCGTGGACACATCTCCACCGACCAGCCCCTTCTCCCTCACCCTTAATTCCCATACCACACAAAGTCCTGATGTCTTTACTCTTAGCCTTAACGGTTATGGGTCCTTCTGGCCCACAGGGCTGTGTCACCCAAATACACCCATTTGACCAATTAACCTGCCAACCCTGTTCATTTTGGAGGGTGGGAGGAAACCAGAGCACCCAAAGGAAACCCACAGGGTTACAGACAGTGATTCATACCCAGATTGCTGATGTTGAAGTACGTGGCACTAACCGCTTGGTTAACCCGTTATAACTGTTAAATATATTTAATGAGGCAGCCTCTACTGCTTCCTTGGGCAGAGAATTGCACAGATTCTCCCTGGGAGAAGTAGTTCCTCCTCATCTCCACCTTAAGTCTACACCCTCAAATCTTGAGGCTATGCCACTGAGGTCTCGACTCTAACGCCAGTGGAAGCCGCCTTCTTGTCCCTATCTTAAGAAGCGGTTCCTCCTCATCTGCATCCGAAACTGCAACAGTGGGGCATCACGGCAGACCCCAAGCTGCTGGATCTGCAGCCTGTCACTTAGCAAGGATGGGCAGAGCCCTGCGCTAAACAATCCTGACAAAGATCGGGTGCTCCGTCAGGGTACCAGGTGCAGATCTGTGGCCGTGTGCCTTTCTGACGAGGCGAGCAGTGAATCTCAGCTCCCACGGGCACCCAGGTCCACAAAAGCACCTGAGGCTCAAATCCTCGCTGCAGTTCTAACCAGTTGTAAGGTCCTTTTCATTTCCTTGTGGCAGCTGCAAGCAACTACGCTGAATGAAGTATTAATTTCTCCTGCCAATCCTAATAAATTTGATGCGGGGCTAAAGGCGTCTGGATTTCATTTTCTGGTTGTCCCGTCTGGATTTTCAAAAACAACATGAGTTTCAGGGAGTGGGCTGGTTTTGCCTCACTGAAGTGTTGAGCCATAAATAATTATTGTTTAAGTGTATTTGTCACAAAATACTGCACCTCGTTCTTCCTGAAAGCATTGAAATGATATAATAAAAGAGTAACCAGTGGAATTAACCACCAGACAGATCTTCTGCAGAGGGGAGGAGTGGGGAAGGTGGAGTGGGTGGGGGGGGGGGAGAGAGGGAAGAGGAAAGGAGAGGAGGGAGGAAAGGGCAGGGGAAGAGGGTCAGGTTAACAGGTAAGAGGTGGATAAAGATGGGAGAGTAGAAGCTGAGACGTGATGGGGAGAGGGCAGAGGGCTGAGAAGGGTAGCTCTCTGGTCAGAAAAGGAAGGAAAGGAGGTTGGGAGCTGGAGGCAGAGGGTTAGGGAAAGAGAGAGGCTAGGGTTAACAGTGTTCCTCGTGACTCCCTCATCCACTCATCCATCCCAAAAATCGCCCCCTTGGCACCTACCCTCTGTGACCGCAGGAAATGCTAAACGCAGTTAGCCTTCCTCTCTCACTACAGTCCTTCCAACTGATTCTATTGGGGTCATTTTCTGCATCCGGTGTTCCTGACATGGCCTCCTCTATATTGGGGAGTCTGGACGCAGACTGGGTGATTGTTTCAATGACCACCTTCACTCTGTCCATTGCAACAGCAAGCACCCATTGCAACACTGACATATCCGTCCATGGTCTCATGCACTGCTAATCCAAGGTCATCTACAAATTGGAGGAACACCATCTCAACAGTTTCTCACCAGAAGGCATTAATATTGTCCTCCAATTTCTGTTAACCCCTCCCGTGGTCTCTCTCATTATTTGGGGGATTGAGTTCTTGAGCCACGAAGTAATGTTGCAGCTCTATAAAATTCTGGTTAGACCTCTCATGCATTTGGTTCTGGTTGCCTCATTACAGGGAGGATATAGGTGCTTCAGATAAGGGGCAGGAGAGATTTACCAGGATGTTGCCTGAATTGGAGAACATGTCTTATGAAGCAAGGTTGACAGAGCTCGGGCTTTATTCTTGGCAGCGACAAAGGATGAGAGACGGCTTAATGGAGGTAGAGCAAATAAAATTTTAAGGGGCTGAGATAGAGTGGACAGCCACCACCTTTTTTCCCTGGGGGCAATGATACTAAAGACTAGAGGACATCTGTTTAATGTGGGTGGAGGAAAGTTTAGGGGAAATGTCAGGGGTAAGTGTTTTTGCACAGACCGTGGTGGGTACCTGGAATACATTGCAAGGGGTGTTGGATGAGGCTGATACAATAGGAACATGCAAAAGACACTTAGACAGGCACATGGATGCAAGAAAAATAGAGGGTTATGGGCATGTGGAAGGGAAAAATTAGATTGCTGTGGAGTAGATTTACATAGGCGTGCACAACGTTGTTGGCTGAAGGGTCTGCACTCTGCTATAAGGTTCTCTTTCCTCAGTATACTCACTCATTCTACAAGGCCTCAGACTCCACAGATCAGTGCAAAGAGTGAAAAACACTGCTTAGAATAAAAATGGAGGCACGTAATATGGGAACACTCCAGCATACATTCAGATGAAAGCCAGAATCTATCCCGTGGCATGGAAAATTATTAGCATATGTGTCTGCACTGGTATCATGTGTTAAAGAGGTGGCCTGTCAACTCCTGAGATACAGCAGATGCTAATTTCAGATAGCATCCCAAACATGTGCAGGGGAGGCAATGGCTGTGAGAAGGTTATAAGCAGATTGAGGCATCGAATGAACATTTCTGTCTGCAACTGATGAATTTGCGTGATGAAGGAGGACTGGCAGATGGTGGAGGCTTGTTCCAGGGGAGACAGTAAAGCCCAGGTGATTGGCAAAAGCAAAGGAAATCTGAAGGAACAAGCAATGGTACTTTGCATGTTGCTGTCATTCTGCAACAACAGTCTCTGAGGCAGAACGACTGCAGTTATTTGCCGATATGTGTTCCAATAGTCTACGTCATGATCGCAAAGCTTTGGCATCTGGCACCGATCTGAATGCTCTGGGTTAAGAACTCTACAACCGGGAATTTCCATCCAACAAGCCAGAAATTCCAGCAAGTGCTCCCTGAACTTGAGTGGAATGATAACATTGTTATTGTTGCTGACCGCTTTACAGGCACATCTCTGTGCCCTTGAGAAGGAGAGATGAAGGCCATGATTTTTGTTCATCTATTGTAAGTTACCGTGAAACCCATGATTCTGCCACAGTTTAGTGTCCAAGATCCCCATAAATTGCAAGCACAACATTTGAAATTGGTCCCTATCATTGAAGCTGGGAAATCCCAGGGAATTTCTGAAGGAAAATCAGATTCCCGCACAAGCACAGAGGGTCATAAAGAAGCCATATGCTATGCTTGACTTCAATGGGCAGGGCATCGAGTAATAAAAGGAGATCATGTTGCAGCTGTATAAAACTTAGGTTAGGCCGCACTTGGAATACTGTGTCCAGTTCTGGTTACCCCATTACAGGAAGGATGTGAAGGCTTTGGAAAGGGTTCAGAAGAGGTTTGTCTGGATGTGGTCTTGTCTACAAAGTATGAGTTACACCATAGAACAGAACTTTATAGCTTAGTACAGGCTGTTCAGCCCACAATGTGGTGCCGACCTGTGTAAACAATCCACTCCACAACAATCTAATCCTTCCCTACCTCACACCCATAACCCTTTATTTTTCTCTCGGTGTTATGGAGTGAGATGGGACAAACTTGAATTGTTTTATCTGGAGTGTAGGAGGCTGAGGGATGACCTGATGGAATCATGAAAGGGTATGGACAGGATGGAGAGTCAGAATCTTTTCCCCGGGGCAAAAACGTCACACACACGAAAGGACACACGTTTAAGGTGAGGGGGAGGAAGATGTGTGGAGCAAATATTTTACACAGCGAGTGGTGGGTACCTGGAACAGGCTGCTGGGGGTAGTAATGGAAGGAGTTGCAATGGTAGCATTGAAGAGGCATCTAGATAGGCCCATGAATATGAAGAGAATGGAGGGATATCTGACTGGAGCAAGCAGCAGATCATTAGTTTGATTGAGACATCACGTTTGGCAGAGCACATTGGTTGAATGGCTTGATCCTGTGCTGTACTGGTTGATGTTATATGTCCTACTCTATCCCACAGCTTGCTAGTAGCAGTATATTCTATTTCTCTTTGAGATGTTGCATGTGGGATCAACATTGGAAAATGCAGTGCGGAAAGCAGACTTGGTCTTGTTCAAAATGGTTCTCTGACAAGTTTAAGTTCAAGCTAATTGTTTCATGTACCAGGACGCAGATAGAGATTCTTCTGCAAACAGACCAGTAGACATCTCCCCCGCTGTACAAGTAAGACAGAACAAGAGGGCAGAAGTGTAGAGGGTTCATTTGGTACAGAGCAAAGACAACATAATTTTACATTTCTGGTGTTCATTCAGGATATCAATGGGAGAGATACGGTTCTTGAATCTGGTGGTGTGTGATCTCATAGACCTGATCTACTTCCAGATGACAGGGGGATGAGGAGAGTGGCGGGGTTGGATGAATCTCTGTAAATGTTGACTGGCTTTTTCAAGGCAGATGGAGTTGTGTGGAGGCGCTGGGGAGGGTGTGTGTGATGGGCTGAGCCTTCTCTGCAGCTTCGTTTGGTGCTGGGTGCAGCAGTTCCCATCCCACGTAGTGATGAACCCCGACAGGTTGCTTTTCAAGATGCACCTGTCGAAGTTGTTAAGGGACTCGGGTGATGTGCCACTGCATCAACATGGGTGGCCCAGGACAAGTCCCTTGAGATGTAAGAGATGAGAACTTAAGGACTGTCGACTATCTCCACCATTGATGTGGACTGGTGAGTGAGCTCCACTCTCATTGGATGTCAATAACCCACTCCTTACCCTTGCTTACATTAGGGGAGGTTGAGCTCCCCAGTCCAGGGGAGATGAAGGCTTGGTTTAACCTCTCTTTTGATGGCTAGCATTTCTGATAACGAGGCACTCCATCAGTGCAGGACTGTGGGAATAACCTTGCATCTCCATTCTCTCATCCAGAGCTTCTGATGAGATCAAGTAGACAAGGATGTTTCTTTTCTCCAGCTCTGTTTATATCAGCTATAGAACCACTAGCAAAGGCAATTAGGAGCGATTTGGAAATTAAGCAATTTAAGGTTGGTCAAGAAGAGTATAAAATTAGTTTATTTGCAGATGATGTTTTAATATATTTGACTGAACCTGAGACTTCTCTGTGAAAATTACATTTTAATTTGGAAGAATATGGTAAGATTTCAGGTTATAAAATAAGTTGGGACAAAAGTGAAATTATATTTGTTACAGAATGAGATTATAGACATTGTCAAAGAAATAACATAAACATAAACATAAGAAATAGGAGCAGAAGTAGGCCATCCGGCCCATCGAGCCTGCTCCACCATTCAATAAGATACTCAATTTAAGTGGCCAAAATATGGGATTGAATATTTAGGGATTCAAGTAATCTAAATTGAATTATTTGCCATTACTCAAAAAGGTTGAAGAAGATTTTTAAAAATGGATAATTTTACATATAACATTAGTAGGAAGGGTTAACTGTATTAATATATTCTCAAGAATACATATCTTTTCAAACCTTGCCTCTATTATTACCACAAAATCTTTTTCAAGAATTAAATAAATATGTAAGGAAATGTCTTCGGAAAGGTAAAATGTCAAGAATTCCTATAGAAAGATTAATGTGGAAATATAATAGGGAGGTTTCCTAACTTTAAAAATTATTACCAAGCGGCTCAAATGAGATTTCTTATTTCTTTTCTTGAAGGAGCAGAAAAACTGGTGTGGGTTAAAATAGAATTAGATAAAATAGAAGAGAGATTAGCAGAGGAACTTATATACAAATGGGATTCAAAATTAATAATTGGTGTTAAAGAGGCATCGTTGTTGAAACATTTGATTACTATTTGGAATAAGGTAAATGATGAAATTGGAACAAAAGGAAGTACATCGCCCAAGATGCCTTTGATTCAAAACTATCTTGTACCTTTTTCAAAGGACAATCGATTTTTAAATATATGGTTTAGAAAAGGTATTAAAAATATTGAAGATTGTTATGAACAAAGTCAATTGATGTCACTGGATTAATTAAGGAATAAACATGGAATAACAGTAATGCTCTTTTTTGTTATTTTTAACTGAGAGGATACTTGAGGGAAAAGCTGGTCCAGTGATGCTGTTATCTACTTGTAACAAGGTGGAATCTCTTAGTAGGAGAGGAAATATTAAGAAATTTACTTCTGGAATTTATCTTTTATTACAAATAGGAACTACTAAACAGGGAGTGTGACACGACCTAATACACAAAACGGCGGACGAACACGGCAATCTCACAAAGCCTGGACGGGCTAATGGTCTTTCTTCCCGGCCAACAGCCTGCACGGCGGGAAACAGTGAACTTTGGCGGGAATGCCAACCAATCAGTGGCCAGCACACAGGTAATGCCACTTCCGCCGACAACGGCAGGAAAACCGGACCCAGTGGCGGGAAGCTGGGCCTATATAAGCAAGGGCAGGGAGAGAAATAAAAGGAGTCTTGACTATAGTTACATCGAGCGTGTGTCGTTCTTCCACTCTCTGCTGTAGTGCTCGCTACAAGTGCATAAATCTAGACAGAGGTGGGAGCTGGATTTGAATATTACAATTGTTGAGCAAAGATGGTCAGATCTCTGTCGAGATTGTATGACAAATGCTATTAATATAAGATATAGATTAGTTCAATATAATTTTTAACATCAGCTATATTTGACACCATAAAAATTGAATAGAATGAAATTAGATTTAATAGATCAATGTTTTAGATGTGGTGAAGAAACTTTCTTGCATTCAACTTGGTCATGTCCCAAGGTACAGCCTTTTTGGGTGGATTTACGGAATATTTTAGAACAAGTTACAGGCACCTTTGGAAATCTCCTCTTGAGGTCAGCCATTCTCAACGGGAGCCCTAAAGCCCACTCTCGTCACATTTAAATAAAAGCCTTGTTTGCTTTTCACCTCAAACATCAGCAATATTTTAAATGTTTTTTTACGTAGTCGGTAGAAGAGAGGTACGGAAGAAAGCAAAACTTGACTGCTGCACAGGAAAGGGGGGACCTTAAACTAAGCAGAGTCCTGGGGGAGTCCACAGCTGAAAAAAGGTTGAGAATGGCTACTCTGGAGGATGGTGAAGTTATCAGTTAAGGGGCGGAATGATAGTGGCGTGGATAGAACAGCATTATTACACCAGTGACTGGGTTCGAATCCCACGGTGTCTATAAGGAGCTTGTACATTCTCCCTGTGTCTGCATGGGTTTCCTTCCAAAGGGGTTAGTAGGTTAATTGATCACATGGATGTAATTGGGCGGCATGGGCTGGAAGAGCCTGTTACTGACCTGTATCTTGAAATTAAAAATTCAATCTGAGTACAATCAAGAAGGAGATCCACACATTTTTTTGATATTGAGGGAACCAAGGGATTTGGGGTTAGTGCAGGGAAGGGATGATAAAGTTGAAGCTCAGCCAGAGTCTTGCAGAACCGGGGGTGCAACTTGAGGGGCTCAATGGCCGACTTTTGCTTCCAATGCTCTCACATTTAAAAATAGCAAACATTTCTTCACTTCTGCTATCTTGTTTTGCAGACTTTTTGAGACAATCCAAAGCATGGAAAATTGAAAAGGGAGAACAATTTTGCATGGATCAATGAGATTTCATCTCACTGTTGTAAACTTCAGAAAGCAGAGAACAATTTAATTTTCATTATTGTACTTCTCACTGTTACACATGGGCTTTGGGTGCTCTGTGGTCCTGAGAGCAATAAAGAAGGCAGTAAATTTAATTTTAATATATACTTAGCAAATAAAGCAGTACAAAGCGCCATGTAAATGCTTCCATTCCAAAGCATTTTGGAAAATGTTTATCCTCGTTGGCGAACACCCTGGCATCTCTGAGGTGTCACTTGTTGCCCAGTGGCTGGTGACCTTCAGACATGTTGCATTTCAAGGTCACCATTAACCTGTGTCAATCACTGGCTTCTCAAAGATCATGGAGGTACTGCGTGCCTCATGAGATTAAAACTGAAGCATTGGTCTCCACTGACCTGCTGTTCTATGTTTATAAAGCCTGGTTTCTAATTTAGCTCGCCGTGATTTACGACGAGATTAAAGGATCAAACTGTGGCAACTGGCCAAATCTCAAACAGTGTTCCTGGTACTTTAGCCAATCAAGTTAGAAACTGTGGGATGGAGAAAAGAGTGCTTGCCCCCCTCCTGGATCCTTTATGGCATCCAAATGCCCCACCCTCTCTTAGCAAGGCAGTGGGCTTAATGTTTAATGAGGGAATGTCCTCAGCTCATTTGCACATGGCAAACTCCAACAAACACCCATGAGATAGTCTGTGATTTTTTTTCCTTTCAGTGGGTGTTGAGGAATAAAAAAATCATCTGGAATAGCAGGAGAGGGAAGGCACATTTTGTAGCCAGAGATATGTGACTGGTTGGGTATCACTCCCTCTCTGTTTATTTCTTTGGAAATGAAGGGGGTTAAAGTGAAAAACAACAGGCAGGAAAATTTGAAAACTCTCAGCAGCAGGGAGGGACGATGTGTAAGTGCCAGTGTAACACTTCTGGTGATCACGGGGGTAGGTACTAAGGGTGGGTTAACTGGGAAGCAATCCCTGCAGAAAATGGAGAAGGGAAAATGTGGGAACTCATTGTCGGTGGCAGACGTTGGACCTCCATCTCTTCCCTCACCTCTATTCAGGGCCTCAAACAGTCTATTCAAGGGAAACAACACTTCATCTGTGAATCCGCAGGGGTCCTCCACTGCATCTGGTGCTACCATTGTGGCCTCCTCTACATCAGAAAGACTGGACGCAGACTGGGAGATCACCTCGGCTTGATCCGTGGCAAGAGCAAGAACCTTCCACTTTAATTCCACACCCCATTGCCACATTGACATATCTGTCCATGGCCTCATGCACTGCCAAGCTGAGGCCACCTACAGATTGGAGGAACAACACTTTCCATTCGGTCTTGGCAGTTTCCAATTAGATGATATCAATATCAACCTCTAATTTCCATTAATCCCTTTCACCGATATCTCCAGTATATCAGCCCTCCATGTCCCTTCATCCAGTTCCCCACCTCATCAGAAACCTCTCTTTCTCAGTCCTCTACCCTCTCCTATCACCTCTCAGCCTCTTCCACTTGTACCCACCCATTACCACTGAATTGATGGCCTGTGCTCCTGCTTCTTCTCCTCCCTCTTCCCTTTTCCCTGCCTGCCACCACCTTTGCAATGCATGAGAGATTGTTACCTTCTGGAGCCTACTGCTTTCCTGGGCTGGTGTATTCCCAAACTAGGCTGTGATAGAAACAGTCCACAGGTCACCCACGGAAGCTTGACAGAATATTCAGTGACATGCCAAGTTTCCTCAGGCTCCCGAGAAAACTTCTTCACAGTGGCCTCGCTGTCCTGGCTCCAGGAGAGCTCTTCTGAAATATGGACTCCCAGGTTCTCTCCCTCTCCACCTCCGTCCCATCAGTGCAGATAGATGGGTGGTCCCATTGAACTTAACTGCTGTACTTCGATCCATACTTGTTTCTATGGATCAGTAATCCAGGTTTTGGATTAGTGGTGCAGCTGTTATATAACCTGCATGTGGACGTGTGGACCACCTACTAGCATAATCTTGTGATTGGTATATTGTTTGTTCATGTGTATCATGACTTGTGGAATAAACATCAGAAAACAAGGCTGGTTGTCAATTTATCTACAAATTGCCACCCCCCAAACCTATTTTCTCCTGCTTAATCCTCCAATTTGCGCTTCAACTCAAAACACCAATCTTATCCTCACCCTACATCTGGTGCTCCCATTGTGGCATTCTCGACATCGGAGAGACTGGACGCAGACTGGGAGATCGCTTCGCCGAGCACCTTCCCTCTGTCCGCATCAATGAAAGGGATCTCCCAGTGGCCACCATTTCAATTCTGTGCCCTACTCCTGCGCCGACATGTCTGCCAAGACCTCATGTACTGCCAAACCAAGACCACCCATACATTGAAGGACCAACACCTAATCTTCCTTCTCAGCACTTACCAGCCAGATGGCATTAACACTGATTTCTCCGGTTTCTGCTGGACCACTCCCTGTTCTTCCTCTGTCTTCTTTTTTTCAGCTCTTCTCCCCTTTCCCTCTCCATTCACAGAGACACCCACCTCCCCCTGCTTGTTGTTGAGATGGCTCCTGAACTTAGTGGTGTGAGTCTTGTGGCACCTACAATCTCTCTCATGGCAACAATGAGAACAGAGCGTGTGCTCTGCGTGTGCAGGGCTTCCCATTTGGAGTTATTGGTGTCCCCAGCCCAGGCCATGATGCAGCCGGTCAGCACACTTTCCATCATACATCTGTAGAAGTTTGCCAAAGTTGTTGATGCCATACCAAACTTCCACAGACTCCTGAGGAAGTAGAGGCACTGAGATGCTTTCTTCACAATGGCATTTCATATTCTATGACTGCAGGAACTACTTTTCATTAAACAAGCATCGAATAAGGCAGATATCTTGCACCATTCAATATTTTGACAAACCTTGATGTTGTTGCTCGTGGATAAGTATTCTGATTGTAGAGGAACTGTTCTGCTCAACGCCACAAAACACTGCAGAGGGTTTAACAACCAAAATTTCAAAAGGCTCACCCCACCCCGGCCCATTTACTTTCCTCTCCTCCTGACAGGAAGAAGATTCACAAGTGTGAGATTACCCACCACCAGATTCAAGGACAGTTTTTTTTCTTCTCACCGTTATCAGACTCTTTAATGAACTTCACATGAGTAAAATTATGTTGCCTTTGCTCTGCACCATCTGAACTCTCTTTGTAACTTTGCAGTTCCCTACGGTGCCATTATCTGTCGTACTATGTACAAGATGTCTTGCTGGACTGCTTGCAAAACAACTTCTATCACTGCATGAGTAAACACAAAATTCTGTAGATACTATACTTGAAGTATTAACACAATACTGGAGAAACTCAGCAGGTCACAGTGTATTTTATACAGCAAAGATAAGGATACATAATCAACGTTTTGGGATTGAGCCCTTCATTGAGGTATGAGATAAATGTGGGCAAGAAGCTGAACCAATTTAGGGGGGTGGAATGGAGGAGCTCAGTCCCACAGGTAGGAGGTAATAGGTGGATAAGGGAGGGAGGACATAGCTGCAAATGGAGGAAGGGGGGGATTGGGGAGGAAAAGGAGAAAAGGGAGAGGGCAAGTAGTAATTGGAGAAATCGATGTTAATGCCATCCATTTGGAGAGTGCCCAGACAGAAAATTAGGTGTTGTTCTTCCAATTTATGGGTGGCCTTGTGACAGTACATAAGGCCATGGACAGATATGTGGGCGTGGGAGTGGGGCGCAGCATTGAAATGGCTGACTACTAGGAGATCCCTGTCATGGATGCGGACAGAGCGAAGGTGCTCAGTGAAGCGATCTCCCGGTCTGCACCCAGTCTCTCCAATGTAGAGAAGGCCACAGTGGGAGCTCCGGATTCTTGGTGCATGTGACAGCAAACTTGAACTTCAACTTGATTGGTTCTTATCCCTGAGCCATGGGATCTAGGTTTGACCATGGTTGCAGGCAAATATAATGGAACATATTTTTAAAAAAAGCACATGCATCACTGGTGCTGAAACAACCAAAAATATCCACCTATTGTGATGAGTTGCTCCACCTCCTGTTGCAAATACTCTTGGGTCTGCAAAGCACTGAGCTGTGCGGTTCTGAACTGTGACAGAAAGGAAACGGAATGGTTGCAGTTAACTTGCACTCCAGGGCTGTTGCATTGATCCACATAGTGCCGTTTAACATTGATTGAACCATAAGCGGCTCCATTTTAACCCAGCCTTGGTGTCCACTGGGCTTGAGATCGGAAAGGGTTACAACTTCACGTCTACTCCAAAGGTCAAATAATGGAAAAATTTGGTAAGTAGTCATCTGCTTTGCGATCCTCATCTCATCCTGTAAACAAACTGATTAAAAGTTTCCTTCCAGTGTTCAACTTAATGGTTAACATTACATGAAGTAGATCATTATCTGATTCAGCTGATAATGATAGATCTCTTAGTGAGATCTGTAATGGGGGATAGTAGCCCAAATTAAACTGCCTGGGATAATTTTAGCTCTGTGCAATCATGTGGAATAGGTGGGAGGGAATTGGCTCTGCATTCTCCCTCATGGTTATTTTCTTTTCATTTTGCTTTTGTGTTGCCTACTCTGTCTGAGAAAGTAAAAACACATCAGAATGCTGGAGGAGGAACTCAGCTGGTCTTGCATCGTCCACAGGAGAAACAATATATTGCTGACATTTCGGGCCTGACCCCTTCTTCATGGAATAGGCAAAGAATAAGCAAAAAACTGGAAATCTCAGAATAGAGAATGTGCTGGCTGGGGAAGCAGTCCATACTGATAGAAGGTGTTAATTGGATATGATATGGGGGGGGGGGGGGAGGGAGGGAGGAGAGAATTGATTTTGACTGTGTGAAAGGGGGCAGAGGGAAAAGGGAGAGAGACAGAGCTGGGGGAAGACGTTCGGTGGGTGGAGGGTGTTTAATGAAAGCCAGAGAAGTCAATGTTAATGCCATCCGGTTGGAGGGTGCCCAGATGGAAGACGAGGTGTTGTTCTTTCAATTTGAGGGTGGTCTCGGTCTGGCAGTGCATGAGACCATGGACAGACATGTCATCAAGGGAATGAGATAGGGAAATTGAAATGGGTAACAAACAAAATCAATTCTCATCTTTCCATTTATCATATCCAATTAACACCTTTTGTTGGTCTGGACTTCTCCCCCATGCAGAGCTGTCTCTAGTCTGAGATTTCCTGTTATTCTTTGCCTATTCCTCGTAGAAGTCCTCAGCCCCAAAACATTGGTAATATATCTTTGACTCCTATGGGCCCTGCGAGACTGGTTGAGTTTCTCCAACATTTTGGTGTGTTTTTTCTACAATCACACTGTTCACTCAAGTCACAATCTTAGCTCTGACCCAAAAGGTTCAAGCCACACTCCAATAACTTCAGCAACACGAACACGTCCTCATTGTGGGCTCAGTCGTGGAGAGGGTTAAGAACTTCAAATACATGGGTGGAAACACCTCTGAGGACCTGTCCTGGAGCCTCCATGACAATACAATCATGAAGAAGGCTCACCAGTGGCTATACTTTGTGAGGAATCTGAGGAGATTTGGTACGTCACTGAAGACTCTTGAAAACCTCTACAGGTGTGCCATGGAGAGCATTCTGGCTGGTTGCATCAATGACGGGTGCAGAGGTGCCAACTCTCAGGACAAGATAAAAAAAACTCCAGAGGTTGTTAACTTGGCCTGCGACATCACAGGCACAAGACTTCACTCCACTGAAGACATCTACAAGAGGGTGTGTCTTAAAAGAGCAGTCTCTATCCTCAAGGATCCCCCACCTCCCAGGCTATACCCTATTCACCCTTCTAACATTGGGAAAAAGATCCAGGAGCCTGAAATCGGGCACTCAGCGGCACAGGACTGCTTCTTTCTCGCTGCCATCAGATTCCTGAATGAACAATGATCCAAAGACACTGCCTCACTTTGACAGTTTTATTGCATTAATTTTAATTTATTTTCTAGGTGGTTCATATTAATGTTTGGACTGTGATACTGAAGCAAAACATTGAATTTTGTGACATGTTCCTGACAATAAATTCTTTTTTTGGTTCGGATCTAATATCCTGGCACAGCACTCGGATTGACTAGCAGCAGTAGGGATGTTGCCTCTCGGGTGAGCTTTGTTAAACCAAAGCTCTTTCTCTTCATTCCTTCATTTAGGCTCACAGGGGTGGGTCTAAAATCTGATTTGCCGCAGTTACTGGAGTTCTGAAGTAAAATGGAAATATGCTGGATCAATATGTAACCAATCAGGTTGCCTCTGCAGAGAAATAAACCGAGGCAAAGGTTCAAGTCAGTTTCGCACAGAGAAACAGGCGTCTCCAGAAAAGCAAAACACAAAGGAAAGCATTGGTCAGGGGGGTGTATAAATTTGATCTGCTGACCCGAAACAGATGTGGCCTGATCAGCTGAGTGTTCCTATCACTCTCTACGTTAATGCAAAATTACCTGACCACAATCTTAGTGGTGTTTGTGGACCCCAGAGGTGCACAGATGTGTTTTTCCTACATTACACAACATTGTAGAAGTACATCATTGTTTTAATGGAGCATTGGGACAGCATGTTGGTTTACATTCAGAACAATACAGCTCGAATTAACATTTAAGAAAAGGTACCTGACTAGAAGGGGTTTGGAGATCGATGAGATGTGGTAGAATAAGAGTTTGGCAATGACTATGTGGGTTGAATGGCGTGTTTCTGGGCTGTAGATTCCATGGTTCTAACAGCATCCCTGTAGTCTGACTGCAATGTCCATCTGTGCAAATCCCATTTGAACCCATTGTCACAGGGTCTGAAAGCGATACAGCATGGAAAAGACATAGGGCCCCTTGAACCATCATGTTAAACCTGTAGAAGGCATTGGTGAGATCGCACTTGGAGTACTGCGGGCAGTTCTGGTCACCTACAGCAATGTGTCTTCAATCTTTCTTTCTTTGGCTTGGCTTCGCGGACGAAGATTTATGGAGGGGGTAAATGTCCACGTCAGCTGCAGGCTCGTTTGTGGCTGACAAGTCCGATGCGGGACAGGCAGACACGGTTGCAGCGGTTGCAGGGGAAAATTGGTGGGTTGGGGTTGGGTGTTGGGTTTTTCCTCCTTTGCCTTTTGTCAGTGAGGTGGGCTCTGCAGTCTTCTTCAAAGGAGGTTGCTGCCCGCCAAACTGTGAGGCGCCAAAAAGAAAAAGTGTATATCATGGCTAATGTGATTTATGGTGTGAAAAATAAAAAATAAAAAAAAAAGACACAGTTTGTGTCTTCAATACCTGCTGATTAAATTACAATTTTGTTTATATTTGGAGACACAGAATAGTAACAGACCTTTCTGGCCTACATGCCCACACCGTCCAAATGTACCCATGTGACCAATTAATATACTAACCCTATGTGTCTTTGGAATGTGGGAGGGAATTGGAGCATCCAGAAGAAATCCACGCAGACACAGGGATAACATACAAATTCCTTATCGTCAGTGCCGGATTCGAACCTGGGTCACTGGCGTTTTAAGAATATTGTGCTAACTCTATCACACTAGTATTCATCATTTCAGTATCATAGCATGCGGGTGAGTTGGTCTCGCCCGCCGTCCAGTCCCCTGAGGGGGCACCGATGTTTGGGCGAATCAGCTCCAGAGGCTGTTCCTCTCAACCAAATGGATGATGATCTTGAGATGCTGAGAGCTGCCTCACAGTTATGGAGGACGAATGGGATTTGTGATGGTGTAGTGATCGGCGTGGACCTGGCAGGTTTAATTCTGCAGCTTTATGACTCCAGGTGTGGAGTTCGATGACCCAGTTTCAAACTGGTCCTCTGCTACTGAGTGTGCAGAGCTGTTATGTTCTCCCCGGATCGCTCTGTTTCCTTCCCAATTAACCTACAAACTCCATATGTTTTGAATGATGGGAGGAAACCAGAGCACCCCGAGGAAACACACGGAGAGAATGTACAAAGTCCTTACCGACAGCGCCGGATTTGAACCTGGGTCACTTGCTCTGTAACTGCATTGCACTAACTGCTACACTAGCCATGCCATCCAAACCCTAACGGTGCCAGAGGTGTCCAGGGGAGTGAAGAATCTGAATCAGTTGGCAGAAATGTGTGGAGAATAAAACAGGATCAATCAGATACGGATGCTTGAATGCTGGTGCAGACCTGGCATGTCGAAGGGCTTGCTTCTCTTCTCTGTTACTCTATTCCTATCACAGTATGTATTGGTGAACTGCACAGGTAAGCAATGGACAGAAAGAGCTTCAAAGGATGTGGAGCAAATTCAGGCAAATGGTACTGACACAGAATGCCAAATTAGTCAGCATGGGTGAGTTGGGCTGAAGGGCCTGTTCCATGCTGTATGACTCTGTGAATCGGAATGCTTTGAGTGATCGATTCTTGGTTTGCTCCTGTTTTGTCCAGACCAGCGTTACGTGGTCCCTGCCCTTCTCCTGGTTGGATGGGTCATTGGGTGCACTGTGGCCGTCTATTACATTTTCTCCTGATGATCCGGGCACAGCAGGAGGTAAGCAAGTCTTGCGGTAGATCAGGAAGCGGTACGTTACCCAAAAAATAAAAGTTCAAAGTTAAGATTCATTGCCAGAGTAGATGCATCTCATATAATCCTGAGTTTCTTTTTCCTGCGGGCCACTCAGAACTTCAAGTCTAGTTTATTGTCAACTGATTATACAAGTACAACCCAACAAAACAGCGTTCTCCGGTCCTTGGTGCATAACACGACCAGGCATAATGCACATACAGACAAAGGATACACATGCAGGACAAGTATGTTATCTATAAATATAAATAAATGAATATTGTTTCATGAATCTCGGATGGTTCGTTTGTGCAGTTCCTGATGGCTCAGCATTCTCACTGCCCCTGAATCTACTTATTGATAGTACAAAAAAACGACTCAAGGAAAGATGCATATACAAAAGAGACAAATGTAAACAAAGATAGAAATGTAAACAAACTGACTGTGCAATACAGAGAAAATAAATAAAATCAATAAAGTGCACAAGTCAGAGTTCTTAAATGAGTCCCTGATTGAGTTTGTTGTTGAGGAGTCTGGTGGAAGAGGGGCAGCAGCTGTTCCTGAACCTGGTGGTGCGAGTCTTGTGGCACCAATACCTCTTTCCTGATGGCAGCAGCGAGAACAGAGCGTGTGCTGGGTGGTGTGGGTCCTGGATCTCTGATGGCAGGATTCCATGTCGATGTTCTCGATGGTGGGGAGTATTGGCTGTGATGTACTAGGCTTTTGTCCACAACCTTTTGCTGGGATTTCCGCTCAGAGGTAACAGTGTACCTATAATACGGGAAATCAGTGAACAAGGCAGCACCCTTGGCGAGTGAGAGAAACAACTAGAGCACAGTTTTAAGGTGAAGGGGGAAAGATTTAAAAGGGACAGAGAGTGATGGGTGTGCGGAACAAGCTGCTACAATTGTGACATCTGAAAGATATTTGGACAGGTACATGGATAGGAAAGTAAAAACACACCAAAATGCTAAGGAACTCAGCTGGTCTTTTCGGCGTCTATAGGAGACAAAGATATATTGCTGACATTTCAGGCCTGAGCCATTCTTCAAGGAATTAGCCAGAAGCAGGAAATCTCAGAATGTCTCTGAAAGTCTCAGTCTACCAGCTAAGTTCCTCCCAAATTTCGGTGTGTTTTATGATAATCACAGAGTTTGCAGACTTTTGTGTTTCACCCAATAGATAGGAGGGGATGGGGGCTATGGGCCAAATGCAGGCAGATGGGGCTGGCACAGCTTGGCTAGCTAGGATCAGTTGGGCTGAAGGGCCTGTTTTCCTGCTGCATAATTCTGTGATTCCATGACTCAGGCCCCACGTGCATTCTTCGAGAATCTCCGATTGGAAGTAGGATGAAATGAGAAATGTTTTATTTTTTACCAGTTGTGTTGGGAAGGGACAGCACTGCTCCCTACCTAGTTGGAGGTCACACCAGTTGCCATTCAAGGTTTGGTTCCACCCCACCCATTAGTACACACCTTGCTGTTGGACCCATCTAAATGCCCTTGACTGGACTCTCCAGCCCTTGGGCCATTACCTGTTGTAATTGGATAAAACCTCCTGGCACCAAGCCATTGGAACTGGGCTGAACCCTCCAGCACTATAAAGATGCCACGTGTTCCTTGTTCACTCCCTTTGCCAGCTTGGGACCACCCTGCTTCACTCCAAGCCTCGAAATGTGGAAGGGTCCTGGAGAAACTGTTGGCAAAATGTGCACTGTTAAAAGGGTTGGGAATGTTTAATTAGTGTCCCTTGTAGCATAGAGCCGTGCCTGCACTGAGTCATGGAGTAATGGGGCTTCGTAGTGATGTTTCCCTGATCATTCTATGTACCAGTTCATTGTATGTGTGTGTGTATTTTGTTCCCATGCTATTTTCCCCATGTTCATTATTAATTGTCCACTATTTCTTTCCCATGGCTGCTGTAAACTGTACGTGTGTGTGTGTGTGTGTGTGTGTGTGTGTGTGTGTGTGTGTGTGTGTGTGTGTGTGTCTGTGTGTGTGTGTGTCTGTGTGTGCGCGTGTGTGTGTGTCTGTCTCTGTGTGTGTGTCTGTGTGTGTGTGTCTGTGTGTGTGTGTCTGTGTGTGTGTGTCTGTGTGTGTGTGTGTCTGTCTGTGTGTATGTGTGTGTGTCTGTGTGTGTGTGTGTCTGTGTGTGTGTGTGTGTCTGTGTGTGTGTGTGTCTGTCTGTCTGTCTGAGTGTGTGTGTGTGTGTCTGTGTGTGCATGTGTGTGTGTCTGTGTGTGTGTGTCTGTCTGTCTGAGTGTGTGTGTGTGTGTGTCTGTGTGTGTGTGTCTGTGTGTGTGTGTGTCTGTGTGTGCGTGTGTGTGTGTGTGTGTCTGTCTCTGTGTGTGTGTCTGTGTGTGTGTGTCTGTGTGTGTGTGTCTGTGTGTGTGTGTCTGTCTGTGTGTATGTGTGTGTGTCTGTGTGTGTGTGTGTCTGTGTGTGTGTGTGTGTCTGTGTGTGTGTGTGTCTGTCTGTCTGTCTGAGTGTGTGTGTGTGTGTGTGTCTGTGTGTGCATGTGTGTGTGTCTGTGTGTGTGTGTCTGTCTGTCTGAGTGTGTGTGTCTGTGTGTGCGCATGTGCGTGTGTCTGTGTGTGTGTGTGTGTGTGTGCGCGTGTGTGTGTCTGTGTGTGTGCATGTGCGTGTGTGTGTGTCTGTCTGTGTGTATGTGTGTGTGTGTGTGTGTGTGTCTGTGTGTGTGTGTGTGTGTGTGTGTGTGTGTGTGTGTGTGTGCTGCATCAGTTACCATTTCCCACACTGGCCTTTTGTAAACAAAATACTTCCCCGACAAAAATGTGTTCAGAGTCCTTGCCTTTGAGACCTACTAAACCTGTTTCCTCTCTCACAACACCAGTGCAGAGAGAGCAAAATTAAACAGTGCTGAGTAAAGAACAAAAAAGTTCTCATCAGAAATGGAAGCATGATGAAAGGGGGTGGAGATCTGACTCAACACGGGACAAGTAATGGGATTAAAACACAAAATGCAAACACAAGCAGGATAACGTCAGACAACAACTGCTGTGTATTTCCAGCTTTACCTATTTCTAATTTATTAGTCCAGCATAAGCATTTTTTGATTTTTATTTACTGACAAATGATGGTTAAAAGATATTGATAAGTTCAACTTGTAGTTCAAGCTTATTATCATCCGATTGTGTAAGTATGTGGCTACATCCTCTGCAAAAACATGCAAACACACATATAGACATAATACACATATAGACAAATGATTCATATGAAGTATCTATATACAGATATAAAAATAAATAAGTATTGTTAAATGAATAGTAGAGTCTCGGAGGGTTTGTATGAGCAGCTCATCAGTTGTTCAGCATGGGAAGAAGCTGCTCCTCAGCCTGGTGGTGCTGGCCCTGATCCTCCTGCATCTCTTTCCCAATGGGAGCAGCTGAAAGATGGAAGGGGTCCTCAATGATTTTACAAGCCCTCTTCAGACAATGATCCTGGTAGATCCCGCCGATGGGGGGGAGGAAGACTTGTCAATTTATAAAATAAGTTTTCACTGAACTCAGTAAGGATAGAAGGCTGGAGACCAGCCATTCTCAACGGGGTGGTGGGGGGGGGGGGGGGGGGGGGGGGGAGCTGCAGCACATTAAGGATGGACCACAGACTGATAACATAAAATATTTTAAATGTTTTTTTAACATGGTTGGTAGGATAGAAGCATGGAAGGAACCTACTAAACTTGACCGCTCCAAAGGGAATGGGGCCCATCAACTGTGAGCAGAGTCCTAAGGGGGCCATAATAGCCAAAATAAATGGCTGATGTAGAGTATCAAGATAAAATATGAACTCTCGGTTTCTGTTGCATACAGGTGCATGGGATGTCATTACCTGAGCAGAAGCTGTGGCTACATCGAGGATGGCTATGAATAAACAATCATTCGCAAATGCATACACAGCAATGTAAAATGGATTGTATAGTGTGGAGAAATAACATGTAATGTTTTCTGTTTTAGTCCTGTATGGAACATCAGTGGTAAACATAATTAAAATGAACTCTTTGATTTCAAATTTCCTGTCTGTTTCCAGTTTCCAGTTAGTGCTAAATGTTTTGACCTTATTCTGAAATCGTATGACCTTTGGTTTGGCGGGGTGTATCTGAGGAGAAGATTGGTGCAATAAATCCCACTTCCGAGACTTGGGCACATAATGTCTCTTTAAATCTCTACACAGAACAGAGGGAACTCTGCATTGTTGGAATAGGACTGAATGTCAAATTAATGTCTCTTACTGCAGCAATAAGGAGAAGCAGGAATTCTCCCTGTGTCGCAGCCAAAGCTGGCCTTCTAACCCATGTAATTAAAGTGGGTTAATTGATTTCATTAGCTATGTGTGGAGGTCTGCGTGCAATGCCGGTATAACTACCTGCAAACCCAATGTCTCAATATGAAAAGGCTTTCTCTTTGGCTTGGAAGATGCTGACTAACACTTCATTCCCCTACAATTCCACAGATAGGTTTGCACAGTAAATATCATGGCTAGAGCACATTTGAGGGTGCATGGGTGTTTATAGACTCACTAGACCATAAAACATAGGAGCAGAAAGAGGCTATTCAGCCCATCGAGTCTCCCCACCATTCAATCTTGAGCTGATCCATTTTCCCACTCAACCCCACTGCCCAGCTTTCTCCCCATAACCTTTGATGCCCTGGGTTCATGCAGATATACAAGTACATTTGCATACAAGAGCAGCACATAAATAAAGATTTTTATATGGTATACACACACACACACACACACACACACACACACACACACACACACACACACACACACACACACACACACACACACACACACACACACACACAATTTTTTGTCTGCTGTAAAGCAGAGTCACTGTTGGTATTGCTTGCTGCCCCTTGCAGAAAGAGAAAGAGAAGCAAAAGTGAGTTCCTCCAGTCAGTGAGTGTCTGTGGATTCACCTCCAGAGCTCCCGCAGCCGCACGTACACAAATACAAGCACAGTGAACACATGAATACAGGTCCTATATTTGTGTATGCACCATAGATTATAGCACACTGTCATTGACACGATGTTGTGGCTGTGTGCACAGCTACAAAAATTGTCCAGCGACACAGTCACAATTGAACACATTAATAATTTTTTTGTACAATAATGGAAACTGATGCAAACTCATTTTTGCTATCTACTGTGAAACACATAAAAATTCTTTGAGAGGTGTCTGTCCCAGTGTAACATGTGCCTAATTTTATTGGAAAAGTCACAATGTCAACATTTTAAATCCAGTAATGAACACCTTCTCCTCAAAACAGGTTTTCCTTAGATTTCTGTCCTTAACCCTTTGGATCGAGCCATTTTTAACCTTTCATAATATATACTCTAGACTATGCTCATGGGCAAACTACAGTACAAACACCAGTATGCACCAGCTGGTGGTTGGGTATAAAACCAGTCCTGGAAAATGAGAACACAGAATCCAAAGGGTTAAAGCCCTTCTCTTTGGCCTCTTGATATACCGTATTTTCCCCAGGTCAATTCAGTTTTCATTCTATCTGTCAATGCATTGGGAAGCATTTTGACAATTTATTTCAAGAAGCAGTTGCTCTCAGCAACTGTCGACACTGCACTAAGCTGCAACTTCCTCCAACTCTGAAAGCTTTCACCTGCCCACCCCGTCCTCTTTACACTGGCTATTGCCCTACCATTCCTCTGTCTTGATGAGGTCTTGGCTCGAAACATCAAACATTCCTTTTCTCCAATGATGCTACTCGACCGTTGAGTTCCTCTGGTGGATTGGGTTTCACCTTGCTTTTCCAGTGTCTGCTGTCTGGTATGTGTTTCCCAGGTTTTGGACAGTAGTGGCTCAGTTACTGTACTTGGTTTACAACTGCGGGTAAAGTGATGGGAAGTTTAAATCGGGCAGGATGTAACCATATCTTTCTTTGGCTTGGCTTCGCGGATGAAGATTAATGGAGGGGTAATGTCCACGTCAGCTGCAGGCTCGTTTGTGGCTGACAAGTCCGATGCGGGACAGGCAGACATGGTTGCAGCGGTTGCAAGGGAAAATTGGTGGGTTGGGGTTGGGTGTTGGGTTTTTTCTCCTTTGTCTTTTGTCAGTGAGGTTGGCTCTGTGGTCTTCTTCAAAGGAGGTTGCTGCCCGCCGAACAGTGAGGCGCCAAGATGCGCGGTTTGAGGCGATATCAGCCCACTAGTGGTGGTCAATGTGGCAGGCACCAAGAGATTTCTTTAGGCAGTCCTTGTACCTCTTCTTTGGTGCATCTCTGTCTCGGTGGCCAGTGGAGAGCTCGCCATATAACACGATCTTGGGAAGGCGATGGTCCTCCATTCTGGAGACGTGACCTACCCAGCGCAGTTGGATCTTCAGGCAGCGTGGATTCTATGCTGTCGGCCTCTGCCATCTCGAGTACTTCGGTGTTGGTGATGAAGTTGCTCCAATGAATGGAGGATGGAATGGAGACAACGCTGGTGGAAGCGTTCTAGGAGCCGTAGGTGATGCTGGTAGAGGACCCATGATTCGGAGCTGAGCAGGAGTGTGGGTATGACAACGGCTCTGTATATGCTAATCTTTGTGAGGTTTTTCAGTTGGTTGTTTTTCCAGACTCTTTTGTGTAGTCTTCCAAAGGCGCTATTTGCCTTGGCAAGTCTGTTGTCTATCTCGTTGTCGATCCTTGCATCCGATGAAATGGTGCAGCCGAGATAGGTAAACTGGTTGACCGTTTTGAGTTTTGTGTGCCCGATGGAGATGTGGGGGGTCTGGTAGTCATGGTGGGGAGCTGGCTGATGGAGGACCTCAGTTTTCTTCAGGCTGACTTCCAGGTCAAACATTTTGGCAGTTTCCGCAAAACAGGACGTCAAGCGCTGAAGAGCTGGCTCTGAATGGGCAACTAAAGCGGCATCGTCTGCAAAGAGTAGTTCACGGACAAGTTGCTCTTGTGTCTTGGTGTGAGCTTGCAGGCGCCTCAGATTGAAGAGACTGCCATCCGTGCGGTACCGGATGTAAACAGCGTCTTCATTGTTGAGGTCTTTCATGGCTTGGTTCAGCATCATGCTGAAGAAGATTGAAAAGAGGGTTGGTGCGAGAACACAGCCTTGCTTCACGCCTTTGTTAATGGAGAAGGCTGTATCTGACCCGACCTTGTTGGTTTTCGTGCAGTTTGATAACCATGTTGAGGAACTTTGGGGGGCATCTGAGGCGCTCAGGCCAATTTGGCCCTTCTAGTCCACACTGATCCAAGTACCCTCCTTGAATCCCACTTACCAGCACCCTGCCCATATCCCTTCATCCCCCTCCTATCCATATACTTATCCAACTCTTTCTTAAATGACAAAATTGACCCTGCCTCCACCACCTTTCACAGAAGCCCATTCCACACAGTAACCACTCTCTGAGTAAAGAAGTTCCCCCTCATGTTACTCCTAAACCTTTGCCTGTCAACTCTCAACCCATGACCTCTTGCATTCATCTCTCCTACTCTCAATGGGAAAAACCTTTCCACATCAACTCTATCTATCCCTCTCATTATCTTAAACACCTCTATCAAATCCCCTCTCAGCCTTCTACGTTCCAAGGAATAAAGACTGAATTTGCTAAATCTCTCCTTGTATTCCAGATGCTGAAACTCAGGCAACATTTTTGTAAATCTTCTCTGCATTCTCTCTATCTTGTTAATATCGTTCCTATAAATCAGTGACCAGAACTGCACACAGTACTCTAAATTTGGCCTCACCAATGCCTTGTACAGTTTCATCATTACTTCCCAACTCCTATATTCTATGCACTGATCTATATAGGCAAGCATACTAAAGGCCTTCTTCACCACCCTATCCACATGTGCTCCTATCTTCAGGGAATTATGGACTGTTATTCCTAGATCTTTCTGCTCCACTGTATTCTTCAATGCCCTTCCATTTACCACATATGGCCTGCTTTGATTATTCTTTCCAAAATGAAGCACCTCACACTTATCAGCATTAAACTCCATCTGCCATCTTTCTGCCCACTCCTCTGTTTAAATCCCTCTGCAATCTTTGAAAACCCTCTTCATCATCCACAATTCCCTCTATTTTAGTATCATCTCCATATTTACTAATCCATTTTACCGCCCCATCATCTAGAATGTAGGTGAAGGAGAGTGAAAGATTGCAGAAGTGATTGTAGCAAAGACACACAGAAATGCTGGAGGACCTCAGCTGGTCTCTCAGTGTCCTTTGGAGGTAAAGGTATATATATATACCTTCTGTTTTAAGCCTGAGGCCTTCTTCAAGGTATAAGCATAAAGTGGACAGGCATCAGAATAGGGAGAGAAAGGGGAAGGAGTCCACACCAACAGGCAAAAGGTGTTAATTGGATATGATAAGAGGAAAGGTGAAAATTGGATTTGGCTCTGTGAAAGGAATCAGAGGGGAAAGGGAAGAGAGAGAGAGAACTAGAGGAAAGGAGACGGGGATGAAGAATGTGGTGGGGGTTTAACATAAACTGGAGAAGTCGATATTGATGCTATCCCGTTGGAGGGTAGAGCATTTCATTCCCCTCACTTTCGATCACAGGGCTAAATTTGTTCATTTTACACTCTGTTTCCTGTGCATTAGAATTTTCTATATTAAAATTCATCAAAACTCTGAGACGCATTTGATATGTGAGCAATTTCAGGTCCAATGTGGCAAAACACAAAAGTCTGCTGATGCTGTGATTGTTGTAAAAATAACTGGAGGAAATAAGCAGGACTTGCAGCGTCCACAGATATATGACCGATGTTCCGGGCCTGAGGCCTTCTTTAAGGGAGGAGCAAAAAGCAGACAGCCATGTGGATGAAAAAGCTGGGGGAGGAGGGAAGGAGGAACAGAGAATGTTATTTTGTCAGGTTGTTCGGTACAATCAGATGACAAATGAACTTGAGTTTGCTACACAACATGTATAAATCTGTTAAGCTAAATGCACAAGTTCCGTTTAAATGTCAGAATACGACACAGTACAACATAGTCCATCGTTCAGCTTGAATCAACTATCCAACGACATGCATATGGCAGATGCAATCACTCCCACTTGGCACAATTTGCGCAAAAATCATTGTGCTTTGATTTGATGAAGGGATAAATAATTCAGGGTATTCTTTTATTGAAAAGTTCATGGAGTCTTGAGTAAGTCAGATTATTATGCATATTCCTCCCCACCCCCCCCCCCCCCCCAATCAACTCTGTCTATATATAATTTCAGCTGTCTTGGAGAAGCAGCCAACATATTAAAAGATTCATTCCAACTTGGCCACAATCTCTTCACAACTCCCCCCAACCACCGCCCCCCCCCCCCCGGAAGAAGATTCATGAGTGTGAGATCACACACCACCAGATTCAAAGACAGTTATCAGAACAGCATAAAATTATGTTGCCTTGGCTCGTTATATCTGATCTCTTTCTGCACTGCTCTTTTGTTCAGTGCTTTATTTGTTGTACTATGTATGAAATGGCTAAATGATCTGCTCGCAAAACAACCTTCATCAGTGAATCTATGTACACGTGACAATAAACTTGAACTTTAAGGCAGCAGTTTAGGTGAAGAGGTCCTGAACTTAGAGACATGATAATTGAGGGCATGAACTCCTGCAGTGACAACAGCAACAATGCATGGTTAGGTGGCAGTAGATTCCAAGAAGGAGTCGTCATGGACACCAAGGGTTCCAATGCTTGGAGAGGGATCTGGACCAGCTGGAAAAATGGATTGAAAAATGGCAGATATAATTTAATCCAGACAAGTGTGAGGTGTTGCACTTTGGAAGATCAAACGAAGGTAGGACAGACATGGTAATGGTAGGGCACTGAGGAGTGCAGTAGAACACAAGGATCTGGGAATACAGATACACAATTCCCTGGAAGTGTTGTTACAGGTGGATAGGGTTGCAAAGTGAGCTTTTGGCATATTGGCCTTCATAAATCAAAGTATTGAGAATAGAAGTTGGGATGTTATAGTAAAGTTGTATAAGACATTGGTGAAGCTAGATATGGAGTATTTTGTGCACTTTTGGTCAGTTAACTACGGGAAAGATATCAATAAATCTGAAAGCGCGCAGAAAAGATTTACTAGGATGTTGCTGGGACTTCAGGAACTGAGCTACTGGGAAAGGTTAAATAGGGTAGGACTTTATGCTCTGGAGCATAAAAGAATGAGGGGAGATTTGATAGACATATACAAAATTATGAAGGGAATAGATAAAATAAATGCAAGTCGGCTTTTTCCACTGAGGGTAAGTGAGATACAAATGAGAGGACACAGGTTAAGGGTGAAAGGGAAAAAGTTTAGAAGGAACATGAGCAGGAATGTCTTCACACAGAGAACGGTGGGAGTGTGGCACGAGCTGCCAGCTGAAGTGGTGAATGTTGGCTCAATTTTAGCATTTATGAAAAATTTGGACAGGTGCCTGGATGGTAGAGGTATTGAGGGCCATGGACTGAGTGCAGATCAGTGGGACTAGGCAGAATAATAGCTCAGCACAGACTAAAAGGGCTGAAGGGGTTGTTTCCGTGCTGTAATGTTATCGTTCTATGGTTCTAGAAATAAAAGAAAATTCATTTGTAGCTTTTGGACCCTTAGATTCGGAGAACTTTACAGCATTGAGACAGGCCCTTTGGCCCAACTTGTCCATGCTGATGAAGTTGTCAACCCAAGCTTGTCCCATATTGCCTAAATATCCCTCTGAACCTCCAGAGGCAACAAGTTAAGAAGTAGATTGGGGATAACTGTCCCAGCAGAATTCTAGACAGTAATCGCAATCAAAATAGATCTCTCAGCAAATGTACTGATCTACAATGGAAATGGTAGGGTAGGTGACTGGAACAGTGACATCTATTGGATCGAAAGGTATTCCTTGCCCAAACTTATCTTGTCCCTGAAGATTTCCTTGTGCAAAATGAAGGGAGTTCCTCTTCGATCGTGAAATGTACTTTCTACCCTAGGCTTGTATTGCTCGATGTCTTGGATAAGATCCACAGCAGAGCCCTGGAGTAATTTTCATTTCATAAAATGTTCACGACACAGCACTCTAAAAGATCAGATTTGTGCAGCGGGGCACCCTTCACTTTAAAGAAAATTATATGCTAACCAACAAGTTCCCCTGGCAACCACGCTGCTTCCAATAGGAAGGAGAGCCACCAATTAGAATGACTCTTGCACTTATAACCATGGCAACAGTGAAGTAAAAGATTGCATTCATGTAGCACCTAATTACCATCTCAAGGTGCTTCAAAGACTGGGTTGGAACTCAGATTCTGGAAAAGGGAGTGTTGGCAGTGTGCGTATTTCGTTAATACTGGGTGGTGCACGCCCATTGGAGTTATGTCAACCTTCTTCTCTACTGCCTTAGAGCAAATCTCGATTAAATCCAGACCCTTTTATTTACCCTGAAAGTTCTCATCAGTGAGTCTCACTGGAGTTTATATCCCTCCCGATGGCGATTACGGGCAGGTTCTCACGGACCTGCATGATGTGGTCAGTAAACAAGAGACAGTCCAACCCAATGCACTACAAATCTTAGTCAGACTTTAACCAGGCCTGTGTCAAGAAAACCCTAACCACCAGCATGTAACCTGCTGCACCAGAAGACCCAGCACCCTCGATCACTGCTACACCAAGTTAAGGAAGGCCAACCGTTCTTTTCCGAGACCACACTTCAGCAAGTCTGATCACTAGGCTGTGCTCCTTCTGCCTTCATACAGACAGAGCCTAAAAAGAAGAGGTTCCGGAGGTCAGAACAGCTAGAAGGTGGTCACAGGAGTTTGAAGAACGGTTACAGGAGTGCCGTGAACCAGTGGATTGGATGATATTCAAGGACCCTGGTGGGAATTTGAATGAGTACAATGAGGCCATCACAAACTTTATCAAACAGCTGTGGATGAGTGTGTCCCCACCAAAACATTCAGGGTTTTCCTGAACTAGAAGCCCTGGATAAAAAGTGAAATCTGGAACCTGTTGAGAGCCAGATCAAAGGCATTTAAACAGTAGGAGCAGGTATGACCTGTGATAAGCGATGTCCTGGGCAAAGTGGAGATTCTGGATGAAAATGGAAACAACAAGGGACCCTTGACAACTGTGGCAGGGCCTAAATATTATAACCTGTTACAGAATCAAATCAGGTAAAGTAGCAGATGGCAAAGCTTCTCTCCCAGAGGAACTCAATCCCTTCTATGCCCAATTCGATGACAACAGTGAAGAACTATCCCTCAGTATCCCCACATCCCCTAATGGTCCCATCCTGTCCATATCTGAGGATGACATTGGTGCTGCCTTCAGGAAGAGTGAATCCAAGAAAGCACCCGGCCTGGATGGAGACCCTGACCGAGTATTACAAATATGTGCTGACCAACTTACCAAGGTATTCACGGTATCTTCAATACCCCACTCTAGCAGGACGTGGTACCCACCTGTTTCAGACAGGCGTCAATCATACTGGTGCCCAAAAAGAGTGTGATCTGCCTTAATGACTGTCGACCAGTAGCACTTACATCAACAGTGATGAAGTGCTTTGAAAGGCTGGTGTTGAAGCATATCAGCTCCTGACTGAGCGATTGCATGGATCCATTCCAGCTCGACTATCATAGATGGATTCCATCTCACTGGGTCTATACAAAACCTTGGAACACCTAGACAGTAAAGATGCACAGTTCAGCATTTAACACCATCATCCCCTCAAAACTGATCAGCAAACACCAAGACCTTGGACTCAACAACCCACAGAGTAATTGGATCATGGATTTCCTCACCTCCAGACCAGATGATTGGTAAGAACATCTCCTCCACAATCTCCATTAGTACTGGAGCACCACAGGGCTGTGTTTTTAGCCCCCTGCTCTACTCATGTTACACCTATGACTGTGTGGCTCGGAATGACAATAACACTATCTACACATTTTCCAACGATACCACGGTAGTGGGTGTATAAAGGAAAGGGATGAGTCAGCGAACAGGAGGGAGATTGAAAACTTGGCTGAATTGTGCACCGATAACCTAACATTCAATGCCACCAAAACTAAGGAGCTGATTGTTGACTTCAGGAAGGGAACGCCATAAATATACAATTATTGGGGGATCAGAGGTGGAGAGGGTGACCCAACACATCAATGGCATCATGAAGAAAGCACGTCAGCACCTCTACTTCCTCAGAGTTTGCAGAGGTATGGTATTGCAAATATCAACAGATGTGTGGTGGAAAGTGTGCTGACCGGCTGCATCATGGTCTGGTGTGGGAACACCAATAACCCTGAGTGTAAAGCCCTCCAAAAGGTAGTGGACACAGCCCAGGACATCGCAGACAAAACCCTCCCCACTATCAAGAACATCTACAGGGAACGCTACCATTGGAGGGCAGCAGCAATCTTCAAAGACCCACGCTACCTGGCACACACTGTTCTCACTGCTGCCATCAGGAAAGAGGTATTGGTGCTACAAGACTCACACATCCAGGTTCAGGAACACCTGGTTCAACAGACTCCTCAACAACAAAATCAATCAGGGGCTTATTTAAGGACTCTTACTTGTGCACTTTATTGATTTATTTTGTTCTCTCTGTATTGAACTTATTTACATTCGTTATATGTCTGCAATTCTTTTATTTGTTTACATGTTTACGCTGTTTGCAGTTTATTTTTTGCACAACCAATTTGTGGTAATTTTGCCATGAATCTCAGGGTTGTATGTGATGTCATATATGTTCTCTGACAATAAACCTGGAATTAGAATACCTTGATGCCACCAATGTGGTATAATTAGTGCATGGGAACACCACTGACTGCTCATCCCCTTCCAAGTTGTACATCAGTCTGACTTTCATTGCTGCCCGGTCTAATCATGCAGTTTACTTTCCAACAGGACCACGAGGGGACATTTACGAGAAAGAGTGTGGCAGGTAAAGATGAGGCAATTAGGAATGGCCAATAAATGCAGGCCTTGCACTACTCCTTAGATAGGGTGAGAGAGAGAACAGAAAGAAAGAAAGAAAAAAGGAACATAAGAAAGAAAAAGCAAAGAAAGAAGGAAAGAATGAAAGAAGAACAGTACAGCATAGGAAGAGAGCCTTTGACAATGTGTCTGCATCGAACAGGACACCCAAATTAAATGAAAGCTCTGCTGCTTTGCTCATGAGGCAGACCCCTTGATTCCCTGGGTATTGATGGCAAAGATTTTCAAAGTTCAGATTTATTGTCAGAGTACAGTGGGCCAGGCAGAATTTCTACTTAACGGTAGTGGAAAAAACTGTAGTCAACGAAAGATACATATACAAAAGAAAGAAATGTAAACAAACTGACTGTGCAATACAGAGAAAAGAATCAATAATGTGGAGAGTCATTAAATACGTTTCTGATTGCCTGTGTTTTTTTCGAATCTTATGGTGGAGTACAGGTTTTTCATCTATACAAATAAATAAATAACATTGTTTTGTGAATTCGAGAGTCTCAGATGGTTCGTGTGAGTATTTCCTTTGGCCGTTCAGCATTCTCACTGCCCGTGGAAAGAAGCTGTTCCTCTGTTGGATGGTACTGGTTCTGATCCTCCTGTATCTCTTTCTCGAGGGGAGCAGAGGAAAGATGCTGCATGTCGGATGGAAGGGGTCTTTTGCACGCCCTCTTCAGACAACGATCCCAATAGTTTATATTGATGGGGGGGGGGTGAGGGGAGACCCCAATGATCCCCTCTGCCACACTTATGTTCCTGTGGATTAACCTCCGACCCATTTCTCTGCAGCAACCATCCCCCTTGATGGTGGGGAGAGTTTTACCTCACAGCCCTGGGCTGTGTCCACTCCCTTTTGCAGGGCTTTCTGCTCTGAGGTATTGGTGCTCCCATGCCAGGCTGTAATGTAGCTGGTCAGCACACTTTGCACTGCACATCTGTAGAAGTTTGCCAAGGTTTCCGATGCCATACTTACCTTCCGCCAACTCCCGAGGAAGCAGAGGCGCTGATGTGCTTTTTTCATGATAACATTAGTGTGTTGGACCAGGAAAAGTCCTCTGAAATGGTGACTCCCAGGAATTTAAATGTAGCGAGCAAAGACAAAGGAATGAGAAAGAATGAAAAAGAAAGGAATAAAATTAAAGAAAGAAGGGAAAAGGTAAAAAGAAAGTCATGAGAAATAAAGAAAGATAAATGAAAGAAGAAAGAAAAACAACGAAGAAAAGTTTCTCTCTCATGATTTAGTGAATATTGTAACTTGAACACGGCAAATTCCCAACAAGAATCATTGATTTAGCAATAGAACATAGAACATAAAACATTAGAGCCCATGATGCTGTGCTGACCAATATACACCATCCAATTAAAAACCTAAACCCTTCCTACCTCATAACCCACTATTTTTCTTTCATCCATGTGCCCATCCAAGAGTCTTTTACATGTCCGTATTGTACCAGCCTCCAATACCACTCCTGGCATTGCACAACTCTGTGCAAAAAAGCCCCACCCCTGATGTATCCCTTAAATGCTTCAGTAAAATAGGGTTTAGCACTAGAAATCTGGAGTAAATCAGACGTTGTTTGAAGTTCAGAACAGGGAGCATCTGTAGGAAGAGAAACAAAATGAACACTGCAGGTCTCATGAAGCGTGGAGGCTGTTCTTTCCGCTAACCTGCTGAGTGTCTCTGGATTCGACACACCACTGTACTTGGATTGTGGCTAAGGAATCAAATTAATATTTAAGACTATTTTCCTCAGGAAAATTCCATCAGTACTGCTGGGAAATTAAATGTAAATAGCCTTGCATTGTTGGTTTCCATAAATTGTAGTCGATTAATGGCATTCTGGAAAATAAATCTGGAGTGAAAATCACTAATGGTGTTCATGAAACCATTAGATCTGGTTCACTTAATGCTCTTCAAGGAAGTATCTTTGCCCAGCCTAGCCTGCATGTGAGATCACAGATCCTCCAATATCGTTGATTGTTTGACCCTATTTCTCATGCCTCGAGGGTAGAACTATGAGCCTTGAGTTTCTGACTCAGAGCAGTTCACATCAACTGAAGGAAGTGAAGGTGCTTTCCTGATTCTGCTTATGTAGTAAAACCCCTGTTCTCCAGAATTCAAGCAACAGCCAGCCTCAAGCAACCAGTGAAAATGTCGAGGAAAATAAAGACAGTAAAAATCCAAAAATCTGGATGTCAGAAATCTGCTGCACTTGAGAAACTGGACTTCTCAATAACTCTCGGCTGAAATCAGGACCACCCAAGAATCTGGACTTCTCAACCGCTCTCAGGCTTTTGTGCGCACGTGTGCATGCGTGCGTGCATTGGGCGTATGAATGAATGTGTGCATTGCGTAAGTGCTACAGATGTGCTGCCCGAGAATTCGGAAAATCAGAAAATCTGGTTTGACCCCATCCCCGAGCAGTCCAGATTTTATGACTCTTACCAGCAACCTGGCTTGGCTTCTGTCCATGGGGAGTTTGTACATTCTCCCTCTGACTCTGTGGGTTTCACTGATTCGCTTTGGATTCCTCCTATATTCCAAAGTCACGTGGGTTAGCCGGCCAACTGGTCAAGCTGAATTGCTCCTAGTTAGTAGGAATGTAAGATCATGAGGTGGTGGGGGGGGGGGGGGCGGTGGTGGGGGAGAAGAGAGTAAAGGGAGAATTGGTTGCAGGGAAAATTCAGATTTCAGATTCAGGTTTCAGATTTATGGTCAGAATACATACATGATATCACATACAACCCTGATATTCTTTTTCCTGTGGGTGAGGCAGAATTGCCACTTATTGGGAATACAAAAAAAAACTGTACACAGTGTATACATGGAAACAAATAAAGAAATGTAAACAAACTGACTGTGCAATACAGAGAAGAAAAAATTACAAAGAGGTGTAAAAGTCCGAGTCCTTAAATGAGTCCCTGATTGAGTTTGTTGTTGAGGAGTCTGAAAGTGGATGGGGAGCAACTGTTCCTGGACATAGTTGTATGAGTCTTATGGCACCTATACGCCTTTCTAGGTGGAGAACAGAGCGTGTGCTGTGTAGCATGGATCCTTCATGATTGCCTTTGCTCTCCGACAGTAGTGTTCCCCTAAGATGTTCTCAATGGTTGGGAGGGTTTTCCCTGTGGTGTCCTGGGAAGTGTCCACAATCTTTTGTAGGGCTTTACATTCAGGGATATTGATGTTCCCCTACCAGACCATGGGAATTGTACAGTAAGACTCACTGGATGGACTTGTAGCCAGAAGGGAAAACATCAAGCATCCCTTGATGGAGGTGGAGGCTGAAACATCAGGGGGATTTAAGAGGCTCTTAGACAGGCACATGGATGAGAGAAAAATAGAGAGTTATGAGGTAAGTAGGGTTTAGTTCTTTTTTGGTAGGAATACATAGATCGGTACAACATCGGGGGCCAGAAATCCTGTATTGTGCTGTAATGTTCTATGTTCTATATGTCCTTTCGATTACCTTGACCAAATCGTGTATAATTTAAAGCAGTTCAACTAAATTTACTCAGCCTTCCTTGTTCTGAAGAAAATAATCTGATATGAGACTGATTTGTTTACTAACTATAATTATCTATCATGCATCATATCCACATGCACACAATGAAATTACTTCTAATTCATTCGTCATGGAACAAATTGGAACATTGCCCACGAGGAATGAATCATTTAAAAGTTATGACTTCCAATTGCCAGGCAAGAATGAAGACTCAGGAGTAGGCCATTCAACCCTTTGACTGTCTACTATCCTGCAGTTGGTTGATCTCATTGTCAACAAACACTCTTCCAATCCCTGATCTCTCCATTTTGCCATATTTGACCAATTTCTGTTTTATGAACTTTATTTGACCCAACACACTTTGGGAAATAAGATTCCAAATCTCTGATGCCCTACATTGATAGATTCATGTATTCAGACAGTGTGCAAACAGACCCTTTGGCCCATTCCTTTATGCTGACCAAGTTGACAATCTCTGGTAATCTCATTTGCTTGAATTCAGTTTATGTCCCTCTAAATCAATGATTTTCAAACTGTCCCCCTGGACTCATATTCCACTTTAAGTAATCCCTATGCCATAAGTGCTCTGTGATTAGTAAGGGATTCCTTAAGGTAAAAAGAAAATGCTTTGTTTTACTTGTTATCTGGGCAAGTCAACACTTGGAGCAGTTCATGCATTCATAAACAAATAAATGAACAACAATGTTAAGAGTAGTGTTACAATAAATCATTATTATTGCCCTTAGTTATACTAATGGCACAAGAATGCAGGATACAGAGAAAATTACAGTGAAGACCCAGCGACCTGGATTCGAATCCCACGCTGTCTGTAAGGGGTTTATGCACTCTCCCTGCGTTACTGGTGGGTTTCCTCTGGGTGCTCCGGTTTCTTCCCACTCTTCAAAATGTACTGGGGTTGTAGGTTAATTGAGATATCTGGGCAGCGTCATCTCATGATGCCTGTCTAAAACCAAAAAAAAAAATTTAATAGCAATTCGAAAAGGAATTCAAGATGTAGTTGACTTGTGTAAAGGAGAGGAAAGAAGAACAAATGTTTGGAAGTTCCTTTCTATAATCTGCGTTTATTTAAGACAGAGATTGATTGGTTCTTGATTAGCCAGGGCATCAAAGGTTATGGGGAGAAGGCCGGACAGTGGGGCTGAGTGGAAAAATGGATCAGTTCATGATTAAATGACGGGGCAGACCTGATGGGTTGAATAACCTATTTCTTCTCCTTTTTCTTATGCTTTTATGGGTGTGATGGATAGACCAAATGACCTCTATTTTTTATAATTGCATAGAAAGGAAGAACTTTGATTTATAGGGATTCTTTTGTCTTGGGATCCTTCAAAGAGATCTTCACAGTTAATCTTGCATGGATAACAGCGCCGTTACTTTCCTTCTCAAACATGTTGGCAGCAACATCTAAGTGAGGCATGCCTCACTGATGTTAATTATAAAATTGATTATAGCTGCTCTATGATTTTATTTTATAGTGTGCATGCAATTTGCGGCATAATTCCTCACAAATCCTTTGTCTGGAATTCATTAGTGGAACATTCCATTTTCTTTTCGCAAAAGAAATTTGTTGCACGAGTTTATTGTCCTTTCTAGGCCTTGACATCCCAGGAAAATTAACTGTTCTGTCTTTGGAGTTTGGCCCTTACTCTTGTTTTCTCCATCAAGATCTGGATTGATTGAAACCTGCTACTGATGAGATACTGAACGCCTACAACACCAGCATCTATTTGCTCTGCAAGATTAGTTGTCCAGTTTGCAAATGTGCACACAGTCCTCTCCCTGAACCTGGGGAATCTGGAGTGTTTGAGGAAAGTCGGGGAGTTGTTCGACTTGTCCCATCAGACAGTGAGCTGCGCAACGGATGTATGTATGTGTCATGTACAGTAAAACCCCTGGTAGCTGGCACCTACGGAGATTGCGGGTGCTGGATATGCAAATTTTCTGGTTGCCTGAGACACTCTCTTACAATGCTTAGCATTAAGAATAAACAGTTCGAAAGACAAAGGACAGTGCAAAATGTAAAGTAATTAAAAAAAAAAATTAGTATTGTAAAGTTCACTTGAATCAGGTAATTCCCTGTGGTGAAACAGCCACTGCACTGGCCGCACTCCTACCAGCCTGCTGCAGAGGGCAACCACTGTACCTGCAGGTAGGCATCCTGGGAGGCTGGCCCCACCTGCCGGCTGTCAATTACCGGCCTATATATAGACTCCAACCTGCCCCTTTGGAAGAAGTCAGACATGTGGAGCCTGGAGTGTATTGAGACCTGGTGTGTACAAGTTTACGCTAATTAAATCCTGTTGTACGGTCTGTGGACTTCGCGTCAGAATTATTTGTGCAGCAGGGCTCACATTCCTGTAACTTCCAAATTTTAAATTTAAATTTGAATCCCTGTCGCGGTAGCAGTGTTGCACTAACCGCTAGGCTAACAGTGCCACCATCATCCTGGGCACTGCCATTTTATTCAAACATAACTTTATTGAAACTTTATTCAAAGAGCTGCTGTGGGTGGGGCACGACTGAGATGCTCCGCTGGCTGAACGTTTGTTCCCATCCTCACCAAGAGGTTGTGTGTTGCTCCAGAGAACATTTATTTTCACAATTATAAATATTTATTTATTCTTTTTTAAAGTATTTATATATTTCCTCAATTTTTTTTTGCTGGTGGTTTGGGTTACTGGATGCTTGAATTCCGGATAGCTGGGATTAAAAAAATTAAATAAATTTAGGCATACAGAATAGTACCAGGCCCTTCCAGCCCATGAACCTATGGTCCCAAATACACCCCTGATATTTTTTGGAGGGTGGGAGAAAAATTGGAGCATCCAGAGAAAACCTATGCAGACATAGAGATAAAGTACAAACTCCTTACAGACAGTGCAGGATTCGAACTTACATCCCGATTGCTGGTCCTGTTACAGCGTTATACTAACTGCTAGGCTAAGCCCTACTGTATTTTGCTGTATCTATAATCACTGAACTGTTTTCCTCCTTTCAATTGAGTTTCATTTATAGAGCTTATAGATTGGACTCATTCACAGCTTTTTTAGTCACTTTAACCCTGTCGAAGAAGCTTGTTGGTACTGTATCCATTTCTTGACCTGAGGAATGTAATGCTTCTTAACATAATTCAGTCAAACTTTGAGAAATACTTTTCTATCCTGACACCAGTGTTAATTTTTATTTTATTTTACAACACAGTTGAAGCTGATTCCAGCCATTGTCACTGGTGCCACCCAATTACAGTCAATTCACCTACAAGCCCATATGCTTTGGAGGTTGTACCAGAATGCATATAATATTGAACATTGCAACACTTAACAGGCATTTCAGCCCACAATGTGGTGGCAACTTACATAGGCCTACTGCACAACACTCACCACATTGTGTAAAAAAACCTACTTCTGATGTCTTCCCTAAACTTTCTTCCACTCACTTTAAATCAGTGGTTCTCAACCTTTTTCTTTCCACTCACATCCCACTTTAAGTATTACCTATGACAAAGGTGCTCTGTGATTAGAAAGGAATTGCTTAAGGTGGGATGTGGGTGGAAAGAAAAAGTTTGAAAACCACTGTTTTAATCGTCCCTCATTGACTCGTTATGTGCACGGTTTCATAGCTCCAAAGGAAATAGGCCAATGACAATTTTTCTCAACCAAAATATTTCAGTAACAATTGGGTTTAGAGCAGTGATTCTCAACCTTTCCTTTCCACTCACATCCCACCTTAAGCAATCCCTTACTAATCACAGAGCACCTGTGGCATAGGGATGACTTAAAGTGGGATGTGAGTGGAAAGAAACAGGTTGAGAACCACTGCTTTGAAAAGATATCCTCTAGCACTTGCTATTGTAAGGAGCTGGCTGTCCATCCTATCTATGCCCTTCATGATCTTATATTCCTTTCTTAAGTCTCCTCTCGTCCTCCGTCATTCACTAAGTCTCCTCTTGTCCTTTCCCACCTTTTACCAGGGCTTATCCTCCAGAATACCAGCACTGGCACCTTCAGCCCTATCTCCTGCCCTTGTGGCTCATCATGGATTCCAATCAATGGCCACCAATCTAGCTGGGAATGAATGCTGGATTACACCTGGATCAAGTCTTATTACTTAGTTGAGCTAGTTTCAGTTATTTTGATTGATTTGTTTCCAGGTTTTTAAATCAATGACACTGTTGGGCTTAGTAACCACTCTGAGCCCAGACAGTTGGAGCAAGTCACTGCAGTACTGAGGTGGGGCCACTGCTACTTGGAGCCACATTGAAGAGCAGCGCTGCCGGTAGAAACCTGTGCAGGCATTCGCGCGGGAACAAGCGACCCATTGCCAGAAATTTATAAGGAACAGGAGATATCCACCTTTCACGACAGCCAACAAGTGTTTCCAAAGAATATACATTGATTTTTGAGAAGAGAACATTGGTGATGACTTAAAATAGATTGAGATGAAAACACTGGGATCTTTACTTTTCTTTTTAAAATGTTTTTATTGATATTGTTATAATAAAAATTTGAAGAAATACAGGACTGTATTCAAAAGCACAATCCCACAACTATAACGAAGCCATAAAACATACCAAAAGAAAAGAAGAAATAATTTCTAAACCCCTTCCCCGAAGCAAGGGTGGAGGATTAACATTCAAAAATCTAAGTGGCATTGTCTTGGAGAAGGACAGCACCGAGCCAAAATTCCAAATCAACACTAACTTTTAAGGTTATGTTAGTCATCCATGAACGAGCCCGATATCATTTGAAATGTAATATTTTGAATCTATGATAGCATTGTGGTAAACAAGACATCATATCCTTTAGCTATTGTGCATGAATAGATGGAGTACTATCTTTCCATTTAATCAAAATGGCACATCTGGCCATCAACAAATAAAAAGATAAAAATACAACATTGAATTGAAGTTAGTAAAACATTATCATCTTGGAGTGTTCCAAAAAAAGCTATTAAAGGGTTAGGCTCCAATTTTAAATTGAGAATTACTGATAATGCTTGAAAAACTTCCTTCCAAAATGTTTCTAAGCTCGGGCAGGTGCAGAACATTTCAGTTAAAGAGGCATCAGGCTGTTTTACATTTGTCACATCGGGGATTTATGTCCAAATAAAAACGAGACAATTTAACTTTAGTTGTGTGCTCTGTGACCCACTTTTAATTGCAACAGACAATGCCGTGCACAAAAGGATGTCGTGTTAATCAGTTTAAAAATTGAACTCCAAACCTCATTGGAATCTTGCTCCCAGGTATTATTGAACTTAATTAACGAGGCCTGTCTTAAATTAGCCACTTTGTCATAAATAAGAGATATTAAGCCTTTATAAGGAAGTTGTAGTTCAAAAAATGTATCAAGAATATTTGTCTCTGGAATCTGAGATTTTTACAATAACAGAGCAAAGAATTGTGATGAGACAGTTAGAATTTATTGTCACACAGATAATTCTTTGAAATTCTTCTGCAATAGACAAAAGTACTGGAGAAACTCATCCGGTCTCACAGCATCCATGGGAAGTGAAAAGCAATTCCTGCCAAGCAAGTTGTTGACTTGAAGCTCACACATTTGGCCCAAATTTCTCCTCTCCATGTACCAGTCTGAATTACTTTTGAACAATGCAATTGTCCCTGCCTCTCCCATTCCCTCTGGCAGCTGGCTCCATATACCCATCAGGTCTACTTTTAAATGGTGTGGAGGGCAGCACATTTAGTGTAGCATTTAACAGAATTCTATTAGAACGGCAGCAATCTGGTTCGAATCCGGAGCTGTCTGTAAGGAGTCTGTACGTTCTTCCCTGTGACTGCATGGGTTTCCTCCGGGTGCTCCAGATTCCTCCCACATTCCAAAACTGTACAGGATTAGTTGGTTAATTCATCACATGGCTGTAACCAGGCTGCATGGGCTCATGGGCTGGAAGGGCCTGTTACTGTGCTATATGTCAACATTTAATTAAAAAAAATTCAAGATTTAAAATATGTTAAAAGAAACTGTGTCTGTTATGATTCTAATACAAGGCCCCCCCCTCCCCCCTGCACTCTAGGGGGAAAAGAACCAGCCAATTCAAAGGTCAAATTTATCTTCAGGTTACATACAACATCACATACCACCATGAGATTCTTTTCCCTGTGTGCCCAGCAGAATTTTTAATCAACTATAAACTGAATTCAAGAAGAAATAAATGTAAACAGAAGAAAGAAATATAAAGAAAATGATTGTACAAATTCAGAAATATAAATAATATCCAGTCTCCCTTTCGAATTAAAATCCACCAATCCTGGGCACCTTTTCTGCACCCTTTCCAGTATAATGTCATCCTTCCTGTAGCTGACTGATCAATACGACACATAGTACTCCAACATGCTTTACAATTTGCATGCACATATTAGAATGTCGATTCTCTCAGAGAGATACAACTTCCCACTGTATCTCAAGATAAAAAATTCAATTGATTGTCATGTAATAAAGACAGTCTCATATTACATGAAAATGCATTTTGTCTGCTGTAAGGCAGACAGATTCACCATGGGCAGAATTTTCCTGAAACACCTCTTACAGTCAGATAAAGAGAAGCAAAAGAGAGTGTCTCCCCCAGAGTCACTGAGCGCCTCCAACGCTCTCGCAGCTGCCACACAAAGTCCAGTCCAAACCATCAGCCACCCGAGCTCCAGATGATTAGCAAATCTTCAGTGCCCTTGGCACTCACGTCATGGTTCCGACACTTGGTACGCCTTCAGCCAGTCTTAAGCCAATCTCCAGCAGTCCGCAGCCTGGTGTGAATCCCTCAGACACAATCTCAAGCAGCCCCCAGCCTTAGAGGGCTCCTCTCCTCGGGTCACCAGCAGCCGTGTGTTCCTTAGCCGCGGAATTCTGCACTGGACTGCCATCGTGGTCACCATCCCGTGGGTTGTCTCCTCTGCTTCTCCTTCTCAGATGGGGGGGTAGTCTTCCTGTTTTCTGCTGCCTTGCACCAGTCCTCCATTTCCCTGGAGTCTGCAACCGCTCATGGAGGCACCACCATCTTGGGTGAAGACAACTCGGTCACGGGATTTTAAATAGAACCATCATTGACTCCTACGACAGGTTGTTTAAAGCCTGCCCAGAGCTGATGGCAGGCGGACTGGGTGGTTGGACACCGCGGGAGCGCTGTGTCTCCGCTCCCTTTCCACCGCTTGTCCTCACCAGAAGCTGCACTGACTTTGCAGCATTTCTGGCAGCACCACCAGTTTGTCAAGTTCAAGCTTATTATTATCTGACTGCACATAGACAACTTGAAACAACCCAAAACAAACAGCTTTACTCTGAGCTACAGTGCACACACAGACACGCACAATGCACATAATTGATCAGATAGATTTCGCTATAAAAAATATTTTGGAATAATTTACTTAGTTACAGGACACTTGTTCAATCTCATAGCCTGTGGGAAGAAACTATTTCCCAGCCTGGCAGCCCTGATTTGGATGCACCTGCATCTCCTTGCTAATTATAGTGGGTCAAAGATCCTGTGCACTGGATGAAAATGGTCCTCAGTAATTCTTTGAGCCCTACTTAAGCAGAGGTCCTGGTGAACGTTGAAAGGGAGAAACGCTCTTTCATCTGGTTGCATATGTGCAGTCAAATGATAATAAACTTGAACTTGGACAGGGGAGGGGGTGATTTATCGCAAAGAGGTCAGAAATAAAATGACAAAAGATGGATCAGAAGGAGAGAGAGAGATAGGAACACAAGTGTGTATGTTGCTCCAGATTCCCGGAGCTGCATTATACAAGTACAACACAGTGAAACAGCGTTCTTCAGTCCTCCAAGTGCAACCCAGTGAAACAGCGTTCTTCAGTCCTCCAAGTGCAACCCAGTGAAACAGCGTTCTTCAGTCCTCCAAGTACAACACAGTGAAACAGTGTTCTCCAGTCCTCCAAGTACAACACAGTGAAACAGCATTCTCCAGTCCTCCAAGTACAACACAGTGAAACAGTGTTCTCCAGTCCTCCAAGTCTCTTTGGCTTGGCTTCGCGGACGAAGATTTATGGAGGGGGTAAAAAGTCCACGTCAGCTGCAGGCTCGTTTGTGGCTGACCAGTCCGATGCGGGACAGGCAGACACGATTGCAGCGGTTGCAAGGGAAAATTGGTTGGTTGGGGTTGGGTGTTGGGTTTTTCCTCCTTTGCCTTTTGTCAGTGAGGTGGGCACCTCCAAGTACAACACAGTGAAACAGCGTTCTCCAGTCCTCCAAGTACAACCTGGTGAAACAGCGTTCTCCAGTCCTCAGTGCAGAACATGCAGACACAACACACATACAGACAAACAATACTCGTGCAGGATGAGTATTCCATCCATACTAATAAATAAATGTTGTTTAATTATTATGAAAATCTCGGAGGTCAGTGTGAGCAGTTCCTTTGGTCGTTCACCATTCTCACTGCCCGTGGGAAGAAACTGTTCCTCAGCCTGGTCGTGCTGGCTCTGATCCTCCTGTATCGATTCCCTAATAGGGTGGATTTTCTTGTGTTTCTTTGTCCACCACAAAGTTCAGGTTGGAAGGTAAACAGAAGTGCTCACCTGATCTGCATCTTCCCACAATGGAGATACTGTTCAATTGAAACATAATGCACTGAGTCACAGGACTGATAAATGAAACATTGTGTACATGAAATGAAAACAGCTTTACCTCTGTGAATACATGATAGAGATAAAGCCAGAGATTATCCAACATATATCTGGGAACAAATTGTAACTACTTGTTGTAAAACACAGAATTCTGTGGTTAAGTGAAAAAACACAAATGCTGGAGAAACTCAGCAGGTCAAAAGTGCCTTATGTAGCAACATCACCAGTGTTTCGGGCTTCATCAAGGTGTGGGGGAAGGGGGGGTGGAGAGGGTGGAAGATGATAGGTGGAAGGGGGAGGACTACAGGAAGGGGGGAGGAGTCTAGGCTAGGTGGAGAGAAAGGAAGTAGGAACTGGAATAACTCAATGTTCATGCCCTGGGGTTGGAGGGTACCCAGACAAAAAGATGAGTTGTTGTTCCTCCAATCTGCGGGTGGTCAGGGTGGGGTAGTGTGAAAGGCCATGGACAGACATGTGAGCTTGAGGGTGACTCAGAATTGAAATGGTTGGCTACAGGGAGGTCACTTTTGTTGCGAACGGAGAGGAGCTGCTGGGCAAAGCGATGTCCTAATTTGCGACCAGTCTCTCTGGACTGGAAGACGTCATCTTGGGAACAGATGCAGCGGAGGTAGATAAATTGAGAGAAGGAGATGGAGTCCTTGCAGGGGACAGGGTGTGAGGACAAATAGTCCAGGTAGTTGTGGAAGTTAGAGGGTTTGTAATAAACGTCTGTGGAGAGTCTGTTTCCTGAGATGGAGACAGGGAGATCCAGAAAAGGGAGAGAGATATCAAAGATGGACCAGGTGAGTTTGAGGTCAGGGTGGAAATTGGCAGTGAAAATGATGAAATTTGCGAGCTCATTGCGGGTGCATGAGGCTGCCCCGACATAGTCGTTGATGTACTGGAGGAAGAGTTGGAGGGGTCTTGCCTGTGTAGGCTTGTAGCATGTTTTTCTCCACAAAACCAACAAACAGGCAGGCATAGCTGGGACCCATGCTAGTACCCATGGCTACTTCTTTAATTTGGAGGTACTGTGATGAGTTAAAGAAAAAATTGTTAAGGGTGAGGACAAATTCTGCCAGGCAGAGAAGGGTGGTGGTGGAAGGTGACTGCTCAGGTCTGAAGTCCCAGAAAAAGCGAAGTGCTTTAAGGCCTTCTTTGTGGGGAATGGAGGTGCAAATGGATTGAACTTCCCTACCTGTTGTATCAGCTCAAGAATTAACTGCATCTTTGCCTCCCAAGGGAACATTTTGTATTGTTGGTTGTGATTTTGTGTTTACTACTCAAGTCTTCATACTTGAAGTATCAAGTACAGTGAGCAAAGGGTTCGATTCCGTCCTGAACAACTTTTAATTTTTCAGAGATACAGCCCAGCACCAGGCCCTTGTGGCCCACTCGCCTGTTCCACCATGTGACCATGTGACCTTCTATGTCTTTGGAATGTTGAAGGAAATCAGAGCTCCTGGAGGAAACCCACATAGGTCACGTGGAGAACATAAAAACTTAGAATCAGTGCCAGTCTAACCCAGGTCACTGGTGCTGTCATAGTGGTGTGCTAATCGGTACAGTAACTATGCCACCCTACACTAACTCTACGACTTTACAACCAATCTTCCTTCATGTTTTCACAAACATTAGAAATAAAGGGAAGAGTAAAATTCTTTTACTCCCACTGATGCTGCTTGGATCTGCTGAGTTCCTCCAGCAGACTGAGTTTTTGCTACAAATTCCAGTGTCTGCAGTCGCTTGTGTCTCCAACAAGAATAGACTACACATCTCTTTCCATTTGCTCTATCCATAGATACAGCCAGATCTCCCACCTATGCCTGTGGGCCTGAACTCCTCCCTCTCACCTCCATCTTATTCAGGTGCCTGTGGGCTTTTTGTTCATACCTTGATGAAGGGCTATGTAAAGGGCACCTCATGACTTGCAGAATTTCTCCAGCAGTTTTTTTTTGTGTAAACCACAATCACAGCATCGGCAGACTCTCTGACTCTATTATCACACCAAGGAAGGTCCCATTTAACATTTGCAGGCTTCTTGTTCATCAAGGTTATTATTTTCTACGTGAAACATTTTCAAGTCCTTCAGAGATTCAAATTGTAATCTCAAGCCTTGCTTGGTATTCATTTTGTAATTCAATAAATCAGCTCTAATTTCTGCTTTGGCAAACATACAACACTTAATTAAAAACAAATAAATTATAGTGAAATAAGCTCAGGACTACAAAGACTGTAATTAACTGGTAAAATCATACTGGATCATGCACGTTTTATGCCAAACAGCGGTGCCTTTGAATTAGGGACACATCGAATTGCCCAACTGCAAAAACAAAGGCATTTACTCTTAAATTGAGCACTTCAGAGGGAGTGTGAAAAGTTACAGGCTTGTGTTATTCTTAATCTTAATTTTATATAAATTATATCTTAGAGAGTTAATGTGGGTGTTTGGAAGAGGGAAAGACACACAGATAACAACATTCTGGAGACAGCGTGTTTATTGTTCCATTGAAATACTGAAACAATGAATATTTACTGAGAAGGCCATCTGTTCAAACAGAAGGGGGCATTTGCTTGTTGGCTCATGCTTTTGGGAAATTGAAACTAAGAACCAGTATTGCTCAAGCCAGTCATGTGATTCCAACATTTTAAAAAACAATATTTTAGTATTATCAACAAGAGTGATCTGGAGACAGAATTAAAGTCACCGGGGGAAGATGGTCATCCCTGCTGCTTCTCCTTGTCAAGAGAGACCAGTGCTATTGTGGCCATTGTAATGGTCACTTCTGACTGACCTATATCTGGGTAAAAGAAAGTAAGATCATTCTTGCATCTGGATCATGACCATTTTGATGATTACTTTGTATGACCCTTGCCTTGGTCTTTGAAAGAATTGCAGAAGTCTCGCTTCATAGCCCTTACACAAAAAAAAGGGGAAGTTGTGATGAATCATTCATATAAAGGAACATTTCTCCAAAAGCAACTCAACAAGAATTTGTGAGTTTTGAGATGTCTGCTGACTAGATGCCTCTTCTACTCCATAATTAACTTTGAACATCAGTTTAAGGATTCTGAGTTTCAATACAAGATTTTCAGAATTGTGTCTAAGCTGTATTGGTTTGGGTAATCTACATAGCCACCCACACCCACCCACTCACACCCACACCCACACACACCCACACACACCCACACACACCCACACACCCACACACACACACACACACACACTCACACAACCACACACACACACACACACACACACAACCACACACTCCCACCCACCCACACACCCAAACCCACCCACACACACCCATCCACATACCCACACCCACTCTCACACAAATCCACACCAACACCCACACACACGCGCACACACACACATAAACACCCCCACACACACACCCATCCACAAACCCACACCCACCCTCACACACACCCACACCAACACCCACACACACACATAAACACCCACACACACACACCCATTCACACACCCACACCCACCCTCACACACACCCACGCATACACACACTCGCATACATAAACACCCACCCACACACACCCACCCAAACACACCCAGACACAAACACACACCCACACACATGCACACACACACACTCTTGCACATAGTTGGGGTTAAGTTTAGAGTTAAATAAGGTATTTTATTAATAGTTATTATTAAAAATTATTGTTTTAAGATACCATTGTCTTGGTGAATTTCTATTACTGCTGGTCTATGACATAACAGCAATGAATGGTGAAAATAAACACTTTTAGACAGACTTTCTTTTGATACTTGTTGATAAAAAACTAATTAGAAAATTGCAGCGATAAACATCTTGAGCAGAGAATATTTCAAGTGTTTGGACATTGTTCGTAATTCAGTGACAAAGCATTAGTTAATGTCCTGCTGAGAATCCAATGAATTCTCCAAATCTTAATTTATCATCTCATGACACTCAATCTGTTTCCATTTGGGCAGCTAATTTGTTTATGGCTCTGGCTATCGTCCTTTGCATCTGTTTAATGATTTTGGATGCAATTTTTAAGTTCACATTCAAGTTTATTATTTTCTGACTGTATGTACTGTACATGGAACCCGACGAAACAGCATTTCTCGAGACCACAGTGGATTCACATGCACACACAATACGCAGCATGTACCTGTAATAATCGCATAGCTAAAGATCTTCTTTGGCTTGGCTTCGCGGACGAAGATTTATGAAGGGGGTAAAAGTCCACGTCAGCTGCAGGCTCGTTTGTGGCTGACAAGTCCGATGCGGGACAGGCAGACACGGTTGCAGCGGCTGCAGGGGAAAATTGGTTGGTTGGGGTTGCGTGTTGGGTTTTTCCTCCTTTGCCTTTTGTCAGTGAGGTGGGCTCTGCGGTCTTCTTCAAAGGAGGTTGCTGCCCGCCAAACTGTGAGGCGCCAAGATGCACGGTTTGAGGCGATATCAGCCCACTGGCGATGGTCAATGTGGCAGGCACCAAGAGATTTCTTTAGGCAGTCCTTGTACCTTTTCTTTGGTGCACCTCTGTCATGGTGGCCAGTGGAGAGCTCGCCATATAACACGATCTTGGGAAGGCGATGGTCCTCCATTCTGGAGACGTGACCCATCCAGCGCAGCTGGATCTTCAGCAGCGTGGACTCGATGCTGTCGACCTCTGCCATCTCGAGTACTTCGACGTTAGGGATGAAAGCGCTCCAATGGATGTTGAGGATGGAGCGGAGACAACGCTGGTGGAAGCGTTCTTGGAGCCGTAGGTGATGCCGGTAGAGGACCCATGATTCGGAGCCGAACAGGAGTGTGGGTATGACAACGGCTCTGTATACGCTTATCTTTGTGAGGTTTTTCAGTTGGTTGTTTTTCCAGATTCTTTTGTGTAGTCTTCCAAAGGCACTATTTGCCTTGGCGAGTCTGTTGTCTATCTCATTGTCGATCCTTGCATCTGATGAAATGGTGCAGCCGAGATAGGTAAACTGGTTGACCGTTTTGATATAATATAAATAAATGTATATAAAATTCCTACACTTGCTTTCACCCTTGCAATGGCTATATTCTAAGCCCATTTATGCAATCAGTAACCTTGCTGATCTCCTACGCCCATCCACTAGTTGAAATGCCTTCTGTTGCCAAACACCTAAAAGGTGTATATTCCTCTGCCTCCCCACCACACTATATTTCTCTAAGATGCCCCTCTTAAGATGCAGCAATTGACCAAACTTTTGGACACTTTTATGAAGCCTCAATGTCGATCCATATTCATCGGCAGCGTCATATGTCTGCAAAACATCTGAGCAATGGTTAAAAGGGGGATTCCAGATGCCTTATAAGAAATGTCTTTCATATTTTATCTTTGTGAGAGTGGGTTTGGTAATGAAATGCTAGTCTTTGCCATCTTGCAGAAATTTAATTTTGGTCTCCATCATAACAATGAAAATATTTGAAGGCAACACGAGGTTCTAATTTTGTGGCAGCTCTTTAGCATTAAGTGGAAGAACTTTACATCATAGTAAGTTGTCTATGTGCAGTCACAAGAGAAAAATGCTGAGAAATGATGGGGAAGGGGATGGTGGTCTGAATAGAAAGGGAAGGAGGTGGAGAGCAGGGGGAAAGGATGAGGAAGGGAGGGAGAAGGGGGAAGCGGCCAATAAAAACTGGAGATCGATAATGCCATCTAGTTGGAGAGTGCCCAGACGGAATATTAGGTAGAAAGGTCGTTTCAATTATTGTCACATAAAACTAGATTTAGAATGTAACATAACCTGAAGTTCTTTAACTTTGTCCACTGTAAGGAAGACAGAGAGTTGTCACTTTGTCAAGCGTCCCTCACAGAAATGAAACCCCCAGCAAGGAACGAATTCGCAACCCCTGGTTTACAAGACCAGTGCTCTAATCACTGAGCTATCAGAGTCCAATGCTGGAGAAACTCAGTAGATCAAATAGTGTATTTTATACAGCAAAGATAAAAATACACAACCCAAGTTTCAGGCTTGAGGCCTTCATCAAGATATATTTGGTGTTGCCCCTCCAATTTACAGGTAGCCTTGATTGGGCAGGGCTGAGGCCATGGACAGACATGGGAGTGGGGCAAGGAGTTGAACTGGTTAGCCAGTAGGAGATCCCTTCCATTGTGGTGGATAGAGTGAAGGTGCTCAATAAAACGATCTCCTGGCCTGCGTCTAGTTCCTCCGATGCAGTGCAGGCCACAACAGGATTACTGGATGCAGTAAATGATTCCCGCAGATTCACAAGTGAAGTGTTGGTTAATGTGTGATAATAGATCTGTCACATCATTTCTGTATATTCTGTGCTCCCTTACTGCTTTATAAGGCAGGACCTGGTTGATAAGGCATTTGGAATCCCCTTCTAACTAATGCTCAGATGTCTTGCTGACCCAGCAAGTGGAGATGGATCAGCATTGAGGTTTAATAAAACAAAGTGTCCAAAAGGATGGTCACAATGCTGGATCTATCGAGGCAAAAAAGTGAGATGGGGGTAAAGGAATATTTACGGCATTGGTGTTTGGTGACAGAAGGCATTTCTACCAATGGAGGTGCGTAGGAGATGAGAAATGCACAAGATTAATGATTGTGGAGAGTTACGAATATACCCACTGTAAGGGACTGAGATGCTGTTGAAACCGATATGGAAAATATATCTCCCAACAGAAGTTCCTAACTGGTATCCTTCTCCTCAAGAAATAGCAATAAATATTGTGCTTTTCGTGTTATAAATCGGACAAAGAAAAAATATTCGATTACACTTTGAAGCATTTTATTGCTTTTAGAAATAAATTCAATTTTCAGCAAAATGGATTTTAATTTCCAATTTTTTCTGCCATCACAGGAGAAAAAGAAAATAATGGAGAATTCATTATTAGTCTCTATGTACAGTGCTTGAAATCTGTTGAACTCTAACCTTAGGCATTCCACAACATAATCATTTTATTTTAAGCCGAAGCCAAAATTTATGGCATTTAATTTAAAGATTGTTGGGCGCTATCAGTAACCCATTAATGATGCAGACAGAAGACTGAGGGGAGCGATAGGCTTTATTAAGCAAGAGACTGCTGGCCCCGGTCTAGGCTAGGAAAATGAGCGGGAAGGAGAGGGGACTCAACCTTTATGGCCAGGGGTCACATGGGAAGGATCAAGGGAGGAGCTAAGGTAGGGAGACCCCCGGAGGGCAGGCTGGAAGGGCCCATATGTGTTACTGCAAATGAACACATCTACAACTCTCTAGTTGGACTACACTCACCTCATTACTGGAAGGGCATAGATGCTTTAGAAAGGGTGCAGGGGAGATTTACTAAGATTTTGCCTGGATTAGAGAAAACATCTTCTGAAAAAAGGTTGAAAGAGCTCATGCTTTTCTCTTTGGAGCAACAAAAGAAAAGAGGTGACTTAATAGAGGTATATAAAATTATGGTGGTGAAGGGGGGGGGGCAGTTGTGCAGACACGGCAGGCTGCCAGCACCTTTTTCCAGAGGCAAGAATGGTAAATACCAGAGGACATTCGTTCAAGGTGTGCAGAGGAACATTTAGGGGCGATATCAGTGGTAAGTATTTTTTTACTCAGAGTGGTGGAATACATTGCAAGGGGTAGCAATGGAGGTTGGTATAATAGTAATTTAAAAGGTTCTTAGATAGGTAAATAGATGAAAGAAAAGTAGAGAGTTGTAGTTTCGAGTTCAGGAAGGATTAAATTATTCTGGTGATTTACACAGGATGGCACAGCATTGTGGGCCAAAAGGCCTCTATTGTGCTGTATTTTCTTCCTCAAAATTGAGGCAGGTACCTGCTGTAGTTTCCCTTGGCCTTACGGAAGCAATAGTCTAACCAATGTTCAACGTTTCTGGGAGTCCACATTTCAGAAGATCTCTTATGGAGCTAGCACATTTTTAAAAAAAATTATTTTATTTTTCACACTATGAACCATATCAATCAAAATACACACAAACATTTCCCTCTTGAATATACACAGTGGCATTTTCTCCCCATTTTTCCCCCCTCCCTTCCCTCCCTCCTTTCCACCCCCCTTCCAAACCCCTTAAACCTTCAACATATTCAATACAATAAACCTGTTAAACAATGTCATCACACAATGAAAATAAACAAGAAAATTGTGTCATCTACTTTTACACCCTGAATCAGGTCATTTTGTCTTCTTATAATTTTATCATTTTAGGGGGTGGAGGTCCACGGTAGGCCCTCTCTGTTATGTTCCATGTACGGTTCCCAAATTTGTTCAAATAATGTGACTTTATTTTTTAAATTATATGTTATTTTTTCCAATGGAATACATTTATTCATTTCCATGTACCATTGCTGTACTCTCAGGCTCTCTTCTGATTTCCAAGTTGACATTATACATTTTTTTGCTACAGCTAACGTTATCATAATAAATCTTTTTTGCGCTTCATCCAGTTTGAGGCCTCTTTACTTCTTATATTACTTAGAAGAAAGATCTCTGGATTTTTTGGTATGTTGCTTTTTGTGATTTTATTTAATACCTGATTTAGATTTTCCCAAAACTTTTCCACTTTCTCACATGCCCAAATTGAATGTACTGTTGTTCCCGTTTCCTTCTTACAGCGAAACCATCTGTCTAATAATGTTGGGTCCCATTTGTTTAACTTTTGGTGCGTGGTATATACCCTGTGTAACCAATTATATTGTATCATGCGTAACCTCGTGTTTATTGTATTTCTCATAGTTCCGGAGCATAGCTTTTCCCATATTTCATTTTTTTATCTTTATGTTTAAATCTTTTTCCCACTTTTGTTTGGGTTATTAGCTTATTTCATTATTTTCCTTCTCTTGCAGCTCGATGTACATGTTTGTTATAAATCTTTTTATTATCATTGTTTCTGTAATCACATATTCAAAGCTGCTTCCTTCTGGTAACTTCAGCCTGCTTCCCAATTTGTCCTTTAAGAGGTTTTCAGTTGGTGGTATGCAAACATTGTACCGTGAGTTATACCATATTTGTACTTCATTTGTTCAAATGATAATAAATTATTTCCCAAAAAAACAATTTTCTATTCTTTTAATTCTTTTTCTCTCCCATTCTCTAAAGGAAAAGTTATCTATTGTGAAAGGGATTAGTTGATTTTGCGTCAATAATAATTTTGGTAGTTGGTAATTTGTTTTTTTTTCCTTTCTACGTGAATCTTCTTCCATATGTTGAGTAAATGGTGCAGTACTGGTGAGCTTTTATATTGCACCAGCTTTTCATCCCACTTATAAAGTATATGTTCCGGTACCTTCTCCCCTATTTTATCTAGCTCTAACTTAGTCCAATCTAGATTTTCCCTTGTCTGATAAAAATCTGATAAATACCTTAATTGTGCTGCTCTATAATAATTTTTAAAGTTTGGTAACTATAAACCACCTTGTTTGTACCATTCTGTTAATTTATCTAGCGCTATCCTCGGTTTCCCCCTTTTCCATAAGAATTTCCTTATTATTCTCTTTAGTTCATTGAAGAATTTCTCTGTAAAGGGAATTGGTAATGATTGAAATAGGTATTGTATCCTTGGGAAGATAATCATTTAAATCCAATTTACCCTTCCTATTAATGTTAGTGGTAAATCTTTCCAATGTTCTAAGTCATCCTGTAATTTCTTCATTAATGGCTGATAATTTAATTTGTATATGTGGCCTAAATTATTATCTAATCTAATACCTAGGTATCGGATTGCTTGTGTTTGCCATTTAAATGGTGATTTAATAAAAATTTTTGTATAATCTGCATTATTCATTGGCATCGTTTCACTTTTATTTGCGTTGATCTTGTACCCCGATATTTCTTTTATTGATATTTCTGGTTCTGTTAAGTATACTATGATGACATCTGCAAAGAAACTGATTTTATATTCCTTCTCTTTTATTTTTATCCCTTTTATTTTATTTTCTATTCTTATCAGTTCTGCCAATGGTTCTATTGCTAAAGCGAACAGCGAACATCCCTGCCAAGTTGACCTACTTAATTTAAATTGGTTCGATACATATCCATTTACTGTCACCTTCGCCAATGGTCCCTTATATAATGCTTTAATCCAATTAATATATTTTTCTGGTAGGTTGAACCTCTGTAATACTTTGAATAAATAATTCCATTCTATTCTGTCGAAGGCTTTCTCTGCCTCCAAAGCAACAGCCACTGTTGGTATCTTATTTCCTTGTTCTGCATGGATTAAGTTAATGAACTTACAGATATTGTCCATTGTTCGTCTTTTCTTAATAAATCCAATTTGATCTAGTTTTACTATTTTTGGTACACAGTCGGCCAATCTGTTTGCTAATAGTTTTGCTATTATCTGATAATCTGAATTAAGTAGAGATATTGGTCTATATGATGGTGGTGTGAATGAATCTTTCCCCATCTTTGGTATTATTGTATTTATTGCTCTTTTACATGAATCAGGCAAGTTTTGTGTTTCTTTTATCTGGTTCATTACTTCCAGGAGAGGAGGAATTAATAACTCTTTAAATGTTTTATAGAATTCTATTGGAGTCCATCCTCTCCAGGCATTTTATTGTTTGGTAGCTTTTTTAATATATCTTGTATTTCCTCTATTTCAAATGGTTTTATTAATTTGTTTTGCTCCTCTTCTTGCAATTTCGGTAGTTCAATTTTAGCTAAAAATTCATCTATTTTGTCTTCTTTCCCTTCGTTCTCAGTTCGGTATAATTGTTCATAGAATTCCTTAAAGTTTTCATTAAGCTCTGTTGGGTTATATATAATTTGTTTGTCCTTTTTCCTTGATGCCAATACCGTTCTTTTAACTTGTTCTGTTTTAATTTGCCAGGCTAATATTTTGTGTTTTTTTCTCCTAGCTCGTAATACTTCTGCTTTATTTTCATTATGTTCTTCTCCACCTTGTACGTTTGTAGTGTTTCGTATTTTATTTTTTTGTCCGCCAATTCTCTTCTTTTTGTTGTACGTTCCCTTGTTGCTAGTTCTTTTTCTGTACTTACTATCTCCCTTTCCAACTGTTCTATTTCCCGATTGTAGTCCTTTTTCATCTTAGTTACATAACTTATTATCTGCCCTCTAATGAAGGCTTTCATTGCATCCCAAAATATAAATTTGTCTTTCACTGATACTGTATTTATTTCAAAGTACATTTTAATTTGGCATTCAATAAATTCTCTAAATTCCTGTCTTTTAAGTAGCATGGAGTTTAATCTCCATCTATATGTTCTTGGTGGGATGTCCTCCAGTTCTATTGCCAATAACAAGGGTGAATGATCAGATATCAATCTAGCTTTATATTGCATTTTCCTAATTCTGCCTTGGATATGGGCTGACAACAGGAACAGGTCTATCCTTGAGTATGTTTTATGTCTACTCGAATAATATGAGTATTCCTTCTCCTTTGGGTGTTGCCTCCTCAATATATCCAAAAGTTCCATTTCCTGCATTGATTTAACCATAAATTTAGCTACTTTGTTCTTTTTGCTAGTCTTTTGTCCAGTTTTTCCCACTTTTGGGTCCATATTAAGGTCAAAATCCCCTCCTATCAATATATTCCCCTGCGTATCTACAATCTTCAAAAAAATATCTTGCATAAACTTTTGATCCTCTTCATTAGGTGCATATATATTGACCAAATTCCAAAATTCTAAATATATCTGACATTTTATCATTACATACCTTCCTGCTGGATCTATTATTTCCTCCTCTATTCTGATTGGTACATATTTATTGATTAATATAGCTACACCTCTAGCTTTTGAATTATATGATGCTGCCGTTAACGTGCCCTACCCAGTCTCTCTTTAATTTATTATGTTCCACTTCAGTTAGATGCGTTTTCTGCATGAATGCTATATCTATTTTTTTCTTTTTTCAGTAAATTTAATAGCCTCTTCCTTTTGACTTGGTTATGTATTCCATTAATATTTATAGTCATATAGTTCAACATGGCCATCTTATTCTCTGTTTACACCTCATCACCACCTTTCCCCTTTTCCCCATTTATGGAGCTAGCACATTGAAACAGCTATAAAGAAGGCTCCTACTTTCTACTGAGTCTGAGGAGATTTAACATGCCAATTGATACTCTTATGGTACACCGTAGAAAGCACGCTGACCTGTTGCATCACAGCCTAGTTTGGGAATTCAAGTGTCCAGGAATGCAGAAGGCTGCAGAGGGTAGTAAACATAGCCAGGTCCATCACAGGCTCTGATCACTGAAGACATTTATTTGAAGCACTGCATCAAGAAGAGAGCCAACATCACAAAGGACACCCATCAGCCTATTTGCATCATCAGGCAGAATTGTACAGAAGCCTGAAGTCCAGCATTTCTGGTTCAAGAGTAGTTTTTTTCCTACAGCTATTTGACCCTTGAACCTCTCCTTGCTACACTAATCATGGATGGCTCGAACACCACAAAAGGACAGTGCACTATTGCAGGTAATTTTTTTTGCACTAAGATTAATGTCAGTATCTATCCTTTATTTCTCTTTTGTATTTATTGTCTTTTTTAATTCAATTAAATTTATGTTTCCAATTTTTATCTTACAAATATCTACTCAGTTACAGAAAAATGGGAATTTCAGTGCATATATATATTGTACAATGTGTATGACAATAAATATTCTCATTATTAAACCAAGCAGTTAAAGAATTAATGCCAATTTCCACGGCTTATTTTTGAAGTTTCCTCTTTATCATTTTTTAGAAGAGCCAAGTGCCAATCATTAATCTGTTATTTTCCCATAGAATCCTTTCACTCTGTGTGTGTGTGTGTGTGTGTGTGTGTGTGTGTGTGTGTGTGTGTGTGTGTGTGTGCGCATCCTCTTTGAGGCCGACTGTTAATAACGTGATATATTAATCTCGTCCTTTACTAGCCAATAACATTTTTTCATCTAACTTTTCATATTGGTATTATTTATTAATTATTTATTAATATCTTGTCTTTGGAAGCATCAACATAAATATAATTTGTAAAGTTCATATGGCACTGTCAAGTATAGCAGGCAAGCTAAAATGATTGGAATAGGGCAAAAGCTAGAAAAGATTAATGAAAGATTAGCAGAGCAAATGCCCACAACTGAGGAAGTTCCCAGTGGAATACTCACTGGTGTGAAAATCTTTAGTGTTAACAATTTAATCAATAACATTTGGAGCCATTGACATTTCCCCTGTGCATCAGTTATAAGAAATATTTACTCTAGAAAATCAGTAACATTCAATGCTTTATTTTAAAATAATTTTAATTACAGATTCAAAAAATGACACATTCAGAAGTTAGCTGAAACTTTTCATTCTTTTAATATTGGAAATAAAAATCTTTAACATGTAATTTGGTTTGATGTTCTCAGGAACTCTGGTCTGAGTTTGGGCTGGTTCTCTGCCCTCTCTATTTTCCATTCATTTAGGATTTGCTTCAGTCTGTTAATGCAACTTATTTCAAGCAATGATTGTTAACACGCTGTGATAGGCAACTGAAAAAAAAACCCAGAATGGCCAGACACCATGTGAATGCCGTGTGAATTATTGATGCTTTTGGAACCTGCTGGGTTTGGGGAAACAATAGAGGACGTGCTAAAGTCAGAGGGGGGAGCAAACAGGAGGAAATCGAGGTGCCTTGAATGAGAAAGGCAGCCTGTTTGGTCTGGGAGTGGTGAAGCTATTTTGCTGACATTCTATGGATCGAATGAGGACCAGCTGAGAGTACGCACAATGAGCTGAGGATTCTCCGCCTGTGGCTGACACAGAGTGAAGGGCTGCAAACTAGCCAGTGTTTAGGATCTCAATGTGGGTTCTATAGCTTGAAGGGGCCACCCCTTTGTGCCGTGTAATGGTTGACTTAGATGGACAATCATCCACTGATGTGAGCTGCATTCAGTAAACCATTGTTGTGTGTTCTGTTTTGCTTCAGCAGGAGAGAAGATGGGCCAGCAGCATATCCTCCAGGATTCTCATTGATTATTAACACTATCCTGAGTGTGACTGACAGGCTGGGTTTAGGTTCAGTGCTTCAACTGCTGGAATAGCTTGTCATGCTGTTGAGCAAACTCATGGACTGTTGAACAAGGAATCACTCGTTCTTCTGCCCCAGGAGAGGAGACTCCATTGTGCAAGGGTACAAAGCTTTTGTTTGTGAAGTATCTCTAACTGAATCAAAGCATGTAGAAGGAGCTTGACTAAATAAGAAACTGAGCCAGATTCAGAGACTTTCAGATGGCTGTTCAAAATCTTGGTTAAGGAGGTCAACTCTAAGCCATAGCATCTTAGAGGAGGGAAGAGTAGAGAGCAAGAGAGACACGCCAGCTGGAAGTCCAACCACACTGATGGAGAGCGAGAGGCCAAGGACATGCAAAACTGCCGAAATACAGGAGGACACGGATCTGGGAAAGTTACAGCATCATCGATAATACTGGCCATTCAGTCCAATCCATTGAGATTGACCAAGATGGCATCCTGAGCTGGTCCCATTTGCCTGCATTTGGTTTACATCCTTCAAAACCCTTCCTATCCGTATATTGGAGCAAATGTCTTTTGACCCATTGAAATGATTCCTGCTTCTATAATTTCTGGATACAGACTGGCCTCTGAATGAAAAAGATGTCCATTAGGTCCCTCATTAATTTCTTCCCTCTCACCTTAAACCTATGCTCTCTAGTTCTAAAATGACAGTAAGCATTCACTTTCTCCATGTCCCTCATGGTTTTGTAAACCTCAGTAAGGTCACCCCTCAGCCTCATATCTTCAGGGAGTAAAGACCCAGCCTATTTAACCTCTCCCTACAACTCAAGCCCTCTAGGCCCTGCAATATCCTGGCAAGATCTTCCCCATCAGCAGGAGCTGGAAAGCTGGAGATGATCAGAGAGACAGGCAATGGGTCAAAATTTGGGAGAGATCTGAATGTGCGAATAACAATTTTGATAAAATTTAATAGGGAGCTTTACATCAAATGTTCTCCTCATTGTGCACCAAAATGAACGTGGCTCTTCAAACCAGCAGAATGAGGTAACCATGAAGAAGACACACCGACGGAGTCTGAGGAGTATTGGCGTGTCATCTAATACGCTATCAAACTTCCACAGGCGCACCGTGCAAAGTACTCTGATTGGTTGCATCATAGACTGGTTTTGTAATTCAAGTGCCCAGAAATGCAGAAGGTACAAAAAGCAGCCAGGACTATCAAGGACTCTGACCTTCCATCTATTGAAGACATCTATGTGAGGGACGGCCCATCATAAAGGGCCCCCATCGCCCTGGTCACAACCTCCTCACTGCAATGTTCAGGCAGAAGGTACAGAAGCCCGAAGACCAGCACCTCTGGGTTAATTTAATTGGCAATCATGGATGGCATCGACACCACAAAAGGACTGATTGTACTTGGACTATGATTATGTGAATATTTATTATCTACCTATTTATTTATCTATCTACCTATCATTTGCATTGATTACCTATTTTCAGTTTAATTTAATGCAGAATTAAATTGCATTAATTCATTTTTTTGAAGTATCTCTTTGGCTGCAGCAAGTAAGAATTTTGGTCATATGTACATTTTACAATGTATATGACAATAAACTGATTATCCTTACGTGTCCTTTGCGGTGCTCGTTGAAAAACAAAGTTTAATAAAATATGAGGGTCATTCTGGAATCTGGAGCAAAAAAAGCTGTGGAACTCAAATGGGACAAGGATGGGAGAAACAGAGCTGTCAATGTTCTATGCGTTGACCCTTCATCTTATTAAATCATGTTGTCCTGCAAAGAGGGATTCAAAAACCTTCAATGTCAGGCCCACAGTTCCTGGGAACAGGTTCCTTCAGGAGAAATCAAGTTTGATAAAAGGACAGGGATGGGAGTGGGAGGGGGGGGGGGGATGGGGGGAGAGAACATTTTATTTTCCTGCAACAACATTACATTCAATTTATAAAATCAAGTTTCCAATGGGCCAATTCTTGTTTGTGACCCAAGGATAGAGTTGCAGTTGTTTAAAAATAAAAAGGCAATATGATTTTTTGAGGTATGAGGTACAACTCAGGAAATGCTCACAGGGTGCTCAGGTTGAGAGTAGCACACAGGTTCCACAGTAGTTTGGCTCATACCGAAGGCTTGTTGCAGAGCCACTGATAGATACACTGAATGCCTGCAATCGTCACGTGCCTTCAATTCACTGGAGGACAAACACAGCCAAACTGCTCCCGAGCCTGCACAAACAGCCTCAGTATCAGTAAAGGGGGCCTCTATAATTCACCCAGTGGGATATAATGGCAATAATTATGGTCCTTCTCTGACAACTGTGCTGGGAGATTTATCCAGTGAACTATTTTCTTTGCCTGGCTCCCAAATTAAATTAAAATACTATTTCTTGATCTCTGCTGTTCTCACTTCAATGCTTAATGGCTGATAGAAGATTTTAAAAAATATAGTTTCTGCTATCTTGAAGCAAATGGTATTGGGTTTCAAGCACTGAACTAGCTTATACCTGCACTCAGGTAGTTCAGAGAGGCACTTGGTGTCAGCTCATGAACTGTTCAACTGCCCTCAATTCATCACCGCACAATGCCTCAAAACCCAGTGCTGTCACAAACATCAGCTTCAGGCATCCGTGCCTACCAATAACACGGTGTCCCAGCTGTACTGAACTGGAACATGAACCCTATGATGACTCGATTGAGAGCAAAAAGCTAGTGCAAATGTTCAGCTGATCGGTTCGAGTGTGAAAGAGAATGGTGGGTTCATGTTTGTGTTTGAATCCTTCATTTGGAATCATTGGTATGGGGGTCCTTTCTCTTTCAGACCCTGACTGAAATCAGATCAGATCCTATTTAATGTCATGAAACAGAAAACTAATATGTAAAATGTAATTTTTGGTACTTTTCTTTCCTCCTAAACTTGTGATTTCTGTTTTCTCCACCTTGAAAATGGAAAATCATGGCATTATAGTTTATGCTGATTACCAAAATGTGGGGTGGAGAGAAGATGGATTGGAAACAAGTTGAGTGTATCAAGGATGAGGTGTGAATAGAAGGGGCGGGAATCAATATTATACCAAGCCCAGGCACCAGAGGATGCCATTCTACCCTTTGTACCTGTGCTAGATTTTGTGAACAATTCAGATTAGATTTGGTGAAGTGCAAACGCTGTGCAAAGTATTGGATCATATTGTACTATAGGCTGGGTTTGGTGAAATTTCTTTTGACGGTCTTCCTCTGGACCTCTTGGAACTGGTGGCGGCTGATTAAGGTATAGGACAAGTGGTTTTGTTGCCATAGAGTATCCATAAGAATATCCCAGTGTTCAACACTGGTCCCATTTGACAGCAGAGACTCAGCAGACTGTCCGTCATCAGACTGAGAACAGGGCAACCGAATGTGGTGAAGCAACAACGTCTCTCAGTGCAAACAATAGCAGTCCAGCTTCTGGAGACAAAGAAGGCGCACAAAATACTTGCATTTACAGAACATCATTCATGATCTCAAAAGGTCCCAAAGCGTTTTGCAGCTGTGTAATGTTGGCTATGTGAAGTGGGGCTACTTTTGAATCCCTCAGTCAGCAATAGGAACGTATCTTCAATAGGAGCAGATCATTTAACAATGCCAGTTTCCATTCCTCTCCAATCTCATCAAGACTGATTTGTGACTGACATCCATATTCCTGCATTGGCCACTGACAATCTCTTTACATTTGGCAATAAAATCCAGCAATCCCAATACAAGGTTATCAATTGGCTTGTCAGAGGAAAGCCTCCAACCTCCCCCTCCTGGTGTGTCAGCAGATATGTTCCTAATTTCACTCCTGAAAGGCCTGACCCTGCTTTTGAAAAAGGGTCATCAATCCTCGACTCCTTAACCAGAGGTAATAGTCATTCTTGACTTACCCTCTCACTTCAAACACTCAACCAAATTCATGGAATAACTTCTTGGATTTCTAATCATTCCCAATAATTTAACCCTTGGAATCATCTTGGTAAAACATTGCAAGACTCCCTTCAAACCTAATATAGGGTTCATAATTGCTTGTCATAGTTTATCTGTGATGTAATTAAGGCTTTGTTCAGCTGCAGAATATCTTCTACCCCTTCGCCATTGATGGATGTTTTTACCTGTGTCCTTTAACACCCCATGAGTTACATAAATCTACCTTATTATTCATTAATAAAGCTAGATCTAGTACAAACTGTTTGGAGAAAACTATCCCAGACACACTGCAGGAATTCACTCTTTTCCTGTGTTGACTTTCCGAGCTGCCTTATCTATCTCATTCCTGTCCCACCAAAGGAACTCTCTGACCATATTTGTCTAATTTCTCCATATATGCTGACTCCATATGCTGTTAACCTGACAAAAGAAAGTGAGCTGGTCCTACTTTAATGATGCTGGTTTCTTTAAAAAAAAGTTAAATTTAGTTTTGTAATGTAGACATATGGCATTTTAACAGGTGAGCCTGTGCCAGCCAATTTACAGCCAATCCACCTACCACCATGGTATGTTTTGAATAGTGGGAGGAAACCAGAGTACCTGGAGGAAACCCACACAGACATGGGGAGAATGTACAAACTTCTTACGGACAGAGTGAGATTCAAGTCCCGGTTCTGATCACTGGCGCTGTAACAGCGTTGCGCTAACTGCTAAAATAAGATGTTTCTAGTTAGGGTTTTTCTCCTCCCCACCCCAATTTATAGAGATGAATTTACACAGCGGTGTTGTTTCTCTGGCAGCCTTATCTGTTGGAAATCTGGGCACAGAGTAGTCAGCACCTCTCAACCATTTCAAATGACTTCATTTTAATAAGAGAACTACAGCCAGCAGTGCATCCTGATGGCATTGTATGCAATGATCAATAGAGATGGCAAATCAATGAAGCAGAACAATTGTCCGCTGACTTGTATCAAGAAAGGTTATACATTCTCAGTAATAGAGCAGCAAAAAGCAAAATAGAATCCTTAACAGTGGATGTTTTTGGACTCTTCAACAACATTGAGGCAAAGTTTGCAAAATATTTGTCAATGTCAGGTCACGGTCTCACATTCAGGAACTGGGCCCTACATTTGTTTCTCAATCGCTAAACCGAAAATCTGCGATTGCAATGTTGGATGTGGGAGCTGGGTAAGCACAAATTCTCTTCTCTATTTTACATTAATGATCAGACTTTGCTAAATTGGCTGTAAGGCACTTTGGGATATCTTGAGGTCACAAAGGCATTATTTAAGTGCAAGTTCTTTTTCTATCTAATAATTTAACAAGAGCACACAGCATTATCTTCATGGTTGACAGCTCTTGGACAAATGCAATGCATTGAAGTAACAAAGTGCCAGTTGGCTCATCAAACCTTATCCCATCAGTAGACCAAAACCCGAATTGTATTAAACGAGGATAAAAACAAGGAGTAAAACTTGTCTGGAAGTCACATTCTATAAACATCAATTCCTCATCAGACAGTCACACCATTCGATTCAGACTTGGGCTGTTGGCATTTCCTAGATGTTCCTGATGCCTCGATTTTCTTGGAACATCATGAAGTTCAGGAAATCTTCTCTTTGGTTTTCCACAGACTGTCTATTAATTTTATCCCCATAGGTTAAAATTTGACACAACGTGAATAGTTTCCAGTTGATTTATCACCCCAACCTCTCATCTTATTTTAAGGTTTCTTCAATTTGCATTCGTCTCCACTTGTTTCCCTGTGCACTCTTTGTCTGACAAACATTTACAGACTTGTACATTATCACAGTCTTGGACAGTATCAAGTGTCAGGCGTTCAAACTTGTGTGGTGTCGGTTCACCCTCACCAAACCTCTTTTTAATTCTGTGTTCGTGCCCGTGATTCGGAGCAGCTCTTCACTTGGGATGATAGACAATGTTAAGCCACAATGTTAAGACAGCCAATGCCTGTGATCCAGCTGCCAAACTTACCATTGTGGCCCTTGCTTTCAGGTCCAAATTTTTTGTTTTGTTGGATTATTTAAACAGTATTGGTCTGGGAAATTTGGTTGACACGTGGCACCAGTAGAAATGGAATCTGATATATTCAAATTAGGGTGTACAAAGTATTTTGTTGCAGTTCAAAGTTTCACTTACTCCAGGTAAAAGCCATTCCACACTGCAGAACTGTTTGATTACCAAACACGGCATTTCTTCTTAGGATTCATGTCTTCATTCTTCCTGCAGTGAAATGCATTACTGAACTCTTCAAAGTTCTGGAGAGATCCTAAAACTCTGAAAAGGGGAAAAATAAATTATAAATGAAAGATTTTAATTCAGAGAGACTTTCCCAAACCCCCAAATCAAAATTAAAAAGTTGCAGATGCCAGAAATCTGAAACAAAACCAGAAAACTCTGGAGATCTGGCAGCACCCCCGGCAATATCGAATGTCTTTCTCTCTCCACAGATGCTGCCTGGCCTGTGGATTATTTTCAACATTTTTAGATTTGCGTTCTGTCATCCCAAATAGCTTCACAGGTAATGAACTCCTGTAAGAAGTCCCCGTTGTGAAGATGAGCCCTACAAACAGCAAATGTCCAATGAACAGATGATTTGAGGATAAGCTCTCTGGTGGTTATGCAAATAGTTGGTGCAGATCCAGGAGTGGGGGGAGACCACAGGATCATACTTCCCGGCAGTTCCGCCAACATCCACTGTTTGTGGAATGGGGCCAGTGGTATTTTGTATACATCCATGACCCACGGGTGTTGTTACGAGCCCAGACAAACAACAGCAATAGAAATTTCCTCCAGCTTCTCATTATTTGCTCAAGATTCCTGCCTCTGCAGCTCTCGTGTTCTGCAGGCATTTTGAACGTGTCAGGGATATGGAGGGTGGGAAGAAGAGCTTTGAAAATTGCAGACACCTTTCACAGAACAAGGGGAACTTAAAACAGAATAAAACCATCACCTGAATTCTCCTGGACTGTGTACATCAGTTTTAATCGAGTTGACAGCATATTCAGGCCTGTATATTCCACACCACACCTGAAAATGCAATGAGTACAATCATTTATTCACTCACCATGACTATGCAGCTGGCAGCCAATCGCTGGAAGTGAATAAGAGATATCTACAGTTCAACAAATATCACATACACCCCTCTTCTCCTCCATCAATTTCAGGGGTCTCCAAACTTGTTAGCCCATCCACCCCTTCAGGGACTACGTGGTCTCTCATCGACGCCCAGGCATGGAATCTCGGCAAGGGTTGGGGGGCCTGAGTAGGATGGCCAGACATCAAGTTTTAGGCCGGAAAGTCCAACTTATGTCCCCTCTCTTCTCCATCCAGCTCCACTTTGAGCCAGTGTATAGGCCCTACACCCCCAAATGGAGGTCAGGTTAAGGGCAGAAAGGGCACTTACCTGCTGAATGCAACGGCCCGGGATCCATAAGTTGTGCGCGACTGGCTGGCACATGTGCGATGTGGGATGGGGGGGGGGGGGGGAGAAGCGTGATGGCGGAACACAAAAGTTCATGGCAGGTAAACCTACCCCACCCTTTGTGCTGGACAGTTGGGGGGGGTGTGGAGGTGCTATTTTAAATGGACTCCTACCCCCACCCCCACCTCCTAGTGTTATCAACCCCCTTTCAACCCCAGGAGTCGATATTGACCTCTTTGGAGACCCCTAATCTATACCTTCCGCTGCCTTGAAAAAGCAACCAACCTATTGAAACTCTTTAACAACAAACTAATTGAAAGGACTCATTTAAGGACTCTTGATTTGCACAGTTTATCACTGTATCTTTTTCCTGTATTGTACAGTAAATAAGCTTGATAGCCTGAATATGCATGAGATTGTCTGATTTCGGTAGCTAAGCAGGCGAGCAGGTTAGCACTTGGAGGGGAGACCTCCTAGGAACACCAGGTGCTGTAGGTTTCTGTGAGAGGCACTGGACAAAGTGATGACTCTTCATCTGCCTTACAGTAGATAAAAGTTTAAGAATTTCATGTATGTTCCATTCTAAATGTAGTGTTACTTGAAAGTAATGGAAACTTTACACTCCAAACCTTCTCCATTTGCTTATATTTCTTTCTTTGTTTGCATTTCTCTCTTTTGCATACATATCTTTCCTTGAGACATTTTTATTTGTACCATGTTATGTAGAAATTCTGCCTGGTTCGCAGGAAAAAGTATCACAGGGTTGTGTGTGATGTCACGTATATACTCTGACAAGAAATCTGAACTTTGAACTTTGAAAAGACTTATTCCACCCTGACTGCACTCCCCCCCTCCCCCATTGGAAAGAAGATTCATGAGTGTGAGATTGCCCACGACCAGGTTCAAGGACAGTTTCTTTTCTGTCATTATCAGACTCCTGAATGAACATCAAAATATTAAAATGAAGATGCCTTTTTAACAAAAAATTGTTTTAGCACCCATATCATTTTTTTCTTGATCAACCTGTTCAATTTCAATCCCATGTTTGTTCCCCAAAGCCCTGAAAATTGTTTTCATTCACTTCCCTGTTCAATTTTTTTGTGAAGACATTGACTGACAACCTCTCATCGGGAATGAGATCCTAACATCAATCACACTGTCTGTGTAGATCTTCTTCATAGGCCCCACTCTGATTTTCACTCATCTCACTGAACGAGTGTTGATAACTCGGAGAAGGGCTCAGCTTGAAATATTGGTTTTATATATAGTTACCTTGTAGGGATGCTGTGAGATGCATTGAGTTCCTCCAGTATTTTTGTACTTACTCTCTTCTCCTCCCTCCCTTTGAGCAGAGTATACACGAGTTTGAAACCATGCATCTCCAGATTCAATAATTGCTCCTTCCAGTCATTAGACACTTGAATGAGCCCCTCATTCGTAAAAGTTGATGCCTTTCACTGTTTAATCATACATTTCTCTTTAACACTACACCTTGGACTTGTGCCTCATACTTGTTTTATTGAAACACCATGTTTTCATTCTTGTGCCACCTGCCTTACTCTGTAGAGGTTAGCATGCATGGATAGCACACAAAACAAAGCTCTGATTGCATCTCAGTACATTTGCCAATGAACTATAGAATATGATTCATTTGGAATACTTGGCTGTACCTGTGCAAAGTTAAGGAAGAAGAGCTGTTCATGGTTCAGGCTGATCCCTGGTAGTAACCCATCTTCTCCATTCTTCTTCACGTATGATTGATAAGCCTGGATACAAACATTCAAAAACAGGAGATGACGTGACATATCCTGACTGGAAACATGCAGCTAAAACCAAGTATATGATTGTGGACTTCAGGAGGAAGTCAGGGGAACACAACCCAGTCCTCATCGAGGGCTCGGTAGTGGAGAAGGTCAAGAACTTCAAATTTCTGGGTGTCAACATCTCCAAAGATCTTTCCTGGTGCCTCCATGTGAATCCAATCACAAAAAGGCTTACCAATGGATATACTTTGTGAGGTGTCCGAGGAGATTCGGTATATCACAGAAAACTCTCATAAACTTCTACAGGTGTACCGTGGAGAGCATTTCTAGCTGGTTACATCACTGCCTAGTATGGAGGCGCCAACTCTCAGGACAAGAAAAAACTCCAAAGTGTTGTTAACTTGGCCTGCGACATCACAGGCACCAGAACTTCACTCCATCGAGGACATCTACATGAGGCGGTGTCTTAAAAAAGCAGCCTCTATCTTCATATACGCCTACCACCCTCTTCACTACCATCGGGGAAAAGCTACAGGAGCCTAAAGATGAGCACTCAGTGGCACAAGGACAGCTTCTTCCCCTTTGCCACTGGATTCCTGAATAATCAATGAACCAAAGACACTGCCTTACTTTTCGTGCACCATTATTTTTTTAAATTTATAGTAATGTCTTCAAAGGAGGCAGCAGCCTCCTTTGAAGAAGACCGCAGAGCCCACCTCACTGACAAAAGGCAAAGGAGGAAAAACCCAACACCCAACCCCAACCAACCAATTTTCCCTTGCAACCGCTGCAATCGTGTCTGCCTGTCCCGCATCGGACTGGTCAGCCACAAACGAGCCTGCAGCTGACGTGGACTTTTTACCCCCTCCATAAATCTTCGTCCGCGAAGCCAAGCCAAAGAAAAAGTAATGTCTTAAGGTGGTTATAATATGAACGTTTGCCCTGTGATACTGCCGCAAAACACTAAACTTCATGACTTGTTCATGACAATAAATTTTGATTCTGAAAACAATCGGTGAGATTTCCAACCCTAACCCTCTGAGGCAACCTCCAAATCACACCCCTTTTTAATACTTCTCTTTCATCAGGCCTACTATCTTCAGGACAGATTTTTACTGGCTCCTCTAGCTAGGCAGTCGTGGGGGGATTTTACATTGTTGTCCACCATGAGCATCACAAGTTATTCATCGTATACACAAGTACGACGTGCAGATGCATCAAAATCCTTACTTACTGCAGTCACACATCACTTACTGCTACTGTCGCCGCAGGACCAAGGTGTTGGCTGACCATTCTATCTATGCTTCTCATGGTACAATGTGGTCATTTAAATTTATACCAGTAGTTGGTGTGTTTCTTACAAACCTGTGTAGCTGCAAGGTGAAGTAGGCAGGTGAAAGAGAAGTGAAAAAAGGGGTGTATTTCTTCTGATTCACATTTTAGGTGCCCTAAGCAAGTTGGCTCTTTCCTGCATTCTACTTGGTTACATGCAACAGTGAAACCTTTTTGGAATAGAATTAAGGAATTTTTATGTTTTATTTAAATTTAAAATTTTGCTTGGGGGGAGGGTTGGACTAATTTTAAGTTAGACTATTAATATTAACGGGGGGGGGGGTTATTTTGTGTCGTTTTCTGATGTAATATTGTAATCATACCTTTTTTAATTTTTTTTCTATTTTTCTTTAAATGTAATTCTTTATTGTATTCATGTTATAAAATTTTAAATAAAGTCTTCAAAAAAAAATTTTGCTTGATCTTATGGTATTTCTATTGGGTTATATCAAGAAATTGAGTTTAGATAAGTCTCAAATTGCTTTTCTGAGATTGGCATTAGCCTTGGCCAAAAAATGTTTGGCAATTAGTTAAAAAAATGAGATTGATTTGAGTATTCAACAGTGGCATTCGGAAATGAAGTCTTGTATTCCACTGGAAAAAATAATGTATAATTTACGTAATAATTATCCCTTCTTTGTTAAAGTTTGGAGCCTGTATATGAGATACATGGGTTTGAGTTTGTAGTAGTTTTTTTTCCCCACGGTTGTTGGGGTTGCACCAAACCATGGTGATAGTTGATGGTCGTTATGTAAGTTGATCTCCTATTCTTTTTCTTTTCTTTCTTTTGGGTAGATTAGAGGGGGGTTGGGATGGGTGGGGGATTATATGGGGAAAATATTTGTATTTTGATTCTATGACTTATTTTGATTAATAAATAAAATTTGAAAAAAAGGTGTGATTTGGAGATTCCATCAGAGGGACAGGCTTGGGGATCAGCCATTCTCAACCTTTTTCTTTTGACTGTGGCCCCCTTAAGACTCCACTCAAAGTTTATGGGCCCCATTCCCTGTGAAGCAGTCAGGTTTAGTTGTTTTCTTCTGTACTTCTCTCCTACCGACTATATAAAAATATAAAAAAATAGTTTATGATTTCAGTCCATGGGCCTCCCTTAAATGAGTGGTGGTCCCTGAGGTGGGAGGGGAGGGGCTGTATACTCCCTGTTGATAATGGCTGGTTTAGATTGTGGAGTAGGTTTATATAGGTCGGTACAACATCATGGATCGAAGGGCCTGTACTGTGCTGTAGTGTTCTATGATTGATACAAAAAGAGTTAATAAATACAATAGGATAGATTCACTGTGCAGTTTAGTGCAAAAAGACAGTGATGTTTCAATGGTGCTGACAGACCTTTCGGTCATCCTGGAATAATTTATGGTCAGGGCTGGTGTATGACAGAAAGGTTCCAGAGCCAGATAGCTGTTGGATAAAAAAATGTTCTTGAACCAAGAGGTGCTGGTTTTCAGGTTTCCGTATCTTCTGTCTGAAGGGAGCCGTGAGAAGACATGATGACCAGGGTGAAGGTGGTCCTTCATGATATTGGCTGCCCTCTTGAGGCAGAACCTCACAATGGATGGGAGGTCAGTGTCCATGATAGACTTTTGTAAGGTTGCTGCTTTCTGCAGCCTTCTACATTCCAGGGCTCCTGCATTTCCAAACTCACCCGCCTGTAGAAGGTCGATAAGAGCAGTTGACATCGTGCCAAACCTCCACTGACTATTTTGTAATGGGTGAGATGTGCAGTTGTGATTTCTTACAATGTTCTCCTTGCAAGTGGGGCAATACAATAAGGGTTAGATTATTTATTCCAACAGCCAAACCCCTGTGTAATAGATCCAGAGAAGCCAGTTCCAATCCCATCATAGTTGCTGGGGAAATCAAACTCAGGGTTAAATAAATCTGGAATTAAAAATATTCGCATCAGACATGGAAACCATGGAAAAGCTGAGCAGCAAAGAAAGCCCTAAGGTTAATTAATATCCCTGTGGGAAGGAAATCTGGCTTTACTGATCTAGTCTACACAGTTTATTCTTACAAGGCCTCAAAATTCAAGGGCTCAATGTTGTTGGATAATAATTAAAGAGATACACTTGTGATGTCCACATCCATGAATGAATAATCTGGTAAAGATCTCCCCATGTTAATGCAGTATCCCTTTGTACAATGTAATATGGAAATGAAATATATCAATCACATCTAATACCATAAGATATAGGAGCAGGAAGCCACTCAGTCCATCGAGTCTACTCCGCCATTCCAGCTGGTCCATTCTTCCTCTCCCCTGCCTTCTCCCTATAACCTTTGAATCCTTGACTATTCAGATATCTCTCAATCTCTGCCTTCAATACCCAATGACTTTGTCCATAGTAGCAAACTCCAGATTCACCACTGGCTAAAGAAATTCCTCTGCATCTCTGTTTTAAATGAGTGCCCTTCAAACCTAAAGTTGTGCCCTCTTGTTTGAGACTCCTCTCCCATGGTAAATAAATTTGCCCTGACCAACATTCAAAATGCTTCTATGAGGTTCCCCCCTCATTCTTCTGAACTCCAAAGGAGTACAGTCCAAGAGCCGTCAAATGTTTCTCATATGTTAATCCCATATTGCATGAATCATTCTTGTAAATCTGCTCTGAGCCCTCTCCTCTCCAATGCCAGTTCATCTTTTCTCAAATAAGTAGCCTGAAACTGTAGCCCCTGTAATTCAAGTGAGACCTCACCAGTGCCTTCTAAAGCCTCAACATCACATCCCTGCCCTTATATCCTATTCCTCTCGATTTGAATGCCTGGGAAACTTTTACTATTTTCTTGACACTATATAAATGCAAATTGCAATTGTTATAACAAAATTGCAGCATCCTACCTTGTAGGCTTGCCTGATGCCTCCATTATCTGCAATATTCTCTCCCAGGGTATTTATACCGCTGAGCTGTAATTTATTGAGAAAAGGAAATAAGTTACGTGATGCAGTCTGAGGATAGATGATCTTTTCGGTAAATTTGAAGATGAGTCCATTTTGACAGTTTACTCATGATATGATTCTGCAGCTCACAGACATGAAAGGAGACGTGAAAAATTCAGGAAAGGAGACGTGAAAAATTCAGGAAAGGAGGCGTGAAAAATTCAGTGCCAGCCAATGCATGGGTGAGGAGGGATTCTGTCTCTCTTGTGTGCCAACACAGGGCAGTGAGGGGAAGACAGTGGGTTGGAGTGGTCTGGGTGAGGTTCTGGTGGGAGCCCCTCTGGAGTCCTCATGTCCAGTCATGGCCCCATGCACCTCATACAACCAGAGAACAGTACAACGCAGAATTAGGGCCGCAGACCCATCTGGTCCATGCATAATTATTATTCTGCCTCATGCCATTGAACCTATCCCTCCGGACCCCTCCATCCATGTACCTGTCCAAATGTTGAAATTGAGACGCATTTGTTAATTCAGCTGGCAGCTCGTCCCAATCTCTGCATGAAGTTCCCCTCATGTTCCCTTTAAACATGTCACTGTTCACCCTTAACTCATGTCGTCTAGTTCATGTCTCATCCAACCTCAGTGAAAAAAGCCTGCTTGTATTTACTCGATCTATACCCCTCATAATTTTACATATCTCTACAAATGTCTCCTCATTCTTCGATGCTCCAGAAAATAAATTTCTAATCTTTTTAACGTTTCTCTGTAACTCAGTACCTCATAAGGGAGGAGGGACTGGGTGTGGATTCACCAGAAATACTGGTTCTTAAAGGGACTCAGCAGTAAAGCTGCATCATGTAACCTTACCTTCAGTGTAAAGGTGGTGCAGTAACCATTTCATTTGTTTAAGGGGCATGGATAAATTAGAAACGACTTCCACTGTTAGGTGGAAGCTGGAAGGTGAAATCTTCATGTCAGAGCCAGGCCATTTGTTAGCAGTTAGTGAAACATGTAAGCTGCAGTCGCTGTGATTGTAGTAAAAACACCAAAATGCTGGAGGCATTAACTCAGCGGGTCTTTTCAGCATCTATAGGAGACAAAGATATTTTGCCAACGCTTTGAGCTTGATCCCTTCTTCAAGGGAAAATCAGAAAGGCAAAAGCAGGATATATCAGAAAGAAAGAAATGGGGGAGGAATCCAGTCCAACAAAAGGTGTTAATTGGATGTGATAGGGGACTGTGTGAGAATTTATCATGTCTGTGCAAAAGGAGACAGGGAATGGAGAGTTGTAAATTGGTGAGGCCAAATCTGGAGCATTGTGTGCAGTTTTGGTCACCTAATGACAGGGAAGATATCAATAAGATGGAAAGAGTGCAGAGAAAATTTACTAGGATGTTGCCTGGACTTCAGGAACTGAGTTACAGGGAAAGGTGAAAGAGGCTAGGACTTTATTCCCTGGAGCGTAGAAAAATGAGGGGAGATTTGATAGAGGTATTTAAAATGATGAGGGGGATGGATAGAGTAAATGTCAACAGGCTTTTTCCACTGAGGATGGCTGAGATATAGTCCTGTCATGTTTAAGTTTGGAGAAAATTAGGAGTTGGTCATTTGATACATCTTTTAAATTTGAAGAAGTTTGGCGACCGTTTATTCAATCTTTCCATAAAGTTTAAGAATTATAATTTTAAACTGGATTCTCTCCTGGTTCCTTTATGATAAATTTGGTTTTAACCAGGAAACCTTTCGTTTTCCTAATTTCCTCTCAAAACAGTCGGCCCTGTCCCTTTTTCTTTTTTTGGATTAGTTAGAGGAGAATTTGTAATAAAAATTTAAAGTTTTTTTTCTCTCTTTTATTTTGGTTTTACAAGAGGAGAAGAAATTTATGGTTAATATACATTTGTTAAATACTAATATGTTCTTTTTCTTACAGACTTATAAATACCTGAATGTAACATAATTCTCTCTTGTATATATATTCGATATAACTCAATAAACTGATTGAAAAAGAAAGAGATACAAACCATAGGACATGGGTTAAGGGTGAAAGGGGAAATATTTAGGGGAAACATGAGGGGGAACCTTTTCACACAGTGAGTGGTGGGAGTGCGGAATGAGCTGCCAGCTGAAGTGGTGAATGCAAGCTCAATTTTAACATTTGAGAAGAATTTAGACAGGTCCATGAATGGGAGAGGTATGGAGGGATATGGATGGGTACAGGTCTGTGGAACTAGGCAAGAAAATGATTTGGCACAGACTGGGGGAGGGCAGAGGGGTGGGGGGCAGAGGTGACCTGTTTCTGTGGTTTCTATGACGGGGGAAGCAGAGGTTGGTGGGAGTGGTTTAACATAAACTGGAGAAGTTGATATTAATGACATCCAGTTGGAGGGTCCCAGTCAGAAAATGAAGTGTTGTTGCTCCAATTTATGGGTGGTCTCAGTCTGTTTGTTAGCAGTGTCAAGGAACATCCTTCAACAAAGGGTGGTATGGTTAGTGCAATGCCCAGGTTCGAATCTGGCGCTGACTGTAAGGAGTTTCTACGCTCTCTCTGTGCTTCCACGGGTTTCCTTTGGGTGCTCCGGTTTCCAACCACCCTCCAAAAAAAAACGGCGGTTATGGATTAATTGGGCAGAATAGATTTCATGGGCTGAAAGGGTCTGTATTGCATTGTACGCTTAAATGTAAAATAAAATGTAAAATATTGCAAGGGGAATGAAAATCTAGAACTTTAGACTAAGTGCTGGAGGAACTCAGCAGGTCAGGTGGAAAGAAAGACCTTTGGGGTGGCTACCCCTTGAAGAGGAATAACAACAATCTGACAATGGTGTAAAAAGGAAGGTGGAAGGGAGAGGAATATGGGTGGGCAAGTGATAGGTGAAGGCAGGTGAGAGGCGGAAGAAATAAAGGAAGTTTAGAGGTGATGAGGGGAAGGAGGCAGAGGGCTGAGGGAGATGCACTGAACAGCCTGCAATTTTTTTTCCCCCAGGGCAATAGTAGAAAATACCCGAGGACATCTGTACAAGGTGAGGGTAGGAAAGTTTAGGGGAGATGGCAGGGATAAGTTTTTTTGCACAGTGGGTGCCTGGAAGCCATTGCGAGGAATAGTGGTGGTGGCTGGTACAATGGGAACTCTTAGACAGGAACTTGGAAGCAGGAAAATTAGAGGGTTATGGGTGTAAACTCATACTTGGTTGAGTACGTTTACTTAGCTGAGTAGGCTTATATAGGTAGGCATAACATTGAGGGCCAAAGGGCCGGTACTGTGCTGTAATGTTCTATGTTGTAACAAGAGGAAGGGAAAAAAGGTGGGGAGCTAGAGGAGGGAATGTGGGTGACAGGCAGGTAAGGTAGCTGGGCGAAAGGACAGAGAAGGAATCAGAGAGGTAAGGGAAGGGAGGGGGTTAAAATCTGGAGGAGGGGATGTTATTGCAAATAGGAGTTCGATATTGATTGCTGTCTAGTTTGAGAATTCTGAGACAAAATATAAAGCATGGATTTTTTTCTAATTTATGGATGGCCACCCTTCATCAAGATAACAGCAGGAAAGAAACTGTTTTTGAATTCAGAGGTTTGCATTTTGTACCTACTGTTATATGGAAGAGTGGGGTGGGGGGGGCAGGTAGGAGGGCAAGGTAGAGAGGGAGAGAAAAGAGAATGGGTGGAATGGGTCCTTTAATATGTTGGCAGCTTTCCCAAGATGAGGAAAGGGAGTCTGAGTAGGTCAGGCATATGTTTACTGGAGTTAAGAAGAATTAATACAATAAAGCACCTGTTATCCGATTCCGGATAAGTGAATTTTCCAGTTGCTTTGGATTGGGATTGCATGTTGCGGGGATTGGCAAACTAACTGCTAGTGGAATGCGTATTTTTTACCTATGTATTTTCCACAAATTTTTTGCCGGTTACTTGAGGCAGCTGGTGGATTGAATTCTGGATAATGGGGATTTTACCATCGTTACCTTAGTGAAATGTGGATGATACAAAGGATGTTGATATAATGGATATTGTGAGAATGGAAAAATCCAGAACCTTATTCACGACCAAGCCATTCCCATGTGCGATTGTGAAGAGGAAGAATTTCTACTCTTGGATGTCTGAAGCCCTGAGCCTTCAGATAAATTGGACCACAGCAGTATCAAGGATGAGTGAATTGTGTTGGGAAGTGGATTCAAGGTGAAGATTAGATCAGCAATGATCCAATTGAATGGGGGTGGATTTTAATCATCCACATTTTCTCAGTTAGTCTCCGTGCAAATCTAAGTAAGAAGTGGAAGGTGTTTCACTTTGCCAACATACGTGTTGTCCACCTGCCAGATTCCACGTGAAGTTTCCGTACTGGTACACCATGCACTGTGAAAGGTTTTTGAAATTTGTGGCAGATTGGGCACTCCACCAGTCCAAGAGGTTGCCGTCTTTGTCAAAGTTACGACCTGCATTGAGCACACGGACAGCCAGTTAGAAACCAGACAGGCTACAAACTCGTATTCCCTCTGAGACATTTTTGATGGCTCTCTCTTACCATTGTCGTCGAATCCATGTGTGATTTCATGGCCAATAACCATGCCAATGGCACCAAAGTTCAATGCAGTTGGCTGTCCTTTTCCGAAGAAAGGAGGTTGGAGAATACCAGCTGGGAAAACTGCAGCCAGAATAGACCAGATATATATATTTTTAATTTAAACATAACAGTCTCTTCTGACCCTCAAGCCTGCACTGCCCAAATACCCCAATTAATCTATAACCTCCTGTAGATTTTTTGGAGGCTGAGAGGAAACCAAAGCACCCGGAGGAAACCCACACATGAAGAAGGGAAAACGTACAAACTCCTTCCAAACAGTGCCAGATTTGAACCCGGGTTTCTGGTGTTGTAACAGTGTTGTGTGAACTGCAACACTATCTAATGTTGAATAAAAAATTATTATTTGTTCTTATTTTGTTTGCCAGCTAAATTTTCAAAGAATAAATATTAGAACTTATTACCATATGCACATGAACAAAGTACAGATGCTGGAGCAAGTAAACAATTTGGTGCATCTGTGACTGCATAGCCTGATGGATATATCTCTCCCAACATCTTGGAAGGTCTTTCTTCAAGACAAAACGTCTTATCTTGAGCAGATAAGGCCTCAGATTAAAACATTATATCTGTAATGGTCTGGCTCTGCTTGAGCACTGTACTGCAGTACTGGGCCATGGATTAAAGACTCTTTCAATTTTTAATTCAGCCATACAGCAAGGTAACAGGCCCTTCTGGTCCACAAGCCTGTGCCCCCAAAATACATTATTTAACCTACAAGCCCTGTACATCTTGAAGGGTGGAAGGAAACTGGAGCACCCAGAGGAAACCCACGCGGACACAGGGAGAGCATACAAACTCCTGACGGACGGCACCGGATATGAACCTAGATCATTGTTGCTGTAATGGTGTCATGCTAACTTCTATGTTAACCTTGGCTCTTGGACCCATGGCCCTCTGGATAAGAGCTAAGAAAGGCAAATGTATAAAGCAGGAAGGAATAGAAAAATTCCCCCTCCCCCAACCCATGACCAATTTACACAGGTTTAGCATAACTAGGGGGTTGGGTTAACACGGGAGACTGGAGAAATTAGATCTGTTCTATTTAGAGTGTTACAGATTGAAAGAGGATCACATTGAGGTCAATAACATTGTGAGGGGCAGTTATAAGGTGAATAGTGACAGTGTGTTTCCTGGAGTTGGTGTCATCAGCTTGAGTGTGTCGTGTTTACAGCACAGAAACAGGCCTTGTCGGCCCTTCAAGTCCGTACCGGTTCTCTTGAACAACTCCACTAGCTCCTCCGCAAACTCCTGAGGAAGTAGAGGCCTTCTTCATGATGCCATTGGTGTGCCGGTTCCAGGAAAGATCTTCTTGCAAGACATTTTACCAAATGGTTCATGCCGACCAAAATGCCTCTCCCTGCTAATCTATTCTTCTTCTGTATGGACGGAATCCAGTTTAACCTTTCCAATTGATGCAGCCATCTGAAATTATTTTTGTGTTCAGCTTGAAGTTGTCTATTGTAATCCTCAATTTTTGACCAGGAAACAAATCTTTTGAACAAAATTGTTGTCCAATGTAGTAGGAGACAGCATATGTTAAGTTTATGATTGGAAACCTGTGAGAGGAGTGCACCATAGGGATCAGCGGTGTTTTATTGTTTGTTATAAACATTAAGTTAGGTGCTAACAATAACAGGTATGAAGCTGCACACGACACAGAAATTTGTAGGTGATGGATGGCAAGGAGAGTAGGCTGAGGCTACTGGGGTATCTATAATGTGTAGATTTAGAGGGGATACAAGGAAGATTTTTTTCATCCAGAGGGTGGTTGAAATGAGCACTCTGCCTGAGGAGGTGGTGCAGTCAGAGATTTACACAACGTTCACAAAGTATCTAGACAACCACTTGAATCCCTACTTGAAGGCTAATGAAGCAAGTGCTAGTACATAGGATTAGTATAGTGGGTACCATGGTCAGCATTGACATGGGGGAGCCAAAGGGCTTGTCTCTGTACTGTGAGACATCCATGAAATATGTCATGGTTATTTCCAATCTTGGTCTCTAAAATTATGAGAAGAGACTCACAAACCAGAATTTGCTTTGATTGGGTTGAATATTAAAGTGATCCAGACATTTAGCTTTCTGGGTGTCACATTAGACTGTGAGAACAGGAGAAGGAATTTTGTTTATAAATGAGATGACCAATAACATGAACACAGTAATTAAGGAGATAGATATTTTAGAGTCTTTGGAAATAAACTGCACAACACAAACCAGAGGAATACATCTGTCAGATAAATTAAACTCAGAGATACATGGGCAGATTGAGCTCCTATTTACAGCAAGATTGGTCCATATTCTTATACTCAGGATTGTATTTTGACTTCGAGAAGCAGATGGCTGCTTTGCGATCACATTTGTGGCTATCCCTTGTAGTTGAGGATGATGTTTCATTCCATTGACCCATAGAGCAAAGACGCCCGTGCCTGTATTTGTTTAATGTGTACTTGATTGGACTCCAGGAAGCACACGATACTTCACAAATCAACCCATGGCATGAAAACGATGACAATCGGAGTTGATGGACTGTTCCGGCCTTCGTCCACCTTCACAGCCGTTGAGTTCAGAGTAACTTCGTCCACCTGTTCCACCACTGAGGACTTAATGAGCATGTTACAACAATTAGAAAATTTTAGCGAATCTTTGGCTCGACAAAATCCATTGCTACGTGGCCAGATTTAACAGCCATGCATCGGATTATATGGAGCCTGTATATAGACATAGAAATGGCAGATGGACCCCTCGCTCTCCGGATCTGCTGGCAGGCCTGTTCGGGATCAAGACATATGGCGGCCACGTGAATGGATACGTCCGCCAGGAGGGTGGAGGGATGGCCATGTGGATCTAAGCAGACTTTCCTGGGAATGCTGGACAACCTAGGGAAGTGTGAGGGAGGTCAGATGTAAGGGGAAACTATTTTTCTCCAAGGCTGTGACTAATCTCCCCAATATCTTGCCACAACGATGTAGCAGGGCTGGTCTTACAAGCAGCTTAAGGGTATGAGAATCAGGCCACATGGACAGCTGGTCACAATTCCACAAGTGCCCATTGTCAGTTGAAGGTGAACTCTCGTCTCCAATGCTTTGTTACACAGTCAGTTCATTTGCTATAAGTGAAGCTGTTTGTCTGCTGGGATCCATTTGAACTATAAAACACTGCAGTATAGAAACAGGCCCTTCTAGTTCATGTCAAACTATTATCCTGCCTAGTTCTATTGACCTGCGCCCAGACCATAGCCTTTTATACCCCTCCCATCCATGCGCCTCTTCAAATCTTCTCTTAAATATTGAAATCGAACCTGCATCCACCACCGCCACTGGCAGTTCGTTCCACACTCCATCCACCCTCTGACTGAAGAAGTTCTCCAAATTGTTTCCCTTAAATTATTCACTTTTCCCCTGTAATCCACGTCTTCCAGTTCTAGTCTCCCCCAACCTCAGAGCAAAAAGCCGGCTTGCATTTACTCTATCTACATCCCTCATAATTTTGCATACCTCTGTCAAATCTCCACACATTCTCCCACTCTCCAAGGAACAAAGTGCTAACCTATTCAACTGATCCCCATAACTCAGTTCCTAAAGACCCAGAAGCATTCTAGAAAATCTTCTCTGCACTCTTTCAATCTTCTTGATATTGTTCCTGTAGTTAGATGATCAAAACCGCACACAACACTGTTTATTTAGCAATGACCTTGAAGTTAACGACAAAAAGGCTGATAATGGACCTACATGAGAGCGTAGAAAAGAAACTGGATACCATTGGATCTGTTCCTTTTCAGTGCCGTTTGAAAGGTTAATTTTTTCCATATTCTGGAGCTGAGAGAATCTGTTCCCTACAGGACTCTGCACATTGTTATGGTAAATGGTTTTAAGCTCTCCCGGATGGGCACAGGGGTACACTGACTAGGAGGGCTCCTGGTTTGAGTTAGTCTACGCTGAATTCAAAAAGAGCAGATGGATCAGATTTTTCCTTGAGAGAAAGACTTGCATTTACATAGTGCTCTTCATGTCCTCCTGGAGTCATTGTAACCTCGTTATGGCCAATAAATCATTTGTTTTATTACTGTTGGACATGCATCAGCCAACAGTAAATTGTTGGGAATTTGGAATCTGCTTACTCAATTTGGTGACTTCTCAAGTCCAAGACCTAGTTTATTGTGACATGTACAGAAGTGGGAAAGTTTTACTGAGATTAGTCCAGCTAGAAATAAAACACTACAGGTCTCAAAGTAACAGAGGGACAGAGAGAGATCAGTTAGGCCAGAGCAAAGGTTGCCTTACTGGTGACGCACGAGAGAATACAGATTCTAGAATCTGAAGCAAAGCACAATCTGCTGGAAGAACTCAGTGGGTTGAACAGCATCAGTGGGAGAAAAAGAATGGTCGCTGTTACTGGCTGGAACCCTTCACTAAGACTGAGAGTGCAGATGGAAGAGAGCCTGTATAAAATGGAAAGAGTTGAAGGGGGATGGTGGGGGATTGGTAAACCAGGGAGAGAGGTGAATGATGACAGAGAGAGGCAGGTAGGAGACAAATGGAGAGAGATGTAAGAAAAGCAAAGGAGTCAGGTGGAGGAAAATGAGTCAGACATAGAGGGTCAATCAAGTTTATTGTCATCAGGTTGTACTTGTGCAAGCAGATCACAATTACAATCTGACGAAACAGCATTCTCCGGTCCTCGGTGTAAAACGCTCACAGACAACCCACATATAGACAAACAATACTTATGTAAGAGAAGTATTTCATCTATACAAATAAAGAAATTAATATTGTTTTGTACATATGAGAGTCTTGGATGGTCAGTGTGAGCAGCTCTTTTGGTCGTTCAGCATTCTCACTGCCCACGGGCTGTTCCTCAGCCTGGTGGTGCTGGCCCTGATCCTCCTGGATCTCTCCCCCGAAGGGAGCAGCCAAAAGATGCTGTGCGCAGGGTGGAAGGGGACCTCAGTGATTTTGCACGCCCTCTTCAGACAACGAGGCTGGCAGGTTACGTCAGTGGGGAAGGAATGGGGGTGGTGGTGAATAATAGGTAGGGGCAGAGGCCTGCCAATTTTGAAAGAGAAGGTGACAGTCATGGGAGAGAATGAGGTGCTAGATAGAACTGAAAGGGGGAGGGGGAAAGAGTCCAGTGGGGGAAATGTAAAGGGAACCAAAGAGGGAAGGGTATTTGGATAGATGGTTGGGGGTAGTTGGGAAAGGGGACAAAAATGGGATGAGGGGAAAGGTGGAAGAATGGAGTGGCTCGGAGGAACAGAAATGGGTGGCACAGTTAGTGTAGTGGTTTGTGCAACGCTATTACAGCACCAGCGATCCAGGTCTGAATCTGCCGCTGTCTCCGTGGGTTTTATCCAGGCGGTCTGGTTTCCTCCCACCGTTCAAAATATACCAGGGGTGTAGGTCAGTTTGGGGGCATGGACTCAATGGGCTGAAAGGACCTGTTATCGTGTTGTATGCTTAATGCTTAAATTTAAATATATTATTTTATAGTTGTGAGGTTCATTCAACAGCAGGAGAAAAATGTTCCTTGAACCTGGTGGTGAACAATGGTCCTTGAATACAGTGTGTACTCGAAATCCATTGGTATTCTAGGTGACAACCTTCTTTTTGATTATTGTTCATTCTTATTCTCCCATTGATACTCCTTGACCTTAACACCAATGTATATTTTGTCAAAGCCTCTCTCACTGCTCCCGTGTCATCCCCACTGATCTCAAGCTCTATGACCTTGTACCTGATGAAGGGTCCAGGCCCGAAATGTTGGTTGCCCTTTACTTCCTATGGATGCTGCAAAGTCTGATGAGATTCTCCTGCATGCTTGCGTATTGCACTCAACCCCAGCATCTACAGACTTTCTTGTTTAACTCTCATACATTAAACCCCAGCACCCTGCACACCAATGCTGGGCCAAGACAATTTGAGTAAATGCCAAAGGAGTGCATAAACCACACTGAAAACAAAATCATTTTCACCCTGAAAGCAGGAAAGTTTGATGAAGTCACCTTTCACTTACCCCTCCTCCTAATTGGTTCGACCTGCCTTTGTTTTCTTATCTTCTCTGCCTCTGTCCCCCAACGTCACCCCTCTCCCGCCTGACTCCATGTGTCCATCTTCCTTCATTCCTTTCTAGGTCACCCACCAGTTATTGGCATCATCCCTCTCCCTTCCCTCTCCACTCAGTCCTGATGCACGTTCTTGACCTGAAATATCGACATTCATCCCCCCCCCTCCCATTCCAACCTCCACAGATGCTGCTCGACCTTTGAGTCCCTCAGGAATTTTGTCATTTCCTCTCAGTTTAATGCAGAGATTTACCAATCTGATTTCTACTCGAAGAATAGAAGGCGTTCACCACAGCAGCTCCTGAAATCCACCTGCAAAACAAACCGAGGATAAAAGTGAACTGGATCCTATTCCCCGTCTCCTCTTGACCTCCACGCTGACCTGTCACCTCCCCATCATGTCCTTCTGGATGGAGAAGGGTGCTAGTGTTACTGAGGTGTCTTGAGCTCAAGAACAGCCTTTTTCCTCTCTCCTGCTAGATCCTGATTACCCCAAAAACTGTAGGTGGGGCCAACGAGAGGTGAAGTAAAACTTTGCAACCAAAACCTTCATGGCATATGATTTTACTCGGTGAAGTTGAAGGTTGGCTGGTGTGGTATTACAGTGAGTCAAAGAGTGTAGGGTGCAGAGTTACAGTGGGTCACAGAGTGTAGGGTGCGGTGTTACAGTGGGACCCAGAGTGTAGGGTGGGGTGTTACAGTGGGTGAGAGTGTAGGGTTCAGTGTTACAGTGGGTCACAGAGTGTAGGATGTGGTGTTACAGTGGGACCCAGAGTGTAGGGTGCGGTGTTACAGTGAGTCACAGAGTGTAGGGTGGGGTGTTACAGAGGGACCCAGAGTGTAGGGTGTGGTGTTACAGTGGGACCCAGAGTGTAGGGTGTGGTGTTACAGTGAGTCACAGAGTGTAGGGTGCAGTGTTACAGAGGGACCCAGAGTGTAGGGTGCGGTTTTACAGTGGGACCCAGAGTGTAGGGTGGGGTGTTACAGTGAGTCACAGAGTGTAGGGTGCAGTGTTACAGAGGGACCCAGAGTGTAGGGTGCAGTGTTACAGAGGGACCCAGAGTGTAGGGTGCGGTGTTACAGTGGGACCCAGAGTGTAGGGTGGGGTGTTACAGTGGGACCCAGAGTGTAGGGTGCGGTGTTACAGTGGGACCCAGAGTGTAGGGTGGGGTGTTACAGTGGGTGAGAGTGTAGGGTTCAGTGTTACAGTGGGTCACAGAGTGTAGGATGTGGTGATACAGTGGGACCCAGAGTGTAGGGTGCGGTGTTACAGTGGGACCCAGAGTGTAGGGTGCGGTGTTACAGTGGGACCCAGAGTGTAGGGTGGGGTGTTACAGTGAGTCACAGCGTGCAGGGTGTGGTGTTACAGTGGGTCACAGAGGACAGGGTGTAGCTACAAAGATTAAGTGCAAGGTATAGAAAAATTTGAATTAAAACAGTACATGGGCATTATCAATGAGTGGCCTGTTTATGAATAAAGGAACACTCACGCCTCTTTGTCCACTTTTTCTCTGAGTTTCTTCAGATTCTTTTTCTGCCCCAGTTGCAAGTTCTGAAGAATGTTTGTGAAGTACTCATCAATGATGAAATGCAACTGAAGGAGATGGAAAACAGTAATTATTATCGCCCGCTGCTTTGATGTTCCGGCTTACAGCTTCCATGGTGCAGACTGAATGATCAATGACTCTTTGCAATGATACCACAGTAGTGGATTGCATTAAGGAAGGTGATGAATCAGTATGCAGGTGGGAGATCGAAAACTTGGCTGAATAATGCAACCTTCCACTCAATGTCACTAAATCTAAGGAGCTGATTGATGACTTCAGGAAGGGAAAGCTAGAGGTGTACAATCCATTGATCACTGGGGATCAGAGGTGGAGAGGGTGAGCAAATTTAAGTTCTTGGGGGTCATTATCTCGGGGGATCTTTCTTGGACCCAACATTAATGGTATCATGAAGAAGGCATGGCAGCGCTTCTACTTCCTGAGGAGGTTGTGGAGGTTTGGTATGACACTAGAAACACTGGCAAATTTCGACAGATGTGTGGTGGAAAGTGTGCCAATCGCTGGCACTGTGACAGCATTGAGCTAACTACTATGCTAACCATGTCACCCTTTATTTATTTATATAAATGAAATACGTGTCCTGCATTCATATGCATTGTTTGTCTGTATGTACATTATGTCTGGTTGTGTGCCTGCGTGTTTTGCACTGAGGACAAGAGAATGCTGTTTATTCAGGTTGCACTTGTTCAATCAGATCACAATAAACTTGACTTGACAATGTTCCAAAGATAAAGAAAGCAAGTTTATCCAACTTCTCCCCAGAGCTCATATCCTCCAATCCAGGCAACATCCTAGTGAATCTCTTCTGTACCCTTTCCAAAGCCTCCAGGTTCTTCCTGTAATGGGGTGACCAGAATTGCACACCTCAATCCAAGTGTCATCTATTTAGAGTTTTCAATAAATACAACATGAACTATATTCAGTGCCCCATCCAGTGCAGGCAAGCTTGCTATATGCTGCCCTCTCCAGTTGCATGACCACTTTCTGGGACTTAAAGAGAGAAGCTGAAAGGGAGATGGAGAGATATTGATATATGATGCAAATAACTTTTGAAATTAAGTCTCTGCAGTGCCATTATTCTATGGGTCAGGCAGGTTGGGATGTTGAGGAAGGCAGAGTTTTGGGGGTGGGCAGTGGGGGAATGGTGCTACTTGTAGGGTTGGAGTAGAAGAAATAGCAAACCTACTGACTGTTATCTGACCTATGTCACACCCGTGTGACCAATAAAACTACTAATCCCTTACAGCTTTGGAGTGTGGGAGGAAACCAGAGCATCCGGAGGAAACCCATGCAGGTTACAGAGAGAACGTACAAACTCCTTACAAGTTATGGCAGATTCGAACCTGGGCTGCTGGCTCTCTAACACTACGGCTGCAGGTGTCCTGTTTGTTCATACAATAACATGGTTTGAGGTCAGAAACAGGAATGGCTGTGATAACTCAGTTAAAGGGCCATTCAAATATTCCCCGCCATCGTACTCATGAAGAAAACTACTGGTGAGATTCCAATCCCCTCAGAACAGTAGCCACTCGATCAATAATTTCCACAGTTTTTATCCAATCTTTTCACTTTTGGCTTAATTCCAGCTGAGATCTGTTTATCCAACACTCGGGGATCAATGAAAGCCCGAACATTGAAGATCAAGAGGTTTGTATTGTTCATTATTTGGCAAAGTGTGCTCACTTCCTGAGCTATTTGCAAGGTCACAGGATATATCTGATGAAAAGCCCATTGACTCCTTGGAGATCAATGTTCCGGAAGGCTATCTGGCGCAGCCCCATCATAACATCATGGGGTAAGGCCGTGAAGGCGGGAGGACCACAAAATGCATTGACAGAGCACATGTGGAGAAATAAAAACATAATAAGACAAGGAGAAGGGTGAACAGTCCTTTGGTTAAAGAGGCAATTGTAAGAAGGTTAGAACTTCAGAAATTCAAGTGCAGAGAGCATCTGTCCATCAAGTTCGTTCCGCCATCCAAATCATGGCTGATGTATTTTTCCTTTCCACCCCATTCTCCTGCCTTCTCACCGTAACCTTTGGAAACAACAACGTAAGAAATAGGAGCAGGAGTTGGCCATCTGGCCCGTCGAGCCTTCTCTGCCATTCAATGTGATCATGGCTGATCTGATGATATGATGTTCTCCACCTCCCTGCCTTTTTCCACACATCCCTTAACTCCCTTGCTATTGTAGGAATCTATCCAACCTTGTCTTAAATATATTTACCGAGGTTGCCTCCACTGTTTCAATGGGCAGTGAATTCCACAGATTCACCCTCCTCTAGGAAAAACTTCCTCCTCATCTCTGCCCTAAATCTACTACCCTGGATCTTGAGGCCATGTCCCCTGCTCCTGGTCTCCCCCACCAATGGGAACAACTTATCTACCTCTATCTTGTCTATGCCTTTCATAATTTTATATCTTTCTATAAGATCCCCTCTCATTCTTCTACACCCTTATCAGTTTTTCTTGCTTTTAATTCCCAGTGACGAGTCAGAAACTTGAACTTCTTTCCAAAGCTATTTTGCTCAAAAATAAACAAACTAATTACTTACATCTTTGTACTCTGCATCCAGTTTGTTATTGTCCTTGATGTCAGGTGGGTATCCAATTCTCTGCCTGATGGCTTTCGCCTGGAAATATAAAATCGGGGTAAATTCACATCTAACACAAATATATAACTCCTTCTTAAAATATGACTTTAAACTTGGACCATTTCTAACTTTTACTAGTTCTGCTTTAATTTTTTTTATAATTTAGAGACGTTTAAAACTTAATTTTGAGATACCGCACAGAAACAGGCCTTTCTGGTCCAAATACACCCATGTTAACCAACTAACCGACTAACCCCTATACATCTCTGGAACGTGGGAGGAAACTGGGGCACCCGGAAGAAACCCTCGCAGGACACGGGGAGAATGTACAAACTCCTGACATACAGTGATGGATTCGAACATGAGTCGCTCGTAACGCTACATTACCCATGCGGTCTATGCTTGATGTAAGATTGTTGGCTTAAAATATTTGATCCCTCTCTTTCCCCACAGATGAGTATGTCCAACATTTTAATTTTTTTTATCATCTGCAGTATGAGTCTTTGGGACATGACCTGACCATAACTTTGGTGGCTGTTTTCTTTGGCTTGGCTTCGCGGACGAAGATTTATGGAGGGGGTAAATGCGCGTCGAAAGAACCAAAGACTTGTTGATCCAAACCAAGGCTTTTATTAACTATCACAAGTAGGTCGACCAGTCCAGAATGACCTGATTTGGCTAGCAGCAATCCTTTAAGACCTGCCAATAGGTGTGGCTACACTCTCAGCCAATCACAGTCATCCTACACTACATAGACACAGTGGTGATAGAATCTGTACACTCAGAGTGGCAAGTTGCCCATCTGCCCCGATGTTCTCTGTCATCTGATGATCGTATATTATGATGAACTAAAACTTGAGCATTAAATTCACTGAATTTTTGAATCATAAACATGAACTATTTCAGCACCAGAACAAATTTTGCTCCAAGACATTATTTGTTGAAGGTTAATGAATTAAGAGAAAAGATAAAGGACAGTTAAATATTGAGAAAGGGCACAAGTCTGAAAAGCCTGTTCTGAGAGAGTGATGAGATAGATCACAGGGATTGCACAGATGGAAGCTAAATGGAGAATTGTCCTGCAATCTTCTCATGAAGAGGGATGCAACTTGTTCATGGCCGTCCAAAAGATGACATCAATAAAGGTGCAAAATGCTGGAATCTCCCAGCATTTCCAGCAATGTTTGTGGAAAGAGAAGCAGTTAATTCTTCAGGTTAAAGATCCTTCATCCGATCAAAGAGACAGATGAAGCAAGTTAGTTTTAACTTGTACAGGTTATTGCTGATGGAACAAAGACAATACATCCAATTGGGTGAGGTCAGTGTTTGTGTGAAGATAGGATGTTAATTGTTTCATTTTGTTCCTGGAGATATAGATACAGTTTATATATATAATGTGTGTATGTGACAGAGAGGGAGATATGAGAGAGAGAGAAGAAATGAGAGGGGAGAGAGAGAAAATAAGATTTCAGATTCTTGTCTTCCACCATTTCATAGAGTTTACAGCCTGGAACAGGCCCTTCACCCCAACACATCAGGCTGACCAACTTGGTCCCATTTGCTTGAATTTGGTCCATATCCTTCCAAATCCTGTCCCTATAATCTATCAAAATACCTTAGAAAGTAGAGGCCTTCTTTATACTTGTGTTGATGTGTTGGCTCCAGGAGAGGTCTTTTAATATGTGAACTCCCAGGAACTTGAAGATGCTAACCCTCTCCACCTCCGTCCCATTCATGTGGACAGGTGCATGGTCCTTCAACCTCCTTTTCCTAAAATTCAGACTAAGCTCCTTGGTTTGTTGACATTGAGAGCAATAGTGTTGCTCTGGGACCAGCCAATCAAATTCTCGACCTGACTCATGATTTCCAGTTATCCAGTCAACAACACTGAGGTGGCCAGCAAATTTATCAAAGGCTCAGATACTTAAACCGCAAGGAAAACAAGTGGTATGGGAAAATGGACCAGTCACAATTTATCAGAATGGTAGAGTGGGCTTGAAGGGCTGATTGTTCTTGGAGATACTGTATCTCTTTCAGGAGGAGCAAATCCTGGCAGTCCTATCCAAACTTTCTGCAGTCTGCAGCAGTTTACCAACACCTCCTCAAGGGCAAGAAGGAATGGGTAGAAAATGCCAGTCCTTATATTTATCTATCTATCATTTTCTAAATTTATTATATCTTTTTCTATCTTGGCATATTGTCCTGATTTAATTGCAGACTGTGCTTCTATGTGGCCTCAGCATTCACCAGGAGGTTTACTTAAACAGGACACCAAGAAGCATTGAGAACCCTTTCCATCCAGAACACAGTATCTTTGACCCACTACCATCAGGAAGGAAGAACAGGAACATTAAAATCAGGACTGCCAGACTGGGAAATATCTTCTTCCCGTGGGCTGTGAGATCGATGAACAGTGTCCTGTAGCTGAATGAATTATTGCAAATATTTATATATCATTTTAGAATTTTTTTTGAAAAATGTAGACACACATTCTGGCCCACAAGTCCATGCTGTCCAAATATCCCAATTGGCCTACAATCCCAGTATGTTTTGAAGGGTTGAATGAAACTGGAGCACCTGGAGTGAACCTACGCAGTCATGGGGAGAGAACGGGCAAACTCCTTACCAAAAGCACCAGATTCGAACCAGGGTCGCTGGTGCTATAATAGCATTGTGTTAACCACTACACTAATGTGCCGCGTATGTACAAATGTGATTATTATGTGCTCTGTATTGCGTGTGCACAGTGGTCAGGAGAAACACAGTTTCATCTGGTTGTACATGTACAGTCAGATGATAATCAACTTGAAGTAAAAATGTTGGTTGCATCTATACATTGAACTTCTGTGCATGACAACAAACTCTGATCTCTTCATCATTTCCTTTCAGCAAACATCCTCATCCTGTTACAATAAAAAGAAAAAAAGCACTGAAAGTCAAAATGGGACAAACAGTCCTTACCTTTGCTTCTGCTTTTGTTTTGGTTTCCTGGTCCATCCAACTGAGCTCGTGTAAGTTCTTGATGAAAACAACACGAATCTGCTCAATCAGTTCTTCCACCTGGAGAAAGAAAGGAAGGAAATGAAGAAGATAAAATGCCAGACTGTTCCTCCTGAAAGAACCTCAAGATCTAATGAGGAGTTTGGTGCCAGGTTGTTACTGGTGGATGGAAAATTGACACATTTCCTAGTCCTAACCAAAACCGTGGAATGAACTTCTCAAAACTGCAGCTGAGTTGTAAAAAATTAATACCCCTATTTTTAATTATAGTAATTTACATATTCATTTCTGAGAGAAAATTAGGTTAAACATCATTGTTAATACCTTGATGAAGGGCTCATAGGGCTTCCTATTAACACTAGGGGACCTGCTAAAGGTTGTCTAGCACTTTTGTGTATTGTCAATCAATCACAGCATCTGCAGACTTTCCTGTTTTACATTAAACTTCATAAGTTAATATATCTTTAAATCTGCAAATGTAAATTTAAATTTAGACATACAGCTTGGTAATAGGCCCTTCCTGCCCACGAACCCATGCCACCCAAATACCTCAATTAACCTACAACCCCTGTACATTTTGAAGGATCGGACGAAACCAGAGCACCCAGAGGAAACCTATGCAGACTCTGAGAGAACTCTCAAACTCCTTGCAGACAATGCCAGATTTGTACCTGGTTCATTGGCACATAGCTTTATCCGCTATGCTATCCATGCTGTCCCCAAGTCATGTCATTAAATCAGTGCTGAGGAGTGTTTTACCTTAGTGTTACTTGTTTTTATTTAAATACATATTGTTTGGTGAACATGGGTTCCCCGCTCCATTCCAGAAATGCTTTGTGGAGTCTGGGGGCCAGAATTGGCTGTTCAGAGGGCAAGTCTTGCTGCGAAGTAAGCCAGATACTTGGGTCCATTTGAGATGGGGATCATAAACCCTGGAAGCAGGAGCTTCCCTCATGGTCCCCGCTGCAAAGCCGATGATGTTGAATCTGCAGTGTGGGAGTTGACATTGGCTCTTCCCCTTGACCTTCCTCTGAACCATCCTTTCACCTGTAAAGCCCCCACTCACGTTGGTGCACAGTCTTACACCACCTCAGGACAACGCACAGAAGGGCTGGAGAAACTCAGCAGGTCAGGCAGTATCCATGGAGAGAAATCAATATGATGAATGGCTCCAACCTGAAACATCAACTGCCTTTTACTTTCTGTGAATGGTGACTGACCTGCTGAGTTTCTCCAGCACATTTGCGTCTTGCTACTTTAGAATCTACACACTCTGTTTACTGCCGAAATATTCTCAATCCACGATCCACACACAAACTGAACCCTTACATGTAGTTTGGCTGCTTGACGAGGTTGATGGCTGATGTCTTTCCAGAGTGCCCTTAGATCAGGCACCAACTTCACTCCAGGAAAACATCTGGCACCAACCCTAAGGCATCTTAACTCACCTACCCCTCCCATCTGGACCAATTCAATCAGCAATCCGGATTTATGATTGGATCAAGTTTCAAATGCACCAAGAAACAGAAAGTGGCACTAACAATACTGTAATAAAAAGTTTAAACATCATGAATAACTTGTGTTTGATTTATATTGGGCAGAACGGTTAGTGTAGTGGTTAGCGCAATGCTACTACCGGTTTGAATCTGGCCCTGTCTGTAAGGAGTTTGTACATTCTCCCTGTGACCTGCATGGGTTTCCTCTGAGTCCCTCTGTTCTCCAAAAATGTGCAGGGTTGTTAGATTAGTGGGGTGCATTTAAACAGTGCGGGCTTGTGATTGCGCTGTATCTCTAAATTAATCATTTTAAAATTAATTAAAAAAATTAAACGAGAGTGATCTGGGCTTTTATATCAATGATTTTAAAGCTGTCTTCCAGGAGCAAGAGACAGTAATGGTAGATAAAAACTCAGAAGGATATTTCATTCAAACAGTCTGCAAAGGAACTGCTGTTTAAACTTTTGTACATCATGCTCTTAATAAATATTTTATGTCCATATTATGCTGCTTTGGACACAGATTGGCACACACTGAGTTTCTGATAAAGAGTAGAGTTGGATTTTTATTAACAGTAAAGGCCATTATGAGGTTCCCATCAATTATTCACATGCTTAAACACAATTAAAGCACTGCTCTTCCCCTCTCCTTCCCAATGCACCTGACATTTTTCAGAACATACATTTGCTAGGTCTGTTTGATTTTGGAACTCCGCAGACAGTGTGGTGCCAGTCTCTTGCATGGCCCAGGGGTATTTTTGTACCCAAATTTTTTTTTTAAAGTTTTGCAGTTCGTGAACAAGAAAATAAATAGCTGGATTTGAAAGGGACTGTGGATCGTCATTCGAAGGGTGGCCTGGTGGCAAATTGTGCCCCGTTAAGTAACCATGTGAGAGTTTTTTCAAGGCTGAGCTTGTATTCACATTTTCACTAGGGACCTTTAAGACCTGTTACTTGTGTAACAGAGACAGATTTCACAAACTTTCCCAACAAGGATTATAAATCTCTCGCCCAGGCCACATCCATATATATTTTCTCATGCCCGGTTTTCTCAGATTATTTTTCTCTCTGGATTATTGACGTAGAAGATTATAGCACAGTACAGGCCTGTGGTAAACCACTGTTATTCTACGACTGGCACCTGCTGGCTGGACATCCACTCTGCCTTGATCAGTCAATGAGGTTGATGGCTGTTCCAGTCTAGTTAATAAAAGCCTTTTAATTTCACAACTTCATTCTTTTGTGATTTATTGATGGCGCATCAAGATCCTTCAGCCTGCAATGCTGTGCTGACCCATTTATACCTACCAAAAAAAAACGAAACCCTCCCTACCTCATAATCCTCTACTTTTCTTTCATCCAAGCACCGAACCCACAAACAGTCTCTGATCATGCTGAGCTGTCCTTCCTGTCAGGATTACCCAAGTCCCAGTGGATTCCTTGTATGCAGCACCAAACTCATCAACGATCCCTGATTATCTTGCGCTCCCCTTCCTGTTAGTGTTACACAGACCATGAACGATGTTGCCAATGCTGTCCAATCTCTTGCATGGGGAGGTGGTCTCTGACCTTATTTAAAAAGTCAATGAAGTAAAGTAATGTGTTACCCACCTTCAATGTATTTTCATGCCTTAAATTAATTAAGAATAAAATATAGCCATTGATAAGATCAATCTCATGAATCCTATCCCCTCCACATTTGCATGTAATTTATTAATGTATTTGTCAATCCTTCCGTCACTCCTGATCAGAAATCCATCTCCCGTTGCCATCGTGGAGAAAGTCCAGGAGTGCAAAGGCATGCACCAACAGACTTAAAGACAGTTTCTTCCCCATAGCCATCAGGCTCCTGAATGAACCCCACGACAGAACTTCCATGCTGCCCTTGTTTGTTGCTAATCACTCTTTTTGTTTCATTATAACTCTAAATTATGCTCTTATTCTTCTAATTTTTGTGGATGTATGTAACCTATTGGACTACTCACAGAAGATCCCTTCTCACTGAAGTTAAGCAAGAAAATCTAAAAGATGCTGAGGGTCAAGTGCAATGAACAAATGTGCTGGAGAATCTCAGCAGGTCTCATAGAACTTGCTTAAGTTTTAAAAAAATGTTTAAAATTTAGACATACAGCCCGGTAACAGACCATTTCCACCCACAAGTCCATGCCACCTAATTTACACCCAGGTAACCTACACCCTGGTGGTGGGTGGAAACTGGAGACCCCGTGAAAAACCCATGCAGACACGGGGAGAATGTACAGACTCCTTTGCTTCGAACCCTGGTCCCGATCTCCGGCATTGCAAACTAACCGCTACGCCAACTGTGCCACACCATAGGAAGATAAGGGTCACCAACGTTTCAGATCTGGGCCCTTTGGCCGAGAGCCGAGGTGACTTATTGAGGTGACTTCTTCAGGGCAGGCATCCCTTGAAGAGACTTTGCTTTGGAACAGCCAAATGGAGGTAAGCGTAAAAATATGCAGATGGTGGGGTCGAGTGCAACGTACAAAATTGCAGAAGAAACTCAGCAGGTCACGCAGCATCAGTGGGAATTAAGGGGTAAGCAACGTTGTGGGCCTGGGTCCTTTGTTGGAATAATTGGTGCATAATCCTTCTCACTGCACTCGGTACAATGAGACATATAAACGTCAGCTACACCACCCTGTCTGCCTGTGTTCTCGCTGTAGCGGTTGGGAATGGAGATAAGATAAGGGTACCATTTGCTTGCTCTCCCCAACAAAAGCTTCTTCCACGTAGAGCCGTCCAACCGCCTTTTCCATGTTGTTGTTGACGTAATTCGCACACTTTCTCCACACTGCGCTCTCGGATGTAGTGCCATAGAGGGCCTTTAAAGAACAAAATGTTCTTTTAATCAAGCATCACATTTGAATGAGAGGTAGTAGAGAAATGACCTCATCAAAATGACTGTCAGTTTGCAGAGATCTCAAATGACTCAGGAGCAGGTTAACCACCTGTTTAAATGACTTTTTCTTCAAGAAAGCAATTTCAGCAATAATTCTCCGATTGCCAATGACCTGCGTATTTCATATACTAACTGTTATTTCTGTCTTCTATCCTCAAGGCCCCTCACCACCCAGGCCATGCCCTTTTCACCCCACTACCATCAGGAAGGAGGTACAGGAGCCTGAAGATGAACACCCAGCGGCACAAAAACAAAACAGCTTCTTCCCCTGGGCCACCTGGTTTCTAAATGGACAATGAACCACAGACACTACCTCACTCTCTCTCCTTTTTGGACTAATTTGTTTATTTCTTAAATATAATTTTTAGAAGTATTTGCACCCTGTAATGCTGCTGTGTGTGTTCATGGCAACAAATTCTGATTCTGATAATAAATTCTGATTCCATAAATTGTCTGAAGATTGTTTTAAAATACCTCAGATCCTGTTTTTTTTATTTTGCTTTCAACTTTATTTTAGATGTCATGATATTTAACTTAACCGTTATCCAATTATCACCACAAACTTACTCATCAGCTCTGTCAGTGAATTTTGCCATGTAAACAGTCACGGTCCAGTTACAATCTCTCACCACGAGGTGGCACTAGAGGCATGAGGGGTGACTGCACAAACAAGGTTAATTTTTTTTGAAACAGTGGTTTCTGAGGGGAGACTTAACTGGGGTGGTCAAAATATGTAACGAGGGGCCTAGAGAATACAAATAGGAGTCTTGCCCCTAAAGGCAGAGTTTAACGCCAATTGTAGCTCGATCAGAAAGGAGGAAGAGGAAAGGTTTTTCTCTTGAAATGGGAAGTGTCTAGAACTCTTGCTTGAGACTGTGATCAAGGCAGAAACTCTAAATGTATTTAATCTGTGCATGAAGAGTTGAGAGCTGTGGGTGACAGACCCAATCCTCCAGTGTGGGTTTGATTGGTTATCTCTTTGAGGGCCAGTACAGCCATGATAGCTGAATGGGCTCCTTCCATATTGAAGGGACTCTTATTTGGTTCTCTTTCTTTTACTGTAAGGGGTGTCTGCCAATACTAATGGCAACCCTTTGTCTGCCTTATGGCAGTTTAAAGGAAATTTTGGGTAATATTATTTTTTATTACTGTTTTATTACATGACAATAAGAGAATTTTGATCTTGATATCAATGTAGATGGTTTCCAGATAATCCTCCCTTATCCCAAGCACCTAGTTAAGTACAAAAGATTTGTCTCTTCTTCAGTTGTTCGGAGTGTAGCTTTGACCAAGTTAGAAGCATCCAGACACCTGGAACTTCATCTTCCTCCCGGGCTGCCTTAAACCTAACAGCATGATCATTGATTTTTCCAATTTTAGTTCGCCCCCACCTCTATCTGGTTTCACTGTTTCCATCGCTTTACCAATTCCTATTTTCTCTCCAACCTTCTTCCTTGCCAGTGCTATCTCTCCCTCTACCAGTCTCGCCACCTTTTCTGTCTTCCATCCAAAGCCCTATTACCTCATTAATACTTTATAACGTTGGTTATGTATCTTCATCTTTGCTATAAAGGACTCTGCAAGTCGTGCTGAGTTTCCCCAGCGTTGTGTTTTTGCTACAATTACTGCATCTGTAGACTTTTATGTTTGGCTCCCTATCACCTCTTAGCATCTCTCCCACCTTCCCACCTGCCTCAATATACTTGGCATCTCCTCTTTCTACTTTTGTCTCGATATAGGCTCCCGACTCAAAATGTTGACTATTTCTACCCACGGATGCTGTCTGACCTGCTGACTCCCTCCAACTTCTCTTCGGTCACTTAAGATTCTGGCTTCTGACATCCTTGTGCTTCTCCCGAGATGGTTCTTACCTTACGGAAAGCTGCTCTTGTCTCCCTGTAGGCAGAGCTTAGACTCCCCATGAGATCCATGACTTGCCTCCACATGACGTAGTTTTGAATTTCTCTGCAGATCACACGAGCCAGAAATTTTAATCCTCCTTTCATTGTTTTGGCTTTTCTTCCCTCCCTCTCCAACCTTCTTGCTAGAGTGTGGCCTTGCCATCGCTGCGGGCATTCAGTTCCTCTCTCAAGTGGATCTTCCCCATACGTGAGCTTTGATTACAGGTCACAGCAACCTATTTAATGGGGCATCACACACCTCCATCAGAAGGGTCTCCACTGGGAGAGCAGTTGGTGAGGGCGGAATTGGGAGAGGGCAGCTATCTCAGCGAGATTGGGGATTTGAAGAATGAGGTGATGTAGGAAAATATAGGACCACAAAGCGATTTGGAAGCAAGTGAGAAGATTCTCACACAAGGAAGTCTGAAGATGCTGGGGTCGAGTGCAACACACAAACATGCTGGAGAAACTCAGCAGGTTACACAGCATCCATGGGATGTAAAGGGTGACCAACATTTTGGGCTTGGGCCCTTCGTCAGGTACAGGTAAAAACAGGCAGGCCCCTGAATAAAAAAATTGGGGGGGGGGGTGGAGGAAGAAGGAGGAGAAGAGTAGGGAGTAAAGTGGCAGAGTGAGAAGCACAGGCTTCACAGGAAAGATGTCAGAGGTGGGAGTGTAGAAGAGAAAAAAGCTGAGGTGGTGGGGGAGAGGGTAGCTCTCTGATGGAAGAGGGAAGGAGGGGGGAGCTATAGGAAACAAGACAGAGGGATGGGGGGAGGGGTTAAGCAGAAAATAGAGGTTGATGTTAATATCATCTGGTTGGAGGGTGCCAAGACAGGATACAAGTTGCTGCTCCTCCAATTTACGGGCAGCCTCGGTTTGGCAGTGGATGAGGCCATGGACGTATGTGTCGGTGTGGCAATGGGGTGTGGATTCTCACACTGTCATATTGTGCAGGAAGTACGTAGAGCAGCCCAGCGTGCATGGGCAGAGAGAGAGGAGGGTGGTGAATGGGGCTGGAGCCTATTAAGTTCAGTTAAAGTTACGCCCTTTCTCACATGCAGAGACCCACACAAGATTTCAGGCATGCATACCTGGCAGTATATTTTTTGAGGATATCTCCTAATTTCTTAAGATAATCAGGTGCATAAACAACAACTTGTTCTGTTTCCATCACATTCAGGGACACATGAGCGAGGATTTCGTTGGTAAAATCCATCCAGTTGAACAGCTGATGAAAAAAAGAAAGAGAATGTAATAAATTTTCCTTGGGTGTGGATTAATTTGATTCAACATATTAGAAAGATCCTCTCACCCCTCTGGCTCTTTCGAAATTGGATTTGACTGAAGATATTAGGACCCATTTTTGGAAGCAGAGTGCCTTTTTAATATGTTGGAAGGATGCAGATTGCCTGGGCCCTTTCAGAGGTTTTAACTCTTCCCTGGGCACAGAGGAACTCAAGGATAGTGGTTCTTGGTCGTCACACACACACACACACACACACACACACACACACACACACACACACACACACACACACACACACACACACACACACACACACACACACACACTGGAAACAGGCCCATCGGTCCACCTTGTCAACGTCGATCAAAATGTCCCACTCACACCAGTCCCACCTACCTGCGTTTGACCCAGATCTCTCTCAACTCATTCTATCCATCTAAATGTTTCTTAAAAGTTGCAATCGTACCTGCCTCAATGACCTCCTCTGGCAGATTGTTCCATACACAGTCCAACCTCTGGGTCAAAAAAGTTACCTCTCAGGTTCCTGTTAATCTTTTCCCCCCAAACATAAACCTATAACTTCAGGTTACTAATCCTCCTGCCCTGTGCAAAAGACTATGTGTTCACCCGATTTATTCCTCTCATGGTTTTCTACACCTCTATGAGATCACCCCTCACCTTCCTGCTCTCCAAGGAATAAAGCCCCAGCCTGCTCAATCTCTCCCTATAGCTCAGCAACCCCCCCCCCCCACCCCACCCAAACCCTGACTTCCCACCCTGGCCATACTCTCTTCCCCCTCCTCCCAATGGGAAGAAGATTCATGAGTATGGGATCACGTGCCACCACATTCAAGGACAGTTTCTCTCCCATCATTAACAGACTCCTGCACGGACTGAACTTTATCTCTTTTTGTAACTCTGCACTTTTGAACTGTGTCTTATTTGTACAGTGTATGAGAGGTATATCTGGTCTCGCAAAAGAACCTTCATCATACACGTGACAAAAACTTGAACATGAACTTTCTACTTTCATTGTGTCAAGTCCAAGTTTATTGTCATCTGATTGTACAGTACAACGGAACAGCGTTCTCCAGTCCTCAGTGCAAAACATACAGACACACAACCAGACATGGAACACATACAGGCAAATATATGCAGGACAAGTATTTTAGCTCTAAAATAAATAAATCAATATTGTTCATGAATATGAGAGTCTCAGATGGTGAGTGTGATCAGTTCCTTTGGTTGTTCAGCCTTCTCGTTGCCTGTGGGAAGTGTGCAATTCTGCTCACCTACCTACAGCATGGTTGTCTTTAAGCTGGAAGGGGTGCAAGAGGGATTTGTGAGGATATAACGGGGACTGGAGGGCTTCAGTTATAAGGAGTGACTTTTTCTCTTGGAGAGCAGGAAACCGAATGGTGACCTAATAGGGGTTTATAAATCATGAAGTCCGTAGATAAGGTGAATGGTCACAAGTTTTTACCCAAAGTACGAGATGGCAAAACTCTAAAACTCTAGACAAGATGGTTTTCAAACTTTTTCTTTCTACTCACATTCCACCTTATGGACCTTATGAACCTATGTCATAGGTTCTCAGTAATTAGTAAGGGATTACTTAAGGTGGTACGTGAGTGGGAAGAAAAAGTTTGAAAACCACTGTTTTAATCGTACCTCATTGACTTGTTATGTGCACGGTTTCAGAACTCCAAAGGAAATGGGCTAATGACAATTTTTTTCAACAACAATATTTTAGGACCAATTGGGTCGAGAACAATGGTTCTCAACCTTTTCTTTTCCCACTCACATTCCACCTTAAGCAATCCCTTACTAATCACAGAGCCCCTATGGCATAGGGATTACTTAAAGTGGGATGCGAGTGGAAAGAAAATGTTTGAAAATCACTGTTATAGATTCAGGGTGAGAGGGGAAAGATTTAAAGAGGACCAGAGATGGTATGAACCAAAGGTCAGTGGGTATATGGAACATGCTGCCAGTCAAGGATGGTACAATTACAAAATTTAAAAGACATTTGGACAGGTGCATGGATAGGACAGCATTGGATGAATGGGAGCAGCACAGATAGGGAGCTAGGAATATAGACAATTTCTCTGTGATGACTCCAAAAATGTAGAACCTGCAATTAGCTATTTCCACCCCATTCAAGGGACCTGTGATTTTAGGATACACCAACTTCTTCCTCATCTTGTTCTTAGAATCACTGTTCAGAGAAAGAGAGCAGAATTCTGACACTGCAGTAGACTTTTCTGCCCTGAAGACCAACAATGAGAATTTCCTTCCTCCTCTCTCCCAAATTCCTATCCAGTTCCCTGCACTGTATCTGTATCTGATACAGTTCCTTGCATCAGTATCTGATGATACTGTTTCCATCACCCTGACAGGCTGAGAATCTAACCAGTATTTGACAATCCACCCTGTCCACTGGTCCGTTAATCACGTGCAGGTAGGAACACCTCGACTTTTCCAGTCTAATGACAAGCAAAGCAACTGCAGATGTTGGAATTTTAAAATAAAACCAGAAAATGCTGGAGACACTCAGCAGGTCTTGTAGAGGTTGGCTCAAAGCGGTTGCAGCCCCAGCAACCCAGGTTCGAATCCAGCAGGGTCTGTAAGGGGTTTGTATGTTCTCCTCATGTTTGGATGGGTTTTTCTTCAGATGCTCTGGTTTCCCCCCACCCTCCAAAACCTATCAGGTTTTTGGTTAATTTGGATAAAATTGGGCAGGACAGGTTTAAATGGCCGGAATCGGATTCTACCATGCTGTAAATAACATTGAAAAAAATTAAATAAAAATTTAAAATTTAAGTGCAATTTTAAAAAGTCAGGTATAGCCTTTAAAACCTAGGAGGCCAAGAACGTCAGGGGTGTGGGAATGTAATGTGAAACCAGTTGTAGGCTTTCCAATTCACACATTCTAATTTAGACATACAGCACGGTAACAGGCCGTCAGTCAGTCCACGCCGCCCAATTACACCCTAATTGACCTACGACCCCTGGTACATTTTGAACGGTGGGTGGAAACTGGAGCTTTCAAAGGAAACTCTTGGGCCCAGGCTCCGTGGTCACAGGATTTTAAATAAAACACCATTGGCTCCTTTAAGTGGGCCACTTAAAGCCTGTTCGGAGGCGTCGACAGTCGGACTGGGCAGTAGGACCCTTTGGGGAAGCACTATTTCTCTGCTCCCCCCCCCCCCCTCCGAGGTCTACCAAGATCTGCACTAGGGACAGCGCTGTCATTACAGTAGGTCCAGCAGCAATGCCATTTTATTTAATCAATAAATATTTTAATTCAACTTTAAGCTGGGTCTCAATCTTCAAATTCTTCCTCCAAAAGAACTGTGGAACTGTTCACCAGAAGCACTTCAGGAATTTAAGCAGGTCTTCCTCAGTATCGCCAAAGCGACCAGGAGGCTCAACAAATGCTGGATTTACCAGTGAGGTCCAGATCTTAAAAAATTCTCCCTTTGCCATTACCAGGGAGCAGGAGTTGGCACAGTTTTGAATTTCCATATGACTACGGTTGAGGCACACAATTTCATTCCAGAATCATTTACCTTGTTATCGACATTTATCAGGTAGTCACTTTTCACTTTGGAAAGAGGCATTCTATTGTAAAGTTGATTAGGATCAGTTCTATCTTCAGATTTGGTTGTAGCCTATGGAACAAAAACATATAAATAAATATATTAATACTTCAGTCTTATTTCAAACAACCCTCTGATCGCTGAATCAGAAAACTGTCGAATGCCTGGCATTATCTGTCGATAGTATGAAGTCACTTTTGGAGCACTGTGTTCAGTTTTAGTCATTGCGCTACGGGAAAGATGTCAAGCTGCAGAGGGTACAGGGAAAATTCATGAGGATTTTGCTGCAACTTGGGGAGCTGAGCTATAGATAAAAGTTGAGCAGGGTGGAAGAAAGAGATCACCCTTCTTCCTCCTTGCATGAGATGAGGGGTGATCTCAATGAGGGGCACAAAGTCATGAAAGGATAGGATTGGGTAAATATAGAGAGTCTTTTGCCCAGAATCAGGGAATCAGTAACCTGAGGACATTGGTTTATGGGTGAGATTTATAACTACAGCACAGAAACAGGCCCTTTCAGCCCTTCTAGTCTGTGCCAAACCATTTTTCTGCCTAGACCCACTGACCTGCACCCAGTCCATAGCCCTCCATAACCTTCCCATCTATGTACCTATACAATTTCTTCTTAAATATTCAAACTGAGTCCACATTTACCACTTCAGCTGGCAGCTTGTTCCACACTCCCACCATTCTCTGTGTGAAAAAGTTCCCTCTCATGTTCCCCCTAATCTTTTCCCCTTTCACTCTTAACCGACGTGCTCTGGTTTACATCTCACCTCCCCTCAGTGGAAAAAGCTGACCTAGATTTACTCTGTCTATCCCCATTATAATTTTAAGTACCTCTATTAAATCTCCCCTCATTCTTCTATGGTCCAAGGAATACAGTCCTGACCCATTTAACCTATCCCTGTAACTCAGTTCCTGAAGTTCGGGCAACATCGTAGTCAATCTTCTCTGGTGTTGTGCAGTCCTGGGTGGAGCAGTTCCCATCCCACGTATTGACGCACCCTGACACGATGCTTTCAGTGGAGCACCTGTAGAAGTTAAGGGATGCTGGTGACATGCCAAATTTCTCCCTTTAATAGGAACCTGATGGGTAACTTTTTAATCACAGAGGGGGGTGAGTGTATGGACAGGCTGTCGGATAAAGTGGCTAAGGCAGGTACTTTTGCAATGCTTAAGAAGCATTTGGATGAATTAATGGATAGGATGGGTTTGGGATATGGACCAAATGCAGGTAGGTGGGGCTAAAGTGGATGGTTGGCATAGGTAGGCTGGGCCGAAGGGCCTGTTTCCATGCTGCATGACTCTATGACTGAGGGAGTTGGACCATTGGAACTGTATCATCACCATCACATTAACCCTTCCCGCTGGATTGAAGGTGCAAACTGTTACCTCAAGACAAGAACCCCTTAGTCATCTGCCTAATGTTACCTGCCTAACCAACAACCAAAGTAATTAAAAATTAAATAACATGATATTCATCACTCATCGAGTATGGAGGTTACAGTCTCATCAGCTATGATCTTACTTATTGTTGGAGCTGTCTAGTGGGGTCCAGTATCACCTAACAACTGTAGTCTTGCTCCAGCAGAGATGCACTGGACATGTAATTAGACCACAAGACATAGGCCATTCAGCCCTTCGAGTCTGCCCCACCATTCAGTCATGAGCTTATCCATTTTCCCACTGCCTGGCATTCTTCTCATAACCTTTAAAGCCCTGGCTAATCGAGGCTATCAATCTCTGCCCCAAATACATCCAATGACTTGGCCTCCACAACTGCCTGAGGCAACAAATTCCACAGTCTCACCACCCCCTGGCTGTTAAATTCCTCTGCATCTCTGTGCTAAGAAGATCCCCTTCAATCCTGAAACTGAGCCCTCTTGTTCGAGAATCTCCCACCATGGGAAACAACCTTTCTACATCTACTCTGTCCATGTCTTTCAATGTTTGAAATGTTTCAGTGCGACTCTCCCCCACACCCACCCATTCTCCTGAATTCCAACAAGCTCAGGTCAAGAGAATTCAAATGTTCCTCATATGATAACCCGTTCATTCCTGAAATCGCCCTTGTGAACCTCCTCTGAAACTCCCAATTATATTGATGAAACTTCAGAATCACAGTGAAGCAGTCAGCCAAACCCACATCTCTGTGGCAACCCATGGCTGAGTACTTTCACTCCCACAACAACCACTCGTTCCCTGCTAAAATCTATGGTCCACAAAACAGAATATGGGTTGAGAGCTGCAGTGGGAACTGAACCTGCAGTCAGTTTTGTTCATCGATTCTAGGAAAATGCATTGCAGAGTTGGTGTAGACTGAAGGGAAATATTCTGAAAGGCATAGATGGTCAAATATTTTTTATGCAGGGGAGGAGAGTCTGGAACCAGAGGCGACTGGTTTAAAATGAGAGGGAAGAAATGTAAAAGGAATCTGATATGTAAGTTTTTCACATAGAAGGTGGTTAATAACAGGAGCAAACGACTAGAGGAGATGGTGGAGGCAGATTCAGCTACAATATTTAAAAGATATTTTGATGGGTACTTGGAGTCATATGGGTGACTGTGGGAAAACAGGATTGGCGTAAATGGGCTTCGTGGTTAGGATGGATGCGATGGGTGGAAGGTCCTCCTGTGCAATGCGATTTGATGCAACAGTGACAAAAATAGGCCTCCTTAATATGGACGGAGAAGTAGATGGACGGGTCAGTAAGCTGTAGATTCCACAAATGTTGGAGATGTTGTGCATAGTACAGAAGGTTGCCATAGGTCACAACAGGATTGAGACAGGATGCAGAGTTGAGCAGAGAAGAGCCAGGTAAGCGTGAAGGGATGCACTTTGGAAGGTCGAACGAAGGCAGAGTACGTGGTTAATGGTTGGATTATTAACAGTGTGGTTGGACATTGGGACCTTTGGGGCGAATGTCCAAAGATCCTTCAAGGTTGATAGGGTAGTTAAGAAGGCATATGGTGTGCTGGCCTTCATTGGTTAAGGGATTAAGTTCAAGAGCTATGAGGAAATGTTGCAGCTCTATAAAACTCTGGTTAGACCACACTTGGAGTATTGCGTTCAGTTCTGGTCTCCTTATTACAGGAAGGATGGGGAAGCAATGGAGAGGGTGTAGAGGAGATTGCCTGGATTGGAGAACATGCCTAATAGAGCAAGATTGACAGAGCTGGGGCTTTTCTCTTTGGAGTGACAAAGGATGAGACAACTCATTAGAGGTATATAAGATTATGAGAAGCAGAGATAAAGTGGACAGGCATCTTAGGTGTCTGGAATGCATTGCCGGAAGTGGTGGTGGAGCCTGTTACAAGGGGGTCATTCAAAAGCCTCTTGGGAATGTGCGTGCAAGAAAAATTGAGGGTTATGGTGTGAGGTAGAGAATGATTAGATTGTTCTGGAGCAGATTTACCTCGGACGGCGCGACATTGTGGGGTGGAGGACCTGTATTGTGCTGTAATGTTACATTTTATAAATAAAATATTATGTAAAATTAAAACTTCAAAGCATTACATTGAAATGTAAATTTGGACATACAGCAAATTGGGTGATATCGTGGGCCATTTCAGCCCACGAGCCCGTGCCTCCCAACTATACCCAAGTGACCTACAACCCCGATACACTTTGAAGGGTGAGAAGAAACCAGACATGGGGAGAACATACAAACTCCTTACAAAAAACGCAGGATTCAAAACTCGGTCCTGATCGTGGGTACTGTAACACCATTGCACTAACTGCTACGACATTACTTTTTAATGATGAATATTTAACCTTATAGTCAAAGGGTCCATAGGAATGAGATCTTGCTGACATCAGCATTATAACATAATTTGCAGTGGTGGCTGGTAATTTTGATCTGTATAACATCAAGGTTATTTTCATCTAATTGTACAAGTGCAACCCAAACAGCGTACTCTGGTCCTCCATACAAAACACGCAAACAAAGAACCAGATGTAACACACATACAGACAAAGAATACATATGCAGTCCATGTTTTATATCTATAATAAATAAATATTGTTTTGTACAAATGAGACACTCAGATGTTTAGTGTGAACAGTTCCTTTGGTCATTCAGCGTTCTTACTGCCTGTGGGAAGAAGCTGTTCCTCAGCCTGGTGGTTCTGGCTCTGATCCTCCTGTATCTTTTCCCTGATGGGAACAGTTGAAAGATGCTGTGTGAGGGGTGCAAGGGGGTCCTCAGTGATATTGCACACCCGCTTCAGGCAACAATCTTGGTAGATCACATTGAGGTGGGGGCGGGACACTCCAGCGATCGTCGCTGCCACTCTTGTGATCTTGAAGACTGACCTCCAATTCATTTCTCTGCAGCAATCCCACCACACTGTCATCCAGGATGCTCTTGATAGAGCTCCTGTAGAAGGTTGACATAATGGTGGCTGGTAGCCTTGCCCACTTGGATAATACTGGGTGATATCGAGTCAGGAACCTGTTTAGTTTATACTAATTTTTACATCTATTGACTTTAAGTCAGGTTGATTCCCACTAACTATGGGGTGAATCACGGAACTTTCATAAACTGTGTTTGCTAAAAAGCTTTGTACTAACTTAGAGATGTGACAGAGAAATACGAGCAATACATGGATTATCAAAAGCTGCTGGCTTTAGTTCTTTTCTTCTGTGGAAGCTTTGGCCAGAGGTACGGTTCCAAATGCCATGGACGCATTCCAATATAAGCTACATAAAACTTTGGTTTGGCTCGATTTGGAGTATCATGTGTAATTTTGGATGTCCCAATTACAGGAAGGATGTGGGGGCTTTGCAAAGAGATTTACCAGGATGTCACCTGGATTAGAGGTTGTGAGTTTACAAGGATAGATTAGACAAACTTGGGTCATTTTCTCTAGAGTGTCGGAGGCTGATGGAAGTTTATAAAAATTATGAGATGTGTTGAGAGGGTAGACGGTCAGATTATTTGTCCCAGAGTTTTTAAAAAATCACACCTACTAGAGGACATGCATTCAAGTTGAATGGGAAAAATTTTAAAGGGGATGTGCGGGGCCAGTTCTTTTGCACAATGGGCCACCAGAGTTAGCGGTGGAAGCAGGTACAATAGCAGTGTTTAAGGAGCTTCAAGATAGGGACCTCAGAGAAAAGAGGGATATGAATCATGTGCAAGCTGCAAAGTTTTAATTTAATAGGCAGATCACCTTTGCCATACATGCATGGGCCAAAGGGCCTGTGATTTATGATCTATAGTCCGTAAAAATCAATCAATCAATGTTACCATGTTAGATCTGGTAAACAGAAAGAATTCATGAAACCAGCAACTTTTTTGATCACTAAATACCTAAAGGAATCATCATTAACTGTAATTACTGCTATAAAGCAGGAAATTATTCTGGTCAGTGGACACAACATGGTCCTACAATGAGGGAATTGCTCTGGTTTTGTGCTGCTGGTGGGGCAGGGTTGGGGGAAAACTGCTGGTGAGAGACACCAATAGCTTGCTGTTATGGGATCTTTTTATATCCCATGGGTCTACAAGATTTTGGGAGACTTAGATAGGGTGGACACCCAACATCTTCTTCCCAGGGCAACAGTAGCAAATACCCGAGGATATCTGTTTAAGGTGAGGAAAGAAAAGTTTAGGGGAGATGCCAGGGGTAAGTTTTTTTAAACTTATGTTCAAAAGCCTCTTAAATAAGCACATGGATGCAAGAAAAATTGAGGCTTATGGGTGTGAGGTAGAGAAGGTTTGGATTATGTGATAGTACAGATCTATCACCAATGTATATAGTGTATATAGTTACAGTATCTAGACTGTGCTTACAGCGATTGGCTGAGAGCTAAGCCACGCCTACTGTCTGGGCCTTAAAGGGTTGTGTCCCTAGCCAGGTCGGATCATTCCGGACTGGTCGGCCACCTGTGAAGAGCTCCTGTCTTTTGCTAATAAAAGCCTTGGTTTGGATCAACAAATCTTTGATTTTTTTCGACGAGCTCTCCAGATTGTTAAGCAGGTTTATAAAGGTCAGCATAACATCATGGGCCGAAGGGCTTGTACTATGCTGTAATGTTCTATGGTGTATGCAATGCTTCACCTGGAAGATTACAGGTCTGGCAGTGCTACATTCCCAAAGGACCCAAGGATATTGTACTCAAACGTCTGGGTGGTGCTCGACAATGCAGCCCTCTGAGATAGAACCATTGAACCAAAGAGTTGAGAATACCCAACCCGGTTTCTGCCCCCCTCCCCTTTCCAGCCAGATATTAGAACCAACAACAGCAGTCCAAAGATTTTCCCCAGCCATCCACCTCTCTCTCCTCCCACGCTCCACCTCATTTATCTACTGGGTCATAGTCTTACCTGCAAAATGCGAGGGGATGGACCACCCCACCATCCCACTCCCATTTTAAAAAGGTCACTGGTCTTCTGACTATAATTACTCCATACTCCCAGCTTTCCTGGGTGTCCACTGCATTTGTATACATTGGAAATGTCTTTGTCCACATCCTTCCAAAGACTCGCAATTCCTCTTGGAAAAAGACTTTGCTACATCCCTATATTGAACAGGGGATTCTTAATTTTATAGTCAGCCAATAACCCTTGTTGAAGGGCTCCAAGCTTTTTCTCCCACTTATGGTACTCAACCCACTGAGTTCCTCCAGCAACTTGTATTTGGCTCTAGATTTCAGCATCTGCTGAAATCTAGGTCATTTGGAATTTTGGGAAGAAGGTAATGGCCACAAAACTGTTGGAGACTTACGTTCGCTATCTCTTTCTCAAGTTGCAGGACAGTGCCCATTTGCTCTTTGACGAAGGATTCATTCTGCTTCAAACCTTTGTCCTTTCGAATTAAGTTAACTGTGTTCTGCATGAATAGAGAGTACGCCTCGCATGCCTGTGGGAAAACAAAAATAAGGAAATGTGGAAATCTCTTTAAAAAACACCAGCCTCCTGTCACCTTCTGGCTGGCAACCTCTTGAATGTCTGAATAAAAGTCTCAGCAGACTTTCTTCAACCACTCCGATCTGGCATTATCAGTGGAATTTCATTTTTGACACTTTCTCCTTTGAATTTACAAGAAGACCAAAACTGTGCACAACTCACCTCCCCTCCCCCCATTATCCATGTCAATGGTTATGAGGGGAAGATAAGAGACAGCTTTAAGTTCCTGGGTGTAACCATCTCCCTTGACCTGACCTGGTCTACCCACAACAATACAATGGCCAGGAAAGTGCTCCAGCGCCTCTACTTCCTCAGAAGCCTGAGGAAATTTGGCACGTCACTTCCATCCCTAACAACCGGCCTGTTATGGGTGTATGAATACCTGCAAAAGGTAGTGGACACAGTACAAAATACATCAGTCAAAACTCTCTCCATCGTTGAGAAAACCGATGGGGAGCAGCAGCAATCGTCAAGGATCCACTCCGCCCAGGACATGCTCTGTTCTCGCTACTGCCATCAGGAAGGAGGTACAGGTGCCACAAGACTCACATCCGCCAGGCTCAGGAACAGTTGCTACCCCTTCACCATTAGACTCCTCAACAACAGACTAATTCAGAGACTCATTTAAGAACTCTCACTTTGTTCATTATTTATTAGTGAATGTTTATACTTCTGTATTTTCACAGCCAGTTTGCTCACAGTTCTTTCTGTGCATCTTACAGTTCAGCTGTATTGTACAGCTTACAGTTACCAGGAATTAGAAATTCTGCCTGCCCCATGAGTAAAGGTATCTCAGTATAGTATGTGATGTTATGTATGTACTCTGACAATAACTGTGAACTTTTACAGGTGCACACACACTCCCCTTCATCAAGCCATCTATACCCCATCTATAACTCACTGCCTTGGAAAAGCAGCCAACCCATTAAAAGCCCACCCAGCCACAATCTCTTCACGACCTTCATGTCTAGAAAAAGATTCACAAGTGTGAGATCACACACCACCAGATTAAAGAACAATTTCTTTCCCCCTGTTATCAGACTCCTGAATTAACCCAAACTTGATGTGGTCTTTGCTTGATAGAACCATATAATGCTACAGAAAACAGGTCAATCAGCCCCTCTAGTCTGTACTGACCATCATCTCCCTAGTCCCACGGACTTGTTCCAATTCCATGACCCTCCAGGCCTATCCCATCCATGTACCTATCCAATTTATTTTATCTCTCTTTAACACTGCACTTCTGTACTGTGATGTTTAAAAGTTCCTTTAAAGTCATGCTAATACAGTACATTTCCCCATATCCGAAACGCTTGGGACTGGACGGTTTTCGGTTATTGGGTTTTATCGGTTATTGGAACAATAGCTTTAAGCAGGTTCAGTAGTATCAGCTGAATATTTGTATTGGTGGTTAAACAATAACAGCAGGCTTTTCAAGCATGAAATAATGTTTAGTATGTAGCAAAAAACAACTTGATTTCTCATTACAAAATAAGATAAATGCAGCACGAAACGCGAGAAATTCTCAACGGCTTTTTCAAATGTTTCCTCCAGTGTCATTTGCCTCATTAACACTGGTTTTGTCTGAGAAGTCTCTTTGATTTTATAAACCGACATGATTTCTTGTTCTGTTATAAATGCATGTTGCTGTTTTTTTTTCTTTGGCTTGGCTTCGCGGACGAAGATTTATGGAGGGGGTAAAAGTCCACGTCAGCTGCAGGCTCGTTTGTGGCTGACAAGTCCGATGCGGGACAGTCAGACACGGTTGCAGCGGCTGCAGGGGAAAATTGGTTGGTTGGGGTTGGGTGTTGGGTTTTTCCTCCTTTGCCTTTTGTCAGTGAGGTGGGCTCTGTAGTCCTTTAATAAGTCCATCGCACATTTTCACCGCATTGTCTCACACTTACACCACTGTCCAGTTTTGCCAACAGCTTGACATTCTGTTCTATAGACAAACATAAATGCTTCGTCCTTTTCTTTTCACTGACATAAATAGTGCTATCTGCAGAGGTTTTTGCTGTTTGTGAGTATATCTTTGTACACGACACGAGAGCTCTGTTGTTATCAAAATAGCTCCAACAGACTATCAGGACCCCCACATGGGGCAAGTCAGCTGATCATTCTTTTTCAACTTGTGACATGTTGGCACTGCAAAAAAATTTGGTTAATGGATCATTTCGGTTAACGGAACTTTGGGGATAAGGGGAAAATGGACTGTATAACCTGAAACCTTCTTCTGCCTACCTTAAGGCAGACAAAGATTTGCCATCAGTGTCTCTCGGTACCCCTTACAGTAAAAGAAAGACAAACAGAGAGTTCCCTCAGAGACATTGGAAGGATAAATATCATGTGCAAGCAACAGTTTTAAGTTGATTGGGATATCATGTTCGTCACAGACGTGGGCCAAAGAATCTTTGCCTGCACTGTGCCGTTCTTACCGTCGACATCTCAATGATAGAGGTGCAATCATGTGTCAACTTTTGTTGTGAAAACAAACTCCAATGTTTAATCTTACTGAAATATTTTCAAAGTCAACCAAATCAAGATGTACTTGGACCTTGAGAAGAATCCATCCAATGGAAATGACCATTTAAGCACAGATGTAGCCCAAACTCACTTGCACACTCTGCTGTTAGCACACAGAGGTTAAACTCTCACACGCAGTGTGTAAGCACATGCATGGCAGGTCAGAGTTCAGATATATTGTCAAAGTTCTGTGAAGAATGTCTGCCAAGCTGCCTGTCTCCGCTCTGGCGAGCCTTGCTGTGCATTATCTTGACTGTTAAGGACACTCCCCTTGGGTCTAACTGTATATGCACCTATTGTCTTTCATTATTGTACCATGAGGATGGAGCGGAGACAACGCTGGTGGAAGCGTTCTAGGAGCCGTAGGTGATGCCGGTAGAGGACCCATGATTCGGAGCCGAACAGGAGTGTGGGTATGACAACGGCTCTGTATACGCTTATCTTTGTGAGGTTCAACATCCATTGGAGTGCTTTCATCCCTAACGTCAAAGTACTCGAGATGGCAGAGGTCGACAGCATCGAGTCCACGCTGCTGAAGATCCAGCTGCGCTGGGTGGGTCACGTCTCCAGAATGGAGGACCATCGCCTTCCCAAGATCGTGTTATATGGCGAGCTCTCCACTGGCCACCGTGACAGAGGTGCACCAAAGAAAAGGTACAAGGACTGTCTAAAGAAATCTCTTGGTGCCTGTCACATTGACCACCGCCAGTGGGCTGATATCGCCTCAAACCATGCATCTTGGCGCCTCACAGTTTGGTGGGCAGCAACCTCCTTTGAAGAAGACCGCAGAGCCCACCTCACTGACAAAAGGCAAAGGAGGAAAAACCCAACACCCAACCCCAACCAACCAATTTTCCCCTGCAGCCGTTGCAACCGTGTCTGCCTGTCCCGCATCAGACTTGTCAGCCACAAACGAGCCTGCAGCTGACGTGGACTTTTTACCCCCTCCATAAATCTTCGTCCGCGAAGCCAAGCCAAAGATTGTAACATGAGTTTCTGCGAATAAAATTGAAGTACCAGTTGATGAAGTAGACAAAGATGATGTGGTCAAACAACAATCATGGCTTTTAGTCAGTTTCCTGACTTCTTCCAGAGAGTAAGGAAGGTTGTTAGCCCTTATGTAGTGGCAGAACCTCATGACTCCTGGGTGGCACAGTCTGCTATGGATCTCTTTTAGCCCCTCCAGCTGAGCACCAACAGCAGATCGTGACAATGCGTCAAAGGGATAATTTAACATTCCTGGAGCTGCAGGAATGGAAGACAACTGTGAAAAGGGGGAATCTTCAGACGAGCAGGCTGAATCGACTTCAAGTGACGGTGAGGTGAGATCCCTTGTGATAGCTCAATTGACTGTAAAGCTTGGGGGATATTATGGACTGGAACGGTTGACTATGAAGGGGGAGGTGAATGGTGAAACTCTTGATTGCCTAATAGACTTGGGGAGTACTGACAGCTACATCCACAAGAAAGTTGCCAGAGCCTTAAATTTGCAGTGATATCCAGCGAACCGAAAGATATCGATGGCTTGTAGTGAACTTACAGAAACTGTACGGGACAAGTGTAAAGTTACTTTAAATTTGCAGGGACATTGCCTTGCTGATATGCAGCTCTTTATTATGCCGGAGGTCTGCGCCCCTGTATTACTGGGGTTAGATATTCAATCTCACATGAATAGTGTAGTGTTAAATTTCGGTAGACCACTACCCACACTTACCATCCTCCGCGCTAGTTACTGCGGTCTGTCCACATTAAAGATCAAAGCTCCTTCTCTTTTCAGTGAATTATTCCCTGAGTGTCAGCCGATTGTCACTAAGAACTGTTTTTACAGCAAAGAGGATCGTGAGTTTATCAAAGCGGAGACCCAGAGACTGCTTCAAGAGGGAGTAATTGAACCTAGTAAGAGTCTGTGGTGAGCCCAAGTGGTAGTCGTGAAAAATCACACTAAGAGATGACTGGCTATTGACTACAGCCAGACAATCAACTGTTACACAAACCTGGATGCCTACCCCCTGCCATGCATCAATGAAATGATTAATCAGATAGTGCAATACAAAGTGTCCTCCACTATCGACCTCAAAGCAGCTTATCACCAAATCCCCATTACAAAATGGGAATGGCCCTATACGGCTTTTGAGGCTGATGGTGGGGGGGGGGGGGTTATACCAGTTTAAAAGGGTAACTTTTGGGGTCACTAATGGTGTGTCCGTGTTTCAGAGGGAAATGGATAAGATTGTTAGGACGTACGAGTTACAGGGTATGTTTCCCTATCTGGATAATGTCACTATCTGTGGGAAAACACAGGCTGAGCACGACAACAACTTAAAGAAATTTTTAGCAACGGCTAAAGAACTCAACCTTACATTTAACGAGGGCAAATGTGTGTTCAACACGACAGAGCTACCCATTCTGGGCTACATTGTCCATAAGGGCAAAATCCACCCTGACCCGGAGAGAATGGCCCCCCCTTAAGAAGTTACCACCCCCAAACTCAGCAAAAGCCCTTAAAAGGTATATGGGATTCTTTTCCTACAACTGCAAATGAGTTTGGGACTACGCCATGAAGGCACCCCCTCTGTTTGAGACTAAATCTTTTCCTCTCTCTCCAATGGCTTTGAAGGCTTTCGAGAGAATTAAAGCTGATATTGCCAAAGTTGCACTCTCGTCCATTGACGAGGACGTCCCATTCCAAGTGGAAACTGATGCCTCAGATTGTGCCTTGGCAGGAACCCTTAATCAAAAGGGCAGACCTGTGGCATTCTTCTCCCGCACGTTACGCGGACCTGAACTTAAACATGATGCCATTGAAAAAGAAGCCCAGGCTATTATTGAAGCTGTTCGCCACTGGAGACACTTTCTACCGGCAGAAATATTTACTCTCGTCACTGATCAGAAATCTGTAGCTTACATGTTCAGTACTAAACACAAAAGTAAAATCAAGAATGATAAGATGGCATGCTGGCGAATAGAACTCTCAACTTATAATTATGAGATCCACTACAGACCGGGCAGGTTAAATGATCCCTCGACGCATTGTCACGATCTGTTGTTGGTGCTCAGCTGGAGGGGCTAAAAGAGATCCATAGCAGACTGTGCCACCCAGGAGTCACGAGGTTCTGCCACTACATAAGGGTTAACAACCTTCCTTATTCTCTGGAAGAAGTCAGGAAACTGACTAAAAGCCATGATTATTGTTTGACCACATCATCTTTGTCTACTTCATCAACTGGCACTTCAAATACATAAATGATATCACATTCAATGCTGAGATTCTGTTTCCTGCGGGGCAGGCAGTTTTTCTACTTATTGGTTGTGCAATAAACTATACTTGAGAAAGGATAGATATATAAAAGAGAGAAATTTAAGTAAAACAGGAAATGTTAAGCAAAAGGACTGTGCACTACAGATAAAAATATTCAGCAATAAATAATGTGCAAAGCAAGAACCTTTAAATGAGTCCCTGATTGAGTCTGTTATTGAGGAGTCTGATGGTGGAGGAGCAGCAACTGTTCTTAAACCTGCTGGTACAAATCTTGTGGCACCTACACCTCTTTCCTGAGGTGACTGTTGAGAAGACAGACCCATTTAGGGCATGTGTTACTCATTTGCTATTTACACAAATTAGCCACATCTGGGGTCTCAATTCATCACATATGGTGAATATATCGAACAACTCTGTTGGAACGGACTGGCAATTGAATTCACCATTAAGATTTTTGTAAAAATAGCATCTTTGAAGTAATGCATAGGCCGAGGAGTTTAGTCCAATTGTTGCTTGGAAAAATGAGGAAAAACTTGCATTTCGTTAGCTCCTTCAGAACCATTCCCAAACTTCTTGGTAGTCACTGAAATACTTTTAAAGTGCAATCACTGTTGTAATGCAGGGAAAGAGTAGACCTCAAAAATTCCAACGGCAACAAGATAATGAAGAGATAATCTTTTACTAAAAATTCTCACTAGGAGAAGTATCGTCCCGACACCAATGACAACGGCATTATTCTTCATTACACAAGTCACAGGCAGATTATTCAAACCACAAAAAAAGGCATAGAACATAGAATAATACAGCATAGTTCAGGCCCTTTGGCCCACAGTGGTGTGCTGACCAATATCAACCTACTCAATGATCTAAACTTCCCTACCTCACACCTATAACTGTTTCTTGCATCCATCTGCCTGTCTAGGAGTCTTTTAAATGCCCCTATAGACTTCACTTCTATCCCTTGCACCCACCACTCTGTGTAAAAAAAAACCCAACCCCTAAACTTTCTTCCCCTTTGATGTTTCCCCTGATGTTTGCTACTGCCACCCTGTGAAAAAGGTGCTGGTAGTCCATCCAATCTATGCCTCGAATAATCTTGTAGACCTCTCTTAAGTCACCTATCATCCTTCTCGGCTCCAAAGAGAAAAGCCCTGGTGGCAGTTTCAGAATTAACATCTGGAGCAGATGTGCTGACCTTGCCTCATTACGCACATTCTCTAATCCAGGCAACATCCTAGTAAATTTCTGCACCCGCTTCAAAGCTTACACATCCTGTAATCAGGTGACCAGAACTGAACACAACATTCCAGGTGTGGTAGAACCACAGTTTAACAGAACTGCAACATTACCTCACAGCTCTCGAAGTCAATCGCTTCTAAAAATTACTAAGAGCACGGATCCCAAATAGATCCCTGTGGAACTCCAATAGTTACTGACCTCCAGGCAGAATATGTTCCATCCACTACCCTCTGCTTTCTGCAGGCAAGTCAATTCTGAATCCACACAGCCAACATTCCATGGTTTGCATATCTCATGACTTTCTGAATGAGGGTGCAATGGGCAACCATGTCAAATGCCTTTCTAAGATGCATATACACCTCCTATACTCATCCGTTTATTTTGTCACTTCCTCAAAAAACTCAATTAGCCTTGTGAGGCATGAGGTGCCCCTCACAAAACCATGCTGACTATCCCCGAGAAGACTATGCTTCTCTAAATCCTACCCCTAAGAATCCTCTCTGATCGGTTGCCCACCACTGACTAATTTAAGACTCACTGATCTGCAATACCCAGGATTCTTCCTTATTACCTTTTTTTAAAAGAGGCGACTATATTTTCCATTCTTCAACCCCCAATACCTCCCATGTGGCCTGGGAGGTTGCAAAGATCATTGCTAATGCTCCAGTGATCACTTCCTTCACTTCCTGTAGCATCCTGGGGTATATCTCATCTGGTTCCAGGCAGATGGGACGTTGGATTAATCTCTCAGCAAAAGGCAGAAATGACTCCCTCAGCATATCATTCAAACCTCTGAAATGGGACTTGAACCCTCAAACTTCACTCAGAACTAATAGTGTTGGCAACCAAGACAGAGTTGGACATTTTGCATTCAGAGATGTGCAGTGTCCATTGGGATGTAAGTGGAAGCATCCTACTGAAGACATTCACCTTGGAGAACTGAAAAGAATTAGTGGCTGTTTCAGAATTAACATCTGGAGCAGATGTGCTGCCAGAAACTGTAATTACTAATGGTCGCTGTATACTACATCCAATGGTAATGGAAAACAGCTGGTTATCAGAAACGGTATCAATCAAAATAATGAGGGCATTAATGAGAATCCTGCGGACATCCATATGTGGAGTATAAATCCTCGAGAAAGACACTGAAAAAGGCACAGCTTCAAATTATCCAAAACAATGCAATGAGTGTCCATTTACAAAGTTGTCCACTGCTGTGTCTGTGGGTTAATAGTAGCATTCTGAAACAGAAACTTGAGGTAAGATAGTCTGAGGCCTTTAGTGGAGGTGTGTTCTTTCTGTAAGGTAAATTCAAGTTTATTATCATCCAACAGTACAAGTATAACTCGTCGAAACAGCATTCTCCAGACTTTGGTGAAAAACGTGCAAGCACACTTACTGACATAACACACATACAGCAAATGACACATACGCAGGACGTCCATATAGAAAAATAAATTAATGAATAAAAAGCTAAATAAATACATGAAACATCTTTGCATTGTAGTGCATGCATCATCGACACACTGGGAGCATTTGGTTCTCTCCTGGCTCCTTCGAACCCATCATAAACATAAAACTTACTGTATGACTGCTCTTCGTACAGAGATTGGTGACCAAATTTCTTTAATTATAACAGTTGCCCCATTTTCAAAAGCACCTTCACCACCCATGAAGTTCTCTGAGACATGGGGAAAAACATTAAATTCACATCTGATTTTTCTCAATATGTTCCCAGGACCCCAAAGTGGTATGGATCTGCTGGAATAATTTATGAAATTTGGTGTTGGTCTCTAGACAAACCTACCCAGCACGGGGGCTAGAATGAATAACAATGAAATGACAGGCTGCCGTATCCTTGTAAGGTTTCACCACATTGGGTGAAGCATGAGCAAGGAAATCACTCCCTCACTCCCTCAGCAGATAAGCCAGCGCTCCTCTACTTGCAATAAGCACAAAGGTGAAGGAAAAGGCACTGAATAAACTTCGGCTCGAGGTATTTCCGAGGATGGAGTGACCTGACTGGGTATGTGGCAGATGGTGAAACAAAAATGGAAATAAAAAAACATTTGGCTAGCTACATAATCACAGATGGCCCTACCCTGACATCACTGGTAGCACGGTCCAATGTATCATCCTTGTGGAACCAAACTCCCTTCTTTCTACCAAAGACACTTTCCACTGTTGAATTACATGCAAGACTGAACTGAAATGTCCATTGTCTCCTGCACCAAAATACAGCAAGAAGCTTTTTTTTGCTTGCTATCCAGACATGTCAACTCATACAGCAGGTAGTGTAATAATATATAAACAAATAAATAGGTAAATAAATCAGTGTACGGAGTAGGTTTACTCAGAGTAGGTCAGGTTGTGCAGGGGATGGATACCAGTCCAAAAACATAGGGCAGGGAATAGAGGTGAAGAAGAAATCTGCACCTAAATCTAAATCTGGGACTATTGAACACCCGATTTATTTACTTAGGCATAAAGCACGGGAAAGGGCCCTTCAAGCCCATGCATTGCAATTACACCCATGTGACCAATTAACTGACAAATCTCATCCATCTTTGGAATGTAGGTAGAAACTAGAGCACCCAGAGGAAACCCACGTGGACAAGGGGAGAATGTACAAGTTCCTTACAGAGGCAGATCTGATCCCGGGTTGCTAGCGCTGTAAGAACTTTGGGATAACTCCTACACTAACTGTACCACCCCATTAACCCTGTCTCCTGTTCCATTCCTTTCTCTCCATCCTTCCTTCTCTGCTGCATCTGCTCCAGGATGAGGCCTTCCATTCCAGGACTTCCTCCTTCCTCAGAGAATGTAGTTTCCCTTCTCCTGCCATGAACTCGGCACTCACCTATTCCCTGCACACCTGCCCTGACCATTTCCCACTGCCCACCACTCCGCTCCCAGATGCAGCCACGGCAGGATTCCCCTTGTCCTCACCTACCACCCCAGCAGTCTCCGCATCCAACATGCCATTCTCCGCAATTTCTGTCAGCTGCGATGCAATCCCACCATAACCCATCTTCCCCTCCCCTCCCCTCTCCATCTTTTCAAGGCTATAATCGCACCCACTTCGAAATCTTCCTCTGGTAGCTTATTCCAGACATGGATGGCCCTCTGATTGAAGTTGTTGTACAGGTAGAGTGCTTTGAAATCTGGATGACAGTGTTTTTTTAGACATATAATCGGCCCTCCTGTCCCATGAGCCCATGGCTTCCAATTACACCCAATTGGCTTATAACCCCGAATGCTTTGAAGGATGGAAGGAAAGTGGAGAATCTAGATCCAACCAACTTAGACACAGGGAGAACATACAAACTTCATACAGCCAGCACCAGATTTGAATAGACCATGTGAAATCTTAGAAGGCTACCATGAGTGTGGACACAATCCAAGACATTGGTTGAGATTTTCCTGGAAACTGCACGTGACAGCAATTGACACCACCAGTGTCACTGAGCTAAAAACTCAGACATTTGCAGAAATGGGATCTGCAGAAATTTCCTGTAATTGTCTCATTAGCACTGATTAATGAGACTGTGAGCAACAAAAGCTGTTAATTCTGTACATAGGAAGCAAACTTCAGATGTCAAGCCAGAGCCTGTGTTCACAACGACTCCAGATTTAGTACTGAGCAGCTTGCGGCAGAAGGTGGTCTAGCTGAGTTTAACCACATGATATTTTACAGAAGCTTGGAGAATGATCAGCTAAACAATTCAAAAGCATGTCATTGGTTGTGCCACTGTGAATCCAAAGCTAAACTGTGGCACCTTCCGAGGATTCAGTCTGTTACAGGAACAACATCATATGGTCAATAACTCCAGTCCTCACCCTCAGTTCAATGCCTCTGAGTTCATTATTATTCCATGAATATAGTTCGAAACTGCAGGGAGTAGTGAAAACAGCTCAGGCCATAACACAAATCAACACCAGCGACTCCATATACATCTCACTCTATCAGGCCAGCTGACAATAAACAAAAGGACTCATCACGATGGAGCAGCCGGGGAAGTCACTATGCAGCCCCTTGAAGAGGGATTAGAGGAGAGGGCCATTCGGGCCACGAGGGAGGTGCCCGTACATGGCTTTGGACAGCAGGAGGAGTGGGTGGTCAGGGCATTGGAGCCAGGTGCCAGTCGCTTTAGGTGCACCACGAGCTTGTCGAGCCAGCCCTTGGGCACAATGCGGCAACACAGCTGGATGTGGAAGAGGGCGCTAATGCAAACCACCACTGAGGCACTCACCCTGGGCGCCGGGTCCAGTAACACACTGTATGTCTGCCCCCCGTGACGGCACCCCTCTGAAGTCTGCACCCTACACTCTGTGTCTCACTGTAGCACCGCATCCTACTCTGTGTCCCACTGTAACACTGCACCCTATGTTTTGTGACTCACTGTAGCACCACACCCTGCACTCTGTGACTCACTGCAACACTGCACCCTACACTCTGTCTCCCACTGTAACAGCCCACCCTGCACTCTGTGACTCACTGTAACTACAGCCCGCACTCCGTGACTCACTGTGGTTACACCCTGCACTGTGAATCACTAAGCACATTTAAGCTGCAGAACCTGGGTAGCCCTCCTGGGACCCAGATGTGATTAGTGGGGCAGAAATGCTTCCAGCATCTTTTAAGCTGAGGGAGGATTGACCCATTAAATTTCCAACCCGGCGGATTAAGGGGGAATCCTGACTCCGCGATGACGCATTGAATGATGCACCACGGACTTACTGGAAGTACTAATGGAAGTGATGAGTTGAAGACCAAATGGTGAATGGGAATGGGAACGATTACAACTCTGATCAACTCTGCTGTGCTGCAGTACAGCAAACAACTGTTGTGACCTCCGCTGTCAGGCGAGCGATGCAGTCATTGGAGCAGCAGCAGGATGTAAGCACCCCGCATTTCAGTAGATGCAGCCCAGTGATGTTCTCACGCAAGTGTTGACGTCACTGGAACAACCAGGTCGGCCATTTTCATTTTCAAGCCACCGGTGGACTCGACCTAGGTAAGTTTAACTGGGTTCCCTGAGGTGGGTCAGGGACCCGGATGGATTTGGACCACGCTGACCAGGTCGGACCATTTAAAGCTGCCGTGTGAATGGGGCGCTAATTGGGCAAATTGCCCAGTTAACCCCATTTTACATGGCAGCTTGAAAGGGCCTAGTGTAACACTGCACCCGCACTTGTGCTTTGCCGTTGCATTACCTGCTGCGTTGATGGATAGATGGGTTCCCTGATTAGCACACAAAACAAAGCTTTGCACTCTATCTTGACACACTTGAGAAATAATGATTGCTCAAGGATGTGATTGTGTTTGCAAATGGAGTATTTGCAGACTGATCTCTCAACTAGAAATTGCACTAAAATGGAGGCACAACTGACATTTCCCAGACAATAAACGATGCAAATAAAAACAGAAAATGATGGTCAGGTGGCATCTGTGGGGAGAGAAGGAGAATTAACATTTCAGGTCAAAGATCCATTGCCAGAACTAGATCTGACAAAGGGTGTTCAAGCTGAAATGATAACTGTTTCTCTCTCCATAGGTACTCTGCTAACCGTACTTCCAGTAATTTCAAAATCCTGCATCACATTGGAAAATACCAGGACTTTTTATTTTTCAGCCAGCTTTACTATGTTACATCTTCTATGGGATGAACTTATGAAAATGAGTAAATGGCTGCGGAGAGAGAGGGTGGGAGAAGGTTGAGGACATGATCAGATCAACCATGATCCAGTTTCGTGGCTAATCCTGTTGTAGGGGGCATAAGTTTAAGGTGAGAGGGGAGAGATTTAAAAGATCCCTAAGGGGTAAAGTTTTCGCTCTTAACATGATCCATACCTGGAAGGAGCTGCCAGAAACGGGCACAATTATAACTTTCTATAGAACACTACAGCACCGAAACAAGCCATCTAGTCTGGGCCAAACTATTCTGTCCAGTCCCATTGACCTCCTCCCATCCACGTACCTATCCATATTTTTCAAAATTGAGCCTGCATTCTTTACTTCAGCGGGCAGCTCGTTCCACACTTCCACCTCTCTCTGTGTGAAGAAATCCTCCTTGAAGGTCCCTTTACACATTTCACCTTTTACACTTAATAATTAACCTCTTGTCTCACCCAATTTCAGCAGAAAAAGCCTTGGTTGCATTTACTCATATCTACTTTGTCTACCTCTATGAAATCTTCCCGCATTCTCTGATGCAAAAGGCATTTAGAGAGACAGACGGATAAGAAGGGTTAAGAAGGATATGAACCAAATGCAGACAAATGGAATTGGTCCAGAATGTCAACTTGGCTGGCATAGGTTAGGTGGGCTGGATGACCTCCTCTGTGCTGTGTTGCCCTCTGTCTCTGTAGTGACAGAGTGGGTTCCAGGGACTGTCTCGTCCTCTTGCTCTTGTAACTTCCCTTGCTTGTACATTAAGGCTCACCCCGCCAGCTTCATATTTCATCCCCATCTCCCCAGCATCACACACTTCCCTTCCTCATTCATTCCACAGACTTCCTCAACCAAAGCCCAGGCGAGGTTTTCTGCTCTCATCAATTAACATTCCGAGCATCAGGGTATCAAAAGCCTTGGCCAGACAGGACACTCCTCAGAATGCTGGTGTCAGTCTTGAAGTTTGCTGAATCTTGGTGATAAGCACTTTAATTCTTTAGTGGCAGCCTTAATGGCTCTTGTAATAACTTTTTTCTTAGTACCAACCTGAGTATTAATTATTATTATTACAGTATAAATACACTCAGTGGGATCACTCAGTGGAATGCTTGGAAGATCAGTGGAGTGTAATGCCAGTGGAACAGCAGATTTATGGAATTACACACTACAGGAGTTCATTCATGTCTCGTACTTCATAATTGGACCAATTGTAGAACATTACAGCACAGAAAACAGGCCCTTTGGCCCTTCTTGACTGTGCTGCACTATTATTCTGCCAAGTCTCACTGACCTCCACCCAGTCCTTAGCCGTCCATAACCCTTCTATCCAAATTTTTCTTAAATGTTGAAACTGAATCTGCATTCACCACTTTGGCTGGCAGCTCGTTCCACACTCCCACCACTCTCTGTGTCAGTGGTTCTTAATCTTTTTCTTTCCACTCACATTCCACTTTAAGTACTTCCTATGCCATCGGTGTTCTGTGCTTAGTAAGGGATTGCTTAAGGTGGGATGTGGGTGGGCATAAAAATGTTTGAAAACCACTGTTTTAATTGTACCTAATTGACTCGTTATGTGCATGGTTTCATAACTCCGAAGGAAATGGGCCAATGACCATTTTTCTCAAGTAACGATTGAGTTCAGTAACAATTGGGTCTGGAGCAGTGATTCTCAACCTTCCCTTCCAACCCAAATCCCACCTTAAGTTATCCTTTACTAATTACAGAGCCCTGATGGCATAGGGAAAGAAATCGTGAGTGGAAAGAAAATGGTTGAGAACCACTGCTTTAAAATCTTTAAAACAGTTAATCCAGGATCTATTACTGTTGGCAAAAGGTTCAAATCCAACACTGTCTAAGGAGATTATACATTCTCCCCTTGACCTGCGTGGGTTTTCTCCAGGTGGTCAGGTTTCATCCCACCCTCCAAAAATGTGCGGGGTTGGTTGGTTAATTGGGTGTCATTGGTGGGTACGGGTTTCATGGGCTGGAATCGGTTCCCAACATTGTAAATCAATCATTCTCAACAGGCACCACAGTACATTTGAGAGGGGCCACGGAGAGAAATCATAAAAAAATTTTTTATGTTGTCAGTTAGATAGGAGTACGGAGGAAACCAACTAAACTTGACAGCTTCAAGGGGAAGGGAGCCCATAAACTTTGAGTAGAGTCTTAAGTGGGTCACAACCAAAATAAAGTTGAGGATGGCTGTTGAAAATAGCATTTAAAATATTTTTAAAAATATATATACAATTATTACGTGCTGTGTATTGTGTCTTTATGTGTGTGTAAGGTTGGATATGTGCAGTCAGACCAACAGAGGGAGAGAATCACCTACCTCTTTGTATGCTCCCGTGCATTCAAAGTAATCCCGAGAGGGCATACCAAGGCCTGGTTGATCAATCTAGAAATTAATCAAGAGGTGAAACTGGGTTAATGTTATGTTCACAGTTCTCTAATCTGAGGCGGTTTTGCAGAAAAAAAGGATATTTTCCTTTTTTTAAACGTTATTTCTAAGATATAAAATAAAAATAAAACCCTACAAAATACATAATATTCCCTCTACTACTCACCCCCTCCCCCCTCCCTCCCTCCCCCCCGACATCCCACCCCAAACTACCCCTACAAAAAGAACCAAAAACATATATCAGTTAACTATCCATTGCTGTGGAATGGGCCAAACCCTTAACATCTTATAAAAAATGTTTAAGATATATCCAAACCTATACATTTCAAATATGGAGTCCACATTTTAATAAAAAAGGAATAATTATTATGTAAATTATATGTTATCTTTTCTAAATAAAAACAAGATCTCAACTCATTATGCTTTCTATGTATATTCAATTCAATATCATTCTTCCATGTGATGGCAATACATTTCCTAGCTACAGCCAAAGCCGGGCGATTAAATCCAATTTGAAATTTGTCCAATCTGAAACTCATTGTTACCGCACTGCTGTCGACGTACAGAAATGATGTTCAGGAGACTCACAGGTTATGAAAAACTCCTGAAACTGTTGAGGGTTTGAGGCAGCCACGTGAACAGGTCAGGAATCAAAATATACAATCTGAGAGCACGCACATGGGAGTGCTGTAGTTTGGTATTATAGCATGGACATGATGGGCTGAAGGGCCTGATCCTGTGCTGTACTGGTCTATGTTTGCTGCTCTATCACTCCAATGATCCTCTCCCACAAGTTGCACCTTACCTTTATCCCAGGTTGTCTTTCAAAATCTCCTGGATTTGGCTTTTTGATGCCTGGCAGAAATGTAAGTCTTCCCTCTCCATTCAGATAGCTATCCCCTCCTGCTATTACTTGCCTCTCCATTCAGAGAGCTATCCCCTCCTGCTATCACTTCCCAACTATTTTCTCTTCCGCCTGCCCACACATATGCACTTATGACCTCTTCCTTGTGGGCCTTTGCCTCCCCCCCCCCCCACCCCCAATCATTTGATTCAGACGTCTGCCTAATTTTTGTTCACACCTTGACGAAGGGCTTAGGCCCGAACCATTGGCTATGTATCATTCGTTTGGCTTGCCAGTAGTAAAAATGTAGAATTAAAAATGCAAAAGAAATATATTTTTAAAACAACCATTGTATTTCCTCAACCAAGTACAGGATGCTGGAAGAATGCAGCAGCTGTGGAGGCAAGTCAACCTTTCGGGCCTTTAGCCTCCACAGATGCTGCTTAATCTGCTGAGGTTCTGTTATTCTTTTCTAGATTTCAGCATCTGTGGCTTCTTTTCTTCATTACATTTCCACAGTTCGTTCCCTGGCATCGATTCTTGCATTTTATTTCTCGTATTCCTTATCAGCATAAAAAATGGTCCATTAGTCCACTGGGTTTATGCTGGCTTCTGGACTAATCCAATCATTCTCGTAATATTTTAACTACTTATCTCTACATCCTGCACTTTGTTTTGTAGCACTAGGGCAGTACAGGTCAGCGTAGCCGTGGGCGCATCACTATTTCAACGCCAGTGACCGGGGTTTCAATTCAGCGCTGTCTGTAAGAAGTTTCTGCCTTCTCCCCGTGTCTGCGTGGGTATCCTCTGCATTCTCCGGTTTCCTCCCACCCTTCAAATTGTACCAGGATTGTAGGTTAATTGGGGTATTTGGGCAGCACAGACTCATGGGGCTGAAGGGCCTGTTACCGAGCTGCATGTGTAAATTAATTAAAAATATATCTTTCTCTCTTTGACTTACTGCAGCACCTCACCCTGCACCTTTGTCCTATTATTATATTACCTGCTGTATTTAAGTATGGATTGACTTGCCTGAATAACACACAAAACAAAGTTTTTCACTGGTTCTTATTACATATTATAATAAAACAATTTGATTGAATTCAACTTTGCCTCTTTGATCTATTCTCTCTCTTACACATCAGCTAACATCTTCCTTCTCCCATTATATATGCACACTCATTAATTTACAGTAACTAATTAACCATAAATGATAAGGAACAGGAGCAGAAGTAAGTTATTTGGCCCATCGAGCCTACCCCGCCATTTAATCATGAGCTGATTCGGCCCTGGCTAATCAAGAACCTATCAATCTCTGCCTTAAATACACCCAATGACTTGGTCTCCATTACACTTGTGGCCACCTGCCAACACTGTCATTTCTCCATTTTCTTTATCATTTCTACAGGGGATAAAAGGTCCATTTACCCTCTCCATCCTGTTTGTTTAACACAGAGAGCGGTGAATGTATGGAATAAGCTGTCAGGAGAGGTAGTTGATACTGTCGCATTGTTAAGGAAACATTTGGATGGATACATAGATAAGATGGGTTTAGAGGGAATGGACCAAAAGCAGGCGGGTGGGACTAGTGTGGGTGGGACACTTTGGTCCGAATGGACCTAAGGGGCTATTTCCGCACTGTATAACGTTAAATATAAAATGAATAGATAATAAATAGCTCATGCGAAAAGGAAGCAATGTTTCAACAGTGCAGGGTGCTCCCGCTTGGTCCCAGAACAGTTACAAAATGTACTCTCAATAAAGGCACATACGTGAATGATGTGAACATTTGAGTTTTTGTCATCGGTCCCAACAAAAAAGTCAATGATAACTCGTTTCCCATATTTTGCATTCATTGTTGAAAGGATTTTTTCAAGTGTCCACGTTTTACCTGGGAGAAAGAACACAGCAGTTACCAGCATCAGAAACGTTTAGACTTTCACAAATTGAATATCTTTCCGTTCCTTGATAAAAATGCCTGTGAGGAGGCTACAGGAAGTACTTCACCTTGTACTTAGAAAATGAGCAGGCACGTCATGGAGAGTCAGGGTGACAAAGAGAGCTTTTGGCACATTGGCCTTCATAAATCAAAGTATTGAGTGCAGGAGCTGGGATCTTTTGTTGAGTGTATGGTGAGGCCAAATCTGGAGTATTGTGTACAGATTTGGTCACCTCCCGACAGGAAAGATATCAGAAAGAGTGCAGAGAAAAGTTACAAGGATGTTGCTGAGGAGCTGAGCTACAGGGGAAGGTTGAATTGATTTGGACTTGATTCCATGAAGCACTTGTGAATGAGTGGAGGTTTGATAGAATCATACAAAATTATGTGGGATATAGATATAGTAAATGCATGCCAGCTTCTCCCACTAAGGTTGGGTGAGACAAGAGATCGAGCACGTGGGTTTTGGGTGCAAGATGAAAAGTTTAAGGGGAAGATTAGGGGGAGCTCAGAGGGTGGTGTGAACACGTAGTGAGCTGCCAGAGAACATGGTGGAGGCAGGTTTGATTTTGACATTTCAGAGAAGACTGGATAGGTACATGGATGGGAGGGATATGAAGGGCTATGGTTCAAGTGCAGGTCAATAGGATAAGGTGGAATAAAAGGTTTGGAATGGAACAGATGGGCCAAAGAGCCTGTATTTGTTGTGCAATGTTCAATGGTTCTATGGATCTACGTTTGGGCAATCTGTTCATTTACCAAAGCCAAATATTGACCACACAGACATCTGAGGGAGAAGCATGAATTGCACAGGATGGATCATAACTCAACAGGTATGAGCATTGGATAACAAAATACAATATAGATAGTAAGATGGGTCTGGAAATTGTGAAGGAGATATTCAACTCGTGGTGTTGGATTAACTCTGATGGGGAACACGATTAGCATTAACATCGACTTCTCTCGTTCCCATTAATAAACTCCCCTTCTTCTTCTCTGTCTCCTTCCCTCTAGTCCTCTCTCTCTCTCTCCTCCCCCCTTCCCTTTTCCTTCTGTCTGTCTCCATTCACAGAGCTAAAATCAATTATCACCTATCATTATATCCAATTAACATCTTTTGGCTGTTGACCTAGACTCATTCCCCTTCCATTCATCCCCCTTATTCTCTCATCTTTAATTCAGATGCCTGCCTGTTTTTCGCTGACACCTTGAAGAGGGGCTCTGGCTCAAAATGTCAATTATATATCTTTTCCTCCAATGGATCCTGCAAGACTGGCTGAGTTCCTCCAGCATTTCTGATGTCCCACTAAAGACACTTGGAATATAATCGTACAGTTAACAGAATCAACTTGATTTTAGGAAAGGAAAATTGTGATGGCTTCATCCTTCAGAGTTTCTTGAGGAAGTATTTAACAGAGGACCAAGGGGATGGAAATTTTTTGCAAGTATTTTCAGAAGATCCCACTCAGAAGGTGTTGAAGGGTCCAAGGCTATAGCTTCCCAAAGTGGGAAGGAGGTAAGGAGGTGACACCTTGACAGCCTGAAGAATACATGAACCATGAGAAAATGAGCAGGATTAGGTCACTTGGCCCCTTAAGCCTACCCTACTATTCAATATGATCCTCGCTGGCCTCGTCACTTCGTCTGTGTCAGTTTCCCAATTGTTCCAATGTTGTCCCATCACCACTTCAAATACATCTAATAATTTGGTCTGCACCACTAGGGTGGAGATGTCCAGAGATTCTCTAATCTCTGAGCGAAGAAAATTATACGCATGATAGATTTAAATAATTTGAGAACACAGAGCTTTACAGCACAGTACAGGCGCTTCAGCCCAAAATATGCAGACCTATGTAAACCTGCTCCACAACTAAATTTTGTAATGTTTAACATTTTTGAGAATGCAATATTTCTCCTTCTGTTTTAGCCCTTCAGCAGTAAGTCTCATCAGTTTAACCCATGAGCTGCAATTTATTCAATGCTACAGCCTCAATCGCACAGAGTTAAGCCGCGTTTAGTTCTTACCGTAAGTGTTCTCCCAGTCATCTGTTGCAACTGGCCACTCAAACAAATCCTTCAGCATGGTGATCAATGGCTCCCCACCTTGGATCTCGATTGCCGCTGAAGTAAACACAGGGAGAGGAGTTAGAGAGAGTCAGGGCAGCGGTGGGTAACAGGCTGGAATACTCATAAGAGCACCACTTACTTTGATTTGTACACGATTTGTACAGTGTCTTTGCTTTCTGAATTGCCTCAGAATTCTCAATGCCCGATTTCTCCAGGACATCTAGAACCAGTGTCAGAAAGGAAAACAAGGGGGTGAATTTACTCATGAATATTCTTGTCAGAATTCTCCCTCATAGAGGCTAAGCATTTCAAACATAGATCAATGAACCATTTGAACAGGGCTATCCAACTCTTTACATCAGCTCCACCATGACTATCCATGATTCCATCTGCACCAATGCCTCCAATTGCTAAGAAGTCTGAGTTCTAAGTTCTGTCAAACTTCTGCTGGTGCTCTGTGTGAAGTGCACTGACTGGTTTGGGAATTTGAGTACCCAGGAACACAGAAGGCTGCAGAGGTAGCAAATACCATCAGGTCCATCACAGGCCTTGGCCTCCCATCTATGACAGACTCAAGAAGGCAGCCAACATCATAAAGTACTCCCTTCACCTTTGTCACAACCTCTTCTCGCTATTTCCTTCAGGCAGAAAGTACAGAAGCCTCTCGGTTCAAGTGGAACACGAATGTTTGCAGATGGTGTGGTTGTCGTAAAAATGCCAGAGGAACACAGCTGGTTTCGCAGGGTCCTTGAAGGAGGACTCATTAACATATCTTTACCTCCTGTGGATGCCTTTTGGCTGTTGGTCCATTTTTGCCTTGAGAAGGTCTCAGGTCTGAAACATCGATTATATGTCTTTACCTTCTATGGACACTTCAAGACCAGCTGAGTTCCTCCAGCATTTCTGTGGTGCTTTTACCGCTCGGTTCAAGAACAGTTTCTTTCCAACAGCTATCAGACTGATGAAGCTCCCCTTGTTTCATTAACCGGGAATTCCCTGCTACCACCAAAGGACCATCTGCACGACTGCATATCTATTTTATGTATTTATTGTCTTTTTAATTTGATTTACTGTTATAGCTTACTACAAGAACCAATTTGGCTGCAGCAGTAAGAATCAGGGCCTGGACATTTTTTTGAAGTGCAATCCTTCCCTCTGAGGCATTGTGATTTGCCCAGAAGCCCACAAAATGTGAATAGATGCACAAACAGCTGGATGTGGGATGGTGGTCAATGCGTGTGGATGCGAACAGCTGCAGGAACAGCTGGATACAGAATGACAGTGACAGAAACAGCTGGATGCGAATGCATGCAGAAACAACAGGATGTGAAGCATGGCAGCAGAAGCGAGAGGGGGTGGTATTCAATCTGTCACTGAAAACATATTTACCTTCAATTACTGACATGAAAAAACAAACTGATTTTAGTAAACTTAATTGAATTTTTAAAAAAGACAATAAATATGAGAGAGATGTAAATATTCCCAGGGCGATATTGCAGACAGCCCTTTTGTGGTGTCAGGTCAATCCCTGATTAGTGTAACAAGGGGAAGTCTAAGAGTCTGATGGAAAGAAACTGTTCTTGAACCTAGAAGTGCTGGTGGTCTCCAGACCTCTGTACCTTCTGCCTGAAAGTAGCAGTGAGAAGAGGTTGTGACCAGGGAGATGGAGGTCCTTTATGAGGTTGGCTGCCTCCTTGAGGCAGGACCTCACATGGATGACGACATCAGTTGGGAGGTCAGTGGCTGCGATGGAGGAACTCACCAGGTCAGGCGGCATCTGCGGAGGCAGAGAGGCAGGTTAAGGTTTTTGGGCCGAGACCCTGAATCGGCCACCAGCTCTACCCCTCCTCTAGCCCCCCCACACCCCCCTCCGCCCCCTCAGCTCCACCTCTGAAAGCTCCTCAGTGCTATATCTCAAATTACTGCCTCTTCTACAAGCAGAGTTCAACTCAGCCAAGACAGTGAAGACAGAAAAGGTTGAAACAGCTAGTTTGGCGTTCCCGTGGCAACAGAACAACTCATGTTTAACACTGTAGCACGACTGTTATTGGAACAGAATTTCAAATATTCCCCACATCCAATGTCAGTTTAATGTGGAAAACCCTTGTTTCATACTTCCACAAGTACAAACAGATCCTTGAAGACACTTCCTGAGTAATTAGAAATATGATTCTCTTTACTGAGAGTTATAAAGCATGACAATGTTGTGGAAAAACACCAAACTTCATCACTTGTTCGTGACAATACATTCTGATTCTGATCAAATACATCTGAAAGTCAGGCCCTGGATTTTTTTAGGAAGCCTGGTAGTCAATCGATGCAA